>NW_026694774.1:1772500-2415833 GCF_021218885.2 Marmota monax | reverse complement strand
ACTACCAAAGCAGAAAAATGTTAAATTTAATCAACAAATTAATGAAAGCTAAATGTGCACAAACATGACAGGTAAAAACTCTATGGAGAATTAAACACTACAAATTTTAGTGGTGCTCCCACATTTCAAGTTTTACCACTTAAAATGAAAATTAAAGACAAATCAACTCCTGCTATTGGCTTGGAAAATAGGAAATTAACTATATGAAACACACCCAGAGCATTTTCTTCCTCTAACAATGAATACCCTCAGAGATACCATTTTACCAGAGCATAAACAACTAGGGTTTAATCAGAAACTAACTAAAATGGGGTAAGTGAAATTCCTTAGCATCCTCCCAATCCTAAAAATTACATGTCTCAGACCTTATTTAAGAAGTCTTTAGAGAAACCCAAGATCCAGAGGGGAGAAAAGAGCAAGGACAATATAGGAACTTTTAGATTCTGAATGCTACAGAAAAATTAAACAAAGCCTAATGCCTAACCAAATAAAAATAAAAAGTCACACTAAAGGTCTATTTGCCTCAGATCATTTATCCAGTACATTTATGTTCATCTTTTAAACACAGGCAAATATGAAGACAAACATTAAGTTTAAAGAGAGAAAGTAAGCATCAGAACCAGACTCAGATACAACAGAAATTTTGGAATTATCAGAGAAACAATGAAAGATAACTCTGATTAATATGCAAAGATAACCAATGTAAAAAAGTGGACAACATACAGGAAAATGTGGATAATATAGGCAGAGAGATAGGATCTCTAAAAAGTATAAAAAATGCTAGAAATAAAAATCTAGCAAAATCATAAATATTGTATTGATGGAATCATCTATATACTAAACATGAACAAAGAATAAATTAAATACCAGGAAAAATGATAAGTATATGAAATGAAAAACTGAGAAGCAAATGAGGTGACTGACATGTTAAGAACCATTCATTGATCATTTTACAATGATCAAAATTATACATATTTCAAAATTTGCTAAATATCAAATATATTTATTTTTAATAACCAATTATAACTTAATAAAGCTAGGAGCAAAAGAAAATCAACATACATAAAGAAAGATTAATTAGAAACTTTCTTAACTAAAAAAGCAACAAGAAAAATGCATTTTAGAACAGAACTTCAAAGAACTGTGGGAAATTTTAAAAGGTATAACATATGCATAATAGCTATACCAGAAATAAATGAAAGTGAGACAAGAACAGTACAAAAAAAAGAGTTAAAGTACAAATGATAGAATTCTAAAATTTTTGCAGACTTCAAACTATATATTCAATGAAATACAAGAACAAACAGGATAAATAAATTTTAAATACATAAAACTACACATAGGAACATCACATTTAAACTGCAGAAAATCAAAAAGAAAAAAATCCTAAAAGCAACTTGAAATGAGAAAAACAAACATGAAGAGGAGCATGAATAAGAATTATATCAAATTTCTCTTTAAAAACAAAGCATGCGATAAGAGAATGAAGTGAGATATATAAAGTGTTAAAAAAATAATACCATTCTTTGTCCAATGAAAATATCCTCCAAAATGAAGAAAAAGAGAGAACTTTGTCAAACAAACAAAAATTGTAGGACTGGTTTTCCACAGTAGTTTAACATGCAAGGCATTAAAAGAAATTCTTCACAAGGAAGGAGAATGATTATATCTAAATGTTGGATGTACTTAAAGAAAAAGCAATATACCAGGAAAAAATAAAGTGAAATTAAATCTTTTACTTTTCATATCTTCATAGACCTCATAGTTAACAATATGTTCAAATTAATAACAAAGATGTATTTGGTAATTTGTAACATAAGGAAAAGTGAAATAAAAGAAATATTATAAAGAAAAGGAGAGAAAAATTGTGAATACTTGGTTTTAAGTAATAGAACTAACTTCTAAATTTACATAACATTCTATGAAAATGGAATCACAATAGCTGCAAATTTGTATCTCTATATCATAAAATTCTTATAACATTCTAATGGAACTAAAATTGTTATATATAATTAAAATGAAAGAAGGCAGAAAAGAAGATGGTGATAAAAATGGAAACAAATCATAATTTTAATGGAAAGAAAATACTTTCACATATGGTAGATAGAAATCCAAATATATCAATAATCAATTTAACTCATTTATTGTTCTAAATACACAAATTAAAGGACAGACATAGAAGACACACACACACACACAAAAAAAAAAAAACAACTCTTGTTATCAACAAGAAGCTAACTTTAAAGATAGAAATAGACTAAAAGGAAAGTGAAGGTGAGATGAATCATGCTAATACCAATCAAAAGAAAGCTGAAATAGCCATATTAATTTCAGAAAAAGGAAACTCCAAAAGTATAGGCATGAAGATTACAATTACATAATAATAAAAGGTCAATTCACCATAATTACATGACAATCCTGAAGGTCATTTTTACAAACAACAGAGCATCAAGAAACATGAAGCAAAACTGATCAGATTTCGATGAGAAAAAAAAATGAATCCACTATTATACTTGGACAGTTCAGCACCCATCTATCAATAATTGACACGACTGAAGAGCACCATCAATCAAGTGGATTTAACTGACATTTGTAAATTTTTCTTCCAATAATAGCAAAATGTACATACTTCTTTTGCTGACTTAGAATGCTTAACAACATATTGGGATTCGGAACACACATTAAGAAATCTAAAATTATAGAAATCATACCAAGTATACTGCCAGACTCCAGTGAAACTAAACTAGAAATCAGTAACTGAAAGACACCAGAAAAACCCCAATATGCAGAGATTAAAAGACACCTCTACATAATATATTTGTGGATAAAAAGATCTCAAGATATGTTTAAAACATTTTAAATAAAATAAAAATACAGTTTCAAAATTTTGGTGATGGAGTCATACAGTGATTGGAAGGAAAATTTTAGAATTATATAAATATATTAGAAGAAAGAAGTAAAATCACTTATCCAAGGTTCCTCCTTCTGAAACTAAAACACAAAAGATAAAATTAAACTCAAAATATGTAGGAAAAATTAATAATAAAAATAATAGCAGAAATAAATGAATTTGTATACATTGAATTGATGAAACCAAAACCTGATTCTTTGAAATCCAATAAAATCCAGCAAAATAACTAAGGCTTATGTTCAAAACCCCAAGAAATTGACAAGAAAATTTACTATAATTATTAAATTATATTTGCAAGATCACTGGATGTAAGGACAACACACAAACATTGGTTAAATTTTTATATACTATTAATGCATCATTGGAAATCAAAAATTTTAAATTAAATAAAATTTAAGATATAATTGATAAAGTCTCTACCAAAAGGGTATATGTATCTTTAAATGTAATACATTATACAGGGTTTGTATCCTGAAAAAAAGACAAAATACTTACGAAAGAAGTCAAGGAGGACCTAAACTAATAGGTAAATATGCAATGTTCATGGATTGGAATAGTTAACAGACTAAAGCTTCAATTTTCCTCAAACCAGTGAATAGGATTAATGCAATCCCAATCAAAATCACAGAGAATTTTTGTGAATATATATAAGATGGTATGAAATTTATTTTAAAATTCAGATGAACTAGAATAGCTAATAATTGGAAATAAAAAAATTAGAGAAATCACACTAACCAATTTTAGGATTTAACACAGATCTAGAATGATAATGAAGATATGATATGAGCAAAATATATATGCATATATTACTATAAAATAATAACATCCCAATAGTCTAAAATTAATATAGTCAATTGTGTGTGTGTGTGTGTTTGTAAGAGAAAGAAAGAGAGAGAGAGAGAGAGAGAGAGAGAGAGAGAGAGAGAGAGAGAGAGAGAGAGAGATTGGGGTTTGAGACCATGTAATGCCAGACAGGCACTCTAACACTAAGCTGTGTCCTCAGCCATTTTAAAATTTTATTTTGAGACAGAGTCTTACTAAGTTTCCCAGACTGATCTGATCCTCCTTTCTCAGCCTTCAAAGTAGCTGGGATTATAGGTGGACAACACCATGCCTTAGCGTTGGAATGGAAAAAAGGATAGTTTTCAATGAATAATGTTGAAAAATATTCACATTTATGTGAGAAACAATCCTCCTAAACTTTATAATTTATGCAAAAAAAACACATTTGATCACTAACAGAAACAAAAAAATTTTAAGTAATTCTGTGGAATTTTCTTAAATATCATAAAAATGTCAGGATCCATAAAGCAAAGAAAAATAAACTTCATTAAAATTAAAAACTTTTGCTCTATGAAAGGCATTATTAATACAACGAAAATTCAAGCTTTAAAATGAGTGAATATATTTGCAAATCACACATCAACAATATTGTGTCAATTTGTGGTTCACTCATTTCTATCTCTGTATGGTATTCAATTTCTGGATGTACCACAATTTGTTCTGTTCAATCACATATTGAACAATATATATTATGTACAGAATAATAAGGAACTCTCAAAACTCAAATGTAAGAAAAATAACAAAGCATGAACAGCAGACTTGAACAGTTAGCATTCCAAATAATTTAAATAGGTGGAAAATAAGAATGGGAAAAGACAATAAGCATCATTAGCCACTAGGTGCATGCAAATTAAATCCAAGATGAGTACCATGATATTCATGAGTTTGGCTAACATTTCAAAATGCTTGCATTTTGACAATTAAAAATGTTGACAAGGGAACATTTATGGGGGAATTCAAAGTAGTTTATCCACTTTGAAAGAGAATATGGCAATTATTTATTATTCTAAGTACTTCATGCAGTATAGTACTTGTGGTCCTTGATATTTATTGAAATGAATTGAAAACTCATATCCACAAAACATGTACTATAATGTATTAGCTTTATTCATAATTTCCAAAATTAGAGGTAACCAAAATGTCCTTAGATGAATGGATAAGCAGCAATACATCCATACAATGTAATATTCAGATATTTAATGAAGGGTATAAGCTATCAATTCACATATGATGGAATTAATTTTAAACAAATATTGCTAAATGAACAAAGCCAATATGAAAAGGCAATAGATTGAATGATTGGAAACATCCTTGGAGAGCTGTGGCTGTGGCTCAGTGGTAGAGCACTTGCCTTGTGTGTGTATTAAGGCACTGATTTGATCCTCAGCACCACATAAAAATAAATAAATAAAATAAAGGATTTGTGTCTATATACAACTAAAAATTATAAAAAATAAACATACTTGAAATGGGAAAACAAAAACAATATTAATTAAAATCTAAGAAAATTTGAATGAAGGATAGATTTCAATTAATACTAAAGTATCAGTTATTGGTTCAAAAGTTCTGACAAATGTAATTTAGCAAAGAAAGATACTAATCTTGGGAAAAATTGGATGTGGGATATAAGGTAACTTTCTATTTGCAACATTTTTGTGAATCTAAAAATATTTGTAGATCCTAAAAATATTTAAACTATTCATAAAAATCTAAACCAAATATGTCACCACAATCATACTATATAAAAATAAAATGGAAAAAATGTAAAATATTTATAGAGAAATACAGGGGATAAAGATTCTAAGTGATAGGAAAAACTGCTAGAAAAAAGGGTTTAAAATATTAATTAAAATATCATGCTTTTAAAAAACATCAAAGACATTTACTGCATTCCTACTACCTCTCACCTGCACTAATTCCTTTCTTCCTTCAAAACAGACATGAGTACTCAAAAACAAATTCATATAAATGTAGCAGAATAAAATTTAACCTCTATTGCTCACCCTGAACAAACCTCAACTAAAAGTGATTCAAAGACCTAGACATTAGACCAGAAAACTTACATCTACTAGAAGAAAATACAGGCCCAATGCTTGATCTCGTAATCTTAGAAACCAATTGCCTCATCAAAACAGCTAAAGTGTAAGAAGTAAAATCAAGAATCAATAAATTGGATGGTATCAAACTGAAAAGCTTCTTTACAGGAAAGGAAACAATCAGTAGGGTGAAGTGGGAACCTACAGAATGGGAGAAAATCTTTGCCACCTGCACCTCAGATAGAGCATTAGTCCCCAAGATATATAAAGAACTCAAAAAACTTAATGCCAAAACAAAAAACTCAAACAACCCAATTAATAAATGGAAAAAGGAACTGAACAGACACTTCACAGAAGAAGAAATACAGATGGACAACAAATATATGAAAAATTGTGCAACATCTCTAGCAACTAGAGAAATGCAAATTAAAACTACACTGAGATTCCATTTCACTCCAGTCAGAATAGCAACAATCAAGCATACAAAGTGGACTTCAATCCAAAGTTAATCAGAAGGGACAAAGAAGGACATTTCATGCTGCTTAAAGGAATTATACAATAACAAGACATAACAATAATAAATATTCATGTCCCAAACAACAGAGCATCTATGTACATCAAACAAACCCTTCTCAATTTCAAAAATCAAATAGACTGCAACACAATTATACTGACTGACTTTTACATTCCTATCCCATCACTAGATAGATCCTTCAAACAAAAACTAAAGAGAAAAGAAACTATAGAATTAAATAATACAATTAATAATTTAGATTAACAGACATTATGGAATATTACATCCATGAATAAGTGAATGTACTTTCTTCTCAGCAGCACGCAAATACTTCTCTAAAATAGACCACATGTTATGCTGCAAAGTATCTCTTAGCAAATACAAAAAATGGAGATAACACCCTGCATTCTGTCATATCATAATGGAATGAAGAAGGTACTTTAACACCTGGAGACTAAATACTATGCTATTGAATGATGAATGGATAGCAAAAGAAACCAGGGAAGAAATTTAAAAAATGCCTTGAGGTAAATGAGATAGTGATACAACATATCAAAATCTCTTGGACACTATGAAGTCAGTGGAAAAAGAAAGTTCATTGTATTGAGCTCATTCATTGAAAGAATAGAAAGTCAGTGAATAAATGACCAAACATTATATCTCAAGCCCTAGAAAAAGAAGAAAAAATCAACATCAAAGCAGTAGAAGACAGGATATAATTAAAATCAGAGCTGAAATCAATGAAATTGAAACAAAAGAAACAATTCAAAACGTTGGCAAAACAAAAAGTTTGTTCTTTGAAAAAATATAAAATTGATAAGCCCTTAGCCATGCTAACAAAGAGAAAGAGAAAAATCAAATAGCTAAAATTTGTGATGAGAAAGGAAATATCATGATGGACATCACTGAACTACAGAAGATAACAGGAAACTATTTTGAAAATGAATAATCCAACAAAATAGAAAATCTTAAAGATATCAACAAATTCCTAGACACATATGACCTTTCCAATCTGAATCAGAAGGACATACATGATTTAAACAGATCAATTTCAAACAAGGAAATAGAAGATACCATCAAAAGCCTACCAATTAATAAAAGCCCAGGACCAGACAGATTCTCAGCCTAGTTTTACAAGACATTCAAAGAAGAATTAACACCAATACTCAGCAAATTATTCCATGAAATAGATAAAAGGAAACCCTTCCAAACTCATTCTATGACACTAGTATCACCCTGATACCAAAACCACACAAAGAAACATCAAGGAAAGAAAACTTCAGACCAATAATCTCTGATGATGATAGATGCAAAAATTATCCTAATATTCTGGCAACTCACATATAAAAACATATTAAAAAGGTAGTGCACTACAATCAAGTGAGGTTCATCCCAGGGATGGAAGATTGGTTCAAAATACAGAAACCAATATACATATTCCATCACATCAATAGACTTAAAGATAAGAATCATATGATCATCTTAATAGATGCAAAGAAGCATTTGACAAAAATACAGCACCCTTTCATGTTCAAAACACTAGAAAAACTAGGGAGAGTAGGAACATGCATAAACATTATAAAAGCTATCTATACTAAAACCAAGGCCAACATCATTCTAAATGGAGAAAATTTGAAAGTATTCCCTCTAAAAACTGGAATAAGATAAGCATGCCCTCTTTTACCACTTCTATTCAACATAGTACTTGAATCTCTAGCCAGAGCAATTAGACAGGAGAAAGAAATTAAATGAATGATAATAGGAAAAGAAGAACTCAAACCATCACTATTTGCTAATGACATGATTTATAAGACCAAAAAAACTCTACCAGAAAACTTTTAGAACTCAAATGAATTCAGAAAAGTAGCAGGATATAAAATTAACACCCAATAAATCAATTGCATTTCTATGCATCAGTGATGAATCCACTGAAAGAGAAATTAGGAAAACTACCACATTCAGAATAGCCTTGAAAAGATAAACTCTCTGGGAATCAGTCTAACAAAAAAGGTAAAATACCTCTACAGTTTAAACTACAGGACACTAAAGAAAGAAATTTAAGAAGACCTTAGAAGTTGGCAAGATCTCTCATGTTTTTGCATAAGCAGAATTAACATTGTCAAGATGGGCATACTATACAAAAGTATTACACAAATATAGTGCAATTATTATTAAAATTCCAATGGTATTCTTCATAGAAACAGAAAAGGTAATCATGAAATTCACTTGGAAAAATAAGAGACCCAGAATAGCCAAAGCAATCCTTACCAAGAGAAGTGAAAAAGGAGGCATCACAATACCAGACTTAAATTATACTATAGACTCATAGTAACCAAAAGTGCATGTATTGGCACCAAAATATATGGAACAGAATAGAAGACACAGAGACAAACCCACATAAATACAGTTACATCATACTAGATAAAAGAATCAAAAACATTCACTGGAGAAAAGATAGTCCATTCAACAAATGGTGCTGGGAAAATTGGAAATCCATATGTAACAAAATGAAATTAAATCCCTATCTCTGCCTCTTCACAAAATTCACCTCAAAGTGGATCAAAGACTTAGGCACTATAACAGAGAACCTGCACCTAATAGAAGAAAAAGAAGGCCCAAAACTTCACCATGTTGGCTTAGGAACTGACTTCCTTAATAAGACTCCTAAAGCGCAAGAAGTATAATCAGGAATCAATAAATGGGATGTTTTCAAACTAAAAAGCTTCTTTTCAGCAAAGGAAATAATAACATAAAGAGATACCCTACAGAATGGGAGAAAGTCTTTACCACATACACCTCAGATACAGCATTAATCTCAAGCATATATAAAGAACTCAAAAAAACTTAACACCAAAAGAACAAATAACCCAATCAATAAATAGACTAAGGAACTGAACAGACACTTCACAGAAGAAGAAATACAATCGATCAACAAATAAATGAACAAATGTTCAACATTTCTAGCAATTAGAGCAATGCAAACCAAAACTACTCTAAGATTTCATCTTACTCCAGTCAGAATGGCAATTATTGAGAATATAAGCAAAATTTTTTTTAAAAAAAGAAAGCTAGAAAAAAAGAGCACACAGCTAAAATATGAGGAAAATATAATAAAGGTATGTAAAGCAGTTAACTTATAGTAATATAATATTGTCTTTAAAGATTCTATGATGTCTGTGATATCAACTTTTAAAAATCTACTTGATGTATTTTCTCAACACATTTTACTTTGATATTTGTTTTCACATCCATACATTCATACTCTTTTTCTTAAAGAGAATAATTCAAAACTAAGGTCCGTCTCTGGATAACAGTCATTACCCCAAGGTAATGCACCCATGTCAGAGTTAACTCTGTAGTGCTGGAAAGACAACACTTCCCTTCAAGCATTTTTTCTTTTCTTATGAGTTTCCCTTATTCCCAACTGTCTCTCCTACCCTTACCCAGTCACTATCTATGATTCTCTTTCCATCCAAAGATACTTTGGATTATTTTGTTAATAACATCAATGCTTATGAATTTTAACTGTGGAAATTAAATATCATAGTCAACAGTACAAAATGAACTATACTACACCTATATTTCATAAAATATAACCTTCTACAAATTAACTGATAGCTATTTCTATGATTAAAGAATATATATTGCTGAGAGTCTGTATGGCCCCTGGCTTTTTGCCAACAGTATTGATTGACAGGCGAGGCATTACTATCCGCCTCTGCGCAACTTTTGAGTTCTCGCACTATTTTGGAGTTCTCCTGGGGATTTCCCGGGATTCCCCGAGAGTTCCCATTGGTTGGGGAAGTGCAGGAGGAGGGATTTCCGGAAGAGATATTTCCGGCTGGGGGTTCCTGGACAAGCCTCCTCCCCGGGAGCTGTGTGAAGTGTTTTCCTGCAGTTTAAAAATAAAGTTTGTTCCTGCTTCAGTGGCTCTTGATTTGTGCCCAGCCAGACTGCGGCAATATATAACAAAAAAATTTAATAAAGAATACAAGTAAAAATAAATGTTGGTGAGGATGTAGGGGGAAAGGTACACTCATACATTGCTGGAGGAACTCCAAATTGGTGAAACCATTATGGAAAGTAGTATGGAGATTCCTCAGAAAACTTGGAATGAAAGCACCATTTGACCCAGTTAGCCTACTTCTTGGTTTATACCCAGTGAACTTAAGCACCATACTACAGTGACAAAGCCACATCAATGTTTATAGTACTTCACCTCACAATAGCTAAACTATGAAACCAATCTAGATGCCCTTCAGCAGATAAATGGATAAAGAAAATGTGAGATACACACACACACACACACACACACACACACACACACACACTGAAATATTACTCAGCCTTAAAGAAGATGAAATTATGCCATTTCCTGGTAAATGGATGGAACTGGAGACTATCATGCTAAGTTTAAATAAGTTAATCTCAAAAAAACAAAGGCCAAATGTTCTCTCTGATACATACATGCTAACTTACAATAAGTGTGGAGGTGGGGGAAGACTAGAAGTTTACTGGATTAAACAAAGAGGAATGGAAGATGGAATAAGAAAGACAGTAGAATGAATTCAGACATAACTTTCCTATGTTCTTATATGAAAACAAATATGGTGTAACTCCACATCATGTATAACCAAAAATATGAGAAGTTATATTTGTTGAATTAATATAAAAAAATAATAATTACAAACTAATGACATTGTGTATCTTTTAAAAATTAGATACCAAAATAGCACTTTGCAGGTTCATGGTATATCTGCTTATGCATAAGAGTAACCTATGGTAGTTCTCACCACTAGTGGACAGGGATTTTAATTGTTCCATCTGTAGTTCATTTTACCCATTTTCTGTCACCAGTACCTCATATTTGCCATATTGCTGGTTGAAAGGAGGGTACAGATTATGACCAGGAATTACCTGCCCCCAATGACTTAGAACCTGTACTTTAGTCATATGTTGCAAAACCTCACTGAACTGACAAGCCACATTTTAAAGTATATTGGAGCTTCAGTTTCATATTGTTACTCAACCAACAAGTATTTATTATGTATTCAGTTTTACAAGCAGCCTTGTATTCCTAATGTGTTCTGATGTGATTTTTCTTTTATGATTTCAATAACTACCCACCTACTTTTAGACATGAGAAAAATTCAGGTTTTACTGAATTCTGCCCTAAAAAAACAATTAGGTTACAGTGAATTTCTATAGAATTTAAGAAAAGACTAAAAGCACCAAATAAAATGCATTTGAAAATTAAGTATTCTTCAAGGTTAATTTCCTTCTTAGGCCCCTTCTGTGAAATGGCACATACAATCCAACTAAAATTCTGGACTAAAGACTTACCAACTATTATTGGTCATTGTTGGGGATTTTTAAGCTAACACCCCCCCCCAATTGCAGCTGAACATAATTAACAATTTGTTTTAATTCGCTGTAACTCAAAAGCAAGCCAGATCAATTTTTTGGTCATTAAAATTTGTAAAGAAAAAATTACTCTCAAGTGCCAAATCTATTATAGAAAGAGTTTAAAGTTGGCATCAGTCTTTATAGATTATTTTTAACACACTATAATGATGTTTATAATAGAAACACAATTATTTGCTAGTAAGTGCTCAAAATGACACATCAGCAAACCAATGATCCACATTCAGACAAAAATTTCTTCCTTCTCATAAGTATCTCCCCTAACTTTCATGTTGCTATAAAAATAACTATGAACTATTACTCATAGTTTAATTACCAAATATTTATGTGCTGTTTTTGTTATACTAGGGGGCCCTGTATTTTCTTTCTTTCTTTTCTTTTTTCTTTTCTTTTTTGAAAAGCATAGCAAAATTCATTAGAGGAGAAAGGAAAGACACCCTCAAGGGAGAGAGTGAGTCCTGTCAGAAAGGAAAGGAGAATAATCAAAGTTTGTGTTTATTTGTTTGTTCGAATTTTTTAGGAAGAATATTTATTTTGTATTGTAGTTGGACACAATACCTTCATTTTAAGTTGTTGCTGAGGATTGAACCTAGGACCTCTCATGTGCTAGGCCAGTGCTCTACCACTGATCCACAACCCCAGCCCCTGTATTTTTAACTTGAGATTTCTTGTACTTCCATCAGCTACTAACAAAGACACACCATTTTATTTTATTTATTTATTTTGGTACCAGGGATTGAACTCAGGGGCACTCAATCACTGAAGCACATCCCCAGACCTATTTTGTACTTTAATTAGAGACAGGGTCTCACTGAGTTGCTTAGCACCTTGCTTTTGTCAAGGCTGGCTTTTAACTTGTGATCCTCCTGTCTCAGCCTCCCAAGCCGCTGGGATTACAGGCATGCACCACCGCACTGCGATCATTTTATTTTTAAAAAATATTTTTAATTGTAGATGGACACAGTACCTTTATTTTATTTATTTATTTTTATGTGGTGATGAAGGTCAAACTCAGTGCCTCACGTGTCCTGAACTAAATCAAACTACCATGGGATTTTAGTGTGCACTCTATCCTGTGAGGTTTCAATATGCACAACTCAGGTCATCAATACTCAATGTTTTTCTGATAAAAAAATAGTGTTCCAGTTTGAGGGACTGAACCTAAAATAATCTGATCTTCCATATTGGAACATTACTTTCGCACAAGTGCACACTAAGTTAGATTTCTCAACCTGATTGGAAATACATACTTAATGAATAACACAAAACTTTCACATATACATTATATTACTTTATTTTAATATTTAAAATGCATATTTCAACTTTAAATGTGCACTATATTTATATCTCATAATGCCTTCTCAGGCATGAATATATAACTGTTCATTTGGGGTATGAAAAAAAAGACACACTGAAAATCTCAAAAATGTGAATATGTATATTGGTATGCTTAGACACAGGCTTTGGTTAATAAGATGACTACTTCCAATTTTGGTTTATAATTTTAAAGATCAATGAGTCATGATAATTATGCCATTGGCTCAGACAAGCCTCACCAAATAAATGTTATCACACTAAGCATTAGTGAGGCATATTTCCATACTGACTGGTAAAAATTACGGCAACTGAGGGAGACTATTTGTATAGCTATGAAAGAAAGCCTCTTTTGGACACAGCTGCCTGAACGCTGTGTCCACATGTTTAGATTTGAGGAATGCTATGTATTTAATCTGACTTTTGTATTTTGAGATCAAACTCACCCAATTTGAGGGGTCAGTCTACACTATGCTTTTCAATTAATTCAATCTCATCATTCCAGAATACAGGATTATGCCCTAACTGAAGAAGAGGAATTAGAATAGACGGCAGGTCACACTTCCTAAGCAGATGTTCATGTGGATATGTAGAGTATATAAGCAAACAGATGGTAAGATTTTTCAATACACTCCTCTTTCTATTTTGGTTAGCGTATTATGTGTTTTGTACTTGGTTGAGTAAGAGAAGAAGCGGCACCACTGAAACCTCCTTCAGGAACAGTATGGTGTTCAAAGTGTGTATGACTATTGAATACATGTTAAACTATTTGAAACCTGGATAAGAACAATATGCTATAAAAATGAGTAGAATAAAGACATACACTGAAGTTGAACAGAAGCAATTTAAATAGTAGTTTGGAATTTGGCACAGAGTAGGCATACAATTTTTACTCTACATTTGTCAATAATATCTGTATACTTTCTTTGGTCATGTTTATTATTAATAGCTGTAAGATCTATGAAGATCTATGAAAAAAAAGAACCTCAGTTCAAGACTCTAGCTATAGCTGCACAGGTGGAGATTGGTCATTTATAGTCTGTCATTTGAGGAAATGTCAATGCAAACCTTGACTGAGTGTCAATATCATGAAACTGGGGGTGTAGACAAAGCAAGGAACTGTTCTATGGCTTCCAGGGATTATACCACTCCTATAAAGCAAACAATGTCCCTTAATTTTCCCTTAATTCCTCATATTAATTATTTTCAGAAGTATTCATAATGCATGGAAGAGCCCTGCAATATCAATGATGATGATAGATGTTTTCAAAGATGATTGTTTTCAATTCTAAACATGCATATAGAAGTGAATCAGATAGAGTCTTTTTTGAGTACCACACATTTTTCACCTCCATTTTCCACCAGTTAAAATTACCAATGGTGATTTCCAATGAAAATATTATTACCTTCTCCCAATCTATTCCTGTATTCTCTCCCTTCCATTTACCCTTTCTCATTCCATCCTTTCTATTCTCCCTTCCATCTTTCCTTTCCTCCCTTCATCTAGTGTCTGCTGAGTATTTTGTTTGACACTGAAAATGCAGAAATACAACCCAAGGTCCCTGATCTGAGTTACACAGGACTAATAATAAAATACAGTTACCAAACATAAGGAGAGCTACAATTACACAGTATTTGGTGAGGACAAAGGAAGAATACTTAATAGAATTGGCAGTGGGTCCTGGAGATGTGAATAGGAAGAGGAGATATCAATAAGTAAAGCATTTCATGAAAGGAGGAGTGTTCTGAGATTAGCACAAAAGAATTTAGAAACAGCTAGATGAAGCTCAGGACACAACACCCCAAACAAGCAGATCAATGGGTATGTAAAGTAAAAGATATTTGAATCAGTATGACATATCAAGAAGAACTATAATCTGATATATATGACAAAAAATTACAGAACTATAAGGAGGTAATGGTGCGAACAGTCATAGTGAAGACTTGGGCAGAAGTCACATCTCTATTGTCTTTATAATGACCAAAACTAACCTAAGAAGACAGAGAAAACATGAATAGTTTTGCATTTTAGAAATTAAATCTGATCTGGAGGCTGAGGCAGGAGGATCATGAGTTTAAAGCCAGCCTCAGTGAGGCGCTAAGCAACTCAGTGAGACCCTATCTCTACTGAAATACAAAATAGGACTGGGGATGTATAGCTCAGTTGTCAAGTGCCCTGGAGTTCAATGCCAAGTACCAAAAAAAAAAAAACATTAAATTTGAATTGAAAATGCAAATCAAAATATTGGACCCTGATAGTATTGTGAGTGAATATAATCTAATTCAATCCAAAGATTTTTCAAATATACAAGACACTTTGGCACTACACAACTGATTTTATGAGCTCAATCCTACCATGAAAACAAAATCACACAAATACATTTCAATACAACAGGTAAATATTCCTAATTATTAGAGATAGAAAATGTCCTCAATAAAATATTAACAAAATGAAAGCTAGCAAGATTAAAAAGGATAATCCATTATAACTAAGTGAGATTTACCCAGAAATGACAAGTTTGGTTTAATCTCAGAAAAATCATCAAGATGATCCACCATGTTGTTGGAATTAATGAAAAAAATCATGCAATCATTAGATGGATGAAGGAAAAAAACTATTTGAAAAAAAGTCAACATTATTTTATGATTAAAAATGTCAGCACAGGGGCTGACTCAGTGACTGAGTGCTCACCTCACATGCAGGAGGCACTGGGTCCGATCTTCAGCACTACATACAAAAATAAATAAATAAAACAAGGCCATTTTAAAAAAAATGTCAGCAAACCAGGAATACAAGGGGATTTATTTAGCCTGATACATGTGCTTCTACAAAATTCCTATTGCCAACAGAATACTAAATGGCTAAAACCGGATGCTTTCCAACTAAGATCAGAGTACAAAAGTTCTATAATTTGACTGTGGTAATTACTAAATGGACACATATAATTTCCATATTTCATCACATAGCTCATTTAACATTGATGATATTTATTGTTTGGAAATTATACCCCAATAAAAGGGGTATTTAATTTCAATAAAGTAATTTTAATAAAATAATTTCAATAAAATGATTTCAATAAAAGGGATCTTTATTTCAATAAAAGAACACTATTGAAATCCATTAAAGGGGAGGTGAAGTTTTGCCTGTTGAAATACTAGAGGGCATTTTAGTATTTTGGTAGTGAGTATAAAAGGGAAGAAATAGATATGAGAGTGTTAAAAGATAAATCTCTAGGACAAGTTGACAGATTACTTAAGGTAGAAGTTAAGATGACTACCATATTTCTGGTTTAGATACCAAGGTTGTGTGACTTTCTCTTAAAATGAGAACACAAGGATAAGGATAAATTCCTGAGTCTAAGGATGAGCTTGGTTTTTAGCATGTTTGTTTTAAGTTGTATTTTGGACACTTGGATACCCAGTAGGAAGATGAACATATAATCTGGAGTTGAAAGGAGAGGTCCAGGTATGCATTTGGACATTTCCTACCCTTTTATTAGGATGGCCAACTTTCATTTTATTTTGGTTTTGCTAATTTGGTTTTGTTAATGCAAATTATTGAGATATTAAGGAGTAAACACAGTGAATGTGCTTCTAATAATACTCTTATCAAAAGTCATGAATTATTCTATAATTTTAAAGCCTATTCTTGATTGGTAGGCTTTTGAGGTGTTTTCTATTTCATTATTTGAAATTGATCTGTTTAAAACATATATGATGCCCTTATTCAGTTTGCGTACGTCATATGTCTCTACACATTTGTCAATGTTTTCAATATTTTCTATTTTATTGGAGTATAAATTTTCAAATAATTAACTTCTGTATTTCAGACATGTCTGTTGTGATATTTCCTTTTTCATCATGTATTTTAGTAATTTGTGTTTTCTCTCTTTTTCTCTTTGTTAGCATGGCAAAGGGTTCATCTATTTTAATTTATGTTTTCAAAGAACCAACTTTTTATTTTGTCAATTTTTTTCAGTTGTTTCTTTTGTTTCTATTTCGTTGATTTCAGTTCTGATTTTAATTATTTCCTGTCTTCTACTGCTTTTGGTGTTGATTTGTTCTTTTTCTAGGGCTTTGAGATGTAGTGTTAGGTCATTTATTGTTGACTTTTTATTCTTTTAATGAATGCACGCAATTCAATAAACTTTCCTCTTAGTACCATCTTCATAGTGTCCCAGAGATTTTGATATGTTGCATCAGTGTTCTCATTTACCTCTAAGAATGTTTTTATTTCATCCTTGATTTCTTCTACTATCCATTTATCATCAAATAGTGTATTATTTAGTCTCCATTTGTTACAGTAGCTTGTGTTTTTTATTTTATCGCTAATTTTAATGAAATAGAAAATCCCATCAAAGCCTACCAACCAAGAAAATCCTAGGACCAGATGGATTCTCAACAGAATTCTACAAGAATTTCAAAGAAAAATTAAGACCAATACTCCTCAAGTATTCCATAAAACAGAAAAGGAGGGAACCCTTACAAACTCATTATATGAGGCTAATATCACCCTGATTCCAAAATCAAAGACACTTCAAGGACAGAAAACATCATACCAATATCCCTGATGAACATAGATGCAAAAATTCGCAATGAAATTCTGGCAAATTGCATACAAAAAAAGATAGTGTACCACAATCAAGTGGGTTCATCCCAGGGATGCAGGGTTGGTTCAACATATGGAGATCAAGAAACATAATTCATTATATTAATAGATTTAAAAACATGAATCATATGATCATCTTGATAGATGCAGAAAAAGCATTTGACAAAATACAGCACATCATTATGTTCAAAACACTAGAAAAACTAGGGATAGTAAGAACAAACCTCGAATCGGAAGATGGCGGCGAGGGGAGTGCATTACCCCCGTGTGCTGCTTCACTGTGTGGGAGTGTGACAAGTCAGGACGGCTAAAGGATATCTTGTTAGGAATTTCCAGCAATAGTGGGGTGCGCCGGAACCTGGAGGAAGGATTTCCATCGCATGAGGATCGGCTACGGGGACTCAAACGCGAGAGGTTTGTCGCACGGAGGGTAACACTGCTTATTCAGCGAATCGCCCCGCGGCTAGAGTCTGCAAGGCGCGCTGGGATAGAGACGCAGGGTTACAGCGCTGCAGTTTCTGCCAGACGCGCAAGCACCGCACTCAGGGCTGAATTCTGGGTTCGAGACGGGGAAGGAAGCGGTCCATCTCGGTTCTCCACACCGGTCAGACCACAGAGGAGGCCAGCAGCCACCATGTTGGTAAACTGACGTCACCACACCTGTTTTTGACTGACCGCAGCTCATTCAGCCATAGAACAGGTAATTTCAGGCTGCAATTCGCCTGCGGCTTGCAGACAGATTGCTAGGGTTCAGCGCCTGGGGGCTTCTTAAAATCTGATCTTATCGGAGTGAACACGGAGCGCGGGGCGGCCGAGTCCCGGCTCCCGGAGCCGTCCCGGAACCGCCCTGGCTCCGGGCTGCGGAGCCTGCGGAGGCTGCTTCTTGGACCCTGCTAATATCAGAGCAAACACGAAACACCAAGAGGCCGAGTTCCGGCTCCCGGAACTGAGCCCGCGGGGGCTGCTTCTTGGAGCCTACACTTATAGGAGCTTACACCGAGCACGGAGCGGCCGAGTTCCGGCTCCCGGAACTTCCCTGGCCCGGGGCTAAGAGCCCGCGGAAACTGTGTCTCGGTCCGGGTCCTGCTGAGGGCAGGTCAGGACTCACCCATTGCTTGGGTTGCCTGGCAAGGGGAACGAAATGCTGCCATTCGCATAGGATACCAACATGGCAGAGATCTGATGTCAGCAGAAAGCGGTGGAGGAGAGATCTTCATCAATACCAGCGGTGACATAAGCAGTTGGTCTTCTGGTAAGGGGGGTGAGGCTCAGTCACCCGAGTCTCCTCAATTTGTCCTTGAGCCGGAGGGAAGGAGCCGGGCCGCCGCCAGCCCCCGGAGCAGGCCCAGCGGCTCGCCAGCGTGGTGACCGCGTGACCCCAATTGGAGAGGGGGCGGAGCGGAGCCGCCACCCACACCCGCCAGGTGGGCAGACCCACGACCCAGTAGTACATGGGCGTGGTAGGAGGGGCAGGGCAGAGCCGCCCTTCGCGCTTGCAAGGTAAACAGACCTGTGACAGCCTGGCGGGTCAGGCCCAGTGGCCTGCCAGTGTGGTACACACGTCACCCCAACTCGAGTAGGGGCAGAGCAGATCCTTATCCCACGCCCGGATCAGGCCCTGCCGGTGTGGTGGTCACGTGACCCCAATTGGAGTGGGGGTGGAGCGGAACCGCCACCCGTGCCCGCAGGGTGAGCAGACCAGTGATCAACCTGCAGATCAGGCCCAGGGGTCCGCAGGCGTGGTAGGAGGGGCAGGGCAGATCCGCCGCCCGCGCCTTCAAGGTAGGCAGACCTACAACAGACCAGCGGATCAGGCCCAGGAGCCTGCCGGCGGGGTACAAACACCACCCTAATTGGAGTAGTGACAGAGCAGAGTCGCCTCCCTTGCCAGGAACAGACCCAGCATCCTGCAGGCGGGGTAGTCACGACACCCCAATTGGAGTAGGGGCAAAGCAGAGCCTCCACTCGTGCCCGAAAGGTGGGCAGATCTGCGACCGACCAGCAGGACAGGCCCAGTGGCCTGCTGGTACGACAGACACGTCACCCCAATTGGAGTAGGGGCAGAACAGAGCCGCCACCAGCTCCCAGAACAGGCCCAGTGACCTGCCGGCGTGGTAGCCACGACACCCCAATTGGAATAAGGAGAGAGCAGAGCCGCCGCCCGCACCTGCAGGAAAGATACGCAAGCAGTATGAAAAGACAAGGAAAGAAAGGACCACAAGCAATGCAGGTCAACGCAACTTTAGAAGAGGTAACAGCTGCAGCAGATGGAATGTCAGATAAAGAATTCAGGATATACATGCTTCAGATGATCTGGAGTATCAAGGAAGACATTAAACAGCAAAATCAGACAATGAAAGATCACTTCGACAACGAATTACGCAAACAAATCCAGGAAGCAAAGGATCAACTATACAGGGAGATAGAGGTTATAAAAAACAAGCAATCAGAAATCCTAGAAATGCAGGAAGCAATAAACCAACTTAAAAACTCAATGGAGAATACTACCAACAGAGTAGAACACTTAGAAGATAGAACATCAGACAATGAAGACAAAGTATTTCAACTGGAAAAGAACATAGACAGCTCAGCAAGACTGTTAAGAAACCATGAGCAGAACATCCAAGAAATATGGGATAACATTAAGAGACCAAACTTAAGAGTCATTGGGATACAGGAAGGTACAGAGCTCCAAACCAAAGGAATGAGCAGTCTATTCCATGAAATAATACAAGAAAACTTCCCAGACTTGAAGAATGAGACAGAATCCCAAATCCTAGAAGCCTACAGGACGCCGAATGTGCAAAATCATAAGAGATCCACACCTAGACACATTATAATGAAGATGCCCAACATACAGAATAAGGAGAGAATTTTAAAAGCTACAAGAGAAAGGAAGCAGATTACATTTAGGGGCAAGCCAATCAGGATAACAGCTGATCTTTCAACACAGACTCTGAAAGCTAGAAGATCCTGGAATAACATATTTCAAACACTGAAAGATAATGGGTTCCAACCAAGAATTGTGTATCCAGCGAAATTAAGCTTCAGGATGGAGAATGAAATTAAAACCTTCCATGATAAACAAAAGTTTAAAGAATTCGCAGCTAGAAAACCATCTCTTCAAAACATCCTAGCCAAAGTATTACAGGAAGAGGAAATGGAAAATAACAATGAAAACCAACAGTGGGAGGTAGGACAGTAAAGGGGGGGGGGAAACAATCAAAGAGGAAAACAAACAATGTTTAGTAACAGAAATAAACAAATATGGCTGGAAGAACAACCCATATCTCAATAATAACCCTAAATGTTAATGGCTTAAACTCACCAATTAAGAGACACAGGCTAGTAGAATGGATCACAAAACAAGACCCAACAATATGCTGCCTACAGGAGACGCATTTGATAGGAAAAGACATACATAGGCTGAAGGTGAAAGGTTGGGAAAAATCATATCACTCATATGGACTTCGGAAACAAGCAGGCGTGTCCATACTCATATCAAATAAAATAGATTTCAAGCCAAAGTTAATCAAAAGAGATAAAGAGGGACACTACATACTGCTTAAGGGAACCATACACCAACAAGACATAACAATCATAAATATTTATGCCCCAAACAATGGTGCAGCTATGTTCGTCAAACAAACTCTTCTCAAGTTCAAGAGTCTAATAGACCACCACACCATAATCATGGGAGACTTCAACACACCTCTCTCGCCACTGGACAGATCTTCCAAACAAAAGTTGAATAAGGAAACTATAGAACTCAATAACACTATTAATAACCTAGACCTAATTGACATATATAGAGTATACCACCCAACATCAAGCAGTTACACTTTTTTCTCAGCAGCACATGGATCCTTCTCAAAAATAGATCATATATTATGTCACAGGGCAACTCTTAGACAATATAAAGGAGTAGAGATATTACCATGCATCTTATCTGATCATAATGGAATGAAACTGAAAATCAACGATAAAAGAAGGAAGGAAAAAGCATACATCAATTGGAGAATGAACAATAGGTTACTGAATGATCAATGGGTTATAGAAGACATCAAGGAGGAAATTAAAAAATTCTTAGAGATAAATGAAAACACAGACACAACATATCGGAATCTATGGGACACATTGAAAGCAGTTCTAAGAGGAAAATTCATTGCTTGGAGTTCATTCCTTAAAAAAAGAAAAAACCAACAAATAAATGATCTCATACTTCACCTCAAAATCCTTGAAAAAGAAGAGCAAAACAACAGCAAAAGAAGTAGAAGGCAAGAAATAATTAAAATCAGAGCTGAAATTAATGAAATCGAAACAAAAGAAACAATTGAAAAAATTGACAAAACTAAAAGTTGGTTCTTTGAAAAAATAAACAAAATCGACAGACCCTTAGCGATGCTAGTGAAGAGAAGAAGAGAGAGAACTCAAATTACTAGCATATGGGATGAAAAAGGCAATATCACAACAGACACTTCAGAAATACAGAAGATAATCAAAAACTATTTTGAATCCTTATACTCCAATAAATTAGAAGATAGTGAAGGCATAGATAAATTTCTTAAGTCATATGATCTGCCCAGATTGAGTCAGGAGGATATAGAAAACCTAAACAGACCAATATCAATTGAGGAGATAGAAGAAACCATCAAAAGACTACCAACTAAGAAAAGCCCAGGTCCCGATGGGTACACAGCAGAATTTTACAAAACCTTTAAAGAAGAACTAATACCAATACTTTTCAAGCTACTTCAGGAAATAGAAAAGGAGGGAGAACTTCCAAATTCATTCTATGAGGCCAACATCACCCTGATACCTAAACCAGACAAAGACACTTCAAAGAAAGAAAACTACAGACCAATATCTCTAATGAACCTAGATGCAAAAATCCTCAATAAAATTCTGGCGAATCGGATACAAAAACATATCAAAAAAATTGTACACCATGATCAAGTAGGATTCATCCCTGGGATGCAAGGCTGGTTCAATATACGGAAATCAATAAATGTTATTCACCACATCAATAGACTTAAAAATAAGAACCATATGATCATCTCGATAGATGCGGAAAAAGCATTTGACAAAGTACAGCATCCCTTTATGTTCAAAACTCTAGAAAAACTAGGGATAACAGGAACATACCTCAATATTGTAAAAGCAATCTATGCTAAGCCTCAGGCTAGCATTATTCTGAATGGAGAAAAACTGAAGGCATTCCCTCTAAAATCTGGAACAAGACAGGGATGCCCTCTCTCTCCACTTCTCTTCAACATAGTTCTCGAAACACTGGCCAGAGCAATTAGACAGACGAAAGAAATTAAAGGCATAAAAATAGGAAAAGAAGAAATTAAATTATCACTATTTGCAGATGATATGATTCTATATCTAGCAGACCCAAAAGGCTCTACAAAGAAACTATTAGAGCTAATAAATGAATTCAGCAAAGTGGCAGGATTTAAAATCAACACGCATAAATCAAAGGCATTCCTGTATATCAGCGACAAATCCTCTGAAATGGAAATGAGGACAACCACTCCATTCAAAATATCTTCAAAAAAAATAAAATACTTGGGAATCAACCTAACAAAAGAGGTGAAAGACTTATACAATGAAAACTACAGAACCCTAAAGAGAGAAATAGAAGAAGATCTTAGAAGATGGAAAAATATACCCTGTTCATGGATAGGCAGAACTAACATCATCAAAATGGCGATATTACCAAAAGTTCTCTATAGGTTTAATGCAATGCCAATCAAAATCCCAATGGCATTTCTTGTAGAAATAGAGAAAGCAATCATGAAATTCATATGGAAAAATAAAAGACCCAGAATAGCAAAAACAATGCTAAGCAAGAAGTGTGAATCAGGCGGTATAGCGATACCAGACTTCAAACTATACTACAGAGCAATAGTAACAAAAACAGCATGGTACTGGTACCAAAACAGGCGTGTGGACCAATGGTACAGAATAGAGGACACAGAAACCAATCCACAAAACTACAACTATCTTATATTTGATAAAGGGGCTAAAAGCATGCAATGGAGGAAGGATAGCATCTTCAACAAATGGTGCTGGGAAAACTGGAAATCCATATGCAACAAAATGAAACTGAATCCCTTTCTCTCGCCATGCACAAAAGTGAATTCAAAATGGATCAAGGAACTTGATATCAAATCAGAGACGCGCCGTCTGATAGAAGAAAAAGTTGGCTACGATCTACAGTCGGTGGGGTCGGGCTCCAAATTCCTCAATAGGACACCCATAGCACAAAAGTTAATAACTAGAATCAACAAATGGGACTTACTCAAACTAAGAAGTTTTTTCTCAGCAAAAGAAACAATAAGAGAGGTAAATAGGGAGCCTACATCCTGGGAGCAAATCTTTACTCCTCACACTTCAGATAGAGCCCTAATATCCAGAGTATACAAAGAACTCAAAAAATTAGACAATAAGAGAACAAACAACCCAATCAACAAATGGGCCAAGGACCTGAACAGACACTTCACAGAGGAGGACATACAGTCAATCAACAAGTACATGAAAAAATGCTCAACATCTCTAGCTGTCAGAGAAATGCAAATCAAAACCACCCTAAGATACCATCTCACCCCAGTAAGATTGGCAGCCATTAGGAAGTCAAACAACAACAAGTGCTGGCGAGGATGTGGGGAAAAGGGTACACTTGTACATTGCTGGTGGGACTGCAGATTGGTGCAGCCAATTTGGAAAGCAGTATGGAGATTTCTTGGAAAGCTGGGAATGGAGCCACCATTTGACCCAGCTATTCCCCTTCTTGGTCTATTCCCTAAAGACCTAAAAAGAGCATGCTACAGGGACACTGCTACATCGATGTTCATAGCAGCACAGTTCACAATAGCAAGACTGTGGAACCAACCTAGATGCCCTTCAATAGACGAATGGATAAAAAAAATGTGGCATTTATACACAATGGAGTATTACTCTGCATTAAAAAATGACAAAATCATAGAATTTACAGGGAAATGGATGGCATTAGAGCAGATTATGCTAAGTGAAGCTAGCCAATCCCTAAAAAACAAATGCCAAATGTCTTCTTTGATATAAGGAAAGTAACTAAGAACAGAGTAGGGACGAAGAACAGGAGAAGAAGATTAACATTTAACAGGGATGAGAGGTGGGAGGGAAAGGGAGAGAGAAGGGAAATTGCACGGTAATGGAAGGAGACCCTCAGGGTTATACAGTGGAGGGGGTAGAGAGAGAGGAGGGGAGGGGAGGGGAGAGGTGGGGAGGGGGGAGGGTGGATGATGGGAAAGGCAGCGGAGCACAACAGACACTAGCATGGCAATTTGTAAATCAATGGATGTGTAACTGATGTGAATCTGCAATCTGTATATGGGGTGAAGGTGGGAGTTCATAACCCACTAGAATCAAAGTGTGGAATATGATATGTCAAGAAATTTGTAATGTTTTGAACAACCCACAATAAAAAATTAAAAAAAAAAAAAAAAAAAAAAAAAAAAAGAAAAAACCTCAACATTGTAAAAGCTATATATGATAAACCCAAGGCCAGCATTCCTATAGAATGCATTCCTATGGAACAGCAACAAATACACTGAAAGAGAAATTAGAAAAACTACCCCGTTCACAATAGCCTCAAAAAAAAAAAAAAAACCTTGGAATCAATCTAATAAAAGTGGTAAAAGACCTCTAAATGAAAACTACAGAATGCTAAAAGAAATTGAAGAAAACCTCAGAAAATGAAAAGATCTCCCATGCTCTTGGATAGACAGAATTAATATTGTCAAAATGGCCATACTATCAAAAGTGTTATACAGATTTAATGCAATTCGTATTAAAATTCCAATGACATTCTTCATAGAAATATAAAAAGCAATCATGAAATTTATTTCAAAAAATAAGAGATCCAGAATAGCTAAAGCAATCCTTAGCAAGAAAAGTAAAGCAGGAGGCATCACAATACCAAATTTAAATTATACTACAGAGATGTAGTGTTAAAAACAGCATGGTATTGGCACCAAAATAGTCTTGTAGACCAAAGGTAAAGAAACCCACATAAATATGGTTATGTCATACTAGACAAAGGTTCCAAAAACATTCACTGGAGAAAAGATAGCCTATTCAACAAATGGTGCTGGCAAAACTGGAAATCCATATGTAGCAAAATAAAATTAAACATCTATCTCTCACCCCACACAAAAATCAACAATGTGGATCAAAGACTTAGGCACTAGAACAGAGACCCTGTGCCTAATAGAAGAAAAAAATGGCCCTAAATCTTCACCATGTTGGCCTAGGATCCGACTTCCTTAACAAGACTCCTAAAGTACAAGAAGTAAAATCAAGAATCAATAAATTGGGTGGATTCAAATTAAAAAGCTTCTTCTCAGCAAAGCAAACAATAATGTGAGGAGAGAGCCTACAGACTGGGAGAAAATCTTTACCACATGCATTAATCTCTAGGATATATAAAGAACTCAAAAAACTTAACACCAAAAGAACAAATAACCCAATCAATAAATGGGCTAAGGAACTGAACAGACAGTTCACAGATGAAGAAATACAATCGATCAACAAATATATGAAAAAGTGTTCAACATCTCTAGCAAACAGAGAAATGCAAATCAAAAATTACACTAAGATTTCATCTCACTCCTGTCAGAATGGCAATCATCAAGAATACAGGAAACATTAAATATTGTTGAGGATGTGAGGAAAAAGGTACAGTCATACATTGCTAGTGGGACTGCAAATTGGTGCAACCACTGTGGAAAGCAGTATGAAGATTCCTCAGAAAACTGGGAATGGAACCAACATCTGACCCTGCTATCCCACTCCTCAATTTATACTCAAAGGACTTAAAGTCAGCATGCTACAGTAATGCAGCCATGTCAATGTTTATAGCAGCTCAATTCACAATATCTGAACTATGTAACTAACCTAGGTGTCCGTCAATAGACGAATGGATCAAGAAAATGTGGTATATATACTCAATGGAATATTACTCAGCTTTAAAGAAGGGTGAAATGATGGCATTTGCCAGTAAATAAATGGAGTTTGAGAATATCATGTTAAGCAAAATAAGCCAATCCCACAAAACCAAAGGCCGAATATTTTCTCTAATATGTGGATCCTAATTCACAATAAGGCGGGGGGCACTAGGGAAGAATAGTTACCTTAGATTATGTAGAGGGAAGTGATGAGAGGGAAGGGGAGGGGATATGGGGGTAGGAAAGATAATAGAATGAAACAGACATTATTACTGAATGTATATACGTGACCGAATGACCAATATGATTCTGCAACATGTACACTCAGAAAAATGTGAAATTATATCCCATCTGTGTATGATATATCAAAGTGCATAAATGCATTCTAATGTCATGTATAGCTAATTAAAACAAATAAAAAAATAAATAAAGCTTATTCAATCTGTGCAAATTAAAATGAACTACTACTAAGTAGTTCCCTAGGACAAATGTGGAGCTCATCAAAGATGGAGGTTACCTATTTTAGCATATTTTAATTATGTACCAAAACTGATCTAATTATGTACCAAAACTGATCTATTTTGGAAAGGGCATTTGGTGGAATAAATATAAACAAGTAACAAAAGAGATTGCCTGAAATCATGGTGGAATGAATATAAACAAGTAACAAAAGAGATTGCCTGAAATCAAAGTTCCAAAGGACAAATTCATAGTACCATTTGGTAGAAGTGCAATTAAATGATTGTGAGCTAAACCCTCTCTGCCATGCAGGACTCAAAAGCAAATGCATTTATGTAAAACCTTATGACCTTTAAACTGTTCAGGGGGAAAAAGATTCAGAAGGTAGAATTAGAAATAATAGATACAGACTGAATTAACTTCTTCACAAATATAAACTAACTTTGGATTTTGGATATTTTACTTATACACTTTTTTTCCTGCCTACATATGAACCTTTGTTAACAACATAATAACCAGGGAGTGGTCTTTTATGTTATGTATTAGTGTCTACAGTATACAACTGTAAAGCCACATTTAGTGATCAGAAATCTAGCTCCAAGTTACCATACATGCACAAAAAAATGAGCCTCACACAAACCCTAACACATTACACATCATACTTCATACATGACATTTTCATCCATATAAACTATGGGAAAGCTAATATTGGGTATTAACTCTATACTAAATACACACAACTCAAACATTCACTAACTATCCACTCTTATCTCCTTGTCTCTTTACTCATATATTAACTAAATTCACTAAATTTTCAGAATCTAATGTACTTTTGAAATATACCATAAAATCCAGCCCTGAATTTGTAAAAATAAATAACATTACAACCTCATCTATTTTAAACACCAAGAACACTTTATAGAGTTGGTCATCTAATATTTATAGCTGGGTATTTACATTAAGTAAAACATTATCCTTGCCAAGCTCTATACCAGAAATGTATAATTATGTTAAACTATACATAGGAACTAGCAAGAACCTTATAAACAAGATATACTCCACACACATACAAAGAATACACACATACACACACACCCACACACACACATCTCTTTTATTCTATTGCCATTTCTGATATTCCAGCTAAGGCTTTATCTCCTTAAGCTGAGATTATTGAAACATCTAAAGCTCTAGGTATTCCATATTGCCACCCATCTTCTCCAATATAATCACCTACAACTTCCAGATAAATATGCTTAACATTCCCAATCCAAGATACACTATTCAAAAGATCTTCATTGGCTTTAAATCCACTACAGAATAAAGTACAATCAGAAAAATGAGAAATTATACCCCAATTGATTCAAATGTATGAATTGCCAAGATCATTGTAATGTCATGTGTAGCTAATAAAATTAAAAAAAAAAAAAGAAAGAAACTCCAATCTGGAAAGGGACATTCCACCCCGAGCTATTTTTCCAGCCTCACATTTGACTACTGAGTGAATTATTCCTTCATTATTCATTATTCAACATATCTTGGTTTCAATCACATCTATTTTATTATACTCTCACGGCAACCTACACTGCTTAATTTTTACTCCCCAACTGTCTAATTACTACCCATAATTCAAGTCATATATTAAAAGGAATCACACCCAAGTATAGCCAAGCACAGTGTCTGGCATATAGTAGTTACTCCATATATATTTGGTTAATGGAATTGAATTCATACAAGTATAGGAGAAGTATGATAAAGCAGAAGGAGCACTTGACTAGAATTCAGGTAACCTGGGTTCTAATTCCAGCTTCGTCATTCATTTCAGTTATCTGGGTCTTGGTTTCTTCATCTGTAAAATAAGGATAATATCTGCTTTGACTATCTAATGCAATATTTTAAGGATGAAATTAGAAATAAGAAATTCAATGTGAAATGATTTCAAAACACATAAAAGTTTATTACATTGAATGTGATGATGATGTACATGTGCATATACGGAATTGTCCAGTTTTAAAACACCCCCCTTTAAAGGCACATGGTAGGTAGGTAGGTAGGTAAACATAAATTGATACAATTATCTGTCTTCACATACATCTGCATGAGCAGACTGAGTCACATAATGCTCCTACACAATAGCAAACAGTTTAATTTTATTTTTAGCTAACACTTTTTAACCTACCAAGGCTTATTTTCTGTTCCTAACAAACACATACACAGAGTCTCTAGATGGAATAACTAAAAGTCGCATTATAACATCACTTGAATTTGTTTGGCATTTCTATCTGATTGAGTTCCTCCCAAAAGAAATTACAATTCTAAGAAGTGCACTAAAAGCCCAGAAGGAGTCTGCTCAAGTAGATTATGTTATAAACAAATGTTATAGGCAAGAGTGGGAAATAAAAAACACTTAATCCTTGTTAACATTTAACATAGTGGGATGATAATATACATTACTTACTTCCATAATTGAGATTCATGTACTATAAGAGATAAGAATGTACTTTTAAATTACTTCATTGTAGCTTAATAAAGTATTATTTTCACTTGTCTTATCTATCTATGCAATACTTATCTGAATTAACATATTTAGCAAATGGCATCAGTTGGTTAGTGTCTACCGCCAAGATACTAGGAACAAGCAACATATGCTATGGATTATAATGTCCAGGTGTTAGAGAAAAGTTGTAAGATTAACAAAAAAGAGTAATGATTATGGCATTTAAAAGAATTTGACCGTCTTGGTAACATAAAATTGTATAAAATTTTTTCACTGAAAATATTACTTCCAAAGAGAAAAGAAATTTAATCAACCTTGTGAAAATATTTGTAATCATACAAATATACTTCTGGGGTGTTAGGTTGCACATAATCAATTGATATTGATAATTTATGATATCCTTTCACAAATTAAAATAAGAATCTTCTCTCTTAAACAGATTTTGGACTTTAGTTGAATAAAGGGGCATCAAGGCTTGCTTCTCAAGATTGGTCATATTTGCATAACATTTATCCCATCTTCACAATAACTCATTAATTAAAATGTATGTTACTACCTACTAAGTGCTACAACTGGCCAAAAGAAAAAGATTACAAAAGCAAAAAAGCTGTTAACTACATTTCCAAAATGCTCATAGTATAGGTTGGTCCCCAACTTTATTATACATCAGAATAACCTCAAGGGTTTGTTGAAAAAAAGTTTTTAGGTCTTACTCTCAGAACTTATGATTCAGTAGGTCTGGGAAAAAGCATGAGAATTTGCAGTTCTAATAAATTTCCAGGTGACCCAATGCTGCTATACTAGGAACCACACTTTGAAAACAACTAGTCTAATAGGTGGAAACAGATAAATTAACAGAAATAAAGGGTGATGCAATAAGTGAAATGATAAATGAATGTAAAGTGTTACAGTAGAACAGCAAAATGAATGACTAAATTTTCATGGGCAATGTCAGAAAATTTCACAGAGGAGATGATAGATAATCAAGGAGATGATACTGCAGCAGAAGAATTATTCGTCTTCAGTTGTATTCTATGCTCATTAATAAGGTTTGAATGATAGATTCTGGCCAGAACGTGGAAGAATTGTTCATGTCATGTTTGGGAGTTTCAACTTCATCTTGTGGACAATAGGTAGTAAAATAATGTTTCATATACATGTTTGCATGATGAGATTTGTGCATTTTACTACATATAAGGTCAGCTATATTAATGAGAGGACTGAGAAATTACATAGGTATGTGCAGTAATCCAAATAAAAAGAGATGATAAATGTACTAAGACAGTGGCAGTAAGGATGGCAAAGAAGGAGATGGATTCATCACTTATATTCCCCGTGCTTTCTTTATGAAGCCAATGAAATGTTTACCTTTCACATCTTACACCTGTTTCCTAGAAATAGGTGGAGCAATTAAATGCAGTTTAACTCTAAACTGCAGCCCCTGCTTGTGTGGCAATATACACGGCTGCTACTATTGGAAGATTTCATATTATATATTTAATTGTGGGCATTTAGCAAACAGCCTCTTATTATTAAGATACTGCTGACTTTTATTGTCAATGTGGCCACAGGACAAAGCTAATAATTACCAGCACCAGAAGCAGCTTGTGGTTTTATATTACATTGAGGTAAATTACACTGGAATTAGAGTGGATTACTTTTATCAAATGGGGAATAAGCTGTTAATTAACTCCCTGCTGTAGCAATCTTTTTCTGAGCTTGCAACTGTTATTAGGTCTAGATTAAACTGTTGAATTAATTTCCCACTTACTTACTATTTCAAGAGTTTTTAATTTACCTGGCAGCAGTTTTAATGGGAAATTGTATTAGTGAGCATAAATTGTTTTTGGGAAGGGTAAACAGTTTGTGATAATGTTTATTAAGTCGTTTTGTTTGAGCAAAAATATAATTGCAGTTTTAATTAGTGCATGGTTGTTGGAGTATTAGGTTTGAGATTACATTATGGTTTTCTGAGAAAACAATCACTCAGGTAATCCCAGCATTTATAACTGATAGCAAATATAAAAGCTATGTCAATATGGCATTGACTTGGATTTTGTACCATATTTGAGGAAGGAAAATGGGAAATTATCTAAGTGTTCTTCCATCAATTATCTTTAGGTTTATTGGCTGCTCATACATATTACTGTCTGCTATGACAAGTCTGTGGTCATAATACTTGGAAATGTTTAACTGACATAATATAAAAATTAAGAGATTTATCAGAAAAAAATGTGGCAGTGAGGGCATTTTATTCAGATAATCAATTAAATTTTGTGATTTATTAATTGTTATAATGTCAATGGTATTATTTGTCTTATAACACCAATAATACCCATTCATTATAATGGTAGTTTACAGAGTTGGATCAAAGGACATTGAATTTAGTAGGGACATTGGTGATACAAGCATATATTGAATTCTAAAGAAAACAAAAGACTTGAACACGGTCCCACCAGCAATGTACAAGTGTACCCTTTTCCCCACATCCTCGCCAGCACTTGTTGTTGTTTGACTTCCTAATGGCTGCCAATCTTACTGGAGTGAGATGGTATCTTAGGGTGGTTTTGATTTGCATTTCTCTGACTGCTAGAGATGATGAGCATTTTTTCATGTACTTGTTGATTGATTGTATGTCCTCCTCTGAGAAGTGTCTGTTCAGGTCTTTGGCCCATTTGTTGATTGGGTTATTTGTTCTCTTATTGTCTAATTTTTTGAGTTCTTTGTATACTCTGGATATTAGGGCTCTATCTGAAGTGTGAGAAGTAAAAATTTGTTCCCATGATGTAGGCTCCCTATTTACCTCTTTTATTGTTTCTCTTGCTGAGAGAAAACTTTTCAGTTTAAGTAAGTCCCATTTGTTGATTTTTGTTATCAACTTTTGTGCTATGGGTGTCCTATTAAGGAATTTGGAGCCCGACCCTACAATATGTAGATCGGAGCCAACTTTTTCTTCTATCAGACGCAGAGTCTCTGATTTGATATCTAGCTCCTTGATCCACTTTGAGTTAACTTTTGTGCATGGCGAGAGGAGGGGGTTCAGTTTCATTTTGTTGCATATGGATTTCCAGTTTTCCCAGCACCATTTGTACATTGCTGGTGGGACTGCAAACTGGTGCGGCCAATCTGGAAAGCAGTATGGAGATTCCTGGGAAAGCTGGGAATGGAACCACCATTTGACCCAGCTATTCCCCTTCTTGGACTTTTCCCTGAAGACCTTAAAAGAGCGTACTACAGGGATACTGCTACATCGATGTTCATAGCAGCACAATTCACAATTGCTAGACTGTGGAACCAACCCAGATGCCCTTCAATAGATGAATGGATAAAAAAAATGTGGCATTTATACACCATGGAGTATTACGCAGCACTAAAAAATGACAAAATCATGGAATTTGCAGGGAAATGGATGGCACTAGAGCAGATTATGCTTAGTGAAGCTAGCCACTCCCTAAAAAACAAATACCAAATGTCTTCTTTGATATAATGAGAGCAACTAAGAACAGAGCAGGGAGGAAGAGCAGGAAGAAAAGATTAACATTAAACAGATACATGAGGTGGGATGGAAAGGGAGAGAAAAGGGAAATTGCATGGTAATGGAGGGAGACCCTCATTGTTATACAAAATTACATATAAGAGGTTGTGAGGGGAATGGGAAAATAAACAAGGAGAGATATGAATTACAGTGGATGGGGTAGAGAGAGAAGATGGGAGGGGAGGGAGGGGGAATGGTAGAGGATAGGAAAGGTAGCAAAATACAACAGTTACTAATAGGGCATTATGTAAAAATGTGGATGTGTAACCGATGTGATTCTGCAATCTGTATTTGGGGTAAAATTGGGAGTTCATAACCAACTTGAATCTAATGTATGAAATATGATATGTCAAGAGCTTTATAATGTTTTGAACAACCAATAAAAAAAATAAAAAAAAAAAGACTTGAACACGGACCTAGAGGTAGTAAGTATTTGAAATAAGACAGAGGTGGGGATGTTTTCATGACTACATATGCTCCCTTGACCCAACATTTTATGTTCTATTTCTTTTCCTTATTAAATAATGTTGAGTGGTGTTCATAAATAAAAAAAAAATATATTGTATTATATGTGGACTAATATATCAATATAGTCTGAACACTCTGCCTGTGAAGCTTTTAATACATGTTTAAATTAACATTATGCCTGTTTTCAACTGTATTATTATATGATTTATGCACAGCTGATATTTTATATTTAAAACCTATAAAACTATTAATGGAAGCTTCAAGGTGGCAAAATAAATTTAAGTGGCTAAGACCATAAAATTAACATAGATATTTCTTTAATATTTATTTTTAACCAAGAAATATTGTGTTGCTCTTTCTCAATTGTTATAGAAGGAATAAACAAAATAATAAAATTTTCTTAAAATTAGGCAAACAGCTTTTTTTTTTTTTAGGCAAACAGCTTTGACATAATAAAATTTATCTACATTTTTCAAAAATCCAATGGTTACTATCCTGAGTGCCTGTATTATATATTATAAAATGCTATTTCAGAAAAAAATACTATCCATCTACAAAGGCAGATATAAAACAAATCTAAACATCCTTCATTCTCTTCCTTGAGCAATAGCTAAATCTGAAACCTTTGGCAGAAAATAGAGTCATAATGTTTAAATCCTCAACATATTCCCTTCAAGTTATCATTTAGCCACTCAAAATTTCTACCTTTCATTCCATTGTATACAGGATCATAATTTTGTTACTCACTTCTTCCCATCTACTTTCTATACAATAAATGCTGGATTTTGAATAAAAAGTAAAAATAAGAAACATGCATTCATAATGAAATGCAGACATGATACTGCCAAAATATTCTATAATCATTAGGGAAAATAACTTGCAAAAGCACACTTCTGGTAGGTTATCTGCCTGTTTTTTAACAGCATGTTTATTATCTTTATTCAAACCAAATCTTCCTAAGCTTTGATACAAACTCTTTTGGATTACAAACTTGAAAACAAAAGTTTACTTATATATGTGTGTATATATGTTTATGTATATCTATATCTATATCTATATATCTATATATATACACACACACAGTTTAAACACATAAATATATAAATACATATATTTATACATTTATAAAATATTTATGTGCATACATAAAGAAAACTACTTGATTAGTTTAATATGTATGTATATGTATATATTTTTAAATTTAAGCAATATTAAATCAGTGGATTAAATATGACATATAGACTATATATGTTGAGGTTTCAGAGACATTGACATGATTAGGTATACTGTCTGGTTATATGAAAAAGTCTTCACCTGACCCAACTTTCTTAATCCTCTTTTTTTTTAAGAGAGAGAGAGAGAAAGAGAGAGAGAGAGAGAGAATTTTTTTAAATATTTATTTTTTAGTTTTTGGAGGACACAACTTCTTTGTTTGTATGTGGTGCTGAGGATCGAACCCGGGCCGCACGCATGCCAGGCAAGGACGCTACTGCTTGAGCCACATTCCCAGCCCTCTTAATCCTCTTTTTAAAACCATTTACCACTCATAAGTACTGTACAATTTTGATATCATCCTATATTCTTTCACAGAGAAATTGTGTTGTTTCCTCAAAGTGGAAAAAATATCACATTGTCACAGATTAATTGTGGTGGGGGAAGAAAAATCCAAAACCAAATTTTCTTAAAATTCAACCACTCAAGACAGATAGTTACTATAAATATCTGGCAATCCTCATGAAAGGAAAAGAAAATACCACATCACTCCCAAAAATTGAAAAAATAAGGAAATTATGCAATAATGACAAAACTAGTCTTCTGAATATAAACTCATTTTATAGTATCTTCAAAATATATTTTCAAAGCCCACTCACATGTTAAGAGATTAATTTTTAGTGTTAACAATTTTAGGGATAACCAGATAAGTAGCTAAAACATTATTTATTTGTGTGTCTGTGAAGTTGTCTTGAGAAGCAATTAGCATTTAAATAACTATACCGACTTAAAAAAAAAATCAACCCTCACCAATGTCATCATCCAATCTGTTGAAAATTGAAGTACAAAAAAGTAAGGCAGAAAATGGACATGTTTGCTTCCATTTGAGCTAGAGCATTCATCTTCTGTCACCAAATATCTGAGCTCCTATTTTTTTTTTTTTTTGTATCTTTAAACTTATGGACTTATACCTGTGCCTTCCTTTGATTGTCAGAAGTTGGTTTCATACTGGGAGTTATTCCATCAACTTCCCTGGTTCTCAAATCATTAGAATTCACACTGTTTTATAACACTGATTTTCCTGATTATTCAGCTTGCAGACAGCATATTATGGGATTTCTTGAACTCCATAACTGTGTGACCTAATTCATATAATAACTTTGCTCTTATCTATATCTCTATATATCATATTGTTTCTGCTTCTCTGGAGAACCATGACTAATACACTTCTCTCACCTAGTTTTGTTATCTCAATGGCCTATAGGCAGAAACCATCATCCACATTTGAAAGATGAGTAAATGTCACAATGAAGGTTAGTGATTTACCCAAGTTCAAAATCTGGCTAGAGACACATCAGGAAACAGAAATGGCCCACACACTTTATACAAGTTTTATTTTCCACATTGACTGACAGATGCCATTTTGGGGATTTTCTTTTGACCAATGTGTAGAATTCAAGAAAAGTAATATAGCACAGTAATTAAGAGCATCAGCTGGGGCTGGGACTGGGGTTGTGGTTCAGTGATAGAGCATTTGTCTAGCATGTGTGGGGCATTGGGTTTGAACCTCAGCATCTCATAAAAAAATAAATAAAGTAAAGGTATTTTGTCCATCTATAACTAAAAAAAAAAAAAAAAAAAGAGCATCATCTTTGAAAAAACAGGTAGACTTGGTATTACTTCACTACCAGTGTTACTGTTCTGAACCTCTGTTCCCTCTTCTATAAAACAAAATGCCCACCTCATAATGTTCTTACAGGAGTTAATTATAAGAGAAATCAAGTACCTAGCACAGTTCTTGGCATGTAGTAAGCACTTGTAAATCTGTTTCTATTATTACTATGTTACTATGTTAACATACTTTTTAAATTAAAAATAATTATCTATTCTTACTGCAGAGCAGGCAATAATTTTCTTTCAAGGCCATAAGTGAGAATTAGCTGCCCCTATTGAGTGGTTTCTTGTGTGAAATACAGGAGCCCTTCCTCAACCATGGCCTTTTATCACTTTGTCCTTCACTACCAATGTATGGCATTTTGTTGAACACTGAAATCAAAAGAGTACATGTAAACCCCCTGATTTCTAGGATTCTGTAAGAGTTCTATTATTAAAATAAATAAAGGCATCCTAAGCATATAGAGAGGATGCATTTAACTTAGCAAATGTCTCACTAATAACTTGAGGTATTTGAGGAGACTGTGAACCAATTAGCTACTGTACAAACCATAGCTTCTGTATTGGTTGGGAAATCACACCAGTTAAATCTCATTTATATATTATAGATTCTGGCATTAAAGTGTATATTAACTTAGTAAACACGTTGGGTTTAAAAACTGAAAATAAATGGTGCTTCACATGATGTCAGCATTTTTCTCTTGTATTTCATTAAAATCAGGAGGGATGGACACATTACACATTGTCACCAGCTCTGAAGAGTTTACAATGCGTTTTTTAAAATGCACACAAAACATTAAAACATTCCATTGGAGTTTATTCAATTAATTTTAGTTTCTAATTCATAAAGTTCTTACAACTTAAGCAAAGGAAATGAGAATTAAAATGTGTTTGAAGACAAAATGTGCTGACACCAAGAACAATTTTACAGCCTTTTTAATACACAAGTAATTTTAAAAATAATAGTCTTAAAATAGTTTAAAAACTGTTTGACTAAATTACACTTTTATTGCATAGTTTCAATTAGCATTTTTTATCTCAAAGACACAATTTATACTTTAACTTTTACTGGAATGAATTATAGAATGATAGAAATAAGGAGAAAAATTGTTCCAAATGGTGGCTGACTGCCCAACTGATAGCATACAAATCACTGTTGGTCTCCAGAATGATTTACTCTAGTAAATATTGAAAACATTAACTTCCTAGAATATATGAGCTTTAGAACACATTTCTCACATATGGAAAGACATATCTTTCTACAAAACTCATTACTTTTATATTTAAAATAGACAAACCTAAGAATTACAAATAATAAAATGTTTCAGCATGCATGTGGTTTTTGATAACTTTGAGGTCATTAGAAGTAAACCCTGGTATTACATAAAGTATTATTCTATAGCATGAGGAACCTGTTACACTGCAGGTGTGCAGAAGATTCATTCCATATGTTATTAACCATCTCGGTTATAAATGGTGGATGAATAATTATTTTGGTGGCAATGAAATATATTTCACTGATAAGAAAAAAGTCACTGAGCTCATGAACTAGTCCACAATACCCAAAATAGCAATTATTTTCCTTCATTTTCCAATGAAATAATTCCTTAATTTGATAATGTAGCATACATTAATATTATAACAATTGACCAAAAAAAAGAAAGCCCAACAAGAATAGTACAAACAATAATAATATTTTTCATCATTCAAATCATTATCACTACAATTCAAATTATATATAATACAATGTGTGTGTGTGTGTGTGTTTGTGTGTATGTGTATATATATATATATATATATATATATATATATATATATATATATATATAAAGTCATGAGATATAAACAGGGCAAGTACAACTATCTATAACTAACAAATGAGAAAAATATTCTTTGAGAATATAAATGTTGTATTAGAAATGAAATTTAATTAGCCATCAGTAAGAAACAAATCTAGTCTTATTCCCTGGCATTGTAATGCCATAATAACTCAGAAGAAATATGATGCTATCCAAGTTATAATAGAAATTAGCTAGCATAACAACTTCCTGTTGTTCAGCATCCCCTTAATCCATAATTTGTACATGAAATAATACATATTATCATTCATTTCATAAAAAGCAAATTCCTGTAGGCTAATAATGTCCCTGTAAAAAAATCTATAGTAGTATTTTCCACATAATATATTGTTTTATCTTCAGTATATTCATGGTAAAAAATTATAACAAAATGAATTAATCATTGAAAATACTAAAAGTGAAACAAAAAACGTCTAATAAGAAGGTAGCTGCAATTTTTGTAATTTTGCACTTGATATTATTATATGCAGATAGATTGTTACTTTTATTTTCTGTCATTGTATGCAGACAGCATCTGGATGATACCATTATACCATTCTTGGTGATGATTAGGAAAACAACAACAAATCCTACTCCAAAGAATCAAAATTATTGTAGTAACTTATTTTAATGTTTTTATTGGTGCATTAAAATTATACATAACAGTGGGGTTTGTTGTGACATATTCACACATGCATATAACATAATTTGCTCCACTTCATTTCTAGTGCTCTCCTTTCCCTCTATACCTCACTTCCTGAATCTCCACCCTCTATTCCACTGGTCTTAACTTTTCATTAATGTTCATAAAAATTTTACATAACAAAGTACACACTTGTCATCAAATGTTTCTTGATTAGCTCCATTAGAAAATTTAAATATTACACCAAGCCCACAGTGTCAAAAAATTGTCCTGAGGTAGTTACTGAATGAGGTGCTGAGTACTCAGACAAGTATGGTGTTTATCTTTCTTATCATTACACATGTATAGCCAAATATAGTTAAAGAATGTTTTTTAAATGATGGTCAAGAAAGGCTGTTTTCTATCAAGAAGACCTAAGAAAACTGGTAATGAAAATGAGTAGCCTATTCATATTTGGCCTCTATAGTTGAATGTATGAAAGGAATCACACCCATACCCAATACCAAGATAGATCTGATCTACCAACCTACTAAATCTCTAAACTCACCTACTTATCTACTATTGCTACGTACATTCTTTTTGTCTTTTTAAAACACATGTATTCACAAAATAGTCTTATGCCTGTTCCCTGATTGTATACTATTCTCTGTAAAATCAATGTATGTTTAGTTATTAAAATGTACTGTATAAATAACAATAAACATCATTATATTCAGAACATTTTTGTTGCCTATGGAACTTTCAATGCTGTCAAGCTGCTGCCATATACTGAATAAAGAAATTGGGAAAGTCTATTATATATATATATATATATATATATATATATATATATATATATATATATATATATGAATGAAATAACAACCATTGGATTAGATTAGATTCACATTAGCTTTAGTCTCTGTGTGTAACAAGTCTTGCTATAAATTTAATGGAGCCATTTCTCAATTAAATTATAGTGCATTTTATTCTATAAGCAGCTATAGTCAAGCATGCCATGTATTTTCATAGCATGAATTTCATTGTTATTTATAAATTTTTTAAATGCTCAAAATTTCTGATTAAACCAATTCAAAATGTTTTGCATTTTAATCTTGCCTAAGAAGAAGCCCATCCTTTGCTCCCTCATTAGTTGTGCTGCCTGGGGTGTTCTGCAATAATGTCAGTGCCTAATACAGTGAAAAGAAACATATCATTAAATATGTCTTAGTGCTCCACATTGTGATGATATAGAGAAAAAATGGGGTACATGAAGTGCCAGTTTATAGCTATTTTAGCCATGAGAAGGGTGAAGATCAATGATTGGTACAAAGCTTTAAACTTTTTAGATACAATTTAACATTACAATTGACTCTATATAAGAGCATCTGAAATGAGGTGGCCTGCTATGTATTATATGCCTCTTTACTTTCAAGTCAGAAAAGTGTTGAATTGAAAGGTATTTGCTATGGAAGAAAGAGGGCCAATAAATTATGTGAGAATTCATTTCTACACACGTTAAACTCCAGAAGAGACTCATAAATCAATTTATTCACATAAAGATTAGCTGGTTTAATAACTAAAATAACTGTACAGTTTATGTTTCAAACAAGAAGAGTTTAAGAGTAATAAAACACTAACACAGGCAGGGCATAAAGTAGGCAGAGCCCAAGAATATTCCAGGAAAATGAATCATCCTAGTTATAACACACAGAGATCTTCCTAAAATTAAATTGATAGGGAATCAGAAAGCACTGGGAGAAAGCCTGCAAAAGTTGAAATATTCAAGGCTCCATGACCTGGAGAAAGTACACACAGATCACATTCTCTACTGAACATTTATGTCAGCCATTTTCACAAGATATAAAATAATAAACAGGTTGAATTTATGTCATCAGAAAAAAGATCATATGTTCAGGTAGAAAGGAAATAGCAACACAAGAAACAAATTACTGACTCACTGAAACAAACTGTTCTGCTACAGAAAGAATGAATTTAGAACTGCCTGTTTAAGAGGCTCAGCATTTAATATCGTACTTTTCTAATGTAACTCATGAATGGAAAACACAATTTTAAGGTAGTTAGATGCAAAATATTTATAGAAACTCTCCCTGGGGATATTTAGCAATGTTAGACATCCTCAAGGACAGGGACATTGCTCTTATGCATTGAAATAAAATTGTTTGCCACCTCAATTGATGATTTTTAATCAGTTTCCAAAGTTAGTCACAGAGTGTTAGCCAAGACCATGGGGCAAAATGCTGTGAACATAACAGAATCAGCAATACTCTGTATGAGTTAGGTATGCTGTAACATTTCAATGATGCCTTTAAATTCTAATGGTTTCAAGCTGCTACAAACTCCTACAGCAATCAAAAATAATCTGTCATGGGACCGAGGGCTATGAACATCATGTCATAGCCTCTCTGCTATTAGATTTATTGGAGGGTAAAGCATGTCATTTATGCATCAACTCACAGGAGAAAAAAGCAATCCCTATGAAGTTAATCTAATAATAGACTGGAAAGCAATGATTACCGTTTCATGTACACTAGCTGTTTGTAGCAGTGGTTGGCCTAATTCTGCTGGCCTCGCTTGTCAGAGCTTTGGGATTAACAAGTGTTTAGCTCAAAATCTATTGGGAAACATCAAGAAATGGTTTAATGAGCAACAAATCCTTCATTTCTTGCCACTGTGAGGACTTCACTTCCCCTTTCATTCCTAAACTTTTTTAAAAGCTTGCTGAAAGTCTTATTTATTTTCCTTTTAAAACAAATCTTAAGGTATTAATTCTAGCAGGTTCACAATAACTAGATAATTTTTCTACATAATACTCAATTGTTTCTAAAACAGTGGTCTAACCTTTACTGAGTTTTTTAGTGCTATAAAACAAACACTTGAAGGTATTCACCATTGACCTTCTTATGGGGGATTTTCTTTTCCACCTCTTGATAAAGTAAAAACAGTTTTACCTATAGACTGACTTTTACCTGTAAAAATTTCTCATGTACGAATTTGTTCCTCCAGGAAAACCAATGTTAGGATGTCACAATCTGAGAACAGCACAGAATATGGCCTGGTATGTTCTGTGTTTTGTTTATGATTGAGGGATATTCATATTCTCAATATAAATCTGTTCATATATTAAAGGTACATACTGCAGGATTAACAATTATTTCAGTTAAAGTACTCTGACTCCAAAATCATTTATGGAAATTAAGTTTTAAATTGAAAACTAAAATAATTTAACACATTATTATGCAAATACTCCAATTAATTGTTCTTATGAATGTATCAGTAATATAAAAATGTAGGTTTCGTAAGATTGAAGCAGTAGTTTTGACTTCACTTTTAGTGATTTTCTAGGTTAAAAAAGCATCACAAGAAGACCACGATGATGCACCCAACCAACTACAGACTAAAACCCCTAAATCCATGAGGCAAAAAAAAATTTTCCTCAAGTTGATTTTCTCAAGATTTTGTCACAGCAGGTGGGAGGGCGGAGCTGACTAACACAATGTGCAAATATTGCCTATTCTTTAAAACTTTCTTCTCAAGTTCAGGTTTTCAATTGCTGCTAAAAATAGTACATTCTCTTATTAAGTATAACCAATGAACATAAGTGAACAGAAAACAGCATGCTACACAAATTCTTGGTAAAATATTTTAAGTTCCTTCATATAAATATTTTGTTCCATTCAAATAACAGAAGTATTTAACACGATATAAAGACTTATAGGAGCACCTTAGATTTTCACAAACATGCACATAAAACTCTGTCCTTGATAATCTCAAAGTTAGAGAATGATAGGTCAATGTGTCAGTAGTAGTCACAAAGAAATATTTTCGAGCTTGTTAATAGCAATGATAACAATGATTCTGTTAAGTATTAGATCTGGTCCAGAAATTCAAAAGTATATTAGAAACTGCATGGAGGCTTGCTTCAGAGATGCACATAAAAGAATATTTAACTAATAAAGAGTTAATTATTTCTCACTTAAGAATTCAGAGATCTTGGTTAAATATGCATTTAATCAAAGATATATCCCATTTTCTAAAGCTTAACTTTCTTCTATTTAGAAAAATAATACTAGAAATAAAATTTCATTAAAGTTCATCTTATTTAACCTTCTCTTCCCTATTGTGTCTCAGTTTTAAATCACAGGCATCACATTATACCAACTAGCAGAAGGGATCATAAACAATTTTGAATGTTCCCTACATGGATTGCAAATCTAAAATATTTCAGTACTAGTAGATCAGGAGGTTGCATATCTAAAACTGCCCAAGAATACTGGCTGAATCACATTCACTAAGTGGATTAGCTGAAATAAGCATAATAAATGAAAGAGAATAAAATAAAAAACAATTTCACACTAACTGAAGGCTTGACTTATAGGAAGTGGCAGTTCTGATGGCCCAAGGCATAGAATTAGTTTTGCCACTCGATAATTTGACTGATTCACTCGAGTGGCCAGAAAAGGACATTTTCTGCCTGATTTCAGTGTAATCAAGTCACCTGCTCAGCGATTGCTGGGGCCAAGTCAATTGCACTCCACTAAGCACTGGATGTGTGCAGGGAGTAACAAGAGGAGCTGCTTTCTGCATATATGTGCAAAACTATCCAGCATTAATGATAGTGGGAATTAACTCTTCCTAATGCATTATTATTCTTTCCTTTCCAGCTAAGATATAATGTGAAAAGGAGTTTGCCACCTTACTTCTGCAAGTAATCACCCATTCCAGTAAGTGTTTCTTTATTAATTGGTTTTAAAATACATATATAAAATCAACCAAATAATATACTAAAGGAAATGTTTTAAGTGTACTCTGTACCCCTTGGCATTAAATTATTTCAATATTGTAATTAACTGTATGATTTTGCAGCAATTTGGTTTTCATTCCTTCTAAAAAGTAACTGAAATGGCACTGTCCCAACACAGAGCAAGAAGATATAAAAAATGAAAAGTTTGTAATACAAACCAATAATATGGGCTTAAAAATCCAAACGTTGACTCAAATGAGGAACTTTACAAAATTTATTGCTATTTATTATCTGTATATAATAGCCCTGGGCTGGGGATGTGGCTCAAGTGGTAGCGCGCTCTCCTGGCATGCATTTGGCCCGGGTTCGATCCTCAGCACCACATACAAACAAAGATGTTGTGTCCGCCCATAACTAAAGAAATAAATATTAAAATTCTCTCTCTCTCTCTCTCTCTCTCTCTCTCTCTCTCTCTCTCTCTCTCCCTCTCTCTCTCTTTAAAAAAAAATAATAGCCCTACTCATGAGTGAAATTATAAATTCCATCAAAGAAATTCCATGGTTTCATCTAACTGCCAGGCACACTGTAGGAAATCAATAATGTTTTATTCAAACATATATATTTGTTTCCACAAGTTGGCCCCTTACTTTCTCATAATGGAGATTATTTCCGAAATGTTAAGGGGGCAAAAGGAAAAAAAAACAGGATTAGGAAATTGAAGGATTTTACATTATTTTCACTCCTGAACTAAAAAACAAGTTCATCTGTTCCATTAGTGCATGGCCCAAATTTGTCTATACTCAAGAGGTTTAATATATTTTGGTGAACAACATTAAAAGGTGATAATGACAAAACAGGGGCACAAAAGAACAGGTAAAGTCTTGCATTATTAACCATTAAGAAAAACAAAAGTATGAATAATTCAATTGATTTATAACGTTCAAAAATGGGAGATAACTCAATAATTGCAAATGGTAATCCAGAGGCATCTGCCCCATAATTTACTGTTTGAAAAGAAGGTGTGAAGTAGGTTTCACATGCAAGGATATCACCTCACCAATATAAAATTCTGCAATCTGTGTATGGGGTGAAGGTGGGAGTTCATAACCCACTAGAATCAAAGTGTGGAATATGATATGTCAAGAAATTTGTAATGTTTTGAACAACCCACAATAAAAAATTAAAAAAAAATAAATAAATAAATAAATAAATTAACAAACAAAAAAAAATAAATAAATAAATAAAATAAAATAAAATTGAACATCAGCAACGTTAGGTTAAATCCACCTACTGGTGGGATTTTGAAAACAGTTCATTTGAAAAACAACTGAATAATCTATACATAAATTATTTTCTAAATTAATTGAGCTATTAAGGAATAAACTGCTATAAATACAACTGAAAATCATAAATATTGTTAAATTCAATATAATTATCATTATTTTGGCCCATTTTTAATTTCATATTGTATAATATGTTTCAGCCATTTTTTTCCTTAGAAATTATTAAGTACACAACGTTACAAACCATGTATATTAGTAAAAGGAAAAGATTATTTTTGCCTACTTTATAAGACAGGGCATAAATGCTCTTTCAATATGCTAAAACTTATATCTTTCATTTTTTAAAGTTATCCTTTCATTACAAGGTACACAATTTACCTTGCTCATATTAATCAGCTATAAAAATATCATATAATCTGATCTTCTTTTAATAAAGTTTATCCTAATAAATATCATATTTGTAATTTAGATAATATGTATGCAAATAATAGTAACATCATGTATCTAATTTCCCAGAATAGACTCAGAATGGGAAGAAAATTTTGATGCTTACTATAAAGAAAGTGAACTCTAAATCCCTTTAAAATCTTCGCCTTCATTTATGTTTTTAAAATAGAAGGATTGTATTCAATTCTATATTATTTGTGTTATTGAGTAGAGGGTGATTGTAATGTCAAGATAAATCTGATACTTCAGTCTTACTTCAAGGAAATTTTCTTTCTTTTTATATATACCAATCTAGTGGAGAAGAAAATAAGCAGAGAAATAAAGAACAGATAAATAAAATGGAGATAGAGTGGCATAATGTCCTCCTCTTGACATTAATGTCTTTGCAAACAAACAAGCAAATTATTTAAAATGAAATAATGGAGCAAGTATTGGCTGAAGATGAGGTCTTTCTTTAAAAACAAAGATATTCTAAAGTCTCTAAGTATTGATTGCCTAACCATCACAATTCTCTCTCTCTCTCTCTCTCTCTCTCTCTCTCTCTCTCTCTCTCTCTCTCTCTCTCTCTCTCTCTCTCTTTTTTTTTTTTCACTTGGGTTTTAAGACTAGGACCTCTGGAGTCAGACTTCCTTATCTGAAGTCTCATGATCAAATTTATGGCTGATTGGTTCTTGGAAACATCACACCATCACCCCTACCACACACATACACTTCTGTGACTTGATTTTGTCATCTATAAAATCATAAGAAGAAGACCTATGTCATATGGTACTATTTTCAAATTAAATGAGATAAGGCATAGTATTAAGCATATAATCTGCTAAGTGAATGTAATCTGTTATTTTTTCTCCTAAATAAAATCTCAAATGGATTTAGTATTATGTATTTAGCTTATTTTATAGGAATATTTAGATTAAAATCAGACATTTGCTTCTTCCATTTATCAAACTAAGGTTTACCAATGTTAACCCAAGGAAACCTAAGTTCTCTAGCAAAGCAAAAGTGTAAATAGGTGACCAAAAAGTGTAAATAGGTTACCACCTATTATTTAGTCTGCCTTTTTAAGTCACATATCTTTATATGCATATTTCATTTTGACAAAGCCATATCCATCATGCTTTAAAGACAATATATTGTGCTATATACAAGTTGTATATATAGGAGGCAATAAAATACAGCTTTGGACCATAATGAGCCTATAAACTAGGGACAGAGAAAAGCAACTCTTATTCAGTATAGATGTAAAGGAGCACTATCACAGAGGCCAAAGTTGAGGTATGGATCACATACTCACATCAGGTAACATATATTCTCCTGTGCCTTATATATTCAATACAATAGGTATAAGAACATGATGAGTCTACAGTGTACAATTGATTCTAAAGCAAGAAAAGAAATCTGCTTTGCACACAAATATTTCTGATTTATAGGTTTAACCAAACACTGTAATCATTATATTAGCACCCACATTTTTGCAACACATGGCTTTTTCACAGGTAAGCAGTTGGTCATGAATATTTCAGTCCCTTGGCTCATAACAACTAAAAAGTGAGAGATGATATTCATTATTGAATGAAAATTTGTTTAGTCCTAACATTCCTGGATGCCAAGCAGGCATCCCATCAGCATTCATAAACATATGGACTATTACTTCTCTAGCACAGTAGTTGCTGTTAATTTATTGTGTTTTTATGTGGTGAAGATTCACATCTTTTTCACAGCCTGTCAGAGTAGTAACAAACTATAGCAATCATAACACTAAAGATTACAACATAAAGCAAATATTTATCTAGTTTGTAGTTTGTAATTTGAGATTAAGTGAATCAGTTCCACACTACAAAATAAATAAATAAATCTTGCCATGTTCCAACTGAGGAGTGGTTATCAGTCCAGCAATTTTCTTTCCAGATCAGCAGCCACAATTTTCTTATTTACTAGAAGATGTGACTGTACTGAATGTGCCAGCAGGAGAGTTCAAGACACATGTTGTCATTCTTCATATTGACAATGACTCTGCTGATTAGGCTACTTGCTATGCATACAAATGTGGTTTACAAGATGGATTTGAAACTAGTAATGCATTTCACATGGGTTATGTGGTATGTAATTCTTGGCATGATAAGTGTATTCTCTATCCACAGTTTCTTTCAAATTTAAATTTTTTCCATATCCTCCTGGCACTTTATTACATATAATAGGCCCACTGTAGACTGCTTAATATCCAGATAGCAGTGTCCTCCTAGTTTTTCTCAAAAATATGAAGAGGTCAATTGGTAGCAATTTAAGACTATCTAAAAATCGTCAGGTAGCAACAATTCAGAGGCAGAATAATGATGATTTGAATGCATTCTCTATAATACTCAATAATGCCCAGAGACTAATAAAATAATACTATCTTCAAACATAAATTTTTAAAGATGCATTAGTATATTTAAACATAGAATAATTTTGAAACATTTTTAGGTAGACAAATCACAAGATTGCAATTATTCACCCTTTTAATAATTTAGCCTCATGGGTATTAAATGTTGCATATTAAGTCATACATGGAGAAATCCCTTTGATGTGGGCCAACTATTATATAAAATCTTGATGCCATGGCTACCTGATTTTAAGTCATATTTCCAAATAAATAATAATGTAATAGCTGAGCATTATTGAACACTTAGTATACCAGATACCATACTAAGTTAGTTACATAAATAATCTCATTTAACTCTTACAAAAATTTATGAGGCTGACAATTATTATCTTCATTTTACAGATGAAGAAAGTCAGGCATAAAAAGTAGAAAGTCATGTGTTCAGAGTCATATAGTTAAGTTGTACAAAATAATTTTGTGCCTTATGTTTAAATACAATTACTCAGTTCTCAGTATGGAAGCTTTTCTTCATTTTACCATTGCAAGAACACTAAACATGGAGTCAGAAAAGTTACATTTCTATTTTAATTATATTGCCATTTCATTGTGTATTATTTTTTTCTTGAGCACCTCATTTACATTTAATGTTTCTAGGCCTGTTCTTCATCAGAAAAAATGTTAAGATATATGTTCTACTCAGTCTACCTTGAAGGACTTAATGTTGTAATATTCACCAAAGTACTTTAAAATCTCTAAAGTGCTATGCACAATTAAGATAGTAATTGTCATCAACAACAATGAAATAAGCTGTTTCAAGTTATTATAAAATGAAAATGGGAAAGTGATATACTCAAGATGTATTTTTAGAAACTGCCCTCAAATGAAACACATCAGCAATGAAGATTGACACATTCTTGAAAGTGTTTCATTACACTCTCAGAAATCTATTCTACCTTTTTGCTGTAGTAAACTTTCTTGGCCTGAAAAATGGAAAGATTTCTACCTCATGATTATTTATTTGTTCTGAAGCACTCAAAGTATCTCTTTCATGAGGTCTTCAAACTTATCTCAAAACTGTTTACTTATTGGGACACTCTACTATGGTTTGAAAATGCTCTCCCGGATAAAAGCATATTTTAAATCCCCAATGCAATGGTGTTAGAAGATAAAGCATAAGCCCAGTGGCTTGGGGGGCTGATGTAGGAGGAATGCAAGTTCAAAGGCAACCTCAAAAAAAGTTGCTTAGTGAGGCACTAAGCAACTCAGTGAGACCCTGTCTCTAAATAAAATACAAAAAAGGGCTGAGGATGTGGCTCAGTGGTTGACTGCCCCTGAGTTCAATCCCTGGTGCCGAAAAGAAGGAGAAGGAGAAGGAGAAGGAGAAGGAGAAGGAGAAGGAGAAGGAGAAGGAGAAGGAGAAGGAGAAGAAGAAGAAGAAGAAGAAGAAGAAGAAGAAGAAGAAGAAGAAGAAGAAGAAGAAGAAGAAGAAGAAGAAGATAGAGCTAAGGGGAGGTGTTTAAGTAATGAGTAAAGTCAAGTATAAAAAGATCTTGAGGCTGTCAGTTTGCTCTCTTATCCTCGCCTCTTGTGCCATATAATTTGTTCAGAAAGAAGTTTTCAGACGAAGGCCCTACAATCTTGGACTTCCCAGACTCTAGCACTGTGAGCCAGTAAATTTGTAATTTATTGTAAATTTCACAGTTTCAGATATTCTATTATAGTAGCAAAAAAGAACAAAGACTTAAACTTGTTATACAGAAGTGGGGCTGTATAACAAATACCTCAAAATGTAGAAGCAGCATTGGAACTGGCTTATAGGCAGAGATTGGAAAATTTTGTGGGAGGAGGCTGGAAACAGTCTATATTTTTATAAACAGATATCAATGATGATTCTAGTAAGGTCTCAAAAATGAGTGTAGGAAAAAATCTCAATATTTCTATAGATCACCTAAGTGTTCATGACCATAATGTTGATAGAAACATGAATGATAAAGGCAACTCTGATGAGGTCTAAGATAGAAAAGAATAATAATGTATTGGAAACTGAAAAAAAAGGCCATCCTTATTTCAAAATGGTTAACTACTTGACTGAATTATGTTTATTCAACAAGGACTTTATGGAAATTACAAATTAAGAGTGATGAGCCAGGATAACTGCCAGAAGAAATATATTGGCAACAAAGTATTCAGGGTGCTACAGGCCTTCTTTTAACTACATATAATGATATATAAAAAGAAAAAAATGGATTTAAAAATGACCTTCATAATTAAAATTTAGGGACTTGAGGGATTTTCAACGTGGCCATAAGGGGGAGATTAAAGAGCATCATCAAGAGAGGAAACCCAGGGTGTGGCCAAATGACCCTTTGATAAGGAGATGCATATAGTAGGATGAATCCAGAATCTATTCATAGGGACAATAAGATAAAACTGATGCAACTGTTAATATCACAGGACCGGAATGTGAAGGTCTAGGGAAAAGTTTTAAAGCAAATTCTTAGGATACCCTCAGGACATTAGGATTCACTTGCTAGGGCCACCACAAATCACTGCTTCATACATTGCAAGCCCACTTTTCCTCAGCTATCTCAGGTTTAGCTCAAGTGGGCCCAGGTACTACCTGACTGTTCAGAAGACATAAGAATGCAAGACTTAGGGGATTATGGCTTCCTTTACCAAGATTTCAAAGGATATTGTAGACAACCAGGGTCCCAGAAAGAGGCTTACTGCAAGGTTGGAGGTACCACAGCAGAGAGCTCCCACTAGCACAATGGCCAACATGGAATTGCAAACATTGGAAGATTCTCCACTAGGGCAACACCTACTAAATCCATGAGAGCAGAGCCATGTTAAAGATCTCAAAATCATGAGATAAAAATTTCAGTTATTTATAAATTACCCAGTTTCAGCTATTATTTTATAACAGAACAAAATGGACTAAATCTTTCTCACAAACTGGAGGACAAGTTCTATGAAAGTAGGGATCATGTTATATTAAAAATAGAATACTGGGGTTGTGGCTCAGCGGTAGAGTGTTTGTCTACCATATGTGAAGCCCTGGGAACCTCAGCACCACATAGGGGGATGAATAAGTAAAATAAAGGTATTGTGTCAAACTACAACTGAAAAATAAATATAAAAATAAATAGAATACTCATTTCCAGGCACATAACAGATGCTGACTAAATGCTATGAGTTGAATGATACATTACATGGATGGAATTACTACTTAAACACCTATTTATCTCAAAAAAAGAGGAAAGCACAATTCTGTCCAAAGAAAGGTATGAATAAATATTAAGAATTTATATATAACTAAAAATAAATGATAAAAAGAAATATATGGGGAACAATATTTTTGAGGGGCTCATTAAAATAGATGTACTTGTTTATTAATTGGGTAGATTAAAGTAAATTCCTGTCTGTTCTCCCAATACACAATAATATGCAGAAATATTTATGTAATCACCATCTGGAAACAAATTAAATATCTACATACCAAAAAAAAAAGAAATCACCACATATAGGCTATCATCTTTATCTCTTTCCTTACTCTAGGGAAAATTGTGTGATAAGAAAATCATAAATATGTTCAATAAGAAAATGGAATTGCTTTATTTTTATCTATTTATTTATTCCTAGTTGACACATAGTCTTGCACATATTTATGGGGTACAGTGTGACATTTCAGTATATATACAAAATGTGTAATTATCAGAACAGTAAAACTGTCATATCTATTGTCTCAGATATTTACCATTTAATTGTGTTCAGATCCTTCAGAAATCTGTACTAGCTATTTTGAAATATTCAATTAGCTATTGTCAACCATTGTTACTTTACTTTGCTCTAGAACATTAGACATCATCCTTCCTATTCAACTGTACCCCTGTACACATTAAACATCCTCCCTTCATTTCCCCTCCCCTATCTCTGTTCCTAGGTTCTGACAAAAACTATCCTATTCTCTATTTCTATGAGATGAAATTTTTAGCTCCCACAAAGTGAGAACATGTGGTATTTGTCTTTCTGTGCCTGATTTGTGCCACTTAACATAATGTACTTCATTTCCACCCATGTTGTTGCAAACAACATTTTATTCTTTTTCTGACTCAATAATATTCCACTGAGTGTGTACATATTACCAGATTTTCTTTACCCATTTGCTATTGTCTGCATATGGAATATTTCCCAAATACCCATGTGTTAAATGCTTGGAACTTATTTGGGCAGTACTGGAAGGTGGCTGAAACCTTAGAGATGGGGCCTAGTGAGAGGTTTTAGTTCATTTGGGGGTATACTATCAGAGAGGGTATAAGAGGCGAGCAAGGTAGCACATGCCTGTAATCAAAACACCTGAGGAGGCTGAGAGAGAAGAATCACAAGTCCAAAGCCAGTCTCTGCAACTTAGTGAGACCTTTCTCAAAATTAAAAAAAAAAAAAACAATAGAATAAAATGAAAAAGGCTTGGGCTGTAGCTCAGTGGTAAAGCACCCCTGGGTTCAATCCCTGGGACCAAAAAAAAAAATCCCCTATGAAGTGATCAGCTTGATATACCTCACACTCCTACTCAAATGTACTGCCTTACCTCAGACCCAAAAGCAACAGGGTTAACTATGGATTGAAAGCTCCAAGACTGTAAAACAAAACAAACTTTTATTCTTTACAAGTTGGTTTATCTCAGATATTTGTTACAATAATGGAACGCTGACTAACACACCATTCATCAATGGACATCTACACTGATTTGGTATCTTGGCTATTGTAAATAGTATTTCAATAAACATGTAAATACATTTGTATCTTTACCATCATTATTTCAGTTCCTACTTGTGTGTGTGTGTGTGTGTGTGTGTCCATACAGTATATATTAAATGACCATTCTCTTTACAGTTTTTTGAGGAAATTCCTTATAGTTTCTCATACTATCTGTGTTCGTTTATCCTCCCAATAACAGCATGTGACAGTTAATCTTTCTCAGCATCCTTATCAGCATTCAGCTCTCTGTATGTGTGTGTGTGTGCATGTTTAAATGATAGATATTCTAACTGTAGTGAGGTGCTATCTCATTGTGGTATTGCTTTGCATTCCCCTGATGATTAGTGATGCTAAGCACTATACATGTGGACCATCTATATATCATCTTTCAAGAAATATCCATTGACAGGACCACATCAACGTTTATGGCAACTAAATTCACAATAGCTAAGCTTTGGAACCAACCTAGGTGCCCTTCAACAAATGCACAGATAAAGAAAATGTGGTATATATACACAACAGAATATTTTTTCCAGAATTTTTTAAATTTTAATTTGTTATATATGACAGCAGAATGCATTATAATTCACATTACACATATAGAGCACAATTTTTTATATCTCTGGTTGTACACAAAGTAGAGTCACACCATTTATGTCTTCATACATGTACTTAAGTTAACTATGTGCATCTCATTCCACTGTCTTTCCTATCCCCCATGGTCCCTCTTCTCTCCTCCCTCCCCTTTGCACTATCCAGAATTCGTCTAATCATCCCATGCCCCCCCAAATTATGAATCAGCATCCTTAAATCAGAGAAAACATTCATATTTGGGTTTGGGGGATTGTCTTACTTAGTATTATATTCTCCAACTCCATCTATTTACCTGCAAATGCCACGATTTTATTCTCTTTTAATGCTGAATAATATTCCATTGTGATATATACCACATTTTCTTTATCCATTCATCTATTGAAGGGCATCTCGGTTGATTCCAGTTTAGCTATTGTGAATTTTGCTGCTATAAACATTGATACACAATGGAATATTACTCAGCCATAAAGAAGAATAAAATTATGGCATTTGCAGTAAGTGGATGGAACTGTAGAATAAAATGCTAAGTAAAATAAGCCAAAGTCCAAATGTTCTCTCTGATATGTGAATGCTAACAACAATAAAGGGGCAATAGAAGTTTATTAGATTAGACAAAGGGGAATGAAGGGAAGGGAGAGAGGATGAGAATAAGAAAGACAGTAGAATGAATTGGTCATATTTTATTCATATATGAATACACAGCCAGTGTAACTCTACATAATGTACACCCAAAGAATTGGAAGTACATATGTCAAAATACATTCTACTTTCATGTATTCCTAAAAAGAACAAATAAAAATGAAAAAATAAGATAAAAATAATTTAAAAGAGAAATATATATTTACGTCATATACCCAACATTAAATCTGTTTATTTAATTGTTGTTGAGTTGTTTCAATTCCTTATATACTTTAGAAATGAATCTCTTGTCAGATGAATAGTTTACCTACATCTAAAACCATGTTATCCATGAAATGGGATAATGTGAACTCTTCCTTTCCTACTTTGATATTCTTTATTTGTTTTTCTTGCTTTATTGCTCTTGCTAAAACATCAAATATTATACTAAATATGTGGGCTGAAAGTGGACACCTTTGTCTTTTTTCTAATATTAGAGAAAATTATTTAAACTTTTCCTTTCAGTTTGATAATAGCCATGAACTTATTATGTACATTATTTATTGTGTTGAACTTCATTTCTTCTATATCTAATTTTTGAAGGTTTTAATCATAGAGGAAGGCTGTATTTTATTGAATGGTTTTCTTGAATCTATAGAGATGATTAAAAGCTTTTCTGTTCTTCATTCTATTGATATAATGTATCACACTTATTGATTTGTGTATGTTGTATCACACTTATTCATTTGAGTATGTTGAACCATCCTTGCATCGCTGGGGTGAATCTCATTTGGTTATGGTGTATAATCTTATATGATTTTGCTAGTGTTTTATGTAATTTGTTAGTATTTTGTTGAGAATTTTTGTTTTTTGTTTATCAGGGATATTGGTCTGTAATTTTCTTTTTGTGGTTGTCTTGTCTAATTCTGGTATCAGAGTAGTGATTGCCTTGTAGAATGAGTTTAGGAATCCATCCCTTTCAATATTTTCAAATAGTTTGAGAAGAATTGGTCCTATTTCTTCCTTAAAGTTTGGTAAAATTCAGCAATGCAGCTATCCAGTCCTAAGCTTTTCTTTGTTGGCAGATATTTTATTATTAATGCAATCACGTTTCTTACTATTGGGTTACTAAGGTTTTCTGTGTACTCATAGCTAAATTTTAGCAGCGTGTATCATCCAGAAATTTATCCAATCTGTTTCTCAAGGTTTTCCAATTTTTTTTAGTTTATAGTTGTTCATCATATTTCCTAACAATTATTTGTATTTCTGTGGTATCAGTTGTAATATATTTTTTTTTGTAATATATTTTTTTTTCCTCTTTGATTTGATTTATTTGGGTCTTTGCTCTTTCTTCTTATTTGGTCTAGCTAAAAATTTCTCAATTTTGTTTATCATTTCAAAACATCAACTCTTTGATTCATTGGTCTTTTATATTTGTATTATCTATTTTACTCATTTATGCCCGAGTTTTGTTATTTCTTTTCTTGTACTAATTGGGGGTATTTTTTTCTTGATTTTCTAGTTTTGTTGAGTGTTATCATTATTTCTTTAAATATTTCTAATTTTTCATGCAGGCACTTATTGGTATAAACTACCTTATTCCTTATTCCTGCTTTTCCTGTACCCCATTTGCTTTAACTGGCATGTATCTGTTTTTATTTGTTTCAATAAATTTTTAAAATTTCCTCCTTTGCCAACTGCTAGTTCAAGAGAATGTTGCTTAATCTCTATGTATTTGATAAAATTCTAAAATCCCTCTTATTGGTTAGTATTTGTATTCTATTTTTGGAAAGAGAAAATATATTCTATCATTTTAATTTTTAACATATTGGCATTTGTCTTGTAGACTAAAATATGTTCTATCCTGGAGAATGTTCCATGTGCTGATTAGATGAATGTGTATTTTGTAGCTGTTGAAGAGTGCTATAAATGTCTATTAGTTCCATTTGATCTATAGTATAATTTTTTCCAATTTTTCTCTGTTGAATTTTGGTCTGCTTACTCAGTCAATGATGAAAGTCAGATGCCAATAACCCCAAATTGTTATTATAGCCTACTTCCACAATTAGATCTAATAATGTGTGGCTTATATAATTGTGTGCTCCAGTGTTTGGTGACATGTATATTTATAATTGTTGTATCCTTTTATTCAAGTTGATCCTTGTTTGTCTTTTTAAACACATATTGACAAAAATACTATTTTATCTTATGAAAGAATGGCTACACCTTCTTGCTTTTGGTTTCTGCTTTCATGGTATATCTTTTTCCATTCCTTGATTTTCAGTGTATCTGTGTTTTTACAGGTGAAGTGATTTTCTTGTAGGCAGCAAATGAGGGGTTTCATTTATTGTTTTTATCCATTCAGTCCAGTGCGTCTATTATCTTTTAACTGGGAAATTTAATCCACTTATACTTGATAATATTATTGATATGTAAAGATATATTCCTATCATTCTGTTCATTTTTTCTGTTTGTTTTGTATATGTTATGTTCCTTTATTCTTTTTGCTTAGTTTTCTGATTTAATAGTTTTCTGTATTGACATTATTTGATTATATTCTCTTTCTTTTTGTTCTCCTCTACTGTTGTATTTTGTACTTTTGTGGATTATCATGATGGTACTATTAACATTTTTTATTCTACTGTAGACTCCCTTAAGTATTATTAATGTGATAGGCCCCATAGTGAGGAATTTCCCCAGTCCATGTTTGTCTTGGAAAGACTAATTGTATATAGAAACTGGTTGGCAATTTTGTTTTATTTTCTTTCTGACTTTGGATACATCATCCCATTCACTTCTGATCTGTAACTTTTCTATTGAGAAGGATTCTGTTAGACTAATGGAATTCCCCTTAAGTGTGACCTGATGCTTTTCTCATTCTGTTTTTAGAATTTTCTCGTCTTTACATTTAACAGTTTTACTGAAATATTCCTTAAAGAGGATCTTTTGAGATGAATCTTTAAGAATGTTTTGAGCTTCCTTGACACAGATGTCTATATCATTCCCAATATTCAGAAAGTTTTCACTAATTATTTTGCTAGTTTTTCTATGCCTTCCTCTTTACTTCTTCTTTTTCAATACCTATAATGTGAATGTCTGTTCACTTAATTTTGTTGCTTAATCTGAAAGGCTTTCTTAAATATATATTTTTTCTTATTTCCTTTAGTTGTGTGTAACTAGAATATTTCATTGTATCTCATTAAATTTTTTTAAAATCATTATTTTGAATTATATTTTAGGTAATTCATCTGCTTCCTTTTGGGGGGTCTCTATTGCTAGACAGTGAGTTATTGCATTTCTTTGGAGGTGTCAAGTTACCTTGGTTTTTCATGTTCTTAAGACCCAATATTGGTATTCATGTACTATTGGGTCAGTTGCCTCTACCAATTTTATATATTGGCTTTCATAGTAAAACTTTCTTATGGTGATGCTCCCAAGGGCATTGATCAGAATAGCTATGTTGGCTTTGGTTCTAAGTGAACTGTACAGAAGTTTCCAGGTGGCTTTTTCAACTGCAATCAATGTTGCCAATGTCTGTGGGTGGCTCAGTGACCTGGGTTGTAGGGCTATGGGGTTATTTTGCTAGCTGGGATGCCCTTTTTTTATGTTGTGTGCCCATCCATTTCTATGCATCATGTGGGGTGCAGGGCCAGCCGAGTTGGCCCATATTGGTAGGGGCCTGAATACATCATTATACTCAAAGCATCTTGCCCAGCTGTTTCTCATGGTTATGTGGTGGTGGAAAGGGTAACATGGCTGATTCATAGGTCTGAGTGGGCCATGCTGCTCAGCTGCATCACAGGACACTGGATGGGCAGTGTCTCAAGGTGGTTGCCTGCCACAGAAACCTGTATGGGAAAAGGCAACACATTGGCTGACTTCCTGGATGGGAAGATGCAGTGGTCAGTAACCAGGCAGTTCTTTAAACTAAGCTCAGGGCCTGAGGCTTCAGGCTTCTCCAGCACTAAATGTCTCAAGTATCTGCAGCATGAATAAAGACAGTTGGAAGCCTCCTGCTTACACTTTCTGAACCAAATGAACTCCTTCTTGGTTCAGGGTTGATTTTGAGTCATGGGATAGCAGATGCTATGTGTCTAGTACGATTCCTTATAAAACCATTAAGTATTATCATGCTCTAAAACATCTCCAACACATTCCCACTGCACTGCAATGCTCTCACTCTGCCTTAAACACTCCAGTGAAACAGCTGTTGTTTTGTTCTTTGCTTTGGTCCTTTGCTGTGGAAGGAAATGTACCAGCCACCTCTAGTCAACAATTTTCTTGATATCTTTTGTTTTAGAATTAGTTGAAGATCAATGAAATTTTGATCACATTAAAATTTAAAAGTAATTATTTTGGAAAAAAAAGATAAATTCTATTTAAATTTGCATGTTTGTTTGAAATGTGTTGACAGTGCATTAGGAATGGACTCAGCAACTACACAAGACCCTGTCTCAAAATAAATAGTAAAAAGCACTAAGGATATAGATCAGTAGTAAAGCACCCCTGAATTCATTCCCCAGTACAAAAAAAATTGTAGAAACTAAACAGGAAATTAGAGTAGGAGAAAAACAAGGAAAGGGTATGACCATAATGTAAAAACTAAATAAATAAAAATAATAAAGCCATCAACATATAAGCACTGAAGAATAAAGGAACAAATACCGAAAATAAATAAAGGAAAATAATTTTAAAATTAATGCATTTAACTAAATTATGAGGCTATATGAAATAGAATCTTAGGTCACTCATGAAAGGTCCAGTCATAAAAATAAAATGGGCTGTCTATGCATGATTTACCTCAAGCTAAATATTTTCTGACTGGTAGTGTTTGCTTGGAAACTATTGTGTTATCAATGCATAGAGTTTTTCATTGTTGTTTGATTGATATGGTAGATATTGATGAAAGAGAAGATGTGATGTCCCTTTAAAATAATTTGCAAGTTCCTTATCTAGCTATGTGTCATTTAACTGTTCCTAACACAGGTGATAAAATTCAGAAATAATTTTATAACTTTCTCTCCTGTGGAAAGGGATAGTTTATATCCACAATTTGTCATAACTAGACAAATATAGGTGTTAACTAAAATCATCCTTCCCTCTCAATAATTCCATAGAATTTTAAACATAATATAATGATGTTTCAACATGGGTACTTTCCCTCTCACCATCTTTAATTTCTATTTGCTTTCTAGATGTTTTATCCACCTCAATCAGGAGATCCTGTAAAAACAAGTGATTGAGGGTTCAAAATAATGAATTATAAAAAAAATAATCATGTTGTAGGAAATTTGCTAGGAGAAATGTCAATGTTCCGGAGAACATATAACAGTCTCAAGGTGCCAGTTCAGATTTTTGGGAAACAAGGCATGTGTAGTAATTCCTAGAAGTCCAAGAAGATTGATAGTGGTTTTCTCAAGTAATAAATCAGTGGCATTGTCATCATGGAAGTTCTTGCTTTCATAAACATTTGACATGCCACAAATATCACAAAAGATATCATTAGCTTTATCTGACTTCCTTGATCCTACCACTCTATATTTAAAACTTTAAACCATGAAACTTTTGTTGACACCAAGGAATTTCTAGAGTTCGAAATTTAATTGATGCTCAATAACTATTGGTTAAATAATTTCATTGTGACAATTTTGGAAAAGAGTTAAGGTTTTTTATATACTTAGACATATGTTTATCATACAACCTACAAATCTCATTTCTATTCGAGAGAAATGACCATATATATCCACACACATGTATAGATGAAAACTTGAAGCACTATCCTTTATAATAGCCAAATATTGGGAAACAAATGTTTGAATAAGAAAAATGTATAAACAAATTGTAGTATATCCAAATCATGGAATACTTACTACTTGGCAATAAAAAATGAATGAATTATTCATGTACACTGTAATTTATAATCTCAAAATGTTTTTTCAAAGTCAAAGAACTCAGGCAAAAATATTACATTCTTTATGTCTCTCTTGATATAAAACTTTAGAAAATGCAAACTAATCTTTAATGACATAAAAAAATAAAAATGGGGGGTGTCTAGAGTATGGACAGGGAAAGAGGGATTGTATACTAGGAAATGAATATTCTCACTATCTTGATTATGTACACTATTTCATGGGTGTGCATATATGTCAAAACTTATTAAATTATGCAGTCCAATTATATACAATTTATTCAATGTCAATTATTCCCCACTAAAACTTTTTTAAAAATGTAACATTTTTGTGTGCAACAGGATATTGAACCCAGGTCACCATGCATGCCTAGGAAGCAATGTATCTGTGAGCTACATCCCCAGGCCAAGAATGTGACTTTTTAGAAAGGTCTACCTCAGTCTTTCTCAAATAACTATATATAGTCAGCCATTCACAGTTGCATATGATAACCCTCTCTCAATCAACAGATTATTACCAACTACTTTTTCAATAAATTTTGGTGATATATGAAAAATTCTCTTTTGTATCATACGCTGACTTCAATTTACAGGACTCATTGCTGTCCTTTATGGCACGTATTAGCTGTTCTTATTAGATTTGTTTAAATAAATTTTTGTACCTTAAAATAGAGTACAAAGGTTTTTTAAATATGGTTAAAAATTACATATTTTTTTCACTGCTGGTCCTTGTGTTATAGAAGTAACATTACTAAAAATGAAAATATCATTACTGTCAGATTGCGAGTAAAGAGAAAATGAAGTCAGAGTCTAATTCCCCTTTGGAAATGTATTTTTCTCTGTAGGAATTCTTAGATGATTGATGCTCAGTATATTTTGTTTAATAACTATATAGAATATCTTTTGATAAACCTAAATGCATATTTAGCATAATGGGTTATTTCAATACAGCCATTCACTCTATCCCATAAAATAAAGTAGTGACAAGGCAGCTTATCATATGTCAGGCATATTGTACAATAGAAAATTTTATTGTCCTATTTAAATGTACCCTTTCTTCCCTGGAACAAAAAACAAACCAGCATAAAGTGCAGGTACTGAAGAAATAAAATAAATAGTAGGTGAAGAGTCAAGCATTTCATTACCCATTAGTTGCATATGAAGGCAAAATGAGTTGGAGGAAGGGCCTTGAAGATGGAAATGTTTTTCTATAATCAAATGGACTTGGCTTGCGACTATTTGATTCTTATAAGAGAATCTCTCATTTGGAGATGGTTTGAGGATTGGCCAGATGGAAAGCAGGGCACTGTGGGATATATCATTTATCACAATGACAGTGTGTAGGCATCAGTGGTCCTCTCAACACAGAGGGAAGCTAGAACTGCAAATGCGGAGCAGCATTGCAGTCGGACTAGTGGAGTTTGGCAATACTTACATTTCTCATTAACTTAATCATATTAATTCATTAGCTTTGTATATCAAAGTAATTCACACAAGAATTATCACCAAGTAACAATTTATAACTGTTACTTTTTTCTACACAAAAAGTAGTTTGCATTTATTCAGAAGAGTATTTTTATATTTCTTGGATGGTAAAATCATAGCTATAACAAATAATACCACTGTTCATAAAATATTTAATATAAGCTGCCTGATAGTATAAACTATTACAATATCATCAAAAATCAAACTTTTATCTAATGAAGTTTTAAGATCACCAAAATTAATTAGTTGAACTATTCCAAAGGTGTCATAATTCTGAAAAACAAACATCTGACTTATATTTAACTTGAGCAGTTACAGTATGATCCTGAATATTTATAGCCTAAATTTTCAATACAGTTTTTTTCATGAGAGAACATTCATGATACATGGAAAAACCATAGTATTTACTCTCGGAAAAACCTGGAGTTTGAAATTCTGGCTCCATACTTACCATTATGGAAATGTAAGGCATAAAATCATTGAACTTTTTAAAAAATCATTTTCTTCGTCTGTTCATTATGAACATTAATAATGTTAACTATCCTCAGGGCTAGGATATTTCAGCAGTAGAGCACCTGCTTAACATGTATGAGACCCGGGATTTGATTTACAGCACTGCAGACAATAATAATAATAAGGTTAAACTCACAGGTTAGCTAAGAGGATCAAATGAGGAAACAGTTGTAAATAGTTCTATTTAAACATAAAGCTTATCTGCATACATATATGTATGCTCACTTTAAATATGTGGGAAGACATGGTAAAGCATTGCATAGATTATCATATGTGCTGACACCATTATCACTATCATCATCATCATCACCATCAATATAATTTTGTAAGTTATGGTTAATGTCCAAGGGTCTCTCCTCCATCTACATTGAAAATATGCAAAGTGTTCTGTACTATGAGCTACCCACCCATACAGAGAAAAAAAATGGTTGACAAGAACCTAAAAAATTGACTAGACACATTTTTAGGTTAAAGTAGTTATACTATAAATTGCAAAAAGCACTGATAGATGCCTACAGAGAAACCTAGAATCTGCTAATAAAATAAATGTCCTTCTTAGTATTAAAATTATATATATTACTATCTGTTAAGAAGAGAAAATGCAAATTAGTGCTAGTCCAACCCCCCAACACTGTGGTAGAAATATTAGTAATTCAACTTCTGGCTCCTATTAGGCCAGTGGTTCTTACAGAGCACATAAGAAATGAAGAAAATGCAATGAAACATTAAACAGCACTTACCATGTGTGTAACATGAACCATGCTCTACAATATTGATCACTGAAATATCCACAGATACTCCCAGAAATTGATATCTTTTGGTTCAGTCATCACAATGGTTGACATGGTTTTTCTAGAATGAGGAGCTGATTTCTTCTTTTTATAAGCAGAATAGCCTAGGATCTCTCCTTACAAACAGTCCTTAACATTCAAACTAAATGAGTGAGAACATGAAATACATTATGAAAAGAGAAAGACACTGATTCCAATGATGCAATCAGGCTCATTGGCATTATAGCATACCATGAAGGTGACACCACCACACTAAGACCAAATATAATTCTACTTATGGCATTGTACTTACTATCACTGGATTAGATCTTCATGGGCTCAATTACCCAGAGAATTAGATGACTGCTGGCATTCTTAAAGATATTTTTCCAAAACACATCAAGAACTAAGAAAGAACTAAAAAATCTATTACATTTTAAGGAATGAACACTACAGGAATTCCATCCGAAGCACTTTATTACTTCCTTGTCAGCTGTAAGTGTAAATCTCTCTCAGGCCAAATTCCACATCTGTCTTTTTGAAATGTTTCATAAGCTAAGGAAAGGGGAGCAGTCATCTTCTGGGAAATTCAAGAGCCCATACAGCTATTTTATCCCTTCATTGTAATCCTAGGATACTAACACTTCAGCAGAGATACACAAAAAAATGGGTATAATATTTCCTCTTCTTTTTTCCCTATAGCATGAAAATTTACAGAAAATACTAGAAAATATGATTTGTATGTGTTAATGTTTTATTTGTGAATTAAGATATTGAAAATATTATAGAAACAGAGACAGAAACACCTAAGAATATCATTAGTTCATATACATGAAAGCAAAATGCAGTCAAACTTCATGATTTGAGAATAACTACAGAAAATGTTGGGTAGAATTTGGGAAAATTCTGACCCACAAAATTAATTTTATTTTAGTGTTATAATGTTTCCTTATATTCATGATGCAGAGTAATGTTCAATAAATGCATGTTACATGAAACAATGAATATATGTGTATCTCTAACTATATCTATTTAGAGATATTACCTACCTGTCCATATATATATATTAATTATAATATTAATTATATATATATAAATGAATATATGACAATAAAGGATAAAACTTATGAGACCTACCTCATGAATAAAGATCAATCATCAGTAATTGATATGTTGATTACTTTTATAACAGATCTTGTGAAAGCAGTTTTAGGTACCTAAATACTCCCCAAGTATTTTAATGTCACTACACCCATACACACATTCATACACACATACACACACTATTTGTTTATACACTTAATTTGCTAAACAAGTTAATTTTTTAACACCTGAGATATCAGCATAGCCATGGTCTTAACTATGACAAATTCTGAACTAGTGGAGTATGAATATACCAATTACACAAAAGAAAATAAAATCAGATGAAATATATTAACCTTTATATTATGTAAATGAAACAATGACATACCTGCCATTATAATGTGTCTTTTAAGATTTATATGTTAAGAGCTGGGGTTGTGGCTCAGTTTCAGAGTTCTTGCCTAGCATGTATGAGGAACTGTGTTCTCTCCACAGCACCACATCAAAATAAATAAATAAACAAATAAATAAAGGTATTGTGTCCATCTACAACTAAAAAACAAATTTTAAAGACTTATATGTTAAGCTATCTAAATTGAAGAAATACTCTTAAATAAATCTAATAATATCTTAACTATATGTAATTCTTTTCACTGGTATTTTTTCCAATAGCTGATAAGAAATAATTTAATGACAAAAAATAATATACAGAATGCCACAATATCTGAAAATACATACCCTGATCATTCTTTTATGGTACATTTTTGTTAGTTTATTCTTTAATATCTGGTGTGTGTTTTTTTTTTTTTTTTTTGAGGTCATAAGATTCAGAGATTTATCCCAGGGGTGCTTAACCACTGAGCAATATCTCCAGCCCTTTTTGTTTTTTTCTTATTTATTTATTTATGTTAAAACAGGTTCTTGCTATGTTGCTTAGGGCCTCCCTAAGTTGCTGAGGCTGGCATTGATCTTCCTGTCTCAGCCTCCAGAGCTACTGGGATCACAGGCATATACTACCACACCTGGGTTTTATGGTACTTTAAGACCCTGTCTTTAAGCTAAAAGAAGTGGAGAAAAATAATATAAATGAATGCAGAACAAAATCCATTGCTTAGGCAAATCCAGCAGGATTCAAATAAACTGTTCCATACATATGACATAGAAACTGTAGGTAGCAAAGATTCTTTTTGACAAATAATTTTTCAGCTGTCTGTAAATGTATGTGTGTGTGTGTGTGTGTGTGTGTGTATGCTTGTTCTATATTACTTTAAAATATATTCTCAGATTGCAGAACCTAACAGTATAAACTTTTGCAAACCATTTCAATGATCTTTTTGGGAAAAGGACCCTTGAATGACCCACTAAAAATATCAACTGAATTCTTCAAAGCTATTTTAAGTGGAATTAATCGCATTTAAGTTTATAAAACAAGATTGATATAATGCCAAGTATGAAATTCACTGAGATGTAGATCAATAAATGATTATATCTTAAATGTCTTTGCTAATGGTGGAATAAAGTTGAATGCCAAATCCAAAATATCACATAATCCCCCAAATTATTTCTACTTGGTTTTACAAAGCATTTTTCTTCTAACATTTGACTGCAGGTGAGTAAGATATTCTTAGGTTATAAAATAAGTTCATGAAATATAAGGAGATTACTCTAGAGCTGAAGTCGCATATATAAATAGGATGCTTCATAAATGTGCAGGACATGAAACATACATCAAGTAAAATGTAAGGGCTCTGGAATCAAAAAGACTGGGTTTGAAACTCAGCTCTGCCATTCACTTGCTTTATGACTTTAAGCAATTAATTTAAACTCACTAAGTCATAGATTATTTATATTGGTATTAAGTGTTTTATATCCATAAGAGTACTACAAAGATTAAATGAAATATATATAAAACACTAAATACCAATGCCTGATACATAATAGGAACTTAATGTGCATTAAGTTACAGCTTTTCTTTGATAGATAAGCTACTAACGTTTACTCAGGAATGGATTAGTTTCAAAGCAAATTTGAGAACCTTTCTTTTCTTCCATCTATGCATTCCCTAAAAATCCAGACACATGGGCTGGGGTTGTGGCTCAGTAATAGAGCACTTGCCTCCCATGTATGGGGCACTGGGTTCAATCCTCAGGACCACATAAATAAATAAAATAAAGGTATTGTGTCCATCTACAACTGAAAATTTAAAAAAAGACACAGATTTGATTATTCACATTGTGCTTTTTCAAAGTTCTGGCAATATAGTTTTAGAAATTTAGAAATAGATATCATTTCTTGAGCCCCAAGATATATTTTATGTGCTGTTACAAATTCTGCATTTATTTATATACACATGGCAACTTGCTTATATCAGAATTTGTTTATAAATACGTAAATTTATCAAATTCATTGTTCTTTCCCCCAAACGGGAGTCCAATCTTAAGTTCTCTATCTTTGTTAATGATACCATCATCCAGCCTGTCGCCCAAGTTAGACATGAATCATCCAAGACACCACCTACTCTCCATCTACATTTAATTGATTATCAAGTGTGATTACTTTTAATTACTAAAGCACTCCAGAACTCTTTTCTACTCTATTGAAATTGTCTTTGTTCAGACCCTTAGTATTTCTCCCTTGAACTGTAGCAACTGACCTTCCTTCTTCTGTAACTTTCATTGTTATCTACCTTTTACAGAAATTGTTTTGAAAATTTACTAAAGTTTTTAGCAGTGATTCCTTTTATCTATAGAAGTTTTACTTAACAAAAGAAAACAAAATCCTATGTGAGCAAGAACATATAATATTCTGAGGCAGAAGTGTAAGGTCTTCACCAATTTCATGTCAGCCATGGAGAAAAGTCCTGAAATAAATTGTGGAAACTATTGGTCTTTAGGGAAAAATTAAACTACTTAATATGGTGAATCAAAAGCTAGCTTTGAAAGTTATTTCCTCCTTTCAGTTCTAATCATGTCATTTGTAAGTCTGCTAACTCAAATCTCTGTTCTAGTCTCTTCAATCTACTTACTATTCCCCCTACAACCCTGGGATCTTTTTCATTAGCGTCTATGTGTGCTTCTCTCTGTTGGAATATTCTTCCTCAGATTTTCCATCTATCGAACAACCTATGAGATATAACTCTAAGGTTTTCATCTCTCTGAGCATTGCCCAATTTACCAAAGTCATTTAAGTGTTTCCATATTGGAGCTTATAGCACCATGCTTATATTTGTATTATGCTCTCTATCACACTTTAACACAATTATTAGTTTATGTTCTTTTCTCCCTACTGTGACCAGCATCACTACTTATATATTTTTATATTAGTTAGAAATTAACATCCAAACAAAGCAGGTGTTTTATAAATGTTTCTATCATTGAAGGTATGTGTGTGTATGTATGCATGTGTGTGTGTGTATATATATATATATATATATATATATATATATATATATATATATATATATATAATATCTCATTGTTCTTAAATTCATTTTCTACACTGTAATAATTTTAATAGTTTTCAAATACTCAATTACAGAAATATTAAGCTTAATTTCCAATTTTTGGCATATTTGTATATACCTTTTAGAGAATCAGGCGAGTTTGATTTTGATTTATGAGACCAGTATTTTTACCAAATAATCACAGTGTTCAATGAAAAACACTAAAGTATCATGCAGGACAATGACCACCTACACATTTTTTTTTCCAATTATGTTTCTTTATGAAGGATGCACTTCCCTTCTATTGTTTTTAACCTATTGTAATATCTTGAACAACATACACAGATTCTCAGGTCCCCTAAATATAAAAATAATATCACTGAGATATATGAAATAAACAAGCAAGCTGCATTCTATAGAAGACTTTGAAATGATGCTTTTTTTGGCCAATGCCCCCATCCCTGACCCCAACAAACAAATATATACATACATACAAAAAAAACACTATGAGATGGGTTTCCTGCAAGGAGAAACATTTTTTAAAATAATATCCATTTTATTTCAGAGTTGCTGGAGTAACAAAACTTGTTTTCATGAGTACTCAAAAAACTCAATAATGTAACCTCTAGTAGAGCTTGAAAAGCTCTGAAGGACAAGGCAGTTAGATCAATATTAGTTTATTTCAAATGCTGGACAGTATGAAGAGACAAGGCTGATCATCATATGGATTTTCTTACCTGTCGGAGTGATAAGTCCTGGTGATAAGAGGCCTGGGATTGCGTGGGGCAGAAGGCGGGCATTGTCTTGCAACACTCCCAAAGAACGTTTAGGGGGCCTACCAGGCCTTGAACTGTTGAAAAAACAGACAAAGATCAGGTTAAATGTATGTATTTTGGAAATATCATCACTTGCTATATTCATTTTCTAAATCTCATTTAATTGCCAGGAGTGATAGAATTTTAGAGACTATGTATTGTCATGGATTACTAAAAGACCAATACTTTCCACTAAATTGCCCAATGTAGTTATGTCAAACAAGAAAGACAAAAAGGATCAATTTCTAGTTTAGATTCAATTCACAGGCCAATACTTTGCAATATAGCGCACCTGTTGTGAGAAATCCTAAGTTACCTCCTGCTTTTAAAACTACACATGATCCCCAGCATTAATATATGTAACTAAGAACTGAGATAGTGACTCACAGAATTACAATTGTACAGAATGTGATTTAGTCTCTGCTCAGTATGGCAAAGGTAAGGAAGGGTTAAAGAGCTGAGAGATGGGGGGGCTGATGTTTATTAGCATTTCACAGCTTCTAGGAGTCCAAGGAATCCCCACCTTAAGTTGTTTTTTTTTCATATATATATATATATATATATATATATATATATATATATATATATATGTGTGTGTGTGTGTATGTATATATGTATGAAAGAAAAAATATATATATTTTTGCATTGGTCATTAAACCATTGAACCACATTCTTGGCCCTTTTTATATTCTATTTTGAGAGAGGGTCTTGCTTAATTGCTCAGGGCCTTGCTAAACTGCTTAGACTGACTTTGAACTTGTGTTCCTCCTGCTTCAGCCCCAGAGTACTAGAATTATAGGTGTGCACCACCATGTTTGGTTCATACCTATTTTTTAAACTTTGCTAAATAAGAAGCAGTTCACTTTCCAAGTACCTATACTAATAAAACCTAACAGATTTGCAAGCTAGACTGTCTTTTTCTTTCTCAGATTGATTGGTATTTTAAACTTTTTTTTTAAGTTGAGACTAAAGTTAAACCTCACCTATCATGTTTGTACATTCTTCTCCTGAATTCAGAAATTGCAATTGTAAATGCTTATTCATACAATAAATAAATAAATAAGTTTGCATCTATCATGTCCTTTGTGTACTTTACCCAGTTAGTGTACCAAAAACACCATTTGGAGGCTCTCATCACATTGAAAAAATTATAAGTCAAAGAATATCAGGATCAAGTTGTTCTCAACTATCCTGATACATTTTAAAACTACTTTCTTATGTTGCCTACAATTCTGCTGCTGCCTTTTAGTAGAAATTCATTTTACAAAGCTGAATAATAGGGCTTTTGACAAAATATTACAAAATATTATATTAAATAACTTAAGCAGCAAAAACATATGAGGTTCATTCAGATAGACAACATTTCCAAAAAAATGACTTTGGGTTCATGAAGAAATTTAAGTTAATGCACATTCTATCAACTTTGCAGTAACAGAGTGCTCCATCAATATAAGACAAACTCTGCTTTTATTAAATAAAGACAACTTCTAGCAACTTTACACAGAGGTACTATTACCTAGTTCATTTATCATTCACTGTGCTAGTGTTATTTTCTTCCACTGGACATAAATATTGTGTATCAATGAAGCACAACAAATTCTGTTTTCAAATTTAATGTTTCAATATTACAAACTGATTCTTCTCTCATTTCTACTTGATTCTGACCCCAATTTATTTTATTTAATTTGGTGTTATTACCTTGTTTAAGTTTTCACTGTTTATGGCTTCCTAAGTCTTTTAAATACTGAAAAGAAAAATATGCTATTTACTTCAAATATCCTAAAGAATCCCAGGATCACTGAATGTTCACCAGGGTATAACCAGTCACTTGAAGAAGGCATGCTATTTTGTTAAATAATCTTCACCAACCTATACTTTCTAAGTGTTTCCTCATGTCATTTTCCATTTGTGAGATCTCAAGCTTGCTAACTCTATTTAAATTCACCTGATTATCCTTTGTAATTTTCCACTGTAAACATCTCAGTGCTATCTCCATATTCAGATTACTTTCAGACAGGCTGCCTTCAAAACTAAGCAGCATGATGCTCTATTTCCATATGAAGAGCCATATGACTGCCAGCTGCTAACAACATCCATTGAAAAGCTGTATGGATGGTTTAACCAGTTTTGTTCCAAATTTCTCAGTCAGTCCTCACTATTTGAAACAGCTCTTTTCCAATAAGTTGAGCTAGGATAGGGGGACATTACAGGCTTCTTGGCTTACTGGTTCTACCTTAAATTGCAAGATTTGAGAAAAAAAATGTTACATTTCTTATCATGAGATCTCTATTGGAGAATTCCTGACTTATGTCACAAATGGCTTGGTAATATCGACTACATACGTTATAAACTGTAGAGGTCATATTCTACATTCTAATATTCTTCTCAGTTTGTAAGTTTATGTTGTTAGTATGATAGGGAGTATCCCCAACTAGAAGCTAATTTCCATGAAGAAAGCATTCATGTCTGGTTTTAATGACAAACTGTCATTGAATGTTAAGAAATTCTCATGGTTTATAGCACACAGTAGGGTTCATCAAGTATAAATTAGTTAATTGACATAGGTAGGAAATGTTTTTTGATTGTTTCTACAGTTTCCACGTATACCTTAGTTTGTTGCGTTCTCCTAAACATGAACAGAGCCAGTTCCATCATTTAATCATCAGGAGGTCTTTTTTTGATTAAAAAAAAAAAAAACCTTAGACTCCAAAAGAAATTTAGAAGCTTCAAAATAAGGTCCACTCAAATCTGACAGTATAAAAAATGTAAAGATCACTACAGATAGATGCCACTGTCTTATTTTCTTCACTGCTTTGGAATCATGTAGATCTGCTTAAGGACTAAACACCCGCACAGTCACATTTATGCAAAGGCAATATCACTTATTCAGTCATCTATTAACATATTGAGGTATGTGCTTAGTATGTGCCTGCCATAGTGCCAGGGGTCCATAAAACTGAGGTCAAAATAAAAGTTTGACAAAGGTAAGTTTTTCGGTCTGTTTATTTATTAATTTATTTTCATTGCTATATCCTGAGAACCTAGAACAGGTTCTGCCTTTGAGGATCTTATAGTCTAGTGATAAAGATATACACTTTCATTATTATATAAAATTTATTACTGACACTTTAGTGAGTATGATTGTATGCTATCTGCTTCCAAACACATTTGAATGTATCAGTGAGCAAAATTCACACACTAAGATGCCTTTCTTTTAATTTTGAAGTGAAGACTAGGGCCCCACAGTAGATTAACTGACATTAGTGTTGTGAAATTTCCTTACAATTAGTAAAGCTCCATACAAATAATAGACAAGTTTTGTCTTACTATTAGACTCCATAATTCTCTATAGAAAACATTCCTAGAAATAAAGTTTCTGCATTTCATTTCCAAGAATGCAATTCTGATGATAAGATGAGACTATGGAGGATTCTGTGGAAAGTTGGGAAAGAACATTTTTGATAGATGATAATTCCATACTTCTTATCATTAAGAGCATTATTAGCATCAGACAGATATTTACATATTAATCAAGACAAATAAATATGTGGTGATTTAACTGGGAAACTGTTATATGGATAACAATTTAATCAGCATAGGTTGAAAGGTCCATCATTGCAGCATCCTGTTTCTGCTAAAATATTGATTGCATTACTGATCTCAGTAATGCTTTATTTTACAGGGCACAAATAACCATGGAATTACTCTTTAATTGAATGATAATTGCTTCTTGGCAATTATTTGTTTTCAGTTTAATTACAAGGTTATTATTTGTACTCTATTAAAAAAACAGGTCTTTTTTAAAGTTCCCATACATATATAGCTCTTCCAGTATATCATCCATGTATACTGTAAAGGCAAGTTATTAAGATACAAGGCAAATAATACCATAAAATCACAAAACTTTTCTTAAATAGTTCATGTAAATCTTTCAGAGATTCAGCTTTATAGAATTGATATTATATATATCATTGATAGGTTATTTAGAGTGAAATGATACCAAATAATCTTGATCTTTCTCTGGGACCAACCTTTAAAATAATTTATCCTGATATTTCTTCCCACTTCATCCCCCCCTTTGATATCATTTATTAGTGAATAATAAGTGAATGAAACTTTCCAAATGGTGGTAAATGGAAGAATGTATTATTTTCAATTATTTTATTTTATTCCCCCTTCATTCTTTAAACTTCTTTATAATAAATTAAATAGTAACTCATATTCCTGAGATTAAGGAATAAACAAACTTGAAAAATATTTCAATAATATTTCATATGCAATTGAATGGGATTGCCCTCAGAGGATTATCTTCCAGTTTATAAACTTTCCAGAGTTGACAGTTCTCCAAGGGAGATATTCAGTAGTTCTTCTGGTATGAATAAAATAAGACACATTCTGATACATATCTATTCTAAGTTATAACAAACAAAGTAGTTGATACTTGCTCATTAAGATTATGACATTTTGGGCTGGGGTTGTGGCTCAGTGGTAGAGCACTGGCCTAGCACAAGCATGGCCCTAGGTTCCATTCTCAGCACCACATAAATATAAATAATTTTAAAAAATATTTCAAAACTAGGGGATAGCTTAGTGGTAGAGGGTTTACCTAGCATGTAGCAGTCCTTGGATTTGTTCCACAAAAACACACATACACACACACACACACACATACTGTAAGAAGTTTCACTGTTATATTTATTTCATGTCATCATCTATTTATGAATCAGGGGGTAAGGAAGAGAAGACAAGTGATTTTCATGTTCCAAAGGAAAAAAAATCAGTTAATAAATTAATTCATTAAGTCATAGGCCTTCAAGATATTTAATATAAATCATAGGGACAGTATTTAATTTGGTGAGGAATTACAAGTCATGTCAACCTATTCAATGAAATCTTGTCTTAATATTCCTTAAAGAAGAACATTCTGGGATAGACTGAGAAAGTTTCTGAATATAAAGTGGCAGTGAAAGAGTGGTAGTAAGCCCAGCAACTTGGAAATTCCACTGCAATTGTATAAATGAAGTAGCATCTATTAGCAATGACCTGATATTTACTCTTTGCCTTTTAAATTTTTTTTAGTTGCAGATTGTTTCAATACCTTTATTCTGTTTATTTATTTTTATGTCATGCTGAGGGTCAAACACAGTGCCTCACACATGCTAGGCAAGTGCTCTACCACTGAGCCACAACCCCAGCCCTACTTTTTGCTTTTTAGAGCTATTATTGGTAGTTAAAGTCCTGTGGAACAATCCCTGAATGTGTGATTTTTTTTTAGCTTATATTAGAAGTTAGAAAACCAAGAATGACATTAACTTTGAAGGTGTTGTTCAGCTGCTGTAAGAACAATGTTCTTTCAGTGTGCTTAATAAATGAAATAAGAAACACCATTTTTGCCAGAACACTAAGAACTTTAATTGCAATCAAGGATTAATAATAATCTCTTATGTCTGACATTTATTACAAGATTTCAAGGATGCCAATGGTAGTTAAACTCTACCTGACCTTTCAGTGTTTATGAAGAGAAACAAACTCTGACCTCACAGCAACCTGAATCTATCTTTTCTCGGTAATGACAAACTGATCACTTGTCTATTGCAGTGGATTGTATTCCCAACCAGATCAAAGGCGGCAGCAACCAATTCAGTAACTGGGAATAAGTCATCCATGCAAAATGGGCAATTAACATTAATCATATATGAAATTGTTCAAGTTGATAACTGGAAACTGGTCACTATGGTAACTCTCATAAAATGGTGATTATGTTAAACTGAGCATCAATCAGTCTTTGGTTCATGAGAACTTAAGTGTATGGCTCCTCTTGTATCTAGGAGTTATCAATACAAGGAACAAAAATCACACTAAAGAAAAGATCATTTAGATTCTATTACTATTTACTCCCTTTGTCAGAATTTATAACCATATCTAAAACTTAAATGTGACTGGCTATATTAAACACATCAAAACCCGTATTCCATTAGAATTAGAGAAGTTAAAAAATTTACCTTTAACATAAGGCTGTTGAGATGATAAAAGAAAACCTCCATTTTTTAATGAGTAACATATTAAAGTAGCTACTTGAAAATTTCACAGCCTTTATAGGCTTGCATACAGTCTAACTAGATAACTCATCTGGAATCTGCATAGTACCTGGTTTTGAGAAAAGAATTCGTATCATCCTCCGCAAACCCCCAAGGTGATATAGCCAGGAACCATCTTGAGAAGGTACCTATTGTTTGAATTTTGACTACTCTAGATATCAGGAAACCCTGCATAATACCATGCCTGGGATCCCACAGACATTCCACTGCACTGGCTCAGCAGGTGGCTGCCAACTCGCTCAGAGTGACTGACACAAACCCACTGAGAGTACATCAGTATAAGGGAACAGAAAGTGCTTTCCCAAGACCCAGGATATGGGGGAGTCTGCCCTATGAGACCAGAGACATAGCAAAACATGAGTGATTTCATTCCAGTGCCAGAACTGAAGGCAGTTAACCACATGATTCCTGCCACCCTCAACCAGGGCCACACATTGGTGTCTGTAACTAATCTGTGGTTCGACTTCTCTCCAACCCATAGGGATGTACTCAGGCACTACTGAGCAGTGCTTTCACAGCTCCAACTGCTTCCCTATCCTCAGGTTGCACAGTCTAAGAAGGTTCAGAGAGAAGCTTTGCCTGGTGCCTACTGTATTCTACTTGGGGTAACTCCTGAAAATATATCAGCTGAGAGGAATTTTGCTCAGCTCCAGCCACAAGCCATTCCCACTCAATCCCTGATAAGAGCTAGAATTGAAAAAAATGGGGGAAGTAGATAACTAGTTGTCTCCCCTTAAACAAGCATGTATACCTAATGCCTGGGTGGGTATGCCCACAGTAGCAGAAAGGAACATGACAACTACTGCTGCCACCAAACCTATACAGGTCCCTTGACTGGCTGCCTTCACACCTCATCAGATTATGTACTGCTGATAGAACTGGGTGAGAGAACCACAGAGAGTGGAATGATTCCTGCCACCATCTCTCCACCTGAAGCACCTGGACCCAAAAGAAAGTCTACTCAGGGGATGAGTGCTATGGGCTTCTCATCACTATTGGTCCAGCCAGTGCCAGAAATTCTTAAAAGTAAGCTTTGGATTGGGCAGAGGGGAGAGACGGGAGGGGAGGGGGTTTAAGGTTGGGAAGGATGGTGGAATGAGATTGACATTATTACCCTATGTACATGTATAATTGCAAGAATGGTGTGAATCTGCATCATGTATAGCCAGATAAATGAGAAGTTGTGCTCCATTCTTGTACAATGAGTTGAAATGCATTCTGCTGTCCTGTATAACTAATTAGTACAAATTTTAAAAGTAACAGAGCCAATATCACTAGTTTCTGAGGAAACACATTGCCTAATAGGGATCAACATTTTCAGTGTAGGAGTAACCACACATGGGACACTTCATATAATTTTCTGTCAACACCACACCTTCCTGAATGTTCCCACACTTGCATGATCAAAAGAAACAGTAGGTCTGTCCAACTGCAATACAGTATGCACTCTGTACAAATGCATTCGTCATAGCCAAAGAAACAAGGAAATTACACTGTATCATCCTGCTTGAAATAAACTCAACATTGAGTATCAAACTGATATCCCAAGGCACAACTTCATAAGAAAGTTGTCTACTATGAAATTCATCCCATAAATATGGAAGATATATATATATTCATATTCCACCAGATGTGCAAATTGTAACATAAGAACCCAAGAAACATGAAGAGGGTAATTTGACACCTCCAAAATATCATAACACCCCAATGAAAATTTCACAGCATATAAAAATTGATGAAATGCTTGATAAAGAATTCAGAAGAATATTTTTTTCTATTTTTTTTTGTTTTGATGGATACAGTGCCTTTATTTTATTTATTTATTTATTTTTACATGGTGCTGAGGATTGAACACAGTGCCTCATACATGTGAGGCTAGTGCTCTACCACTGATCCACAATCCCAGCCCCAGAAGAATCATTTTTGAGTGTTTAAAGAAATATAGTTAAATAAAATTAGGAAGACAATGCAGAATATGAATGAGAAATTCATAAAGAGGCAGAAATGTTTAAAAAGACCCAAACTTAAATCATGGAAATGAAGAGCTCAATAAGTCAAATTAAAAATTTAGTTGAATGTCTCAACAACAAACTAGATCAAGTGGAAGAAAGAAAATCCGACTTTAAATACAGGTCTTTTGAGCTGGGCATAATGGTGCATGTCTGTAATCCCAGTGGCTTGAGAGGCTGAGGCAGGAGGATTGCAAATTCAAAGCCAGCCTCAGCAACAGCGAGGCTCTAAGCAATTCAGTGAGATTCTGTCTCTCTAAATAAAATAACAAAATAGGGCAGGGGATGTGGCTCAATGGTTGAGTGCTCCTGAGTTCACTCCCCTTGCCAAAATAAATAAATAAATAAATAAATAGATGACAGGTCTTTTGAAGTATCACATTCTAAGAGGGAAAAAAAGTATAAAGAAAGAAAGAATTCAAGATCTTTGGGACACTGTTAAACAATCAAACATCTGTATCACTGGAATACCTGAAGAGGAAGACATAAAAGTTAAGGGCATAGAAATTTTATTCAATGAAATTACTGTAGAAAACCTTCCTAACCTTTAAAATAAAATGGACATCCAGGTAGAGGAGGCTTTTAAAACCCCAAAAAGACCTGACCTGAAAAGATCTTCACCCAAAAATATTATAGTCAAACGAAAAGTGCAAACAAAGAAAGAGCTTTAAAATCTTCAGTAGAAATGCACCAAATCACATTAATGAAAATCTCATCAGACTAAGCAGATTTCTGAACAAAAACACGAAATGCCAGGAGGGCATAAAATGATATGTCCTAAAAGAAAAGAAAATGAAAAAAAAAAATCCCTGCCAACTAAGATCAGTGTAGCCAGCCAGGGTAGCCTTCAGGAAAAAAAGAAAAAGAAAAAGGAGAAATAAAGCACTTCCAGCATAAACAAAAACTAAGGTAATTCAAGATCACCAGACCAGCCTTACAAAAGTTGGGCAAAGGAGTCCTACATTCAGAAATTAAGGAAAAATAACTACCATCATGATATGGTTTAAAAGTATAAATATCAGAAGAAGAACACATACAGAAGAGAAAGAAAAAAATATCTATTATAATACAGTGAACCGTTAAATCACAAAAAGGAAAGAAAGAATAAAGACTATTTAAAAACAAGAAGAAAATCAAGAAGACAATGAGCATAAATCTGTACCATTCAATTATAATGATTATTGTGAATGGGCTAAATTCTCTAATTAAAAGATATCACCAGGTATAGTGGTCCATGACTGTAATCACTGCAGTTCAAGATCAGGAGTTCCAAGTGTGCCTCAGCAACTTAGCAAGGCCCTGAGCAACTTAGCAAGACCCTGTCTCTAAAGAAAATACAAAAATAGGGCTGGGGATGTGGGATGTGGCTCAGGTTTTAAATGCCCCTGGGTTCAATCCCCAGTACCAAAACATTAAAGAATAAAATAAAACAAAGAAATATACCAACCAGCTGAATACATTTTAAAAAAGCAAGACACACAGAGACTAAAAGTGAAAGGAATGGCAAATAATATTCTAAGAAAATGCAATCAGAAAACAAGCACCAGTTAGTATATTTATATCATGAAATTCAAACTTTAAGACAATTTCAGTAAGAAAAGACAAAGAAGGTTAATATATAACAAAAAGGGATGAATTCATCAACATGATGTAATGATTCAAAATCTATGTACAGCTAATGCTGGGGAACCAACTTTTATTAAACAAATATTCTTATACCTAAGAGAGAGATAGGCTACAATACAATAATAGTGGGACATTTTAATCCTGCACTCTCATCAATAGAAAGATCATACAGACAAAAAAACACCAAAGAAACATCAAATTTGAACTACACAAAAGATCAAATAAATGAACTTAACAGACACAGAACACTCCATCAAACAGATACAGAATACACCCTCTTTTCAGCAGCACGTGGAAATTTCTCTAGAATAAACCATATGTTGGGAAGCAAATATAGTCATAACAATTTATATAAATATTTATTTTTTAGGTGTAGATGGACACAACACAATGCCTTTATTTTTATGTGGTGCTGAGGATCGAACCCGGGTCCCGCCCATGCTAGGCGAGCACTCTACCACTGAGCCACAATCCCAGCCAATCATAACAAATTTTTAAAAACACAATTATACCTTGTATCTTTTCAGATCATAATGTAATGAAGGTAGAAATCAATAACAAAAAAGTCAGACATTATACAAATACACAGAGATCAAACAAAGTACTTTTGAGTGAACAAAGTGTCATCAATGAAGTCAAAGGGAAAACTAAAAATTCCCTAATAGAAAATGAAACTGGAAACAAAACCTACCAAAACCTGCAGGATGCAGCAAAAGTGCTAGAAAGAAGGAAGTTCATAGCAATGAATGCCTACATAAAAAGAAGAAAATTTGAAAGACTTCAAATAAACCACCTACCAATGAATCGCAAACACTTAGAAAAGCAAGAACTAAACCCAAAATTAGTAGAAAGAAATAAATAATAAGTATCAGTACAGAAATAAATAAAATAGTATCTAAAAGACAATTAAAAGGGTCAATGAATCAAGTATTTGGTGTTTTGAAAATATAAACAATATTGACAAACCTTTGGTTATCGAGAGAGAAGACACAAATAAGAGATAAAAAGGAGATATCACTATTGATATCAGAAAGATGTCATGTAGCTATTATGAATAACTATATGTTGGTAAATTGGATAAACTAGGATGAATTCATGAACATAGATAACACACTAATTTTGAATTATGAAGAAAGAGAAAGTCTGAACAGACCAATAACCAGTAAGGTGATTGGGTCAATAATAAAATATCACTCATCAAAGAGAAGCTCAGGACTTAATGGCTTCACTGGCTTATTCTACCAAACGTCTAAAGAACAATACCACTTATTTGGAAACTATTACAAAAAGAAAAAAAATGAGAAGGGAATACTTCCAATTTCATTTTACCAGGCCAGAATTAGCATAATTTCAAAAACGAACAAGGACAAAACAACAACAACAAAATAAACACTGTTGACCTCTAGTCCTGATGAACATATGTTTGAAAATTCTCAAAAAAAAAAAAAAAAAAAACACTATAAGGGCTGGGGTTATGGCTCAGTGGTTGAGCACCTGCCTCACATGTGTGAGTCACTGGGTTCAATTCTCAGCACCACATTAAAAAATAAATAAATAAATATGTTGTGTCCATCTACAGCTAAAATAAAATATTTTAAAAAACACATTATGAACCAAATTCAACAGCATGTTAAAAAGACCATTCAATAGGATTGGAGTTGTAGCTCAGTAGTAGAGCAATTGCCTTGCAAGTGTGAGGCACTGAGTTCATTCCTAGCACCACATAAAAACAAATAAAGGCATTGAGTCCACATACAACTAAAAGAAAAAAGAAATTAAAGACCATTCAATAGCTAGGATGGCTATGTGGCTCCTGGTAAAGTACTAGATGTGCAAGGCCGGGGTTGGACCCCAGTACTGAAAAAAAAATCACTGTGAACAAGTGAGATTCATCCTAGATATGTAATAATAGATCAATACAGGGAAATCAATATACCTGATGCATCACATTAACAAAATAAAGGGCAAAAACATGATTATTTCAATTAGATTAAGAAAAATAAATGTCTTCATGATATAAAACACTCTCATATTAGTCATAGACTGCACATCATCACAATAAAGGATCTATATGATAAACTTCCACCTCAATAATGCTAAATGGAGAAAACTGAAAGATTTTCTTTTAAATTATGGAACAAGCAAGGCTGCTCAATTTCAGCACTATTTTAATATATTTCTGGAATTACTAGCCAGACAAATTAGGCAAGAGAAAGAAATCAAATTTATCTAAATTGAAAGAGAAGAAGTCAATTTTTCTCTGTTGGCAGACAACAGGATCTTATATAGAAATCCTAAGGATAACACAAAAACCTGTCAGAATTAATAAACAAGTAATGAGGCAAGATACAAATGAACATGCAAAAATAAGTAGTATTTCCATATGCTAATGGAGGAAAATATTAGAGAGAAATCAGGAAAATAATCCCATTTATAATAGATAAAATATAATTAATTATCTACAGATAAAATTATCAAGGAAATAAAAGATCTCAATAATACAAACAATAAGACACTGAAGAAAAAAATCAAGGAAAATACACATAAATGGAAATATGCCCCATGTTTTTGAACTGGAATTGTTAATATTGTTAAAAATATTTAAACAACCTATAAACACATATAGAATCAATGTAGTCCCTATCAAAATAACAATGAACTCTGATAAAGAACCAGGAAGAATATTCTAAAATTCATACAGCATCACACACACACAAAAATCTAAATCAATCTTGAGCAAAAAGAATGAAGATGAAAAAATCACATTACCTAACCTCAAAATATACTACAAAGTCTTAGTAATCAAAACAGCATGTAGTGTCAAAAATATAAATAGACATATTGGTTAACGGAAACAGATAGAATGCCAAGAAATAAACCAACATTTTTAGAGTAGATTAGTTTTCAACAAAAAGTTCCAAAATACCCATTGGATAAAGGACAGTCTTTTAAATAAAAACTATTGGGAAAATTGAATGGACATACTCAGAAGAAAGAACTTAGATTTTTATCTCTCACCATATAAAAATCAAGTTGATGATTGATTGCATATGATGTCAAATGCAGAGGCAAAAAAATAAAAATAAATAATAATTATAGCAAAAGTAAAAACCTTCTGAACAGAAAATGAAACAATCAAATTCAAGAAAAAAGCAACAAGGCTGGAGCTGGAGCTCAATGGCAGAGTGCTTGCCTAGCACACATGAGGCACTTGATTAAATCCTTAGCATGTCATAAAAAAAATAAACAAATAAAATAAAGGCATGCTGTCCATCTAAAACTACTAAAAATAGAAAAATAAAGAAACAAGCTACAAAATGGCATAAATATTTGCAAACTGTACCTCTGAGGGGTTAATACTCAAGATTTATGAGAAACACAAACCAAATATGAAGAAAACAAATAATCCTATTCAAATAGGTAAACATTCTGAATAACCATTTCTTTAAAATAGACCATAATGCATATTAACAAATGTTAAAAATTAATAATCATCAAAGAAATGCAAATCTAAACCATTATGAGATATAATCTCACTTCTGTTAAAATGGCTATTTATGAAAAACCAAAAGATAACAAGGGCTGGCAAGGATGTGGAAAAAGGAAACCATTATACAATGTTCTTGGGAACTAATAATATAGACATTATGGAAAGCTGTATGGATATTACTCAAACTAATAAAGGTAGGACTACTATATATATTAAGTAGTCCAACTATTATATATATATATATATATATATATATATATATATATATATATAATCTCCAAAAGAAATGAAATATCTATGTCAAGGACTTATCTGCATTCCCATGATTTTATTAGTGCTTTATAATTACACATATTAGTGGGGATTTTGTGACAAATTCCTACATATTGTAGTCCATTTAATTCCCCAGTACTTCCCTTTCCATCTCCTCCTCCTTCCCCCTCATTGTTTCCTCTACACTTCTGGTCTCCATTTTATTTAGCTTTTTATTGGTATAATATCATTATACTGAAAGTGGGATTCATTGTGATATATTTATATATTCACATGTCATAATTTGGTCAACTTCATTCCCCAGTGCCTCCTTTTTCCTCTTCTTTCCCTTTTGATCTCCCCTCTACTTTCATTTGATACTTCTTTATTCCTTTTTCTTATTTTCTGCATATGAGAAAAAATATTCAACCCTTGAGTATTTGGGTCTGTCTTTTTTCACTTAGCATAATGTTTCCCATTTCCATTCATTTATCATCTAATGACATAATTCCATTCTTCTTTATGGCTAAGCAACATTGCACTGTGTATATATACCACATTTTCTTTTTCCATCCATCTGTTGAAGGGCACATAGTTTGGGTCCATAACTTGGCTATTGTGAATTGTGCTGTTATAAACTTTGGAATGCATGTAGCATTAAAGAATGCTGACCTTACTTCTTTGTTTCCACATTTTTGCAACACTTTTCAAAATAGAAAATATTTATAGCAACACAATTCACAATAGCTAAACTGTGAAAGCAACCGAGATGCCCGTCAGTAGATGAATGGATAAAAAAAATGTGGCCTATATACACAGTGGAATATTACTCAGCAATAAAAGAGAATAAAATCATGGCATTTGCAGGTAAATGGTTGGCACTGGAAAAGATAATGCTAAGTGAAGTTAGTCAATCCTAAAAAAACAAATGCCGAATGTTTTCTCTTATATAAGGTGACTGACTCATAGTGGGGTAGGGAGAGGGAGCATGGGAGAAATAGATGAACTCTAGATATGGCAGAAGGGTGGGAGGAAAAGGGAGGGGGCAGGGGTTAGCAAGGATGTTGGAATGTGATAGACATAATTATTCAAAGTACATGTATGAAGACACGAATTGGTGGGAACATACTTTATATACAACCAGAAATATGAAAAATTGTGCTGTATATGTGTAATAAGAATTGCAATGCATTCTGCTGTCATTTTTTATTTTAAAAATCAATTAAAAAGAAAAAAAATAATAAAAATAAATCAAAAAAAGAAAATATGTGAAGTCAGCCTAGATGCCCATTAATAGAAGAATGGATAGAAAATCGTGGTATATATATGCACTGGAATAAATAAGAATAAAAATCTGTCATTTGTGGTAACATAAATAAACGTGGAGAACATTAATGTTAAGTGAAATACGCCAGGTATAGAAAGAGAACTAATTGCATGATCTTACTCGTGTGGATTTTGAAAAAGTTGATCTGACAGAAGTAAAAGGTAAAATGGTAGATACCAAAGGGTAGGGTTGTTAGATTCGAGGAAAGAATGGCAAGTTGTTAGTCATAGGATATAAAATTATAGTTATAAAGAACTATTATTTTATTTTTTATTAGTTTCTTTTAGTTATACATAATATTAGAGTGCATTTTAACATAATTATATAAACATGGAATATAATTTACTCTTAGTCCCAGTACTTTCCCTTTCCCTCTATTCTAATTTATCCCCATTTCCTTCCCTCTACTGATTTTCTGCTATTAATTTATATATTTTTAAATTAGTGCCTTGTGGACATGCATGAAGGTAAGATTTACTGTGGTATGTTCACATATGTACATAGGAAAGTTATGTCAGATTCATTCCATCATTCTTCCTAAAGGAAAACTATTTTTAAAATGTGTCCAGAATTTGTACATGCGTGAAAAAGAAAGTAAGTAAATCAGCAGTATGGAATAAGAGTGGGGGAATCTCTGTGGGAAAAAAATGGGGAATAAATATTACTGATGTTTGAGGTGCTTTTCGTTTGATTATAATATTCTAAAATTTATTGTAATGAAGATTAGAAATTCTGAAACCATAATATGAACTATTGGATTGTAAACTTTAAATGAATGAATTTATGACACATGGATTATAATAAAGCTGCTTTTTTTTGGGGGGGGGGGTACCGTACTGGGGATTGAACTCAAGGGCACTCAAAAACTGAGCCACACCCTCAGTCCTATTTTGTATTTCATTTAGAGACAGAGTCTCACTGAGTTGCTTAGTGCCTCACCATTGCTGACACTGGCTTTGAACTTGAGATCATCCTGCCTCAGCCTCCTGAGCCATTGGGATTACAGACATGAACCACTGCGCCCAGTTAAAGCTGCCTTTTTAAAGAAAAAAGTAATTTTTAAAAACTTTAATCAACGGCAGAGCAAATCTTAAAATTTGACTAGGAACTAAATTATAATTGTTTTTATTCCTGCTATTTATATTTAATTATAGATAAATTTTTAGACTTTTAAAATGAGCAGGAAGATGTTAATGGTTGCCATGTCAGTGGACATCCAAATGAGTAGATGCTGTAAGATGAAAAAGTTGTAGAGAACTGCTGCATGATCATGTGAATATAGTTAATGCTACTGAAAAATAGCTGAGATAATATATATTATGTGTATTTCACTATGATTTCAAAATAAAGAAAGAAAATAATTATTTTATTTTCCCTCCTTCACTTTCATTTTGAAGTCACATAAATTTGGTTAGATTCAAATATCACAAGCAAATATTGAGACAGTACTTCCCAAACAACTGAATACATCCTCATATACCTAAAAAGTGATTTTTTCATTCACGATCATGTTTTATAAGAAAATGCACTGCAATAGGCCAGCAATGAACTATGGACTCAAACTCAACTTGAGTACACCTGTGATTGATTCACTTTGTGACCCTGAGAAACTCAACCTCTCTATGTTTGAGTTTCATCATCTGCTAAATGTGTACCAAATCGGACTTGAGGAATTATGAGGAATTGTCACCTCCTCTCTGCAAAATGCTCCACTATAATATGCAAAATAAGAAAACAATTACCAATACGTGAGCCTATTTAAGCAGAATTTCCCAGTTTAGATAGATTATTAGTTTAAATGGTAATGGTGGCACCCTGAAATTATTTAGACAATGTTTTTATGAAGCTTGTCTTTTTGTTCATTTGTTTTAGCTTGTCCAAGTCAATAACAATATCACTTTTCAGTTATTCAATTCTTCAAAATCTCCTTTTTCATCACTATCTTCAAGTAAATAAATCAACCAAAATCCAACAGCTGGCAAAGACTATTTCCTGTTTCCTTCTAGCTTCTCAATGATCCAATATGAATAAATTATTTTTATAAAAGAGAACCTTTTCCAAAAAATATGGTATTTTCTCTCCATATCTATAATTTATTTATGTCTTTTGTTCAACTATAGAAAAAAATTATACTTTGTTTAAGATGTTGATTTTTTTAACATTCCTTTATGAGTACTTCTGACTCAGAGTAGAATGGTTTGCCTTTTTTTTTTCTTTGTCCTTTTTGCAGTACTAGGGATTGACCCCAGGTTCTTCCACATGTTAGACAAGTGTTCTAACACTGAGTCCCATACCCAACCCTGTTTTGCCATTTTCTGAAGCTTAATGAAGTTAATAGTTACAATGAGTAATGTGTGTCTCCATTTCATGTGAAACATCTCTTTGATACTACTAATGATAATTTGATTCTATAGTTCATAGTATCAACAAGACAATGTTGACAAAAAATTGAGATGTAATCCAAATAAAATTGCCTACTAATTCAAGATTATCTTGAAATAAAATTTCACCAGTTTATACATAAATTAACTTCAAATTCAAAACCTGGTACAGGCCTGTAAGAATGGAATATGCTGTTCTGGGTACATTTCTGATGCGAAAAACCCATAGATCATTTCAAGGCTTGGAAAATGAATGATCTACCTCAAATTATAAAACCATAATTTTACTATGAGAAAATGAGTAAGTACACATTCATACATATATATGTACATACACATATATATTATATGCACTGCTTAAAAATAAAAGCATAAAATTTATCCCCAAATATAAGAGAATAAACAGTATATTTAAAACTTTTTTAAAGTTTATGTGAGGAAATTATGCACATAAATGACAGAATTATATATTTATTATGTTTTTTCTTTTTTAACATTACTGTAACTAGTCCATTGTTTTTATGTTAATGTTATTATAATTGTTGTACTATAATAACTTTCGAGAATTACCTCCCAAAAAGAAAAAGTTCAAAGACATGTATTCACTGTCTTTGGACTTTCTCTTTTTTTTTTTTTAAGAGAGAGAGAGAGAGATTTTTTTGGTATTTATTTTTCAGTTTTCGGTGGACACAACATCTTCTATTTTATTTGTATGTGGTGCTGAGGATCAAACCCAGCGCCCCGCACATGCTAGGCGAGTGTGTTACCGCTTGAGCCATATCCCCAGCCCTGGACTTTCTCTTTTTTGGGGGGGTTATTTATTTTCTGCTTTGAGAAAAATGCTATCATTTGGCAGAGAGCATTAGAAAATCACAAATATGTTGTTATATAACACCCACTCAAGGAAGAAGGAGATAGAGACAAATGCATCTTTATATCTTGAAAAGTGTTGAAAAACTGATAAATTTTTCTAAAATGAACTTAACTAACATGATCCTATTGCAAAATTGCTAAACATGATTTAAAGCCAGTCCTATTCAAAAACCTATTGTTTCTCCTTTTGGAGAATAATAATATTCCTCAAGGCCAAAATAATGGAAAATTTAAAATTTGTAAACATTTTTGGCAAGTGAACCCCATCAATGAATAGAGAAATGGATCTACCTCATGAAAGAGCTTATGATGATCTTTACTCCAACCATATTTCCATCTTCAGGACAGCAGGCATTTCCTGAATGTGTATGGCAATTTCATTCTTTTAGTCATTTTATGAATATAAATTAATTCAACTAGGCACCATGGTAAAATGAACAGTTTGTTTTACTCTGCCTATTGTAAAACAAATGTACGTAGGATATCACTACCATAAGTTACAGTCCCTCATGACAAGTTTATGATTATTTATTAGGGATTGTATCTTATTGTATGAGTATTATTTGATGTCCTAACATAATTCTTGGTTCAAAGTAAACATCTTCAAGAAAGGAAAAAGGAAGCAAGTCTAGAAGGAAGAAAGGAAAGAAGGAACGGGTAGATAATTGTTCAAATTTTGTAAGAATACTTAGTACTGTCACTCTAAACATTTTGTGACACTCTTTGACCTTCAGAAATAGAAATAGGAGCCAAATATGTTGTTTTCTTTTTTTATTAACTCTCCCCTAACTGGTTAAAAATACCAAAATGAACAGGTGGCAGGGTTACTAATTAGTACAACAGAAGGGAAGCACACTGAATATTTTCACAACCTAAATTTAGAAGGGAAACATTTTGAAATTTGGCAAGATATAAAAACTTATAAATATTTTCTTTGGTTTCCTATTTAGATGACAGGACTTCTTCTGTTTCAAATGCATTTGCTTAGAAAAGTCATACACAACTTGAAAAGCGGGCAAGCAAGGTCAGTTGATCAGCAAGGTAACAGTTTATATTTAATTCTCAATTTACATTAAGTCATAGGAAAATTAATCATTCCAAAAAAGTTTCAAAGTAATAATAAGGAAGGAAGTGTTTTACTTTTTTAAAACCCTTGCGGAGAGGCTATTGTATCCTTCATCATCCTGTCTTCCAGAAAGTTATTGGTTGTGTTTAACCTAAACTACTCATTTACCCTTCAGATATAATGTATTATGAGATTCATTTCAATGAATATTAGCCACTAAAGAGTACAAACTCTCTGACAGCTTCCTTTAAATTCTTGTGGTTACATGAGCATTTCACAGAAACCCTCTTCACAACTGTACACATTATAATTTACACATTAAATACAACAGGGTTTCACCTTAGGCCTCCTGCCAAGAATAATAATTTTAAATCTTTTTATCTTTTCGCAAAAAGATAATTATAAATGTGAAAATGGCAGCAAAGGAAAGGTGTTAAGATAGCATTTAGAATAATCTTTCCCATATGAACACAGGGAGACTGATGAAGGAGAGAATTAGATGAGGGGGGAACAAGTCAATTTTTTTGGTGAGAGACAAGATGTCAAGTGCTAAGTATGACACATTAAAATAAAGGTGTCATAGATCTGTCTAATCATCCCAAGAGCAATCAGCCTGCCTTTGTGCTGGAAGGACAGGAAAGCTCACAAACATTCCTCATTGTTATTTATTTGTAAAGAGCCAACATGAAATACATGCAAATGCTTGCTTACTGCTTGTACTTCCCATGAGTTGAGGCTATCTAACAACGTAACAACTATGTTTCCCTTAAGATAAATAGTATGCTCATTTAATTTGTCTTTTGTTACAACCTGAATATGTATAGTCTAATCTTGGTGTCTCTTCCTCCACAGTACAGGTGCTTCCCTTTTGCTAATTAAACATTAACATTGTGCAATTGTTGGTGCTCTAAAATTGTTGGTTAATCACCTCTGACAAAGAGTACCACAGAAAGTCTAAATAATTTGTGTTCCAGATAAATTGCAATGAATGCAAGATGTTTCCGTCCTCTGAAACATTACACTGGAAGTCTACAGAGTATTTTTCAAGATTTCTAATTTCAAAAAACATTGTTTTCTATAATTCTATTTCTTGAAGGAGTGAGTATGAGTGTAAGATATGGATAAAAGATGTTCCTTAAGGAAATATGTCATATCATTTAAGATCTAAAGTCAAAGTCAAAGGCATAGGGATTTTGTCCAAATCTTATTACATGTATTGTTTGGAAGTTCCTTTTCTATTGTTTCATTTCTTCCTCCTGCAATGTCCTAAGTAATGTTAGGATTTACATCCTCCTATGAACAAACTGCTATTACTCAAAGAATACCTTTAATGTTTTGAGAAATAGTGATCTAATACAAAAGCAATTGATACTGGGTTTTAAAGAGAATACAGAAAAAAATAAGAGCTTGAATGTATGCATGAGTGAGACTATACGTACACAAACTGAAAATCAGAGCCCAAGTGAAATTTTAAAAAGACCCTGAATTCGATCCTCAATATGTTGTTCATGCTGTTGAAAACAGTAATGTACTTGAAGGAGCTTATACCCACTTGCAAACACCAATTATGTGTATCAATTCCCAGCTTCTCATTAAGAACTTTATGTTGTTAACTTGAAATCAGCTATGATGGAATTGTTTACACCATGAAAATCAGCAATACTGCACATATCAGGGCTCCATTCCACCCTACTCACCCCAGACAGCTGTTAAACCTTTATCAGCACACAACTGTGTGAAAAGAAACCATTGTGGTCATTGTTGTTTGACTCAAATACTTCTTTCAAGCTTGTCATTTTCATTTTATATAAAATATTATATCTGCAATGGAAAATCATGAAGAAAGATATTACCAAAATCTTATTGTAGCAAAAATGAACTATGGTAAACATATCTATGTATCAAAATGTGATTTAGGAGTTGCAAAAATGTGCAACATATTTGAAATCAGCATTATTATCTCTATTATCTTTGTCAGGTAATCTAACATCTTTGGATATTTATATGCTGAAGATGTTAGCTTAAATGACCTCATCTTTGTGTTAGTACCATGGAACCTTTAATTTACCTTCATACTGGCCAATTTTCCCTGTCTTTGGGGGAGAGGAAAGGGAGCAGGATAATCATTGAAATGACTTAACGGAGAATTCAATGGAAACTCTCATCCACTCAGAATATTTTTCTTATTTAACTTCCTGCATTATCAAGAATTGTCCTATTCTGTAAGTTAACTATCCACAAATGTCAATTAATACCATGATAAACTAGTTCTATCCTAACGGACAATATTGTAATTCCATTTAACATTGGCTATTTCAAATTTAAAATTGCTTTTCCATGTTCTGGGTAGGAAATCTCAAAAGAAATAAACTGTCTATGCACACATTGGTAGTTAATACACAATATTGCAGACAAGAATTTTTAAAATATTTCAGTTCAAGATGGACTTAGTAACATTATTTTATTTATTTATTTATGTGGTGCTGAGGATCGAACTCAGTACCTCATATGTGCTAGGCAAGTGCTCTACCACTGAGCTACAATCCTAGCCCCCAGACAAAATTTTTGATATGATGAAAACACTTAAAATGTTGATCAATTTAAAGATTTCTAAGTAGATATGGTCAAAGAAATACACAGCAACCAGTTTATCAGCATGTATAACCAGAAATAAATATTTACAGTTAATACATAATTTACTTAAACATTTTAGAATTCAAGATCATACAGTTTTGAGAGAAACATGATTCAACAAGGAGGCAAAAATTAAATATTTCAATACTGAAAGAGAAAATAGGCACATAAGTAAAACAGTTTAGGCCACATAACATAGGTGTGATTATTTAAAATACTTATTTAAAATAAAAATCCCGGGACTGGGGTTGTGGCTTAGTGGTAGCGGGCTTGCCTAGCATACATGACACACTGGGTTCGATTCTTGGCACCACAATAAATAAAATAAAGGTCCATCAACAACTAAAAAATATTAAAAAATAAAATAAAAATCCAAAGTAAAAATCATGAAGTTAAAAATGACTATGAAGTAACTACCAGTTTCCTAAGCAGGAACAATTGTGAAGAATAATTCACATCATGAATGTTCTTACATTGGAAAGTATAAATAAGGTGATGTGCAGAAATAGGACTTATTTCATAAACATGAACATGCTAATAACATGTCTGTGTTCTTGTAAATCATTGATCTGTGATACAAATATATTTGCATGTCAATCAGCCATAATCTAAATCTATACTCATATCACTAACTCTAAATTTCCTGTTGAATAAGAATGGATTATGAAATAATAAAGTATTTATTATAGCTTTAACTTTGAAAAACATTCTATTTCTTTCATTTAAACTGTGCTTTTCCACTTTGAAGATTTATTATTAGGGCCAGGATTGTGGCTCAGTGGTAGAGTTCTTGCCTAGCACATGTGAGACACTGGGATGGATCCTCAGCACCACATAAAGACATAAATACATAAAGTTAAAAAGGTTTCCATTAAAATATTCATTATTAAATTAGTTATAAATGAAACATGTAAATTCATCTATACATCAAAATGGGCCTTATTTTTAATATGTAGTGTAAAATAATGATATTAATCAATAACACTCGTAAACACTAAACAATGCATCAAGCAGTGTTCAGAATCTTTCTAAATATTTATTTTATAATGTAGGGACCTTTATTTCCCTTTTTCCAGAAGCCAAGCAAATATAGATTAAATAGATGGTACCAGGTCACACAGCTAAAATTCTTATTTGCCTATTTAAATCCAGAGCTGAACTGCCCAAAGAGACGAGAACTAGCCTCATGTGGCTATTGAGCACTTGGAATGTAATGAGTACAAATTGAGATACTGTGTAACTATAAAAACAAACTGGTTGTTAAAATCTTGGTACAGAAAATAGTCATACAAATTATCTCATTAATGTTTTGTACCATGTTATAATTATATTGTTTTAAATATATTGAGTTAAATTAAATACTATCAAATTACTTTTTCACCTGATTTTTTTTCTTTTTAAATGTGGTCACTAGAAATTTTTAAGTTACACATGGGAATAACATTTGAAGTTCACATAATATTTCTACTGGGTAATGCTGGTTTAGAATATATATATATATATATATATATATATATATATATATATATATATATATATATACACACACACACACACACATACACATACATACTTGGACTGGGGATGAAATTCAGTGGTAAAGCACTTGCTTAGCATGTGTGAGGCCTTGGGCTCAATCACCAGCACCCCCCAAAAATTACACACACACACACACACACATACACACAAAGAGATGTATGTTCATATCTGTAAAAATTGGTGCATCATTATAATTAATGATCTTGGATTTAAATCTTTTGTTGTTGCCATTAAACACAAGCTTATTTGATAAAGCAAGATGGTAGGAAGAGAGGTACAGTTATCATTTGTTGATTCACAAATGGAAAAGAATAATTCATAATGGTTTGTACCAGAAAAATATAGGATTAAATATATTGTTGAGAAGATGTCAAGCTTATAAATTAGGTGCCTAATCACAGCTCTGAAACTACAATGCTTTCTTTGCCCATTCTTCTCATCTGCATTATGACATTTCTTATATTCTTACCTGACATATTTGTGTTATTCCCCCCCAAAAAATTTAATTAATGTTTTATTTTCCTAATTGTATTTTTCTAGTTCTTTGAGCATGCCTGAATCTTTATACTTAGTGACATCCATCTCATTAACTATATATGAATTTTAAAATTGACCCAGAAGGGAAATCTTCTAATTTAAAAGCAATTAAAACTCAAGAACAGTTACAGAAAACAAAGAATCTTTAAAGAGCCACTCCCTGAATTGGGGCTGGGGCTCAGCGGTAGAGTGCTCATCTCCCATGTGTGAGGTCCTGGGTTCGATCCTTAGCATCACATAAATAAAATAAAAGTATTGTGTCCACCTACAACTAAAAAAAATATTTTAAAAAGCCACTCCCTGATACCTTCCTTCTTTAGCCAAAGCATTGTTTCATATATGTAAAATATCACAACTCCATCTTCCTCCAACACTGTTGCTTTATTTGCTTATTTGGCAGCCATGTGAATTTCAGTGCCATTCAGAACTAGACAGAGATCGATAACTGTGGTCTGGCCAGAGCAGGGCCTATACTTCCCATTTAGTCCACACTAATGAACTGAAAGCATCTTGTGGCCTTCTAAGTCAAAGACACCAAATAGGTCTCTAAGAATTATGACCAGAGTTTGACTTTGGAGCCTAGCTTTGAAAAGATCATTCATCAGGGCAATCAAGATTGCTTCTATCCTAGTCCCATTCTAAAGTACAAGTGAAAAGGTCTCTAGGAACTGATGAAACTGTCCAACTCATACCTCTTGCCAATCTATTACATTACTATTATAAATGTTGTTACTCACTGCATTTTTGTGACAAGGAAACAGAGGTTTTAATTTCTTTTAATATCAGCGAGATCAGATTTTAAAGCACATTACAAGCTGTAACATCTGTTTGATACTAAGCAAATCATTTAACTTCTATAGGTTTCATGTACTAACCTGTAAATCTGAAGTATTAACTCCTACATGGCAAAGTTGTAGTAAATATACACAAAGGTACATACACACACACACACACACACACACATACACCACACATACAAGGGGGGCCTGAAATACAGAGACAGAAAAAACATACCTGAATGAAGCCCACTGCTTAGTATGTAGTCTTTTATAACAATGCTCAATAATTTGGCAATTCTTATTGTTAGTAATGACGTAATTAAGAATCTTAGAGCTGTTAAATTGATACAGATTATTGTCTGGACATTTTTCTTTCACTATAATGTAACATATAATGAGCATCACATTTTAGTTTTCTTAAAATTCTTATGAATAGTATTTGAGTAAAACTTCTTAGAATTCAAAACCTTGCCTAATAATTCCAAACCAAAAATGAAAGTATTGCAGGAAAATACTATTCACATTCACTTAGTGTTTATACTTACTTTCTTCCACCTTATAAAATTCAACTTAAAATAAATTCAGACAGTCATTTTACTTGTTCAGTCTGGGAAACTGAGGCAGGGGCAAACGTTGTTTAAATTAGTTATAGAATTAATTATGTTATAGTAAAAAAAGTTTGAATTCATCCATGGCTCTTAGGAGATAGAGGACCCATTGCTGTCAAGAATTAATCAAGGCTTTAGAATGCTATGCTTATTATGTTTGATTGACCTATTTTTTTTAAATAAAACACAGATGTAAGTGAATTTTCCATTAGAAAAATTTAAAATTTGATATGCATTGTTTATTGTTTTTGAACTGTACTATGCAACAAGATGAGGGCATTATGCTAATTTAAATAAACCCCTTCCTCACAAAAATATAAATACTGCATAAGTACACTTACATGAGTTATCAAAATAATCAGAAAGTAGAATGGTGATTCCCAGTGGCTGTGGATAGGGGGAAATGGGAAATTGTTCCATGGGCAGAAAGTTTCAATTATACAAGATAATTGGGTTATAGAGATCTGCTGTATGACCCTGTGCATACAGTTAACGATAATGTACACTTCAAATATTTTTCAGAGGGTAGATCTCATATTAAGATTTTACCAAAATAAAATATAATTTTAAAAGTACATGAAGAGAGGATATTTTGGTATTAAAAGATACACATATTCAATATATTAATATCATTTTATAGAAAGGAAATGCAAAATATATATTGGATTATGTTTAGTACAACTATTTCGTCTTTCTGATTAATAAAATGAAAGCCAAAAAGAGTGAGGTGCATTTAAAGGTCACACAAAAGTGTGCTACAAAGTCAAAGCCAGAACCTAGTTCTATTGCTTCTAGTGTTCTTTAAACTACACCATTCTGTCATTTTTGTTTCCTCTTTCTTAAATATTGAGAGCACCCTTTCAACATGTAAAAAGACAACATTTAGAAAATACTTTCTCTGTTTTCACGGTCAAAATACGTTCTGAAAATATTTCCATAGGGTGATTGGTGGGAAGGAGAGAGACCTTCTCTGTGAAAATAAAGGGTGGAAACATTTTGAAAACGCTATGAAAACATTTGGCTGCCTTAACAGCCTAAAAGAAAACATTTATTTTGGCCACAGTGACTAAAACGTTTGCTTCCTTTGGAAATGCTTGCTGCCAAAATAAAGGTTTGTTTCTTTCTTCATATAGAAGCAAACATTTTCTCAAATAAAACAATTTATATTTTTGTATGTTATTATTTTAATGTTAATTATAGCCACTCACTAACATCATTGTACATTGGTGTTCATTGGTTAAAAAACAGGAGTCCTTGTACTAAAAAAAAAAAAAAAAAAACCCTCTTACATGGCTTTAACATTCTGAGATGGCAACTGTGTGTTGCAACAAAACATCTATATAAGTAATGAGAAACTCAGTCTTTCTTTTAAAAAGCCTGTCTTATGCAATGGTTAAGTGTATGCAACTGAAACATCTGGAGCAAAAGGCACTGTGTACAGCAAATAGACAAAAAGACAAACTAATTATCCAATATTTTCAGCTTAGGCTATAGGTTTATTTATATGTAGAAATAGTCTAAGGATTTCTAATCACTGACTGAATAATATAGAATAAGAAACTAAATTTGCTTCTACTTAGAATTTATTTCTGCAATCTAGACTCATCTTAATATATTTTATACTGTTATTTGGCTAATGGTTCACAACTCTAATCCTTTCAATCCAGACATGTAAAATTGTACTTATGAATCCATATGGATCCATTGAAAGGACCCACATATTTGTACAACAGTTGAGCTAAAACTCTATAACCCAACATTTTTCCCAATGTTAAGATTCTAATGTTTACAGCTCATTAAATTAAAACCCTCTCTCTGGAAAATGTAAAAAAAAATTATCATAGAGCAGAATAATTTAGTAATTCTCAATCTACATATCAGAATTACCTCAAAGGCTTTTAAAATTTACAACTGCCTAGGTCTTATTACAGATCAACTGAATAAAGGAAGGTGAGTTTTAAGTAACGAAGAGTCATAATAGGATTTAACCAGCACAAGGCCAGCTGATATGTAGAAAACAAAAAGGAAATGAAGTCTCTAAGTTGGACCCATCCTACTTAAAATTAAACAATTATGACCAGAAGCAATTGCTGTTTAGCAGAACTATAATTCTTGCTAACACTTTTCAGATATAATCAGGCTATGTGCCTATCCATTTCTTTTCTGAAAGTCACCTTTCATATTATGTCTAGATTATGAGATCAGATATGGTACATACTCTAAGATCCACAACTGCCACCAGCACAAAATCAGCAATGGAAATTTACCCCCTTTCCTTCACTAAGACATTTTTCAAAATTAATCTGGGCTCACTTTGTTTTTACAATGAGACATGCAATATTTTTCTTAGAATATTTTGAATGTTGACCCAACAAAGCAGAAAAGAGGTGTCTGTACATGCTATTTCTTCTAATTAGGAAGAAACAATTAAAAATCATGACTCCATTTTATAAAATACATAACATGAGCATTCTGAATTTAAAACATATGAAGGTGAAATAAATTACAAAGAGAATGGAAAAGCATGTGGGTGCTCTTTACAGCTAAGTCCAAACGATTTCAGGCAAAAATACTCCTTCTAAAGTATACTATGACTTCCTGGCTTTGATTATACAACCTTTTCTTAAGTAAACATTAATGACAAAGTAAATGTCCTTGTTGTCTAAAGAAGTTATTTTCTAGTAATTTTATAGTCTGTTTGTGTTAAGGCCTCATGCTAGGTAAATATGCTTAATAATTATGAAGAACAGATTGAAAGAAACTTTCAAATTCCATTAAGAAAAAATTTGTTTTCTACAAACAAGAAAATATTCTTTAAACTTTAGTGCACAACAAGGAACATTTGACATCTAGGAAAATAATATGTAAGAACATACTATTAAAAATCTGTTATAAAAGTGACAATGAAAGCACTTTAGCTTAAAACATTATGAAGTAACATAATCTATAATCTACATTTGTTTAATTAATAAACAAATAGAAAATGTAATGTTTATTATAAACATGTTTTGATAAATGTATACATTGCAGAATTGTTCAAGCTAATTAGCATATATATTATCTCAATACTTATTTTTCCTGTGACAAGAATGCTTAAAATCTAATTTAAGCAATTGTCAAATATACAATACATTATTATTACCTATGGTTACTCTGAGGTTCAATACAGTTCATCTATAATCTCATTGTTCTATATTTTCCAATATTGCCATTTGCTCATCATGATCCATTTTTCTATATTATGTGTCTGACATGTTATCAAACTTAAAATTCAGACATTTGGAGATTTTTTCAAATGCAACTATCCTACTGAGAATTAAAAATCTGTATCATCAATCATTGATGAGTATCTACTAGTTGGAAGGTACAGTGTCAGGTGATTTGAATGAGTAACAATAAGAAGGTTAAGACATGAATTCTGTCTTCAAATACTTTTGAAATTAAGAATGAATTCCTGAACAGATATCTAAAATATAAGTAAATATAAGTTTGAATATGATAACTCAGTTCTTCACAGATTCAAGATCATCTCAATTTTAGAATAGATAAGTCAGCTATAATACTGCATTACTGGCTATAGCCACTGACCAATTGCCAGATGGATAGATTCCTGCATCATCATGATTAGAAATTACAGAGGCATGTTCTGTTAGTCATACCTAAATATCTTGGGGAAATAATATACAACATTTAGTGAATACTAATCATGTGCCTAAGTACCTTATGCATATTAACTCATTTAATACTTTCAATCAAGCTATTAAGTATGTACATTTGTGATATGAATTATTTTTAAAATATCATTTTATTTTCAATTTATGAACAATAATTAGATATATTTATGGGATAAAATAAAATGTTTCAATGCATGTATATTTCGTAGAATGATTAAATTTGGTTTATTAGCACATCACAATAAATCACATCAAATATTTATTTTTTCATTGTAGTGAGGACATTCAAAATCCTCTCTTTTGGTTAACTTTATCAAATTCATTTTGAAGAAATGGCAACTGTGGTTTAACATGTAGAAAATGACTTTCCATAGTCATAACAGCAGTTACATTGAAAAACTGAAATTAGAGTCCTAGCAATCTAAATCTAGATCCAGCACACTGTCTCGCTATGCTGTGTTGTTATCTCAAGAGTAAAAGAATCTAAAGAATCTTAGAATGTCAAATCTGGAAGGAATCTTAGAGAACAGTTAGTGAAAATTCTTTTTGTAAAGATAGAGAAGCAATAGGCCAAAAGGATGAAACAACATGCCTATCTATGATCACACAGCTTGCTAGGTAAAAACCAACATGCAATAAATACATAGTTACTAAATTCCAGTCCATGGTTCTTTTTAAAAAGTCATGATCCTTGAATTTTTAAAATGTTTCCCCTTATGCTTCATTTTTCTCATCTGAACTACTGAAAATGATCCCTATATATAATTATCTCGGTTGAATTTGAATCTATAAGATCAAATGTGAGTTGAAATACTGAAATATAAAATGTGATGATTATAATAGATGATAGAAATGTAAATAAATAGATACGTAATATATATAATACCTTCCAAACTCTGCAATTAGACATTACTATCCCCAATCTAAGATTAGTAAACTAAGGCTCATAGAGTTTACATAACAATGTTAGAATCCCACAGATAGTAAAATATACACAGCTACAAAAGAATTAAATTAGGTCTGCTTGATGCTAAACTCCTGTGTTATTTGTACTGAGCAGTAGTTACAATATGAAAGTATTTTAAAAGTTTTGCTTCATGGAGAAAATTCTTCTGTGTGGGGTGTGTGTGTGTGTGTGTGTGTGTGCTTTCCCTTTATAACAAGACCATAATTTATTTTTCTAATTTATATGTTGTTGATAAGAGTGGTTTAATAAAAATGCTATTTATTACTGAGCACTGTATTATTTAAAAAATTATTTCTAGCTAAAATGTATGTTATGATGCAGAACAGAAGTTGTTAAAAGAAAAAAATCTATCAAATATTTTAGAATGGCTCATTTATAAAAGGGTTAGCTTGAAAAATGAATACAAGGAACAGTCTTACATTCAATATACAGTACAAAAGAGCTCTATTCTCTAGTAATTAAACCAACAATTTCAATAAATATTCAGTGAGCACCTCGCTAATGCAAATTGCTCTGCAAGATATCCTGGCCCCACTGGGCCCACATGGCCAATACCAGGTGGAGCTTATTTCATCTTTGAGCCTAACAAAGTTCATGGAATAGCAGCTTATACACAAATGTAGGTTTATTTAGATAGTAGAAAAGTTATATATGCTTCCCCTAATTAAATAAGATAAGATATAATAGGTTATCCCCAGAGTCATTTGAAAAGAATCTATTTCCAACATATGCACACTTAGTAGGTTTTGTATTCTGCTAAGAAAGTTGGGAAACCTAAGAGTTTGTTTATAGCTACCATCTTTGTTTGGATTGAAAACTTCCAAAGAGTTGCATGCTGGTTCCATCATTTTAATTTTCTTTAAAAAAAATAGCATGTGTTAAAATGTCTACACATTCTGGTCCCTTCAGAGAAGAAATTGGAAAACAGTCTTATGCTGCTCTTGGAAAACTCTTCACTTGAAAAACTCTTCACTATTCCTTCCATTTCATATCTCAGTTAAGGAAAGGGCTTTGATTCTATTCTATAACCCATTACCATGAGTTTTGTTACAGTTGCTAGATGACTAAAAAAAAGTAAATAAACACCTACTATGTGTCTAGCACTATGCTAGGTTCACATCAACTCCCTTTACTTCTCTAAATAGTTTAATGTAATGGGAATTATTAACCCTATTTTAAGATGAGAAACAGCTTCAGACAAGTTAACTTGCTAAAGGTCAGCCAGCATGGCCAGAATTAAATCCCTCATCTGTTTCATTCTATATACATAATATTGTATAAATTTATTTTTCAACATGAGACAAATGATCATTCCTTTGTTAATTTATAATAAACAAAAAATCACCTATCATCAGAGTGGAAGAAATAATCTCAAACATCATGGAACCAGAATAAGCAGGGGACCAAAGAGGAGAATTTTCCAAGGCATCATACTTGGAGATGGAAACATCCTGTATCACTACAATTTCACAAACCTAGATAGATGCAAATCAGATAATGGGAGGTAGGACATTACAATAGAAGTAATTTTTATGTCAACATACTTAACAAAAACCAAGTAAGTAAACTACAAGTTTCACAACTATATGTCTGAATAATTAAACAGCAAAGACAATCTTTTAATGATTAACGGATTAAACAGAATAAAACTCAGGAAAAAATGGAGCTAGTACAGAGGAAGGAGTCAGTGAAGACTTCATGGAGTTAAGAAGCCTCAACATCAGATAGGATGTAGACAGAAAGAAGAGACATGGTACATACGTTTGAGAAAGTTATTGTGATGGGAATGAAGGTGTCCTGGGGCCAGCAAGTGAGGAAAGAGGCCTGTTAGGCAAAATTGAGGTTAGATAGTGTTATGGTTTGGATATAAGCTGTCCTCCTAGTGCTCCTGTATTAATGCTGGAATATTTGGAGGGAAAATGATTGGATTGTCAGATATGTGACCTAATCACTCCATCCTAGTTTTAATAGAGTGGGTGGTAACTGTAAGCATGTGGGATGTTTAAGGAAGAAGTGGGTCACTGGGTACATAGCCTGGAAAGGAATATCTTCCCCATAATCCCTACCCCCATCCACCTACTTTCTCTGCTTTTTGACTTCAGCATGATCTGAGCATTTTTCCTCAACTGGATCCTTCCCTCATTATGCACTGCCTTACCTTCTGCCCAGAGCAAAGAACCCAGCCATCTATGGACTGAGACCTTTGAAAACTGTGAGCTGCAAATAAACTTTTGCTACTCTAAGTTGTTCTTGTCAGGTGTTTCAGTCACAGAGATGCAAAAGCTAACTAAAACAAATAGGAACAGTGGAAATAAACAATAAGTTGCAAAGGGTTTACCAAAAGCCAGGTACTCTACAAATGCTTTCTATTAAGTTACATAATTCTAAAGACAATCCAGAAACAGGCACAGTTAAATATTCTTCACAAGGTCATGTCACAGTAAGCAGTGATAAAATTGGGATTTAGAATCTGAAATCATGAAGTATGATTACAGAGTTTGTGCAATTAACCTCTAAAATTATACATCAGAGGAAAAACACATTCAGGAGAAGAGGTGTATAACTAAGTACTTTGCTACATCAAAATTTAATTTCTTTCCAGGCACAGTGGCACATGCCTGTAATCCCAGTGGCTCAGGAGGTGGAGGCAGGAGGATTGCAAGTTCAAAGCCAGCCTCAGCAATTTAGCAAGGCCTTAAGCAACTGAACAAGAGTCTGTTTCAAAATAAAAAGGACTGTGGCTGTGAATTGGTGGTTAAGAATCTCTGGGTTTAATCCCCAGCACCAAATAATAATAATAATAATAATAATAATTATTATTATTATTATTATTATTATTATTGAATATAAATTAAGAGAAAACAAATATATAAGAAAATCAGATAAAAGTAGGCTTAAAATATTACAGGTGAAGAGTTTCTTCATGTACATTACTTATAGGAAATATGACTGTCTTCACACTGTAAATACACTGAATTTTTTTAAAAGAATAAGCATTTATAGCACATTTTATGTGTATCTATTAAAATTCATATCCTTTTAATTTATTTTCTGATCACATACGAGGATTAAGAGGAAAAAGTGCCTGTAAACTTCAAAAATTGTAATTGGATTTTTAAAAAATATATATTTTAGTTGTAGATGGACACAATACTTTTATTTTTATTTATTTTGTTTATTTTTTGAATGTAGTGCTGAGGATCGAACCCAGGCTTCACGCATGTGAGGCAAGTGCTCTATTGCTGAGCCACAACCCCAGACTCTTAATTGGCTTTTTAAAAACTAATATGCATATTACATAGGTTTCAAATGCAATTTTAACTACACAGAGCTATATCTACACACACTGTATATCTGATGCGATTACATAGTGGTAGACATTCTCTCATTCATGGCAAGTTTTAAAGTTAACAGTAAAGATACAGAAACAATGCTGTGCTTTAGCATACCCAAAGTGGTTAAACTAAAATTATTCTCTCCAAGCTTATAGAAAGCAACTATTTGTTTAGTATTTGCATTTATGTGTAAGTGAGATATATGTACCATATATACCTATTTGTGTATGTATACATAGACATATATATGTATGTATAAAATACATACTCATACATACACATAGAAAGATAGGTATAGAGAGAAGTGAAAATATCTAAGAGCAAAAGAGGAGAGCTCTATCACCAGTAACGATTTTAGCTATATATAAAGTAATAATGTTTTGAAAATCATAGGCACAATTATCATATTAACAATCTGTATTAAGAAATTTAATTCACAATTATCACTTTTTAATTTGGCATATGAAAATATATTGTAGTACCTAAAAATGTTTACGAATTATATTTGCATTTTAAGTCATTTTCAAACCATATATATTTTCTCTATCATATAAAACAAACTGCAACCATTGTAACAGAAAACATTGTTTTTATAATTAAAGACAAATGACTTTCCTTTTTAAATACCTTGATTTTTATGAAAAACAATGACTACTTCATAGAAAAATGTGAATAATGTGTGTAAAATTATGATTTAAGCCTTCCCCCACTACTTTCTAAACATAGCAGCCAAAAAACTGAATAAGTCAGGGTGCCTTTGAAGATATTTAATTAAAATCTAATCCCACATTCTTAAAAGCTCACATAAATTAAGCTGTCATTCAGGAGATTTATGCATTCACATTTGCATATTACATACAATTCATCAATTACTCATGTTTGAAAGCAATGCCTTTCCCAGGGTGCTGAACTGCTAACAGTGCCAAAAGGCACACTGAAACACACTAAACCATACCCAGTGGTACCTTGGAGAAAGCCAGTTCCATATGGTCTTTCCTTTGCACATCCAAAGAACTCTAGGCACACATAGAAAATTATGACTATAGTCAATTTGACAGAGATGAACATTGCACTTAATCTTGATGCAATTACATAGTGGTAGACATTCTCTCATTCATGGCAAGTTTTAAAGTTAACAGTAAAGATACAGAAACAATGCTGTGCTTTAGCATACCCAAAGTGGTTAAACTAAAATTATTCTCTCCAAGCTGATAGAAAGAAACTATTTGTTTAGTATTTGCATTTATGAGTAAGTGAGGTATATGTACCATATATACCTATTTGTGTATGTATATATAGACATATATATGTATGTATAAAATACATACTCATACATACACATGGAAAGACAGGTATAGAGAGAAGTGAAAATATCAAAGTGTGCAGCAACTCATTCAGAACACATGGAAAGTTTCAGGTACAGCAAAAACAAGATTCTTATAACTTTGCTAGGCTATATTTTTCTCAAACACTCTTAAAAAAAGACAAGTGTTTACTAGCAATATTTTACACATAAACCAATGCAAGCACACACTTCTCCCAAATTAGTCAAAAGAGAATTTAAACCCTTAATATGTACTGTGAAAAGGGATCATTTCACTTGTCCCAAAGAAAACTAGTATGCTTATAAGACAACATAAAATTGGAAGAAATAAGCAATCGAAATTACGTAATACTAGCACCTTGATATTACATAATGGAGCAGCTATTCCCAGCATAACTGCTGCCTGGAAAAGGTGAAACTTGGATCAGTTCGATCAGGAATATTTCTCTTTCCCCACACAATCTCTTCCTTTCTCTCTCAAAAATTTATCACTGTTCATCTATCATTTGAACATCCAAAATACTTCCAAAATATATGGAAAATAAATAATTTAAATGATATTCTCTAATTTTTTGTATAGGTTATTTGCCTACAGAGAGACTGCCATTCTTATAAATTTACATATTTGTATATATCCTGCTGCTACCATTTGTCAAAATACTCATTGAAACTCAGGTCCCTAGATATATTTTGAGTATTCACTATGTATAAGGCACTGTGCTAGATGCTATGGGGAGAATAAATATATACAATACATAACCAGTTCTCACAGTCCACTGAGAAAATTGAGTATATGCCATTCTATATGCCAGTTCCAAGAAACTTATTCCTAGAAACTTATGTGATCATCAAACTAAGTCAGAAAACATATCCCAGCATGTTAAATACTTGTATTCAAAGTTCAACAAGATCCAAAGTGGGAATGTAAATTAGTATATTCATTATGTTAAACAGTATACATATTCCTTAAAAATTAAAAATAGAACTATATGATCAATAAACCCCATTACTTAGTAAATATCTGAAGAATATTAAATTACTATGTCAAAGGGATATTTGTATTTCCATGTTTATTATGGTACTATTCACAATAACTAAGAAATGGAAACAACTAAAGTGTTCATCAACTGGTGAATGGCTAAATGAAAATTAATAATACAGTAGATTTTATATGTTCATATCACAAAATAATGATCACTTTGTGGGATAATGTATATATTAAATAGCTTCTTTAGCCATTGTACAATGGATACATATATCAAAATACCATATTTTACATAATACATGTACTTCTGCATATGGTTTTTATTGTCAACTACAAAAAAAAACCACTAACACTTAAAAGCCACTCATAATTTAATATTGTTTAATTCATTGGAAATTAAATATTTGCCTATCTAATTTGCATGGTTTAGGAAGGAAAGGAAAGTATAAGATCATAAAGACTAGTAGTAGGAAGAAGACATTTTAATGTCCTCTATTGTAATCTCCTTGTCCCCATTGAGATGACATTGTTGGTAAAGGAAATAGTACAATAAATTTATAGTTACTTATGTAAAACTAAAATGTAATAGGTTATGAAGTCATTCAACAAACATGGATTAGGTATTTGCCATGTACCATGCATTTTTCTAGGTTTTGCTGATGTGGAAATGTGTGTATACACATATTGTGTGTGTTTGCATGTATGTGTGTGTACACATGCATTTGTGAAGTTTCTCAATTCTATATCTACAATGAGTGTTGATCAAAACCAAATATTAATAATTTGCTAAATATTTGCCATATCAAATTGATTGAGATCATATTTGTTGCCTTATCCTTCAACCTTGAGAATGGGAGTTTAATAACCTCTGTTTCCTACCTAAACTCTGTTTCTTTCTATCATGACAGATGCTCTCAGTCAGCTAGAGATTTTGTTGATATTCTGCTGTGGCACTGTTAATCTTATTTTGATTGAAACAAGGTCTGGACAGCAAAATTGATGGGGGCTTATGGAGAGAATGTTGCAAAAAAGTGAAGAAAAAGGGCTTGATTTTTAGGTATGCCTAGGGCAAGAATTATGACCTTCCTTAAAGTTGTAATTTAGAAAATTCTCCACTCATTTTACTTCTTTTAGCACCATATGGATTATCAATCTATTTATTTAAACTCTTTTAATATCTATATTTTGATTGACATAACTCTTGTCATTTTCAATGATTTCTTGCCTAAGCAATATATGATAGAGTTTCACAAAGGACAGAGCATTTATCTTTCTTGTTAGGTAATATCTTTTCTATCATAGAAGTTGCACAGCTAGTCATGTCATGTAATAGAATCAGATTCTTAAAGAAAAGTTACATGAAGTATATTTACCTTATAAATTAATATTAAGACATTTTTGTTAGATATGTAAAATAAGGCAGAAAAAATTGAAAATTATTAGTATGTGGAAGGATGGTTATGCTTAATTTAATATACAAAATATATGTCAAAGTTGAAAGACATTTTGTTGTCATGCTGTAATTTAGTCATTCATCTAACCCTTTGCTATTAACTAAGAATTTGTATTAAACCAAATAATTAACTTAAAACTCAGTAAACCTCATTAATTTGTAAGACTCAACCCCCAAAGGATCACTATTATTTTTACTGAACCACCAGTTTAGTTAATTATTTTTAATCCAATGATGCTCTTTGAACTGAAATTGAATATATGTTTTTCTATAACCATTAAACCAGAAAAACAACGCTGTCAAAATATTATCTAAACTGAAATGTCTAATTCAGTTCACACATTTTTAGCACAAAATAGTGTTTACTATCTTTAAAATATGTTTTAAAGTAAAACAGAACACTGAAAATGTTGAGTTTTGTAACCTCAATATTTTTTAGTTAGTTTCTTAGAGACATTTTTCATTTTTCCTCTTTACTTCTCACTTATAATGGCTCTTTTTTCACTAGATAATTTTAATTAGTGTTTAGCATATAAAGTAACTTAGAATAGATAGATAATCCCTTCTAAAATGTCAGTCTTATTATTTGTATTTCTGGAAGTTTTATTATTAACAAAATTATTGGTTTGAATTTTGCTCTGCTTTTTCACTTGAGATATTTTCCTCCCTTTACAAAATTAGGCATTTACTACAGTAAGCATAGAAAATGAAGACCTGTATTCCAATCATTTCAGAAGACATTATTTAATATTAGAATTGAATTCTTCTAAAAAATAAATAATAAAAAGTTATGGGTGGGGTTGTGGTCATAACTCAGTGGTACAGCACTTGCATAGCACATATGCAGTGCTGGGTTCAATCCTCAACACCACATAAATAAAAGAAAGTTATTGCATCCACCTACAACTAAATTTTTTTAAAGTTATGGGTGTATATATTTTAATATTTTCCCTGAAAGAGGATAAATATTCTTTTCATTAAGAGAGATAGTTGCCAGGTTATCTGCTTTTAGGGAGTGATATTGTAATATAGAAATCTTTAGTTGTAAATAGCATTTATGATTTAAGTAAAGATATGTGTCCTAAAAATTTCAGTTGGATGAGAGATATACGTTTAAGAGTACCATCTACTCCATTTTCCTGGTTGGCCTAATGTATTGACAAGGGCCCTTATAAGAGAATGGGGGAGACAGAGGAGTCAGAGAAGGGAATGTGACTATGGAGGCAGAGGTCAGAGTGATGTGATTTCTGGCTTTGAAGATGGAGAAGAGCCCATGAGCCAAGGAATACAGGTAATCTTTATGTAGTGAAAAAGGCAAGGAAGTGGATTCTGTCCAGAACTTCCTAAAGGAATTCAATCCTGCTAACACCTTGAATGTAGTCCAGTAAAACCTACTTCAAACTTTTGATCTCAGCACTATGAGTTCAATTTGTTTTGTTGTAGTTCACTTAAAAAAAAAGAAGATAGAAGAAAAAAATGACCTGTTTCCTGTAAGACATTGTATATCACATTATAGTGGTACATGATCAACAATTTCAAACATAGTAGTATTCTGTTGTAAATATCCCAAGTATACTTTACTACTTAAAATACTTCATATGTTAATGAGTCAAAATAGTAACATTATATGTCTTCCCTAGAAATGAGACAAGTCCTATCTTTAGCAAGAATCTCTAAAAGGAATTGGGAGTGTTCTGCTATGCTCTCAACTGACATCAAAATGAATAGTTCTTAACACCTTAAAAGAAATTGGAGTGAAAACTAAAAATGAGATATGTTCAGTTAAAAGATGGTACTCATGTAATAAGTAACATGACAATAGCTGTATGAGCATGAAGGAAGCCCTCCAACTATGTCTGTCAAAGTAAAAGTGCCTATCCCTCTTTAACCACCCAATAATACATCCATGCAGGCTTCTATCCATCTCACCCACAATATAAGACTTGCATATAGATTGTGCAGCTATGGGGAATAGCATAGAACTTGCTAAACCACTCCAAACTTCTTACCTAAAGTTAGCAAAATAAAATTAATTTCTCAATGTCTTTATGGTTATATTCAAGAGTTATGACATAAGAAATCAATGACATACAGGAAAAATAAATGTATTTCCAATATATTTATTCTACTATATAGGAACCCCCAACTACAAGGTCTTGTAGGCTATCCATTCTGAAAAAGCATGAAAAGAGAATAAATCAAAGCAAACACTCTATGGAGATTAAAAGGAAGGAGTTATCTCTGAATTGATAAATAGTTTTAACCATTTTTAAAAGCCATTAAGACTCAATTTAGAGCATGGAAGGCATAAATCATCAAACTGATATCCCACAATGCTTTGGACACATCTATACCAGATTGTAAACGTTCTGGAAAATTTCAGTGGACTTGGAGCCCCTTACTTCAAAGAGCCTATACTTATCTGCCATGACTTAGGTTACCTGGATGTAATTCCCACTCCTTAGTAATGTCATAAATTCAAAGCCCTTGGTCATGGCTGCTACAAGTAACTGAATAGGACGTGGTGGGTAGTCCAGGGTCTTTTAACAGCAAAGCTGTTGGAAACATGTAAGTTTCCCTGACAGTATCAAGATAGTGGATTTTATAAAGAAGATGAATATAGTACTTCTCTTTTTTGAACATGGGCATCTATGTAAATCTCTGTAATTACTCCTTTTCTTGAAAGAATGGGTGGTTTACAGATATATCAAAAATCCCCATGTGAATTCTGATTTGGTGGAAATTTTTACATTATCAAATATTTTGCAATTTGTAACTTTCTGTAAATTTAAAGCTCTACTTAAAGTTCTGTGTTTTTAAAATAGAGTAAAAAGTCAAATAAAATCATGGAAAATCACAACAAAAAAATGCTTATATTCTTCCTTACAAAGAGAAGCAGCAAAAAACTAATTTTTAAAAACTTATTCAGCATCGAATAATTATCTGTTAGATAGTTGGTACTGGGGTTTAAAATGGAGCAAATTCCGTTACATCTATTTGTCAATATATAAAAATGAACCCCACAAATATGTAAACTATAATGCACTTTAAAAAACTAATTAAAAAAGGAAAGGTATAATATTAAATTACCACTGTTTTCTTCCTAAGAGTGTGTATGTGTATATACAATATATATATTTAAGAGACTTTCAGTTTTTTTCCTTATAAGCTTGCCTGTTTTCAGTAGCTTCAAGACTTTCATCCTTTTATAAAAAAACCTCTCTACCTGTTACCTCAGACCACTATTTATACATATCTAAGGCCCTTCAACTTCTTATCTTTAATATAAGTAATAAATATAAAAATATATGAATTATTTTGCTTATTAGATTCATTAAGAGACAACTAGGAACTAAATCTGAGCCTACCTATACTCCTGCAATGTCTAATACAGTTCTTTAAATGTTATCATAAACACGAAAACACAATAATACATGTATAATAAGTTGAAAGATAGTTAATGTACTTCTTAAAATATGATAATTAACAGGACTGCTCACAGAATGGGATACTATGTACAATGTACAATGAATGTACAAGCCTCTCCCAGCTGCATTTTTTCATCTCAATGGGAAACCTTACTGATTCCTGATTTCCAAATTTCCATTTTATATTCTGTACTATTCATTTCCCATTTATCATCTTCATTGACTTCAGTATGTTCATTCTGCTTTACTGACAATTTAATACACAAATAAAACAAACAACACATTATTCTCAAGGAAAGAATGTGATCTATTTTTAGGATAACATATGTTTTATACAAAAGTGCATTCAAAGTACAGTATTAAAACTCTTTAGTGCAGAGTAAGCCAGAAAGTTACTATTTGGATATATTTAAAGGTTAATCTGTTATTTTACTTCTTTTTTGTTTTCTGTCTTACAACACTGCCCTTTATATCACTAATGTTTTCAAATAAATGGAAAATCGACAATATTTTTGTCTACTGGTATATTAGGTAAATATTTTTGCATGACATCTCTATTCTGATACTTCCTACAATTACTACATAAACATTTTAGTCAGGTTTATGCTAATATTTTCCAAAATAATTACTTTTTTTCCTAAAAAGTTCTATCTATATTGTTTCCCTTAGGTGATAGAGAAAACTTATCCAATAAGGACAAATCAAAGCTTTGAAAGGGTAAATGTCAAAAGCAAATTAGACCTCTGTTGACATGAACTCCAAAGGAAAATCAAATACAATATTTCTTCCATGAATTTATAATTGCATACCAGAAAGCAAAGAATAAGATAAACATTTTTCTGTTTGTTTTTCACTTTCACAGAAACTCCATCCTTATATGCTTTTAGATGGTCACATTTTGCTGACATTTACAAACATTTCATGTTGATCTTACATGGGTCACATCAATCATCTATACAGTTTCAATGACACTTTGTTAAATAAACTGTCATGAAAGATTTATAGAGAATTTGATAAAAGTAAAGAAGATGTAGTTTAGCTTTTAAAGATGCATTACCCCTTTTCTGAGGTCTAATATCAGTTCTAAAACACAATTAAGCTTTTCTGGGAATAAGTAAAGAAAGAAAAAAATATCCCTTATTCCCATACTTTTAATTACATAGCATTCTTCTTCCTCCAATAGTAGGAGAGGAGAATTCTTCTCCAAATTCAGTACTTTTTTGATTTAATGGTTGTATATTGGTCCCATTTTAATGTATGATATGTATAAAGTTAACGACACTAGGAATTTATCCTCTAAGCAAAAACTAAATAATAATAATTTTTTCCATACATGCTAACAAGTACTCCTCAAAACTCAGGTTCTTGTATTCTGAACTGGATAGCGTATGATAACTAAAGATTACTGAAATTGTACCTCAAACGTTACTGGGGAAGGAGGGTTACTAAAACAAAACACTGGGATTTATGTTTTTAACATAAATAATTATGAAATCCTTTAATTCAATTTCAAGCTATCCTCAGTTTTAAGCACCTGGCTACATTTGATGTTTGTTTTATGAAATCAAAAATGTGTATTACTTTGTACTATAATTGTAAAGAGTCACTCAGGTTTTCTCAGTTTGTGCAATGCAAGCAATAATGAGGCCATGTTATCATTATCTTATTAGCAAGTATGTACATCATTGTGATGCAGAATAGGCAATAAGGATTTGGTTAACATCATGGATCTCAACGTACTAATTTAGAATGCAATTTTCTATTCTAATTCCCTTTGTAAGATTCAGTGCTTAATTTACTACCTGCTAAAAATCTAGGCTATTTCCCTTGCAATCATTTCTCAGGAAAAAAATTAAATATTGTAGATCACTGAGTTTGGTAGTTCAGAACACAAGAATACATTCCAGATGTTACTACTTAATAATATAAAAAATTCAAACCATTAGAATTAAAATAGCAAAATATTTATGCTGCATATGCTTGAATCCAAGAATATAGTTATTTAGTACAGTATCCTATTTTTTAAAAAATGCACATTTATTCAATTTTAAAGTACACATTGGTTGTATTTCTAAAGGTGATCTCTGACCTGCAGCATAATCAAATATGTGTTTAAAAAAGAGCTCAACTAAATAAATAAAAAAATTTAAAAACAAATACATTATATTACAGAGCTATAGTAAAATAAAATAAAATGCACTTTCTAATCTGTTTCCTAATTATAAATGTAAAACATGTTCTATTAAAGAATGTGGAAGACAATGAGAAAAAAAGAGCTCAACTATAATAGAAATCAATTCTATAAATGGTAAGAATACATGAAAAAATTTTTAAGAAAGAAAACCCAGAAAAAAAACATATTCTAAGCATAACATCCATAATTTGTTAACCTATAACATTTTGAAATTTGTATTTCTTATAAAATGTTGTGATCTATATGGAGAAAACATGTAGAAATCTTTTTTTTCTCTTTTCAGAGTTCATATTTTTTCCTTTGATAACACTTACTAAACTATTGTTCCACCATTTAATATCAGAATATATTTTCCTTAAGTCTCATTGTTTAAGAAACAATAGTGATTTCTACCGTGTTTTAAGTTAAGTGATTAAGAGGCTGAGGTTTTCACTATTGACTCTCTTTTTTTTCCTTTTTTAATTTGTTTTAATTACTTACACATGACAGTACAATGACCTTGACATATCATACATTTGAATCAGATGGGATATAATATCTTATTTTTCTGAGTATACAGGTTGCAGAATCACATTGGTCAAGCATTCACATATATAAACACAGTCATAATAATGTCTGCTTCATTATATACACAGTAACCAACTCTTCATTTGTTATAAAACCAGAATAGAAGAATTTAGATGTTAAAGATGAAGGAAGATAAAATTTTATTTTCAAAGTGACTATTTACTAGCAATTCAGTTGTAAAAACACATTTTGAGAATTACCAGACCATTTTATAGTGAACAGTAAGTAGTGACAAAATTAATAGTATAATAAAAAGACAGATCATGATGGTCCTATAAAAATTCAAGTTACCATTAGTTGCATTTTTATTTTATCAAAGAGAATTTGAGCAAATAAACTGAATTTGGGGAATATATATGGTAAACACACTATTTAATAGCAACAGGTCTACACACCTACTAACATGCTAGAGCTATTTTTATTACAAAAGTGCTGCCATGCTAATCATTAGGTTTAGTAGACTGAAAAATTAGTAGCCTTTCCTTCCCTAAATAAAATCTACATTATCTAAGAAAGTAAAGATGAACAAGCAGCAAAGGCATTTAATTACCTTTAATATTTACAAGTTAAGTTTACTTAAGTTAAATGCCAGTAAAACATATTGGTATGCTGCATTAGCTTGTCACCCAAACTTTGATGTTAGTGAAATACTGTTGAATACTAATGAATCCAAATAAGCAAATAGATAAAACTAACGACATGTTTCCAGGTACATAATGGTTATTCCACAGTTGTTTTTAAATACCCAATAGGATTTTGCCAGAAAGCAACATATCTTAAAGAACCATTTAAAGTTCTTGCAAAAGTGTAATTAACCCTTTTATTAATTGCTTTCAAGAAGCAATCAGATACCTTCTATTAATGGTCATTAAGCATTCATGGAACTTCTAAAAGTATCTCTTCCAATCTACATCTTAGGCTTTCTCATGGAAACCAGTTCTTCCTGAGTAAAACAAGTTATCAAACAATAGGAAAATAACATAGCATATTATTTTCACGTCTGATGTGAAAAATATTTATTTTAGGAATATTTATATGATCTGAAACATTATTGATTATTAAAACATCCTTTTTGTGGCTTTGTCTTTAAGTAGTTTAAGCTCTTACACCATTAGTAATTAATAATTAGTAATTAGTAATGTCTTTACATGGCAAATTCTGTCCCACATATTTAAATCTTTATCTTCAAAGACATCTTTATAAATTTTTCCATTTGCACTGTCTCTGGCACTTTCTATTATAAATTGTACAACCCATTGTGAATATGTCCTATTTCCACAAAGTGAGTATTCACTAAGATTCAAAATGTTCTATTGTTTTATGAAGATATATTTACTATCAGAAGTCTGAAAATGACCCATTAGGTTCCCCTAATGGATACAAAAAGTATTCTTTAGAATGCATCAAAAAGGAAGGATTCATTCAGGAAAAGTTTCCTCCATTGCTTTATTTCCTCAGTCCATTATCTCCTTCATTAATCACACTCAATTAGGACCTGACACTGAGTGAGCACTTTATTCCCAGATTAGGTGTTAACCTTTTATATCATTTAACAGGGTCTTAATCTAGTCCTATTTAAAGACCCAATATTTCTATCATGAATGTCAAATTGAGGAATCACTTTTGACTTGGAGATTTTACCAATATTTACTTTTTGTTTGAAAACTTTATTATGTAAATAAGAGTGCAAAATAAAGCCCCAAGGAGTAAAAAGAATTCAATGTCTCAACTTTTAGAGTCTCAGAAAGTAACAATAGTAATGGATAAGAAAGATGACCTAAGAGGAAAATGTGTTCCTCAGTTCCTTTTCAATCAATTTTCTTAGAATAATTCAGAATTGACAAAAATAGAGTCACTGGAAAGACAGTGTAATGATTCCGACATAATTTTCCTATGTACATATGTGAATACAGCATAGTGAATTTCCATATCATGTATAACACAGGACTGGGATCCTAATTATAATAAGATGTACTCCATATTTATATAAATAAATCAAATTATACTCTACTGTCTTGCATAAACAAGGAGAGATATGAATTACAGTGGATGGGGTAGAGAGAGAAGATGGGAGGGGAGGGAGGGGGGATGGTAGAGGATAGGAAAGGTAGCAGAATACAACAGTTACTAATAGGGCATTATGTAAAAATGTGGATGTGTAACCGATGTGATTCTGCAATTTGTATTTGGGGTAAAATTGGGAGTTCATAACCAACTTGAATCTAATGTATGAAATATGATATGCCAAGAGCTTTATAATGTTTTGAACAACCAATAAAAAAAAATTAAAAAAAAAAGAACAAAATTTTAAAAATAAAAAAGAGTCAGTAAATGAAGTGTGGTATTGTATTTATACTTGACTTCTGTAGTATTTCATGTTCGGTAGATGTATTTGTAAATATTCCCAGAAGCAATCCTCTTTCAGAATCTGCCAATATTGGCATATACATGTGGGTAAAAATTTTCACCTTTCACTCACCCTACCATATCCTAAAATGCCAGTTTCAGGACCTTTTACACTTAGGCTATTCCCTCTGCTGAAAACACTCTTTATTTAGGTTGTAAAGCCACTATTATTCAGGTTCAAATGCCACCTTATTAAAAAGAACTTCCCTAACCGCACTAACTGAAAGGGATCCCAAAGTCATTCTCATTCTTCTGGCTTATTTTTCTCATAGCATTTATATTACTTATAATTTATCAACTTATCTTTTTATTATCTGTCTTACCCAATTATAATTACTAATCTGTTTTGTTCATTACTGTTTTTCTTGTGCCTAGAACAAAACCTAGGTGACAATTTGTCAATAAATATTTTTCACATTAATATATTTTAAAACTTTTAATACATCATATTTAGGTACATATATTACATTTAAATCATAAACAGTATAATTTAAGCTGATTCGTGAAATATGGGGTAACTTTGCCCACAAATGTCTAGCTGCTCTCAATCAATCATAACTAGGTACAGTCAGTTCCATAATGTATATGTTTTGGGTTCCTTTCTCTTGATCTAGCTAAGATAATAGTCCATGTAATGCCCTAATCCCTTCTATTACTATTGCTCATAGAACTGCCATCCTTCCTCATGACACAAAAGTAATTCTTTCAGTACCACATGCCAGATGACTCACTCATCTCACCTCTCTTCCTTCTTTCCATCAGCCCAGAGTAGCATTCTGGCTAAATTTATGAGAAAACTCCTCTGCTGCTACTCTCATACCCTATTCTGTAAGTGTAGGAAGATAGAAGAAAATAATATTCAAGTTGACTACACATAGGCATATCATATTAGATCTGCACAATATCAAAGCAAAAGAAAAAATCTTAGTAGAAGTCTACTGAAAAAAACCAATAATAATGGAGGACTAAAGATAAGAAATTAATTTGATTTTTCCTGTGAAACCACGTAAGTAAGAGGAGAATACAGTAAAATATCTGAAAGATTGAGAGGAAGAGAGAGACTAAAAACACCAATCTAGATCCTTCATAAAGAAAGGAACCTGGGCTGGGTTGTGGCTCAGCGGTAGAGCACTCACCTAGCATTTGTGAGGCACTGGGTTCAATCCTTAGCACCACATAAAAATAAATAAAGACATTGTGTCCACTTATAACTAATATATATATATATATTTTTTTTAAAGAAAGGAACAGCATTACATAAGGAGTAAGTGAAAATAAAATCTTTATTTTTTTATTTTTTTAAGAGAGAGAGAGAGAGAGAGAATTTTAATATTTATTTTTTAGTTTTCGGCAGACAAAACATCTTTGTATGTGGTGCTGAGGATCGAACCCGGGCAGCGCACATTCCAGGCAAGCACACTACCGCTTGAGCCACATCCCCAGCCCCATAAAAACTTATATTTTTTTTACTCTTAGTTGATCTAAGAGTTCAAAGTAATAACAATGCACTGAATTATTATAGCTTATATACAATTGAAACAAATGATAGCTATCATACAAGAGATAAGGGAATAAGGAATATTTTATTATCATAAAATAATTATACCACCTGTGAAGTCTATAATGTTACTTAACTGTGAACTTGGATTCATTTTAAAAGTATATTTCCAATTATAAATGGTATTAAAAAAATTTAAAGAATTGGCATGGTAAGGAAGCAGAGAAAAAGCAATTCTATGAAATGATAAATTAAAACCACAAAACAGAAAAAGAATGGAAGAAAAAACATAGTTACAAAGAACATGAGCAAATAAATAGAATACTAACAAATATGGTATAAGTTTTTATTATACTATTTTTAAATTTTGATTTATTTTTGTTTTGTTTAAATATGCATGACAGTAGAGTATATTTTGACATATCATACATACATGGACAATAACTTAGGATCACATTCTTGTAGTTGTATATAATGTGGATTTTCACTGGTTGTGTATTCAAATATGAATATAGGAAAGGTATGTCTAATTCACTCTGCTATCTTGCCTATTCCCACACCATCCCTTCCCTTCATGCCCTTGGTCTAGATCTTAATCCATCTATATCAATAATCCAGGGTCTACCAATTAAAAGACAGTAACTGTCAGAGGGGAATCAAGAAACAAGACCTAATTTTATGTTGCCCACAAATTCACTTTCAATACAAAGACACCAACAAATTAAAATGAAAAAGATAAAGATATACCATGTTAACACAAATCAAAAGAAAGCCATAGTAGCTATATTAATTTCAGACAGAAGAGATATCAAAATGAGGAAAGTTATCAAGGATAAAGTAAGCCAATTCAGAAGCCAGAGAAGTCAATTCTCCAAGAGGACTTAACAGGCCTTATAGTGTATACAACAGGAAAATAAAGCATCATTGGATGCAACAGAACATCAAAATACATGTGGAAAAACTGATAAATCTGCAAAGATAAATAGAGGTATCTGTTATTTGAGTGGGAGATTTCAATACCCCTCTATCTGAAATAGACTGGTATAGGAGGGAGAAAGTCACTAAGCATATAATTGAACTAAACAAAACCACTAATCAGCTGGATGTAATCTATATCAGTAGACTGCTACATTCAGCAATAGCACATTTTTTTCAAACTTACGTGGAACATTCAACAAGATAGACTAAATCATCCATAAAATGCCTTAATAAATTTAAAATAATTGAAATTATCCAAAGGCTGCTCTTGGACTACAATGGAATTTAGAGCTCAATAACAGAAAGATGGCTGGAAAATTCAAAACTACTTGAAAATAAAACAACATATTTCCAAATAGCACATTTGTCAACGAAGAAAATTCAAGAGAAACTTAAAAATATTTTGAACTAAATAAAAACGAGCACAACTTGTCAAAATTTGTGGGATACAGGAAAAGCAGTGCTTAGCAGGAATTTTACACCATTGAATGTATGTATTAAAAATGAAGAAAGAGGGCTGGGTATATAGTTCCATTGCAGGAGTGCTTGCCTAGCATTCACAAAGCCCTGGGTTCAATCCCCAGAACCAAAAATAAATAAATTAATTAAAGAAAGAGAAAGAAAGATATAAAATCAATAATTCAATCTTCTACCTTAGGAGACTAGAAAAAGAAAGTTAATTAAATCCAAAGTAAGTAAAAGAAAGAAATGACTAAAAAAAGTAGAAATCAATGAAGTTTAAAACAAAATATAATCAATTGCTGGTTCTTAGAAAACAGCAATGAAACCAATAAACCTCTAGCCAGGATAACAAAGAAAAAGAGAATATACAAATTCGTAATATCAGAAATATAGGAGAAGCTATCAAGACAAATCCCATGGATGATATAATAATAATAAAGTAATATATGAGAAACTCTATGCCCACAAATTAAATAATCTAGGTGAAAGGGACTAATTCCTTAAAAGACATAATCTGCCCAACTTCATGGTGGATGAAATTGACAATATTAAAAGACCTATATCTATTAAAGAATCAATAATTTATAACCTTCAAAAACAGAAAACACAGGCCCAGATGGGATCCCTAATGAATTTTACCAGATATTTAATGAAGAAATTATATCAATTCTTTAGAATCTCTTTCTGAAGTGAGAAGCAAGCAGAGGGATTACTTCCTCACACATTCTATGAGATCAACAGTACCCTGATACCAAAATGAGAAAAAGACATTACAAGTAAACTAGAGAAAAAATCTGTCAACAAAATATTATCAAGTTTATTCGGGAAATATAAAAAATAATTATACACCACAAATGGGTGGGGTTTATTCCAGACATGCAAGGCTGGTTCAACCTTTCAAAAATCAACTAATATCATCACCACGAACAAGTTAAAGAAAAAAAAAAAACTATATTCACTGCATTAAAACCTGTGCTTTCTCTACTTTTAAAAAAGGAAATGCAGATAAAGGAAAATGTACCTGGTCTGAGCTACACTTTTTCCACATGAATTTAATCCTGAAGAAGATGAAAATAAAAGAATTAACTGATTTTGAGAAAATATGGGATTTTTACCAAAGGGTTCTAATTATTTCCTTGAAATAAAATGACAGTTGATAAATGTTTGCTTATAACTTCTGAATTGTTAGTGCATAGAAATTTCAGTTTTATGGTATAGGTCCTGGGGAAAGTCTATAACTTAAAGAACTTCACATATTTCATTATATATTATTAACCAATAAAGTTTTCATTAATGTATTCTAGAACTCCATCAGGACAACTAGAAGATACACATTTTAAAATACTCTATAATGAATTTACTTGTATAAAGTTCAGTTAAAATCAGTCACTTCTCTTAGAAATAATAATGGAATATAGATATTAAAATGCAAAATGTCATGAATTGAGGTGGAACAGACTTCATTCTTTGGATAACTAATCCCTTATTAAAACACAGTCATAATTTAATGCTATTTTGTACAAAGTGTCATTTATTTATAAAATCTGGCAACTGAGCTGCTTTATAATGAATGCATAATCTTGTCCTACCACTTCTAAAGATTTTCTATAAGTAAAATATACAAACGCACATTCAACTAAATGCAGACTCATTTGTGTACAATGCTACAAGGTCGTAGGACATTAAAAAATAATATAAATTTAACCTTCCACCTTAATCTGCACTGTATTTTCTCTTTGAAATTAATTAAAAATAGTCCCTATTGAGGATGCCAAAAAAAGTCAATAGATACTTAGTTTCAGGTAAATAAGAGGAATAAATTCTGGTGTCCTAGTTCACAGCATGGTGACTAAAGTTAAAATGATTAATTATGTATTTCAAAATAGATTTTAAACATTCTTAGCACAAACAAATGATCAATATTTGATGTGAAAGATATGCTAATTACATTATTCCACAATATATACATGTGTCAAAATGTCAGCTTACCCCATAAAAATTATCATTCATAACTAAAAATAAAATAAAATTTGACAATACATTTAAATAATTAAGATTAAAGACATTTTAACTAAGTGTAATCTATGGGTTTTTTTGGGGGGAAAACAATTTTCAAAATCTAATTAATAAAATCCAGCATCTTAAAAAATAGAATGTTTACTCTCATGAAGATAAGATATTGGAGAGCCTAAACAAAAACCTTGATGGGTTTTGACAGATGTGTACATTCTGAAACAACACCTGCAAACCCAGTACATAACAGTTCTCAATCTAAAAAGTTTGAATCCAATGTCTCCTCATAATACCCTAAATTATTACTATTTTGATTTTTATTACCACAGATAATTTTTCCTGGTCAACAATTTATGAAAATGGAACCATGCAGAATGAATTCTTTTGTATCTGTCTTCGTTGTAATTTTGTAAAAATTATATATAAGATTTACTGGATTGAGGAAGTTTCTTTCAGTTTTTGTATTACAGGTGCTTTCATTAAGACTGTATTTTGAATTTCGTCAAATGCTTTTTCTGAATCTATTAAAATGATCTCATGGCTTTCCTCCTTTATTCCATCTTTTACTGTATGTAAATTTCACACTGATAATTCAAAAAAAATCATAATGTTATTACTCAGCCAAAAAGAATGACTTTATGGCATTTGCCAGTGAGAGGAGGGAACTAAAGACCACGATGCTGAGTGGAATAAGCCATTTATCAAAAGTCCTAGTTGAATGATTTCTCCCACATGCAGAAACTAATCCAAAACAAGGAGGGGCAAGAAAAAAAAGAAAGAAAGATCAGTGGAGTATACAAATGGGAATGAGAAAAAAGGTAGGAGCTATGGGACTGGGAAAGACAGTGGAATGAATCTGACCTAAATTTCCTGTGTACATATATGAACATATCACAGTGAATTTCAACAAAAGACACTAATGGAAAACAAACAAACAAACAAAAACGCTTGTGAGAAAATAGCAGAAAGATCAGGAGAGTAGAGGGAAGTGACCAGAGGGTGAGAAGAAGCCAGAGGAGGGAAAAGTGAAGTCTTGAGGACTGAAACAGATTAAATTATATTCCATGCTTTTATAATTATATCCAAATGAGTTTATTATTATATATAAATAAAAAGAAACAATAAGTAGAATGAATCAGACATTATTGCCCTCTGTGCATATGTGACTACACGACCCATGTGATTCTACTTCATGTACAACCAGAAGAATGAGAAGTTATACTCCATTTATGTATGATGTGTCAAAGTGCATTTTACTGCCATGTATAATGAATTAGAACAAATTAAAAAAATATAAAGAATATGAAGAAAAAAATCTCTGAAATCTATCAGAGAATAGGTTGCTTAAATTAATGTTTCTACTAAGTCACTGTGTCTTCTTTCCATGAAAGTGGAAGCAACTGATGTTAGAGATTATTGTTTTTCTGTATTCTTAAAGGGCAGGGCACAATTGTGTTTTTCAGGATTTTCATGTACATAGTCGTTACATAACTTATTATTTTATTGTAATTTTGGGTGAAACTCTTTGATTACATAATATACTATACTTTAGCAATCAGTAAAATCTTATAAAGTTAGATTCTTTTTTTGAATGTGAAAGAATAAACCAATATCTATATCTTTTAAAAAACATAAGATATTGGACAAAATATCAAAGACATTACATAAATGCAAACTGGCCAGGCACAGTGGAGCATGCCTTTAATCCTAGCAGGTTGGGAGGCTGAGGCAGGAGGATCACAAGTTCAAACCAGGCTCAGCAACTTAGCGAGGGCCTAAGCATCTTATAGAGACTATTACAAAATACAATATAAGAAGGGCTGGGGATGTGGCTCTGTGGTTAAATGCCCCTGTGTTCAATCCCTAATACCAAAATAATAATAATAATTGCAAGCTGCATGGTACAGCCATGATTAATAAATATTTTCATGTGAATCATGTCACTGGATGCTGCAGATTATCTTCCAAGAACATAACTTATCACTCACACCTGTTCTCACAAAGATTCGAACCAAGAATATGTGTGCCATTTCTCTGCATTGTTCCGGACTTCTTTGTTAAATTCAGTAAATTTCTGTTACTTTTTTTTCAATATTTGGTCCTTGTTTCTTGGTATAACAAACACCTGGTAGTCTACCACCACGGAGAAATTAAATGACAGGCTAACTTCCTAGGCTAATTTCACACAACAGTTTGATTATCTAGCTATACAATTCCAAAATAAACACACAAAAAGTTAATTTCAACCATATATTTATATATATGTGTGTGTATGTATATATGTGTGTATGTGTGTGTGTGTGTGTGTGTATATATATATATATATATATATATATAATTTGTCATGCTTGCAGCTTGAATAGTTCCCCAATCATGTCATCCATCAGAACTACTAAAATTTTGAAAAATGGAGGCTTGATTCACTTTATTTTCTCTACCTATGCTCTATTTAAAGCTCTGACTCATGTGTCCACTGCCTAGTCCCACATAAGATGAATGAAAAGAAGAAAAATAATATTACAAACCAAACAATAAATTTTTGAGAATAACCTGTTCTTCTTCTTACAGCTGAACATTATTTTAGTTGCAGATACCATAAGACTTACCCTGAATCACCTGAAGCAGCAAGTACATTTATAAAATAAATCATAATACTATATGTGAGCTTTACATATTTACCAGTGTGAATCTAATCAGGCAAGGTTTCTGTGGGTACTACTGCAGGAAATAACAGAACTTAATTTCATCAATAAGAATGGAAGTTATTTATTCCCCCAATTGTATTTATGCATTCAAAGGACACTTATAACATATGCTCCTTCTATGTATCAGGAATTATTCTATGAACTTTACAAGTAACAAATCCTTTAATTCTTAAAACAGCCCTAGATGTAATTGTTATTATTATCATTGCCACAGTTTTACAAATTAGGAAACTGAAGCAAAGACAGTTAAGCAACTTGTCCAAGACCACATAGTTGGTGAATGATGAATCTGGAGTTAGAGACAACACAGTCTGGGTCCTGAGTCCACGTGTTACACCACAATGTCATGCTTCTTCCAAGTATGATTTTACTAACCCTCTCCAATTTTCTGATGGTAGAATTGTGTACTGCAGACCTAATGGTTTCATTTTCATAATGCCATTCAAATCCACTGGCAAACATTTTTTAGTCTGACAACAGCATTTTATTTTTTATTTGTTCTTTTTAGTTATACATGACAGTAGAATCTATTTTTCTATGTTTACACAAGCATGGAATATATCTTATTCTAATTAGGATCCCAGTTGTATGGATGTACATGTTGACTTTCACTCTAGTGTATTAATGTATGCCAGCGAACTTTTAATGAATGTCCAATTCTCATTTGGCCATGCAAGTGTCAAATTCTGTAAATCTAAAAATAAAATTCCAGATGAAAGGAATGTTATACATGAGGTTCTTTACATATTTAGATTAATAAATCCACAACTTGGAACAAAGACAGACCTGCTTTATATCAAATTTATTTCTATAAATGAGATATAATATTTTAAATCTCTAACATACAATGTTACATGTAAGTCAGGTGCAGCAACTAAAATGTCCCCTAATTAAAATATCTGCCTTACAAAATCAGAACACCTGAGTGTTCTTCCAAGCTTCACATGAAAGGCATTTCTTCCCAGCCTGGCATTTCTTATCCTTTCTATCTTTATCAGTGTGCATTACAGACTATGGATGGAACTACATAACAGGATTTACTAATGGCAGTAACCCTCTTTTGTCAGAGAGAATTACTGTCACTAAGTACCGGGGGAAATAGACAAATCTGAGCTCATTTGGTGGTATTTGTTTAAAACAGTAGCAGCACAAAATGTCATGGGAAGATGTAAATATGCACTGGATTCCTTTTTGTACCTACCAACAAATCAAATGGAAACAAAAAATAGTTCTTTTCCTATTGTTAAAACTGTTCCAAGATTTTAATACTATAAGTCATTTAGCATTTTAGCTGACTTTGGGGGACACTGTATACTCCTCTGATGATGCATGTTTCTAATGAGGCAGCTAATAGTGTATACTGGGCATGCATGCCACTACAAATAAAACTACCAGAGAGATATATTTGTTGTTAAAATGAGTTTTCTCTGGACCTAAACCTTCCTCATTATTACAAAATTAACAATCAAAAAAGAACAAATATATTTTTTCACTGAGACCATAAAAACTAACTAAAATATGGAGAATTCCTCATTAATATTAACCCTCTTGTCCTAAAGTTATCTAAAATTATTTTTCACATAGACTAATTAGTTCTACTTTTATACATTCAACTTTATGAGTTTAAAGATTACAAAAGTAAATGGATGACTATTGCAAAATTTAAAATATCCATTGTAAACCTGTGCTACAAATTAGACTACTACTATAGTCTTGAATAAGTGATCTACTCATTCAGAACATTACACTTTAAAATATTGTACAAATAACTACTTGTATTATACTTATTACACTGTTGTATTGGTTTTATTATTGTTGTATTATGTATTATGATGCCATAGTAATGTATTATAACAGGAAATGAATCCTGCTGTGTACGGTATTCAGACATACACATTTAAATAATTCTATCACACTGCCAATCATCACATTCACATTGTATTTCTAATATTTCCTGTTCTCAGTTTGATACAAGCCCTCCAATGCTCATATTATTCTTCACTATCATTGTTGACAATGAATTATGAAAAATTTTGTGGTAATTAAATCCATTTGTATGCAACCTTCTAAGTGATATACATTTGTTTCATTTTGCTTTTTCACCTCTTTTCTTCAATTTGCTTTAAAAATTATTCTGAACATTACACAACCAATTACTTCATCCTTAAATAATTCAATAAAACCAATTTGGCTACATAATAATGAGCCCAATTTTCCCAGGCACACAGAATTTAAGTAAGCCTGGCTACACACTTTTAACTCATAAAATCTGTCATGAAAGGAATATAATTTTGTTTTCTGGGCTCTCCTGAGAGAAAATATGGACCCATAAAAAACACTACACATGATTATTATGCCTAGATTATTCACTCACAAACCTAAAGAGCAGAGGAAATTTACTCAATGAAATCAATAGATAAACTGCAGACAACTTCAAGTTAGCAAACAATAGGGTTTAGTCACTCACAACACAAGAGTTAATGCTTATCCAGAAAGGGACATGCACAGTGTTTCAACTTTGAATAAGAAATGTCATAAGCTATAGCTTTTAGGTAGCAAAAAGTCCATCACATTCTCACCAATTTTATACGATTTCAGCATGGTATGAACTACTTGTGTGTTTCTTATCAACATTTGCTAGAATAGAGGGATAGCTTTGAGGTATGTGGGTACACTCTATATTTTTTTTAGGAATAGGGCTAAAAGATCAGGATTAGGGAGAGAATTTTTTGTGGTCCCTTACATGCATCATTGTTACAGAAGGTGTTTTAATCAGTTATTTGCTGATGTGACTAAAAGACTGACCAAAACAATTGCAGAGGAAAAGTTCATGGTATCAGAGGTCTCAGTCCATAGAAACCTGGCTCCCATTCCTCAGGGCTCAGATAAGGCAGAACATCATGGTGGAAGAGTATAGCAGAGGGAAGTGGCTCATATGATGAAGAGAAAAGAGAGAGACTCCACTAGCAAGATTAAAAATATATACCCCAAAGCATGCCCCCAGGGACACCCTCCTCCAGCCACACTCTACATGCCTTCAGTTACCACTCAGTTAACCCATCAGGGGATTCATTCTCTGGTTGGGTTAAGACTCATAACCCAATCTTTACTCCTCTAAACCTTCTTGTATTGTCTCACACTTGAGCTTTTGGGGGCCACCTCACATCCAAACCATAACAGAAGGTGAATCAGGAAAAGATTAATAATCAAATGTGACCAGTAAAATAATAATCATTTTCAGTTGGCTTTAGGATATGTTCTATGGCTAAGAATTTCATGGCCAATTGTCATTTACAAGGAGAATTTAGACTAGCAATATTTCAAATGCTCAATAGACATTCAGAGGTAGTGACTACCTTATCAGAGACCAAAGGTTTAGAGCTTCAAACTATTAGTATCCCCAAAAGGTACATGTTTTAAAGGCTTTGTCTCTAGAGTATAGCCACTATTGAGAGGTGGTAGAGCTTTTAGATGATTATAGATTAGTGGAAGATTCTTACATCATTAGAAGCATGACCCTGAAAATGTTTGTGAGATCCTGGCTCCTTTCAATTTCTCTTTTTACTTCCCAAGTTAGGAGGTAAATGGTTTTACTCAACTACACACCCCTATCATGCTATGCTGCCTCACCATAGGTTCAAATTGAAGGGGGAAACCAGCTATGTACGTGAACATCCAAATCATGAGCCAAACTAATTGTTTTCTTTTTTATAAGTTAATTTTCTCATGTATCTGTTACAGTGATAAAAAGCTAACACAAAAACATTAATACAAACTGCACAATGCATTTAAAATTATATAACCATATAATAGAAACTATTAAACCTTTAGAAATACCTGTTTTCCTAAACTTCCTGAAAACTGTGTCAAATTTATATACATATTATAGGGACTGTGTCACTAGAGTTCACTGAAGTCAGATGGATTCCATAAAAGTCTATTTGGATACGCAGATGCTAAGTCAAAATAAGGGAGAGGGCTTATAGGGAAAAATAAAATTACTTTAGATTAGGTAGAGGAGAGTGAAGGGAGGGGAGGGGATATGGGGATAGGAAGGATAGTAGAATAAAATAGAGATTATTACCTTATGTGCATATAAGAGTGCATGACCAATGTGACACTACAACATTTACAATCAGAAAAATGAGAAATTATGCCCCATTTATGCATGATATATCAAAGTGCGTAAATGCATTCTACTGTTATAATTAAAACAAATAAATAAATTATATTTTTAAAAGCCTATTTGAAAATATTCTCTTTTCTGTTCCTGTACTAATACAAAGTAAATTTTCCTCTACCAAACTTGTTTTGTGTCAGATTTCTTTTTATGGAATTATAAAAGTCCTATTTGAAAAAATAAATTGCATCAATTTATAAATGCACTCCATACCAATAACTTTGTTAACAATATGAAGGCTCTCAAGAGCCTTGTCATTTTTTCTTTAAATATAGTATGAAAGTTTAGAGTTTCTACACCATCTCAAACTCACCTGTGGTTTGCATTTGGAATTACTGTTTGGTTTAGTGCCCCAACTCCTTAACCTTTTTTCAAATCAAAATAGAATATTATTTACTTCAGTATTGGTATATATAATTTAAAAGTATGGCGGAAATTAAATTATGATAAACAAAGTAATTGGAACAAGTGAAAATAAATTCATAGAAAGATTTTCCACTATATATACTTTTGCCAATTTCTTAATTATTCTACTCATCAGAAAACAGTATACATGTCTTCTCTGCATTTTCCCGGGTCAACAAAACTTAGAATTTTGTAAAGGACAAATTCAGAAAGTATATAAGATTGTCTTTATATATTCAACAACCTGTGTATGCTATACCATGTAACATGCTAGTGATTAAGAATAGAATTGAAAGGCAAGGTAGATCTGGTCTTAAACTAATGAAATCTGCACCTGCAAACCTGGCTAAATATGCAATCTACTCTTTCTATGCACAAAAGAGGAGAAATAAATAGTGTATGTACATTTTTGTTTTGCAGATAAAAACCTTAGTTACTGAATTTTATCATTTAATATTACCTTAAAATTATAAAATATAGTAACAAAAGCAACAAGTTAAAGGGCTTGCTCAGGGAATACTATTTCATCAATTTGCAGACAAGTACAAGTTATTAAAGAGTTTGATACCTACTTTTTAAAGACGTGAATAAGATAGTTAAGAATGGAAATTTTTAAATATGCTTAATATTATTGTTTAGTGTACCAATTATATATCCACTTAGTTATATGTTAAAAAAAATTAAGCACCTAAAAAGGAAATGCTAATATAGGCTTTCACTGATACGACATTCATTCAAATGTTTTCCAGCTCTAATAACAGATACTTTCAGTTGGCTGCAAGAATTGTATTTGGAGAATTAGGCCAGCACATAAACCCAAACCATCATCAATAATAATTAGTCACCCATCTTAAGCAAGCCAACAATCAAATAGGCATTGGCAGTGGTGGCTTTTGTAAAACTAAAAGCTAAACAAAGCAACACTATTGCATCTGATTTCAGTAAAATTATGGGAAATATGCATCTCTAAATTATCATAAATTAAATAATCTATATTTGTGCTCTTTTATTTGAATTTTTACTGACATTTCTTAAAATGAATATGCACGCTATCAACTTCAAAGGTTATTCCTTAATCTTACATTTTATCCACTTATTTGGGATATTATGTAGTATGTTTACATTATATTAAGTTACTGATTAATTAATTCCTAAATTGTATTATATGAAATCTAATAGTTCTATTTTGTCTGCATTCTCACTTTTTCATTTTCTAAGTCAGCAGTGTCACTGTAGTTACTGTAAATTTCACTGCAATTTTTAAATAGTACAAGTAGTTTTCTAACTTTTTGGTGTACAAACTTGCTTAAGTGAATCAGAATTTGAAGAACCCTCCCAAACTTTTCATTACTCAACCTAAAAAGCATTCAAGATCAGTTTCTGAAATTGAAGAAATACTCACACTATTTCAAATCTTTTTACTTTCTAAAATAATGCTCTGTTCACTGATCATTATAGAAGTAGAACAAGGAGACCAAAGTCCAAATATACATAAAATCGTCCCTTATGTTGTCAACTAGGTCACTGAAATCATATTTCTCTTGCCTTAGTTGATTTTATTTCCATTTCTTGAATAAAACTGGTGAATATTTAATGGCAGTTACTTCTTATAGATTATATATTTAAGACTTATCATCTCTATTTAAATGATTTGCCATTATTTAATGACAATCATGGTTATAAGGAAATGACTCTTTATAAAGAAATTGGTGTTGGTCATCTTGCATCATCATTAGTTTCAGCAAAGAAAACAAAAACTAACGTTTAGACCATTTCCAAGTAATAAGGCAGCCCTGGTTTCTGAACCTGTGGAAATACTTCCAAGATTACAGAACAACTGTTGTTTCTAACATTTATAGTCCCAGCATGGATTTATTTTTTCCACAAACAATCCATTATATACTCAAACTAAATTTATTCCATAGAAATAAACCACTGATAAGAAAAATTACCAAAATCTTTCTTCAGAGTGTGGGAATTCAACAATTTCCTATTGATCAAATCCTCAAATGCTGAATTTATATGAATCTGAACAATTTCCAGCATTGTTTCAAGAAAAAAATCTAAAGCCTGCATGACTCCCTCAAGCATAAAACAATACCTTGTGAACCAATTAAGAGGTATGATCCATGTCCAATGTACAACCAATCCTAGACTTCAATCTACAGCACAGCCTGTTTTTAAAGATAACAGGCAGACTCATTAAGGTAAGAGTAAATTGCTCTTGTAAGTTATTAAATGTAACAAAGAACTCCTATCATCTGGATTGACTTCTTTTGAATGATATAAGTGGAGTCATCAGGCAAAAGAAATAACAAAAGAAAACTAACTAAAAGGGATGAATTCTAAATATTTTAATGCTCTTTCTGCATTTTCGCTGATAGGCACTCTCTAAATGAAATCTATTTTTTAAAAAGCAAACTACATCAGCTTTTTAAGACAGTCTAAAATGGATTTAATTTGTTCTTAATCATATTTCTAGGTTCTTATTTGTGTATTTCTATTTATTTATTTTTTTCATTTTTTATCCCATTAATAAATAAAGGCAACTGGAAATATTGAAAATGCTGACTGCCTTCAGGTAGATCCCATACCTTGTCTCTTTGGGGATAGATTGAAAATGAAACTAAGAAAGCTTAGTACTACAAGCCAGCATTCTGTTAAGCATAATGAACTGAAATATGGGAACCATGTTGACAAGAAATTATTCTCTCTCTGGAAGAGAAATCTGGAGGCAGACAGGAAAATAAAGATATAGTTTCTTCTAATTCTGCCCATGAGCATCTTGAAATAGGATAAATATATTGCTGTATTAGGTTAGGAAAATTGTTCAGGATGAGAAATATATCACACTACAAACATATTTAATGAACCTTCTTTAAATGCTTTCTTTGTTAATTATATAGCCTTTAAGACTTCTCTATGATAATAAAAAACAAATTGTAGAATAAAACCTTAGAAGACACAGCCAAAGCAATCTTCAAAACTGGCGTGTTCTTAAGTAAGGTGTGGAAGCAAATCAGTTTAATAGAGGGCACATGTGGAGTTTGGAAAAGATCTGACTGGTGTGGGTGCAAGTCATGAACACACACAATGCCACACCCATCAACTGATGAAAATTTCAGCAGTGCCATAAGCTACACTACTATGATAAATATGCTTTTGCCAAGCTATCTTTATGCTTACACAAAGTCCATTTAGGGAAGAAGAAAGAATCATTCTGTGCTCTTCATTCAATTCCATGGCTAAAATAGTTTCCATTTTAATATCAGAGCATTTTAATATAAGTGTTCCAATATAACAGTCTCCTAAGCCCTCACTTCAAGCAATACAATCACTTTTTTCAATCAACTGATCTCTTTCATTTTGGTTAATATTTAATAGTTGTACATATTTATGGGGTACAGTATGATACAAGAATGTACTGTTCAATCCGGGTAATTTGCCCTTTGACCTAAACCAGTCTACCACCTGCTCATCACAGCTCTTATGATTTCCAACCTGTTCTTTTTCCACTAAGCACTACTTGTTCTTCTACTAATTAGAACTACTAAATAGTTATTTGGTGCTGTTAGGAAAGCTGTCATTCTAGTCCATCTGGATCATTACCATACTGCAAACCATACCAAACCCTAGTTCAACACTGGTCTTAATAATTTGTCCTTAATAGTTCTCTACCAGAACCCATTAAACTAAATAAACCTGATCCTATAATCCTATACCCTTAAATATAACCTGATCAAGAATAGAGCAAATCCTTTCCATCTCCTACAAGGGTGTCATCCATTTGCACAAGAAAATATCTTCCTAATAGTCTAAATATTTCTAACTTTCACTATTGTCACAACTAATAACTGCTGAATATCCTTCCCCTTCTTAAAACCTGCTAGAGGGATAAAATGAGAAAAGATCATTTTCCTGTATTCAGATGCAATTGACACATGAATTTTCAAAATTGGGTATACCTCATTCTACTCCCCAAAATCATTTACTCACTATTTTCACACCCAATATATATTTAGCTCTCATATTAATATAATGCAAATATTTCACCTATTTGCATATGTCTTTAGTATTTTATCCTGTCATATCCTCTATATATTGATGTATGTTAGAGTTCTTTTCAGGTTTAAAATTTTTCAAGAATCAAAACTATACTCAGATCATCTGTACAACTCCTACCTTGTGTGGAATGATGGGCAAATGCATTCTTACTAGATGATATTTAATATGATTAAGGTTATCAACATCATCACTGTGATCATTTTTCTATTATAAACTATTACTAAGAATATAAAGCCATTTCCAATAATTGTTAGAGTTTTTAGGATCATAGGGCATTATAGTAAGAACTTACTCAATTTTAATAGAGGTTCAGTGATGATTTTGAAAAGTTATTTGCAGTTTAGCATTTGACTCATCATGACCACCTACTGAATGTTAGAAGACCAATCTAGGCCAAATCAAAGGTGTTGTTCCCTGTGTGAGCCAATGATCACAGACTGTCTCCTAACACTTGACAGCATTCAGTGTCTGCATTCTGCAAAGATATGTCATTGATAAACAGGTGGCCTAAATGAAATAATACTGACTGAGTTAAAACGAAATAAGATCATGATTTAAGAAATCTATCAAAGCAAGGACTCAAAGGGGTGATATTCACGTATGAGAAACTACAACTACAAGAGAGATTTTCGTTACCACAAAAAGTTCCAATTACAGCAATGCTCTTCTCAACTTTCAACTTCCTCCTCTAGAAAATGAATGTAAACTATAGTCAAAGAAAGTAAATAATAATCAGAATATAAAACAAAACAAATGAAACAGTGTTTTGAATCTATCAGTTGATTCAATGGAAAAACATATCAAATAAAAATCTGGATCTGCACATTTTGTTTCCTGTAGATTTATTTTACTCATTTTATCATATATATTATAATGTCAGTTCATTTCTGTTCTACATTAACCCTAAATTGTAAAGATGTCATAACCTTATATGCCTACAATGAACTATATTTACACGAGTTTTTTCCTTAAATTTTCATTATAGTTCCTACTTGCACATTATTGGCATAAGTTTAATTTTTCAGCTTTATTCTGGCCCATTGCCTCAACTTTCCCCAGGGGTTTTCCTCATATTGTGTTTTCCATTAAACTATGAAGCTATTTACATAGCTGCAATGTCAATGGTAGATTTAACTATCGTAAATGTTACCCTATATGACTAACTAGGTCTTATTTCCAGTATAACCAGCTGGAATAAACAAGGTATAAGTAATTCTTCCATATGTCTAAGAATTTTCTCCCTCCAGTTAAAATTAAGTAGCATTCCAAAACATAATTATTTATTGTAATAGAAGTAGATTTAACAAAGTAAGGTGATACCAATGCATTCATATGACAAAAAGCTTTTTAAATTGATTTAGAAACTTATTACATGAATCTATATTCTATGAACAAATTTCTAATAGTCAAATCTCATTTTAAGATAGTAACTTCCTGTTATGGGAATCTGGATTTAAAAGGATAAGAAGTGTAAAGACAATTCTGCTACCAGATGCTCACTCAAAAATGTTCAACTCATTCCTTTTTCTAACTTTCTAGCCAAACAGAATTGTTCTGTAATTCTCAGACACACCTATGCTTTTTCATCAGTTCACTCATGTATGTGCTATTCTATCCACAAGGAATATCTTTAACCCCAATCTATACCTATTCAAATCAATCACCCTTCAAGGGACCACTAGAATACTATGTCTTAAATCTTCCCCCAGCCATTAATAATCCTGAAATCCTTATTCTGTCACTCTTATGGGACTCTTTATTCAGCACTAGCTTGCTCCTGGGGCTGCTTTAAAGATGCAATGACATGAGTTAAACCATTCACTAAATTATGAAGCACAAAACAATAGTGTATTATTATTGTAAGCACTCAAAAATACTTGCTGGATAAATGAATGAAAGCATTTGCTCATAACTATGAAATATTTTCTTAATCTGCAAACTCTATAAGGAAGTGCCACAAAGTTCACATTTATAGTTTACAATTGACTTATTCTGAAAATTCAAGTGCACATATGTATTAGAAAAAATTGTGTGCTTTTGTGCATGACAAATGGAAAGAAAAAAGAAAAGTCTAGAAGAGAAACATATATTTTATGCTTGTGTAAGTGGAGGAAAATAAGCTTTCCACCATCACTTCCTAAAATCCCCTAAATAACATATGATTATTTATATTTTTCTTTGAATTTGATTCATTATATTAAAAAGTCATTTAAAAACCATTTAAGGGTAGCATACAATATACTAATGTTCTTTAAAATTGCTTTAAACATTCTAAGAGTAAAAATAAATAAAATATGATTGAAATTATTAAAATTTAAGAGACAGAATTCATAGGCTCAAACCTTCATTAATTCATGTCTTAATGAAGCAAATAAATTTAAACATTTACAATTTCCTGTATTCTTTCAATTTTACATAAATGTAAATGAGGCATATTATTATTATTAACTTCTGACATTAAGCAATACACTTTAGGTGCATGCAAATATGATTAAGGGTTAGACAGAGGGTAAATTTTCTGTAACACAATTATAGCATAAAAATAAGCTGCGGGGAAAATGTGACAGGTTCTGTTTTTTGTTCATGTAAATGTGTTCTATTACAAAAAGAAAAATGCTTGAACACAAATACATGTACAGTACTTGTGATTTTATTAGACAAGGCATAAACTCCATGGAATATTTTAAGTAAGCCCTCTCTAAAGATGCTAATTTATAATTCTGTAAGGAAAAGAAAGTATGCATGTCTGCGTCTGTCACAAAAATTTATTAACAGTCTGCCTCCTCATTTATGCATCACAAGACAATAAAGTCATCAGTGATGTTTATTTCTAGTCAAAAGAAAAATATCTTATTCAGGAATCTAGAGCATAATAAAATATAGACACATAGGAAGTGCAGTTGCTTATTTAACTGGCATATGGCACTGGCACACTGCCTTCACTGGCACGCCTTCCCATCATTGAGGTTCATGTGATTGACTAGCTGCTTTGCTTTATTCCTTAACTGTTTTTGTTCTCTATAGGGACCTGAAGTCAAAAGGAAAACTATCTGACAAGGGATGTTCACTGCAGGTGAGACTGGGATTTATTGAGCACTGATATCAGTCATGTAGAAATATCCATATTTACCTTTCAAGATAATTTTATTTGAATTTGGAGTTGAGAATACTTAGTTCAGAGTTGCAGAAACTTGCCTCATATCAGAAAACATAGTGTCTCATTTGAACCAGTATTTCCCTCATGCCCAAAACTGTACTCTTTCTACTACAAAGACCATGTTAACTACTCAATCGGAATGTGGCTTGTATAGTCTTATGATTGCCTCTCTCCAATTCAAGAATAAGGAGATTGCCTACAAAAGCAACTGCTTAGTGTTGCTACTGTTCCATATTATTTTCTGAGATCCCCCAACAGCTACACTTTCAGAAATTCCCATTCCACATCACAAAAGCTGACCATGAGAAAGTAGCCTTTTAAAAAACTAATAAATGAATAGATATTTCTGCATCATTTGCTATTCATTCTCACCTTGGAGATGAATAGATATTTCTGCATCATTTGCTATTATAAGTAGAAATACATTTTAAAAGAAAAATAGCACTCAAGCCTCTTTTGAGTAACAGGAAGTTCATTTATAATAAACTTGTATGCACACAAAAATAAAAACACACACATACTCTGAACAGTCTTAATTTTAAATATATATATATATATACACATATGTATATAAATTACAGCATGAAACACATAGAATATAGATATCTATACAACAAATCTCATTTAAAGTTTTGAAGGTAGTAAAACCAGGGCATAAGTGACTTGAATCCATTTACTATTAAGGTCAATTGTCTGAGCTGTGATTTTACTTATTTTATAGACCAAGTAAATCTTTCTGGAATTTACACTTCACACCAAAAAGAAAAGAAAAAGAAATCCCCTTTGGGTACAGAAAACAGTGTAGTTTCCCACTTTCTAGAAATTCCGAAATAAAGCCAAAGTACAGTGAAAACCACACATTTTGTTTTCCAGATAAAGTTCTCTGATGGGTACAAATAACTCTAGTGACATTTTAGGGGTTTTGTTGTGTTGTTGTTGTTGTTTTAATTTGACAAAAAATCTTTTTAAGTATTTTATATAAGGCAGAAAATTGAATTCCATTTCCAAGAAGAAAGGAGAGTGAAGACAGTGAACTAGGAAGGGCTTTAATTTTTATGTTAATTCAGGTGATCATCTTGTTTTGGGACCCCAAAACAAGATGATCACCTGAATTAACATAAAAATTTATCTGATGGTGGCTGGGGCTATAGCTCCGTGGTGGAGTGCTTGCCTCACACATATGAGGCACTGGGTTCGATCCTCAGCACCACATAAAAATAAAGATATTGTGTCAACCTACAACTAAAAAAATAAATCAAAAATTTTTTATCATGATGGCCTGTTGTTTAAAGTTGAAATGTTGTATAAGTAGAATTGAAATATAGACACAAATTAGAATTCCATTTTCTTAAAAAATAAAAAAGAAATCAAGAAAGAAATTATTTAGAATTAGGCAAAAGAAAATAAGAATGACTACTTTACATCCAGTACAGTTCTCTTCTCTAGTGTCTGATACACACGATGGAGAACAATAAAGAAATTGCACAACCTTGACCAAGTGCTTCTAACAATTTCTCCAAAACTGAACTCTGTTCTGCAATAAAGAAAAGATCCCTCCTATGAGAATCTTAGAGATTCAATCTACTTTAAGTCTCAGTTTTTCCTTAAATGCTAGTCTATTTAATAAAAGACAGGTGCTCCAGACATATTGGCAATAAATCTACACAAGAAGGAGAATATCATCTTTTTCATATGCTAACACTTGATACAGTTGCCAAAGCTAGATAGCTCACAAAACCATTCTCATGTCCTAAGCACAACTTTGACAATAAACTGTATGATTAATATGGATGGACAGACCCAGCAAGTGTGGCAGAAAAGTGGGCTGGACCATTAATTAAAGATTCTCAGAAATAGGACTCAACAAGGACACTGGGGAGGTTAGGATAGAGAGGATGTTCTTCAGGAGAAAGTATAAATTAAAGCATCCCTTGGGAAAGGGAAAGGTTAAAAAGAAAATAAGCATGACCAGGATTGGCATGGTAGGTCCAAACACATTTAATTTGGGATTGAAAGCAACAATTTTCAAATTGACACTAAAAATTAATCTTATATCAAGTAACCAATATCACAATAATGGCAGAAATATCTATCAAGGAAAAAAAACCTAATTGTCTGAAAAGATGTCACCAGAAAATCATTTTTGTTAATTCCCAGACACAATAGGATGAAACTGTTTTTTTTTTCCTGTTGTTTTTGTGGAGGCATGCAAAATTCCTGCTGTATTCACAATATAGAAGGAAGACTACTAGAAAAGCAAATATTTCCAAGTAGGAACAGCTGTTATTTTCCAAGTAACATTCATAAGACTAAAATATTAATTTATTAGGCAATAAAGTTTAATTTTGTAACCAGAGTAACATTTTCTTGCAAAGCATTATTTTTAAAAGGAAGCTGTCATGATTATTTGGCATAAATAATTCAATGTGACAAAACAGTTTATTGTCTGCTGTTGATATGCAAACAACTTCATCCCATATTGAGAAATAGCTATTCAATATGAAGCCAAGTGTAAGGAATTGTTCCTTTGTAAAAAACTGAACTTCATTGGCAGTTTCCCAAATATTTCACTTCTTGAAGGTACTACTGTTTTAGACAGTAGAAAGATTATCTTTTCCTATCAAACGTGCAAGTTAATAAAGTGACAATAGCAAAATGATGTATCTGTCAAAGTTTATAGATAAGGATGTCGAGCTATAGGTTATCAGCCCAGTGCATTGACACTGTTCATATATCATAGCTCCCCAACATACTCTGTCAGCATTGTTTATTTTCAGACAGGGGCTAAATAATGACCATGAACTAAGAATGCCTTTGGGGAACTGCTTTGTCTTACATACTGTTCACCTGTTTACTTCAGACAAAGTTTTCAGTTGCTCTTATGTAGGTTTTTTTGTGTGGACATATGACATTTATCAATCTGAAACAGGCTTTAGGTCAACTCTATGAAAAATATACATTTTACTCCTACTCCTATATTTGTTGTATAACAACATGAAGTACTGCAATGCACAGTTATTACTCCAAGGGTTTCAGTCATCAATGGTCACATAATAATGTGTCTTTTTGAAAGTGGTCTTGCATAATCTGGGAAGGTTACAGGATGTATAATGGTCTATAAAATAAGTAAGATTGTTTTCAGCAATGTATAACTAACTTGACAGATGATCAGTAGGGTGATGGTACCCGTTATCTATTCAATAAATTATTGTCCAAATATTCCATTTTTAATACCAAAAATAAAACTGCAAGCCTAGATTATCCTGGAAGAATAAACAAAAATAAAAATAGGTTCTCAACCAGCCTGGGGAAAATATTTAAGGTACTTCTACTTGATATTTCTTTCTCTGGCAGTTTGACCATTTATTTTACTCTATAAATTTTTATCCATTAATTCATTTCATAGTTATTTGTTTAATATCCAATGATATTCACAATATCAGATATAGGGTAAGAAAATAAATGTATCAACACCTGTCCTCCAAAAGTTTATGGTATATTTAGGGAAACAAAGCACATATGGTATAATATGACTAACAGTGGATGGAGAGCTATCTATTTTCTACATCCTACCAAAGATGTTCACCTCGAAAGGACAACATCACAGGAAAGCTCCTCCGAGATCTTTTTTCATACTTCAATTCAACCTCTGTTTCTCAAGTTTTACTGTTTTATTTGATTATTACATTATTATATTAAACTATTCAGGCTGAATCATGTTTGTTCTCACACAAGTGCTCCTGGTTTACTTTCAAGTTCAGCATAACTAATTTCAAACTGAAGCACCTATCCCAATCCTAGTAAAATGATCTAAAGAGGCCATTCTTCATGTAAAAGAATACGTTTGCATAAAAATAGTACTATCTTGAGAACTGGGTAGTGTTACTCAACCTATGTTGAAGGTTTTTTCCTAACTGAGATGAAAGGAGGGATCCTTTCACCTGCTCCTATACTGCTGGGAGCCATTAGCCAAGTAGGTATGACAATTTCCTTGCCAGCGTACCCCATGTTGCTGACATGTTGCAGTGACATTGAACGTAGGTGACCTTGCTCAAGGACCAAGGCAGATTAGGGTGTTCCCGGTTTTAAGATAATCGTGTTTAGGGCGTTCCCAGTTTAGGTTCCAGGTTTAAGGTTTAAGATTATTCCTGCTGGGAATAGGGCGTATCCTGCTGCCTGAGTTCCCCTTGAGTTCTCACGGGATTTAGACAGTAGATTTTGGAGATAGAAGCCCAGTGGAGGTGGATTTGGGCAGAGAACGTGGATTTCCCCAGAACGTGATTGTAGACGGCTGGTGTGAGTTCGGGAATAAAGAGTTGCTGTTTGAATCTACAAGCTGTGTGGTGGCTCGTGATTGTGTGCCCAGCCAGACTGCGGCATTTGTGCCCAGCCAGACTGCGGCACTATACCACTTTAATTATACCACTAGCATAACATTTAAAAAATTTACAAGCAAGAGTTTAATAGAAAGAGTGAGAAATTAAGAAGACATGCAGCATAGGGACTGCATAGAACACCTCAAAAAAACAACAACCTAGCATAACATTCATCACAATTCAGATCACATCACACTTAACTACTTGAGAGTAAACATTAGAACACACAATCATTTCTTTTATTCCTGATATCTAATGCATATCTGGTACATATATTATTATTAAATATTTCTCATCACTGGTCAAGTTGTATTCACATGCTATCATAAGAAAGTTTCTACAGTTTCTAATACGTGGAATTGAGAATCCATCACTATTTAATACTATATAGTACCAACTGTTAATTTTGTTTTGAACCTTGGGTATTGTGACTTCATAGCACTCAACTATAAAATGTGATAAAAGACATACTATACTTTCAGTCAAATGGGATATGATTAAATCCAAGAATATGGAATTTACTAATTACAGAACCGATGATATTTGTTTCTTCATCTAAAAAAAGGATAGCCTAAGAAAACTAATAATTTGGGAGTGTTGGAAATATTTGTAGAAATTCTAAGTCAATGCAATTTCATTAGCAACCCCCCCAATACTGTAAATATAACATTTTAGTGTTATTTTAAGCAGAGTCTTTGAGCATCTTTTCTTGCTACTCTCTTCCCTAGCCTTAGAAAGTCAATGTATGCTTTGGATAAAGCATTTTTCTAGTGAAGAAAAAATAATAACATATAATAACGTTTTAATGTTTAAAGCATTAAGTGCATATTTTCTGCAGTAGCAGAAACCTTTTTATATTTTATTTATTTATTTTTATGTGATGCTGAGGATCGAATCCAGGGCCTCTCACATGCTAGGCATTCACTTGACCACTGAGCCACAATCCCAGCCAGAAACACTTTTTATTTATTTTTAATTTCTTGAACAACTCATGGAAAATCTACTCTTTCTACCAATTATGATTTCTCCTGTCCTCAAAGGATGTTAAAATATTGAGTGTGAAATATACAATTTTTGAGTATTTTCATTATATCATTATGTTACATGGAAAAATGCTTTTTAAGGGTTCTCTGAATGCTTATATGACCTTATTGTGTCAGGATGAAATTATAGAAATTGTTCTCAGTTTTTAAAATCTGTACTAGAAATACTTTTTATTAAATACAACCTTGATTCTCTAAAGAATAATCAAGGGATGTTATGACTCATCATTTTCAAAGGTGACTGTGTGTGATGTTTTCCTTCTTTTACAAGGAACTTCCTGTATATTGAACTTGTCCTTGTTCCCTAGAGCTTACAAATATGTGAGACAAGTACATGCACAGCCTGGAGAGCTGAACTTTTCCATCCTCTCATTCAATCCTACTTATAAGACTTTTAATAAGATCCACAAAGATGATAGTCAGACATTACCACATGCTTAACAGTATATGAACCTACACAAGAGTTGATTATTTACTCTTCTACACCCTTCATATTATTGGTCTAAGGACAATATAGGTATATTCCTTGTTCTTCATTGTTGCTTCCAGATCATTTTCATTCCTTCCCTCATAAAACTTTCAGCTATGAACATCATGTTATCAAAATATATTGCAACCCTCCCCCCTTTTGGAGTTATCTACTGATTTACATGTCACTCTTTCTCATTTATGAAAATTTTAGCCACCCAGACCCTCCCCTGACTCTAACCTTCTTGTTATAATCCTTGGTTTAATTCTCCTAGAAGAGGAGGTCATATCACCCCTCTATCCAAAGCCCTCCAATGGCTTCTCATTTTTTTTTTTTAAGTAAAAGCAAGAATTTACATGTTCTGGTCCCCTTTTCACCTCTTTTGTCTAATCTATTACTGAATTCCTCATTCAAGCTTTTCCAAATATACTGACTTTTGCTGTTCTTTAAGAGTCAAGTCTCCAGCATCAGGATTTTTATATTTACTGCTCCTGTTACCTGGTGCATTCTTGCTCTAGATGCCCTCATCACCAGTTCCATTATTTCTTTTAAGTCTTTTCTCAAAAGCTATCTCAATAATAACTTTCTATACACTCCATTCCTCAAATTCCTTCCCACTTTCATTTTTCTCTTTAGCACTTACTGCTTTAGGATAATATATATATATAATATTAATTGCATATGGGAAAAATAGCTTTATTTATTTATTTATTTATTTATTTAAATATTTTAGTTGTAGTTGGACATGATACCTTTATTTTATTTATTCATTTATTTTTTATATGGTGCTGAGGATTGAACCCAACGCCTTGCAAGTACTAGGCGAGCACTCTACCGCTGAGCCACAGCAAGCCCTATTTATTTATTTTATATGGTACTGAGGATCAAACCCACTACCTCACACATGCTAGGCAAGTGCTCTACCACTGAGCTACAACCCCAGCCCTATATATTTTTTTAAATATTTATTTTTTAATTGTAGTTGGATACAATACCTTTATTCTATTTATTTTTATGTGGTGCTGAGGATGGAACCCAGGGCCTCGGGTGTGCTAGGTGAGTACTCTACCGCTGAGCCACAACCTCAGCCCCCCAGCCATATATATTTTATGAGTTTATCTTATCTGTTGTTGGACTGCACCCACTGTAATATGTTCCTAGTGTCCAGAGATATTTTTTTCTGTCTGCTCTGTTTGTTACTATGTGTGTACTACCTGGAAGTGCCTGAAATATAGAGGTGCCCTATAAATGCTTTATAGATAAACTGATACAAAGAACAGATATGACTGGAACACAATAAAGAGTGCAATAAAGGTTCAGAAAAGGGGACAAATTGGGAGAAAAGTTCAAGTCAGGGTTCAAAAGGAAAGATAGTTAGAATCTAGGCCTTAAAAGATAGAGAAAGCAGAGACTAAAAGTAGCTACAGTAAAAGTCCCTTTTCTAATTTTATTTATTTATTTTTTTATTGATTTTATTTTTTAAATACATAACATATACAGAGTTACGAAAAATGGTGTTGTGAATGGATAATTATGATTGCAATGCATTCCACTATTGTCATTATGTAAGAAAAAAATACATGACAGTGGAATGCATTGCAATTCTTATTACACATATACAGCACACTTTTTCATATCTCTGTTTGTATATAAAGTCTTCATACATGTACTTGGATAATGATACCCATCACATTCCACCATTATTGCCAACCCCCTGTCCCCTCCCTTCCCCTCCCACCCCTCTGCCCTTTTCTAATTTTATTCTAAAAAGATTGAATTTAACTATATTTAACTATATTTAAATATCAATCAATTTGCTTACATAAAAGATTCAATATTAGATTGTTTTCTGGTCTATAATGTTTTATATGTTTATGAAATCACATCAGCATTTAGCTCTTGCCTCTTATCTATACTGAGGTAGCCAACCAAATATTGATAGATATTTATTGAATAATATTGCTTCACTAGTTTAATTATTCTTTCATTTACCTTTTGCTAGCTAAATGTCACTGATTGTTGATGTTGTTCATGAGTTTTGCAATATTGATATTTTCTCATACTGTTTTTGTCTATTTATAAAACAGCTAAGTAACTCCACCCTTTTTCTTCCTTAAAGTAACTGTCAACTTCATGTGAAAAATGTACATATGTAATAGCTAATCACATCAAAAAAATTATCCCAATTATCTAAAATACATTTATTAATTATATGCACTTTAACTAAAGCTACCAAATACTTGGAAAGGTTCTCCCTTAAAATTATTTGAATGGGATTGCTTAGAAGGAAATACTATATAGTATATTAGAAATCATTTCTTCTAAATGGGACTTCACCTAGTCATGTGATACTGTTAGAGATAGTGTTAAACATCAGAAAGTACGTTCATGTAAACTTTCAGTTAAGATTCATTTATAATAATGCCCTGCTTATACCAAAGGCAAAATGTGTCCCTAAGATGTCCCAATTAAATTCAATGGCAGTGGCACTCACATCAGTAGTAAAAGAAGATTGTGTAAAATAGGGATCATGCCCACAAATAATAAATAGATTACAAATATAAAACATTTTCCTAAGCACACTACACTTTACTGAATCACTGAATCAAAGCAAACTGTATGTGGAATATATGAAAGAATATCTGAGACTTGAATTCTTAGTTATGTAATATAATCACAAAACACTCCAGACATCCCTGGGCTGTATTTTCTGAACTTGATTCTGAAGAACTTATCTACATGATGTTTTATATATCTTAAGGCAAGCCAAAAGGGATTTGCATTCTTATAAATTCATGGACATCACTTATTTCATTTTTAAAAAACTCTATTATCTTTTATGAAATCTCTTGACACACCTATTTTTTCAAAAGTTTGGCATTAAAAACAAAAATATTTCATAGTTTATAAGCAAAAGAGTTTTCATATTAGTTAACATATTGAAAATATCTAATGTTTCAGAATTAATACTTTTTCATCAGGAAGGCTTTCCTATAATGATGAAACTTGACTAGCATCAATTAAATACATTTTAAATTATTCAGATTGCTTAGTACTTAATAACAATGATGCTCTATTCTATTTGATAAACATAATTGATGTTCTTTAAAAATATTAGGGCATTAATACTGGATATAAACATAAGACTATATTAATTCTAAGAGACAACTCTCACACCTCTGTTAATGATTCCCCAATGATAACAATATACTGACAACTAATTATCATAACCTAATATTTATTTAGTACTTACTATTATGTCATGAAAAGATGAGTAAGACACAGTCTTTCCTCCAAGGAATGTTCAATATACCAGATATTATAATGCAAATACCTATGCAATTGTAGCATTTGGCAGTATAGGAGAGGTGCAAAATAGAAAACTTAAATGCTATAGGAGTTCAGAGGAGGTAGGTGATCATCATTCCTCTAAATCATTATAAGAGTGTTGATAGTAAAGGTGGCAGATGTACTGGAATATACTATTTCCAAGGAGACCAAGGATGGAAAGGACATTCATAGCAATGGAAATAACAATAATAATTATCGTTTGTTAAGTATTAACTATATATGTGTCATACTGATATAAAGATAAGTGTTTTAGCCAGGTGTTGTGGGGCATGCCTATAATCCCAATGGCTCTGGAGGCTGAGACAAGAGGATCGTGAGTTCAAAGCCAGCCTCAGCAAAAGTGAGGTGTTAAGCAACTCAGTGAGACCCTGTAAATAAAATACAAAACAGGGCTGGGGATGTGGCTTAGTGGTTGAGTGCTCCTGAGTTGAATTCCCAGTTCCATAAAATAAAATAAAATAAATACAAGTGTTTTATGTGTATTTACTCATTTAATCCTGATCGAGTTGGTACTCAAATCTTTCTCCATTTCTCAGATAGATAGGTTAGTGGCTTGCTCACAGTCACAGAGCTAGCAATTTCACCCTGAAAACTATTTCTAGATCTTTCAAGGAATCACCAAGTCAGTGGAAATAAATTCTCATTACCTGACTTCTCAAATTAAAGCTTCATCGTCAACTCTCCAATTTTTGTTCCCATTCCCTCTAGAAATCATGTTTGACTCTACTGTCACAATCCACATGGAATCAGCAACTAGGCTCTGGGATTCTCACTTTGAGGCCTCTCTCATTTACTTCCTCTTCATTACCACAGTTGTTATACATCATTAAACATATCATTATACTCTTTTTTAGCTTAGCATTCCAAATACCCACCAACCTATATACTTCTTTAAGAAGCATTTATTGTGCCTCAAACAACATGCTGGGAAATGTTGATACAAAGATGGAATAAAATATGGTTCTTGCATTCCACGAGTCAAGATAAGAGGTTTATGTAGAATGATGAGTAGGAGGAAAGGAAAAGGTATGGCAAGAAGGGAAACAGACGTATGTTCCAAAGTAGAGAAAGCATTTATGAAATTTGAAAAAATAAAAGGGGAAATTGAGTGCTTAAGAACTTCAAAGTGACTGAATTGATAGTAAGGGAGAAAGTAGCTTGAGATTAGCAATGTGGGCAGAGGTTAGAGCTTACAGGGTAGCATTTCACATTTTTCAACCTCAGCATTACTGACGTCTAAGGCCAGATAATCATTTGCTTTGAGGGAGCTTCTTTGTGTGTTATAGGATGTTTAGTAGCATTCCTGGTTGCTACTAACCAGATGCCAGTAGTGCCATCACCACCTAGGGTTGCAAAGAACAATGTCTTCAAATACTGCCAAATGTGCTGTGTGAGCAAGATCATCTCCAGATGAAAACCACTGGCAAAGGGCTTTGAAAGCCTTGTACATGTTCGAACTTTATTCTAAGAGCTAGAGGAATAATGGTATGTAGCAGGATGGAAGAAGGATTTATTCTCAAGATTAGTCAAAAATGGAGGCAGAGAAGCAAATCAGATGAGTATCTTAAAATTCTTCTTACTATTCTCCAGCGCTACCACTTCAGTATAAGTGAGATAGTGTTCTTTAAAGTTCACATGATATACCATTATTTCTACATTTCTGGCTTTGTTCACATAGGCTCTTAAAACCCCAAATAATACTCCATTTAATAATTCACATCTCCCAAATTCATTTAAGCTCTGGTTACAATATTCTTACTTCCTTATTTATTATCCTTTACAAAACCATTTTAGACTAACTTTTCCCTTCACCATAAATAGTTTTAATTTTATGCCTGCAATGTGTATATAATACAATATCACATTTTCTTTATTTGGGGCTTATTTTGGATTGAGTAATGCTTATAGTATTTCTGTCAATTAATCATAAACTCCTAGAAAACAGAAATAATATGTTCTAACCTTATATATTTTCCAGGTCACTGAGTAAAAATTTGTGCCAAGAACAGGTGACATTTTAATTAAGACTCACACATAACTTATTAAAATGTATAATGTGTATACCTTTCAACTAAGCAATTCTAATAGAAATATATTTCAAAAGATGATAAGAAAATAAGTATAAGATAAATAACAAAAATAGTACCTGTTATAGCAAAATGTTGAAGAAAACATAATATTCAATAGAGGAAATAAAAAATAAAATAGTCTATTGCAACATACCATTTTTCATGCGTATGTGACTTCTCCACTATCTATGATTTGAAATCAAAATTAATTTATTTTCTTATATCAGCTGAGATAAATCATTATTATACTGACTGGAAGGCTCCATTTTCTTAACTGTTAACTGGGAACAAAATTACAAACTCAGCAGAGTTAGGGATCCCACACTGAGCAGCCTTCCACAGCCTTATAGGAAATATATAAATTGAAAAAATGAGCAAAGATCTTTGTATAATTGGCTATGCAATCCTCTGAAGGAAATGCATATTACAGATTTCTTATCCTGACAAAAGATGACAAATGTTTCTAAAATTCTTTATATACATATTTTAAACATATTTTTAAAATGTTTTAAACCATATTTTAAATGTATATAAAAGCTAGATAAACTTTGATATACATACTTATGTTATATTTATGGCATTTACATCTGATAGTTTCAGTATTTTGCAGCAATTATCTCCAATTTTTGATGTTACTACAAATTTTTGTAAATCATTGTTAAATTCCAATGGAAAGGACATCGAAATGATAACTTTGTCTAGCCCTTTGTTTCAATCACATAAATGGCTGAATAATCTAGGAACTTTTATAGGTCTAAATTTCAAATGGTCTTTCTTTTTCAATGAATTGGCAATAAAATCAAGGCAGAAGGTTCACTATATTTTCAATATTTTAAATAATATACAATAGAAATGATGATATATGGTCACTTCTAAGAAATGGTAACATCTTACACCTTGGCCTACCAAACACATTAAAACCACTCTAGAATACCAAATTACACACCCATTCTATTTTTATAAAGACCTCAACATTAAAATCAAACTTAAAAAATAATCTGTCTTAGTAATTCAAAGCAAGTCAAGGTGCAGTACACTCTTCTTCTCTTAAAAAATATTCTGTCTTGGTAATTCAAAGCAAGTCAAGGTGCAGTACACTCCTTCTTCTCTTTCCTCACTTCCTACATAAGAATATTATCAGATACCATAACTTTAAACATTCTAACAGCTTGCACTCAAATTTAAGAGAGGCATTATATATTTTCTTTGAAAGTTTAAGTGGACAGAAACAAATCTGTCCATTCTCAGCTCTGGAACATGCTTACTAGTTTAGCAGAGACTTTTTACCAAAGATTTTACCAGCTTTCACTTTGTCATATGATTCTGAAAATCTCCACAATGCTTCTACCCTGTTAAATGAGATCTAATGGATTAAGATATGAGTAGACCTTCTTGTATGTCATGTTGGAGACTTTTCACAGGCACCCGCAAACCCCTGATATAAAAGTAACCAAGGGGTGCCAATGATGAAAGACTTTGTTGCCATGGTGTCATCTCATAAATCATCAATTATTGTCTCTTATTATGAATGTGACAGCCACATACTGTCATAAAAGGATTTGCATTTTCATCTAGATTTAAGATTTTTTTCCAGACATCATTTGCTTTGTAAAAGAAATGTCATGACAACCGTCAAATACTTAAGCTCGTTATCAAGTATTCAAGCATTCATTTGGACTTTGTCAGTTTGGCATTTTGTCATTCTAACCCCTTTTGCATTATTGAGGACTTTATCTTTACAATTCATAAATATATTTCTAAACATAGGTATATAGTGTAATAGGCTAAATCTAACACAAGCAATGGAACTCTTTTGGTTGCTATGACAACCTAAACTGATCAATTTCCTGTCACTGTTTTAAAAGAGGCACTCTCCTGTGGCCATAAATACTAATTACAAACGTAAGCCGTTTGCTAACATGTTCAGCTTACAGATTAAAGCAGTTCATGCCTAATTTATCATTTAACATGTCCTCCCACATTTGTAGTGTGGTACAGAATGAATAATAACTTCACTTGTTTACAACATATTCAACTTAATTTTACTAATTATTTTTGCAGTTGTTGGAATTCAGCTATGCTGCTACAAATTCAGTAAACTTGATAGATTTGCAAAACACAAGGAAGGATTCCTAGATGTAATTTCTGGATTCAAATTGAAATGTTTCCTTAAAACTCCCTGCAACTGTCCATTTAAAAGAAGATGGTTATATTTTACCTAGAAAAGTTTCGAAATTCAAGAGCACACATGAAATAAGAGTCTTGTCCCAACATGTATTCCTTTAAATTAAATAAAGAACTAATATATTTAATTAAAACCTGTAGTTGAACAATATATGAAAAGTACAAGGTGATGTTCAAAATGGACAATATATGAAAATTACAAGGTGATGTTCAAAATGGACAATCTAGCTCTTGATAGAGGAAAATAACTCCATCAAGGCATTCAGTCATAGTATTATAATTTTAAGCCTTGCCTTGCCCAACCATACACATATTTTATACAAGCCTCAAAGTCTATACTTCACGTTTTGAGCCAGAAGTAGGGATAGGATGAGAGACTTGCTAACTATTTCTAAGTGTAAAGAAGAGCAATGCTACTAAATTGTTAAACTATCCCTGAAGAACAGCTCAGACCAACAATTACGGAAATGTTAGGACATCATTATCCCATCTAGAGTTTATTTTTTAACTAAAACATTTTTCTGTTCTTCAGAATTCATGAATTACATGATGGAAAAGGTATACTAGTATTTATCATATGATTTAAATATTAAAAAGAAGAACCCCTAAACTATGTTGCCCATTCATTGTCTCACTATCCCCGAGTCTAAAATTTTTAAATTTCAAATATTTTTTCTTTTTCTTTTTTTTTCAGTTGTAGATGGACACAATACCTTTATTTTATTTATTTATTTTTACGTGTTGCTAAGGATAGAACCCAGTGCCTCACACATGCTAGGTAAGTGCTCTACCACTGAGTTACAACCACAAACCCCAAGCTGAGAATTTGATTTAAATATTTTTGCAATTTCCAAAGTTGAACAGGCACTCCCCAGACTTTAAATATTCACCTAACATTTCTAGGAAGGCTGGAAACTTCTCAAATTCAAACATAATAAACATGTTCTAGTTTATTTTCTGAAAAGAGCAGCTGGAATCTAAAAAAAGTTTACCTCTGGGAATACATGATGAATACGTTGTTTTGTGAAGAATTAGGCAAAATAGAAGATGTGAGGCCACACAACACTTCTCACCAAAGTCTACAATTTAACAGGGCCTGCCATGTCACCTCCATCACAACTTTGCCTTGTCTTCGGTTTTACAAAAGGGATCCTTCCCATAACTACTGTTAATCAACACAAATTATACATCCAAAGAAAGTAAAAATCCTTTAGTGGGTCTCCTGTGGTTACACAAGAAGGAGTAACAAAGCACTTCCAACTGCTTCTCAACCCAGCAGCTGTAGCCTCAACACTCTAGGGCTCTGAGGGCCTTCTGACAGCCTGTGCTCACAGGTGCTTCTCTTCTTCTAGCACTAGCTCAGTGACTCTGCAGCAGGAATTTTACATCACCATAGTGTGGAGGTGAAAGCTTCAGTGCCTTTATTTCAAAAGAAAATCTGGTCAGCTTGAAGCAATGAAAACTAATCAGAATGCAGCCAGCCATTGGCTGTGAGCACATGTTCAGTAAAACAAAGGCTGGAATCAAAAGTTTAAGGGTCTTTTTAGTTTTTTTTTTGTTTCTCCAGTTTTGTAGGTTTTTTGCATATATATAACCAATTCAATGTAGATTTCTCCCTACATCCTGTCACGTGGATACCAAATCTCAAAAAGCAATTTATAAAATGCCATAAACTGCTGTACAACATGTGCAGAAGGACAGGAAATAATAGTAAAATAATTCAATTGTTCAATAAATACTTATTGATGATCAAAGACCAAATGTCAGGGAAATATGCTATATATTAGAGATACAATGGTTATAAAAGCCAAGGCATGGCATCTACTGCTTATTATACTAGCACTGAAATGAGCATTTAAAAGGAATTCATACAAACGTAGGTTTGCACATTTTTGCTCTTCACAATAATCCTCTAAGATGCAATCTTAGGTTCTTTTTATGGATAAGAGAATTGTAGATATTAAGTTACATGCCTGTAGTAACAGAGCTAGCTGATGGCACAATGTGGAATTTAATACAAGATTTCTGAATACAAATTCAAGACTCTTACCATTGTAACAGCATGTCCAAAAGTTTGTTTTATGAATATTAGGTTCATGAACAAAACATTTCCTTTAATAAAAAAAAGACTGAAAACATTCTATGTGGTGTCTTCTCCTATTTATTCATAGAACAAATTAACTATTCATGGAGTGTGAGAACACCTGCAGTAAATACATTTGTTTATTTAATCCCATACTCCCTAAATTTATTTTGTTCCCAAATCCTCTCTGAGGAAAAATGAATCCTCCAAGACTCAGGAACTGATGGTAAGCTCGTTTATTGGGATCAGTTTAGAAGGGCGGGTTCCTGGAAAGACAAATATGTTCTAGAATTGCATAGCATATTTATAAATCTATGCATAACAATGTGTGTGGCTACAGAAGACTATAAGGCTTTTGGTCCTTTTCTTAATCGATATTATTAGAGTTATGGGGAAAGATGTATATGGTAAAAGAATAAGGTTGATATGCATTAATAGGATGATGGTGAATTTAGAGCACTAACAAGAAAATGAAGCTGAGGGTCCCTGACCCTCTTTCTTAGCCACATTCATATTTTCCTTATGATTAAGATTAAAATTTCCCAAACTACTACTTGGAAAACTCACTGATTCTAGGCATGTAAAATCTTCTAGTGCAAGACAGTAAGAAATGCACACACACACAAAAAAAATCCACAATGTTGATGACATGTCAAAGGTACACAAGAGCCAACTGAAAGAGTTCCCAATAACCAAAGATAGGACAATTTCAGCAATAAGATAAATATTGTAGTATCTCACTATAACCCAAAGTATAAAATATATACTTATGAATCTGTACTGTTATAAATAAATGATTAAATAAACAATTGGAGAAAAAGAAACAAATCTTCTAGGCAAGACATTTCCAAATACTTTGTATACAGGAACTGCCTTCCAAAGACTCTCAAAGAGTACCTACCCTATAGAAAGGAGTTGGGGTGGTGTGGGGTGGGGGTGGAGACAGGTAATTTTGCAATGGAGAAATCTGACAAACCTTTGTAGTTTTCCTTCCCAAAATATATATTCCAAATTTAATCATAAGAAAATCATCAGACAAGCCCCAATATGGTATATTATATAAAACCTGACCAGTACTTAACAAAATTGTGGAAGAGAAAAACTGTCACAATCAAAGGGAGTAAAAGGACATGTCAACTAAATGTAATGTGGTATCCTGCATCCTAGAACAGATACAGGTCATTAGGGAAAAACTGAGGAAGTGTGAATAAAATATGAACTTTAATTTAAAACAATTTTTCAATGATGGTTCTTTAATTTTGACAAATTAATTTTAACATTAGTAACAGAAGGAACTTGATACAAGTTATATTGGAACTCTGTACAACCTTCGTAATTTTTCTGTTAACTGTATAAGTGTTCTAAAATAAAACATTTACTTTTAAAAAAACAGGCTGGGATATATGCAGCTCAATAATAGAGCACATGCTTAGGATGCACAAGGCCCTGGGTTTAATGCCCAGCACAGAAAAAGGCAACCAAACACATACACAATGCCTCTAACCATGTTTGCACCAGGCCCACTTTATTATAAAATCATTTTACCCCTACATTCACTGGAGTCTAATTTAGTTCCCATATCACAAGTGACTTGTGAAGGAGAGCTGAACAAACTAAATTAAGTGAAGAGCAATTTGTTTTTAATGCTACAAAATGTAAAATAGGTACAGACTACTTTTAAATGAACTGTTTAAATCAGATGTCCTAAATTTCTTTACAAAATATCTTTAATCCAGGAGATGTTTTCTTTCCAAATGAAATTCATTATTAAAAAGTTAAAACCACTATCTTTTTTCCTTGATAATATATCAGATACAACAATATGTGAGTTAATGAATATTTGTAAAACAGCATAAAGCATCTAATAACACCATTTTTGTAATGTAAGTTAGTTACTTTTAAAGAAGCATGACAATATAGATCTGTTCACCAACTACATTATTACACTAATATACTGCTTTTGTAGAAATAATAAATTAAAAGGAAAATGTTCATATGAAAAGAAAATCAAAGAATAATCTTACTTATACATTTAAATACAACTATTCTGTAAAAGAAAACTATTCTGTAATGATAAATAAGTTCTAAATTCTTTTAAGTACTCCCAATTATAAAGCACGATTGCTGTTATTAAAAGGCTTCAACATATTATATTTTAATAGCTTTTATATATTTAAAAATTTGAGAGCACTATATGTATCAGAGGATCCAGCGATATGTTTCATGAATTATAAGTAATATGCCACTTATATAAATTTATTGATTGAGCAATACATATTTTTATATCTCAGCTTTCTATTTAAAAAACATTTTTTACATTTTATTGATGATTCATTTCATACACTTCATCTCTTGAACAATAAAAGTAGTTTTAAAAGTCCAAATGATAATCTAAGGTAACAACATCTTTGGAGTTCTAATATGCTAGGAGGGCAAGAACCCTTTGAGGAAGCAAATTCTTCATATTGAAAACTTGGTGTTATCAAAAACAGAAAGCAAGACATGTCTTTAGGGCACTTAAAATTTATCTGCAGGACTTCAGTGCACGTTGCCATGGAACATAATTCCTTCAAGGACTACAAACCAATGAACGACCATTTTGGAATAATAGTCCCATTTCTTAACATTATTTTGTACCATTCATCAAGATGTATTACAAACCATACCAATTTAGGGACAATGCATTGCCTTTTCTAATGCATTCATACTGGGTCTTAGAATCAACTCCATTTTAGCAACTAATTAGTTACACTGACAAACTTTTAAGAATAGGGCTATACAATTTTAGAAAATGTCACCACTTTCTTTGTAAATTAATGATATGTTCCCCATTGCACAATAATAGGTGGTTATCAGGCTTTCCTCTTTATTCTGTCTCAGTCATTTAGTTAAAACTACCCTGCGCCTCCAGAGAAATTCATGGTCTGTCACCCTACTCACTGGTGTCTAGATTTATGGATATTTTAGCAGTCCCTTCATTTTCACATCACCAGGCAACTCTTTGGAGTTTAAAAGAAAGGACAGACTTCACCTGAACATTCAGACAAGTATCCTGCTACAAAAGTCTGGATTTTTTTCCACAATTCCACTTTGCTTTTATTTTTAAAGAAACACAGCCTGAGACCTAATGTATTGTACCTTCACATTATTAAATGAAACATGCAGAACATTGCATTATTATGCTACACATGGCTAAGAAATTTTAGTATTCACAGGATTATGGTAATTAAGTCTTCCTTCACTTTGGGTGATGTGACACTTGCTTGACTATAATGTCATTCCACTTAAAGTCTGTGTAAACAACATTATCTTAGTCACTCTGCATTACATTTCCAACTGTGAGCAAAATTACAAGGTCAGAGTGGACAAGAATGTAGGTAATCCCAAGGAAACATCATGTAAATGACTTGCTCAGGGTTCAAACTGGGTTTTTAATAGTAACACAAAGGAATATTTTCTGTAGTAATATCATAGTATTATTATCTAGATGCCATCTGTGTCAAAGCACATAAGTTTACTTGGGAGCAGTAGTAAGACAAAATTGTTCATGATTTTGATGTTTTGTAGATAAAAGACAAATGTTGTTTGCCAAGGCTCCATTCAGTCCAACAAAACTGTGGATCCTCAGTAAACAGTAGTACATGTAATGATTTAAACTGGTTTTGTGAAGAAAGAGTCACCAAAATCTCAAATACATATAGTAATTTTTACAAATGTATGTGGTAAACTCAATACACAATTTCGTCCTTCCTCCTTTCTTCTTTTAATAAATTTTGAGGAACCATAATATTTTTTTTTTCCACAAAGAGCACTGATTCCTCAATAGCCTTGGCAATCACTTAGTGAAATATGTCCAAGAAGTGCTGCTTCAAAATGCTCTGAATCTATATCTTTGAAACTTGCTTAAAGGTTTTGGAATATCTTGTTTTTTATGTGCTTTAACTAGTGCTATTGAAAAAGTTGGATTAAATCTCCATATTGTATATGTAAGATCTGGGTAAAGATAATCTAGAATATCCTGGCAGAGTTTTTTCTTCACGAACCCATAGAAGTAGCACAGTAAACAAAATAGTTGCTTCCAGAAATATGTTTAAACTGAAAAAATAGAGGGCCAATTAGCAAAAATAGCAATAAAAGTTATTAAATATGAGCCCGACAATCAGTTCTCAAACAGGCCAAAATGGGTAAAACACTCAAAAGCAATTTATGTGGGATTCTATGAGCTTATTGTCACATTAAATAAGGTGTATGCATGTAAATTATATTAATCTAGAGATCATATGAACAAAGTGTGTGAACCATAATTTTTGTCTAGTTTTGGATGTTGAAGTTCTGTAGGAGGTCAATTCAATTTGGAAATTTGTCCACAGGCATCTTATTATTTTTTCACTCTTTCTATTTGAACTATTTTATAATTAATCACAAATTTTTACACTATCAAAATGTTAAAAAAGTGATTTCAGAATAGAAATATCATTTTAAATATGCCAGAAATATGTATATATTTGTGTATAGGTGTATGTATGTGTATGGGTATATATACATATTAGTATGTATATAAGAAATTAGGTGTTTTAATAATAAGTTTTATACCAGTTCACAGGTTATATAATATATAGGTCCAAAGCCTTTGCACTTTGAAATCCCATTGCCTTCATTCAAATGCTAGTTCTCATATTTGAGGATGGATGTTCTTGGATGGGTCACTGAACCTCTCTGCAACTTGGTATCATCATCTGTAAAACAAGGATTATAATAACAACACCTACTTTGTAGGGTTGTTAGGATGATTTAATGAACTAAAATACAGAACATCACTTCCTATCATGTTTGGTGAATATTAAATATTATTACATCTGGCAAAAGAAAGGACAACTGTTCATCAATTTTTATCTTAAATTGTCTTATTTATATGTTTAAACTGGTCAAATTTTAGTTAATAGGTTTAATTAATTAGTATATTTAAACATATTTCATTCTTTTCATGGAACAAATTAATTATGGTCAAAACTAATTATTAGGGGCTGTGGCTGTGACTCAGTGGTAGAATATTCACCTGGCATGAATGAGGCACTGGGTTTGATCCTCAACACCATATAAAAATAAAATTAAAGTATTTTGTCTATCTACAACTAAATATATATATATATATATATATATATATATATATATATATATATATATATATATATATATACACACACACACAAATAATTATTAGAAAGGGCAGCACCATCTACACAAATTTAAATAAATATCAACAGTTTTGTACATTATCATATGTGTTGAACAGTTTTCAATTTCTCATCTTTCGTATGTGTCATTATTTGAAAACATCAACTATAATAATCCTCAACAAATGAGGTTTTTCTAGTTCATTTTGGATTTGAGATTGAGCCTTATTATCTTTTGGATTTTTTTTTTAAGTTTTCAAAGTTTTTGAGTTTCTCATGAGAAATGACAATGTTAACTTACTATCCCAACTGAGGATTTATGGTGCAGATCATAGAAGTCTTTAAAGCAGGTTTAGCAGTGGGGTGTTTTTCTTTTCGTTTTTTTTTTTTTTTTTTTTTTCTAGAGAGATTGGAATTTAATTGTTTCCTTTTTAGACAAATATACTTTTAGGTTGCCAGTGATGAAAGGGGCATACAGATGTCAAAAGCATTGTAGCACAGTGGGATTATGTGCTAAGGTCCAGGGCAGGACAGACAAACAAGCAAAGTCTCAGATCAGTCAAACAGTTACCTCTTAATAAAATCTCAAATGACCAACTTTTGTTTTGTCTTTGCCAATGTCCACCAAAAGTTCAGATGAAGTTTTGTTGTGTTAACTACTTACATTTCTTTTATTTTTTATTTTAACCATTTGTAAAAATAAAGGAATTTTTAAAGATGGAATTGAAACTTTGTTTAAAGGCAAACCAATTTAAAATAAAACAACACATGGTATACACATGCCTTTCTTCCTATTAAAGCAAAACAAATTAGGCTTTAAATAGAAACCTTAATTATGTTATGTAACAGAACTGTGCTTAAATATTCTCTTTTGGTCATGGCAGTAATGATTTGTTTCACATTGCATTTCATTGATAAACATTAAAGCAAAAATAATCATAATTTTAATTTTCAAACCACTTTAAAGGGAAAACTACATTGGCTATTTCTATGTATTTAAAAAAATTACAAAGTGCATGACCACCATTTTGAGTACCAGAACCCCACCTACTATTTATTTACTTTACATGATTTTTTATCATCAAGCATTTCAGGTACATTTTATAGCAAACTATGATTTTTTGTTTTGTTTTTTGTTATTTCAGTAACTAAAGGATTTACAATTTAGAGCAGAGATCACAAATTGATATCCCATGGACTGAATCTAGATCACATATGCATTTTGTTTTGTCTGAAAAGTGTTGATTTTTTAATTAAATTATTTACCAATATGTAAGGTTTGGAGAATTTCATATAAAAGTTTGTCTTCACAGCTTCTCTTAAAAGTAAGACCTTAACAACACTAAATCAACATTCCCACATGGGAGCAATCAGCTTTGGTGAGTAGTAACCACCACTTTTAGAAAAAAAAATACATATTTTTAGTTCACCATATTCACTTCTACTCCCTATTGCTTATAGTCTTTCATTTATATCACCAGCCTTGCCTCCATAGGCATCAGGGTTTGTGGGCCCCCTGGTTCTCTATGGTTTAAGTGATTTAATACATATATTTTCAAAAACAATTCATGGTTTTCTCATATTTCAGCAAGTGCAAAATCTTATAAAACTCATATGTACATATGTAATGTGTGCTTTGATAACCTAAAAATGAATCTATATATCTATAAATACAGTTACACTTAATTAAGAGTTAATTTACATGTAATTTTACTAGAAAAAAATAAAAATAAAAGCAAATTTCAATTCCTGACTTCAATTACATTTATATAAAATCAGAAATAGTTTCAATATCAAAACTTAAACTCGAAATTAAATCCATCTCATTCAGTTAAAATCAATCATTAATAATTTTTTCTTGGTTTTTAGTGTCCACAGCTTTGATGTCATAGTTGAATACAAAGTTTTGCACTTAAGGAGGTACATTCACTGTTTTAGGTCACTTGGGAATTATTTAGTATGCATGATATTTAAGACTAATTTTAATTCTCATTTTCTATATTAAAAACTTAAAACAATAAATCACAGTGTGGTCCCCATCTCCCCCAAAGCCCTATTACATTTTTCTTATAGAAAAATATGGACAAAACTTGCATCAAGGGAAGTCTTAAAGGAAGGGGGAAAAAACATTATCAAACAGTGATTTCCTCTGAAAGGGGTATGTGAAAGAGAATTGGGACTCTATTCCAGGCAATAACAAAATATACATCAGGATCAGGGTTCCACTCCTCCCTTGTCTCTGAGTCACTACCCATTCTTTTCTGAATAACAAACTGAAAGAATGAGGCTTGGAATAATATGCTATCTCTATTTGTAATTTAACTGAAATTCCATAGATATTTCAGGAGGTTTCAAATGTAAAGCTTCCTGGACTTCCAACTATTTTCAAAATACATTACTGGGAAAAAAAAAGAATTTCAGATATTGTAGAACTACTAGCATGTCTATAAAATATAACTGTCCCTACTGCTTAGAACTTGGAAAGTCTAGTTCTTTTCCATGCTGTAGCAGCACACTTAATAGCCTGTGCTACCCTGCAAAAGTGAATGTACCTTCCTAAGCATTCCACAGCCAAGGGGTAGGTGGACACCTGAAGTACTTTCCCATTATTTTGCATAAGTGTTACAGTTTTTATGTCAGTGACCCCCTAGGCCCCATCAACTTTTTTCTCTAGCTTCTGTTTTAGTTTCCAGGGAGGGAGTTGCTCCCTGTGACTGCCAATCGTCATCTCACTATATGATCCTGGGATTCATTTCCAGTTAATAGATATAAATGATGACTAACTGGAAATAGTGAAACAGTGGAGACCCCAAATACTTAGAATGCTCGAATGTAAGGACTGATTCTAATAGGCTATTTGGATTTCATTTTTCTTATCATCAATAAAGGACTAAGATTCAACATTTGCTGCTGAAAATTCTAAGAGGCTCCCCTTTCCTATCTTAGGAAGTATAGTCTAGGGAACAAGATTATGGAAGTTGGGTTTAATCTGTACAGGCTCCAGGACATTCTCAGGAAGTTGATTTTTAAAAAATAAATACATAAATACCTGTTTACAGCTTGTTTTCTTGTCATTTGCCTCTTCCTTCTAAAAGGAGAGTGTAGCAAAAAATAAATAAATAAAACTGGTTAATTGAGAGTTCTGGTTAGTTAGCTTCCAATTAATTAAGGCTTTATTATATTTCACAAAAAAGTCTTCTTAAATTCTGCAGAAATTTTAGATAGGTTACACACAATGAAACACCAGCAGGGAAGAACACAAAGAAGGTAGGAAAGCCTGAATTGCTATTAGATAGTTTTTTAAATATATGGATAATGTTATTACATTCTGGTTTAATCCCAATTGAGTAAAAAATAATGTGAAATGTCATGTGGTTTAGGGCTTTTCTCTATATGAAGGCAAGGAAATAAAGTTACAGATTTCTGTTGAAGAAAATGGCCTCGGGTCGTAACAATTCCAAAAAAACGATTCAGCAATATTATGTCTTTTCCCTTCCTTTTGAGAACCTTTCTTCCCATCCCATTGGGTATTCCACTACTTTCGAGGAGAGAAAAAATGTGTATTTTTTTCTCCTTTTTAAATTCAGTTAACAGTATGATGAAAATAAGTTATCACACAGCTCACTCTGTACTTATTTCTGGAGAAATACTGAACTATCTTACTTGTTTCCCACAAGGGTTACACATTCACACACACACACACACACACACACTCACACACACACATACACACACAGTCATACAAACATCCACACAAAAGAAAATTAAACACATAAAGAAGAGATCAATAAAAATCTCATGAAGTTAGCTTAGTTAACAAAACAACCATTTTCTTTCTTTTAAAAATTTTTTATAGTTGTAGATGGATAGAATGCCTTTATTTTATTTGTTTACTTTTATGTGATGCTGAGGATCAAACCCAGTGCCTCACGCAAGGTAGGCAAGCACTCTGCCACTGAGCGACAATCCCAGCCCACCAATCTCTTTTTTAATTATTTTTAGTTGTAGGTAGACACAATACCTTTCTTTTATTTATTTATTTTTATGTGGTGCTAAGTACCAAACTCAGTGCTTCACATGTGCTAGGTGAGCACTCTACCACTGAGCTACAACTTAGCCCCATAAAATAGCCAAGCTTACCAGTAGTATATTACTTTTCAGTGTTCCCCAATCATTTAGTAAAGAACAAAAAAATCTAAACTAACATGCTAAAAAAATCTATAAGGACTACAATCTTTCTTTTTTTTTTCCTGATGATCCAGTCTTTGTTTTTTGTTTGTTTGTTTGTTTTTATTGGTTGTTCAAAACATTATAAAGCTATTGACATATCATATTTCATACATTAGATTCAAGTTGGTTATGAACTCCCAATTTTACCCCAAATACAGATTGCAGAATCACATCGGTTACACATCCACATTTTTACATAATGCCCTATTAGTAACTGTTGTATTCTGCTACCTTTCCTATCCTCTACCATCCCCCCTCCCTCCCCTCCCATCTTCTCTCTCTACCCCATCCACTGTAATTCATATCTCTCCTTGTTTATTTTCCCATTCCCCTCACAACCTCTTATATGTAATTTTGTATAACAATGAGGGTCTCCCTCCATTACCATGCAATTTCCCTTTTCTCTCCCTTTCCATCCCACCTCATGTATCTGTTTAATGTTAATCTTTTCTTCCTGCTCTTCCTCCCTGCTCTGTTCTTAGTTGCTCTCATTATATCAAAGAAGACATTTGGTATTTGTTTTTTAGGGATTGGCTAGCTTCACTAAGCATAATCTGCTCTAGTGCCATCCATTTCCCTGCAAATTCTATGATTTTGTCATTTTTTAGTGCTGCGTAATACTCCATGGTGTATAAATGCCACATTTTTTTTATCCATTCATCTATTGAAGGGCATCTGAGTTGGTTCCACAGTCTAGCAATTGTGAATTGTGCTGCTATGAACATCGATGTAGCAGTATCCCTGTAGTACACTCTTTTAAGGTCTTCAGGGAAAAGTCCAAGAAGGGCAATAGCTGGGTCAAATGGTGGTTCCATTCCCAGCTTTCCCAGGAATCTCCATACTGCTTTCCAGATTGGCCACACCAGTTTGCAGTCCCACCAGCAATGTACAAGAGTACCCTTTTCCCCACATCCTCTCCAGCACTTGTTGTTGTTTGACTTCATAATGGCTGCCAATCTTACTGGAGTGAGATGGTATCTTAGGGTGGTTTTGATTTGCATTTCTCTGACAGCTAGAGATGGTGAGCATTTTTTCATGTACTTGTTGATTGATTGTATGTCCTCCTCTGAGAAGTGTCTGTTCAGGTCTTTGGCCCATTTGTTGATTGGGTTATTTGTTTTCTTATTTAATTTTTTGAGTTCTTTGTATACTCTGGATATTAGGGCTCTATCTGAAGTGTGAGGAGTAAAAATTTGTTCCCATGATGTAGGCTCCCTATTTACCTCTTTTATTGTTTCTCTTGCTGAGAGAAAACTTTTCAGTTTAAGTAAGTCCCATTTGTTGATTTTTGTTATCAACTTTTGTGCTATGGGTGTCCTATTAAGGAATTTGGAGCCCGACCCTACAATATGTAGATCGTAGCCAACTTTTTCTTCTCTTTTGGATATTAATGCATTTCTTAGTAGCAAAGAAACAGGAATCTCCTATGATGACCACAACAAATAATTGTAGTTGGTTCATCACTCCCTTTATTCAAATGACCTTTTTGCTAAGTGTCTCCTTTCAGGCTTTTTGTTGTTTTTTTTTTTAAATTACATGATTATTTTTTAAAAAATAAATGGCTTCTGTGCTTCAAAAGTTTGTATAAAGGTGTCTCAATAAATAAGAAATGCAAACCTTTATCTAGTACTAGGGAAAAGAAGTGAAACAGAAGGTGAGCCTTTTTTAATCTACTTTTATATCTGTCATTTCACTGTTAAAAAAAAATATTTGATTTGGCTTTACAGTTTGGTCATTCAATCATTTTTGCAATGACAATCTTCTTAAATATGATATACTCATAAAAATCAAATCAATAATAATGCATGCTTCCTTAATCTAATGGCAATGCAATGGTATATTTGAGAGCCTTTCTCCACATTGTCAAAGATTTCCTCTTTTTCTTATGTGCAAAACTTTATAAATTCAAAAGAATTATTTTGGCTATCATCATGTGTATATTATTATATAAGCCCCAAAAAATAAAAATAATTTAACTATACTATACCATGGGCTTCACTGATAATTTACATTTAGATTATGAAATTACTGACTTCTGATACATTCTTGTTAATAATTAAGAGCAGCCTGTATTTTGAATTAATCAAGGTCACTTTTACTCTGTACCACTGGTAGATAAATTTTCAGACTTTGATTCTTCCAAATTTTGTTGCAAAGCTCTACACAGTTAATAGCAGGGATGTAGCCATCTTTGATTGAAGTCAGTCTTGTAAAAGACTCAGAAATATGTAACTATCACTTTTGAAACCGAAATCTAGACCACAGAACTACATTTAATAATACAAAGAAAAACAAATATTTGACAAGAAAGGATAAAATACCACAAAATAAGAAATCCACTTAAAATCTCAGAAATATTGGCTTGGTCTTTTTTCAGAATAAATTGAAAATCCACTGTCAAATTTAACATAGTAAGTCCAACATCTGATGTTAGGGTAACTAAATAGAGTGTTCCTTTCTTTAATTCTTCAAACAGGACAAAGACCTTCAATAGATAATTTTAAAGATACAGTCAACCTTTGAATTTCAGGAGCAGTGCTGGTGAGTAATGTACGGAAAGACAAAGTGGACACATTCCTTTCTATATGTTCAATCAGTGCAGCTTTTCTATTCCCATGTGATATATTGGGGGTGTCTGAATTGTTGTTGACCTCCCACTACCATGACCATTTAACAGACGAGGAAATTAGCCCTAAGATGTTCAATTATTTGGCGAATGTCTCAGAGTAAGCTAAAGTCAAATGTATACTGATCCCTGATTCATAGCTACAGTTTGTAAATGTGTGATCTTGTTTCATCTACTGAGTATTAAGGAACAACTTTTTGAAGACTGTTCCAACAGTCTCCCCTGTTTTATCCTCCTAGGGATATAATAAGGTCAAAAGACATTACATATGCACTTAGAGAGTAGAAAAGATATGATTTGTGGCTCCCTTGATCTCTAGGCCAGTAGATCTTTCTATACTCTCCTATCTTTTTCTTTTAATTTTTAATCAGAAACTATAAAATGCCAAACCAAGCCTGCCAAATATATATTTGATTATATTACCAGAGGTTTAAAACTATGTAAACTTTATAGAAAATCTGAATTTCAAGCTTTTCAAAAATGTAAAAGCTGACAGTACTATTTCCACATACTTATTGACTCTGCACAACTAGAAGAAGTAGAGAAGCAATGTCTACCAATAGACATGCACTCTGCTGCCTCCTACAATTCCCACAATTTCTCATGACCTTACACCTGGCCCTCTTTAATGAATTCATGTTATCACTCTGGTCCCAGTAGGAATTTGAGTTTTATGACCACTATTTGAAAATTTGGGGTATAGTTTAACCAAATATTATTTATTTTTTTTTTCAAATTAGTTGTGGGATCTCAGGAAACTCCATGTATGTAAACTGTTTATTGAAGGGGCACTGAAAGTGGTAGATCATATATCTAAAAATGTTGGAAGTGCTTTATTTAACAAGTAAAGACAAGCCTTGACCATTGAAGTTGACACCACTGTATTAAAGAAAAGCCTCTAATAAAACAGGTTGTACTAGATGAAAACAGATTCCATAAAAACACTGATTACAATTCACCATAACTATGTCATTTGATCAGAGTAATAGTCATTCATTTTAAATTTCCAAATATCAATAAAATATTTGCTGATTTGAAATGGTAGTCAGCTGTTAACTCGGCCTACACTGCCATGTTGTTGTTTTTTTGTTGAGGGGCAGGGAGTACTTGATTAGGCTATTTCTTACACAGAGAACTTGTGCTAGCCAAATCATCTGTTTTTCTAGTTCAATACAGTAAACAAAATGTTAATTTGCAAACAGATGTACAAAATAGAGCATAAATCAAGCAATGCCTTCCTCTCCCACATGACATGGTAGGTAGAGGGTAAATTTCCAGTAATTATGTGTTAGTAAACCTTTTAAAGGTTGTCTTTAGGGATAGGACAAAATCATATTAACTGTTGCATTACCACTGTTGAAGCTTTTAGCAGACTTTTCTCTTACTCTTAGCTGGTAAATTTATTCATTTTATATGTCATTCTTTGTGAAGACAAATAAAGCCTATGACATTTTCAAAATTTGATTGTAGGCAATGTGGTATCAGGTATATGCACATATATACACACATATTTATACACATACATATATTCATCTATTTATATAGGGTACTGGTATATAACTCAAAGAAAGCAAGACTCTATCCAAGTTGTTTCTGACAGATGATTCTTTATATAAACACTAATTCATCAGTCTAGTCTGAGAAAACTAAGGAGTTTCAATGTTACTCATATGTTCAACAATAACAAAGAATTTCAGAAAAGGATTATTGTTTGTAGAATCAAATTTTTTTTCAAGGCAATGTTCATAACATATAGAATAATTTGTTGTTCTCCTGCTATAACACTAATTATTTCAGTATATTTACAATATGTGTCCAATGAAGGATAAAGCCAGTTAAATATATTTAGTGGTACCAGCAATGTATTCCTGATAGTATTTTCAGTAACATTATTCCACATATTCAAACTCAGCAAATATTAGTCACATTCAAAAGCTCTCATTATTAGATAAATAACCTGAAATCATTTGCATTGTAAACTTTAAACATTAAAATTTCTCAAAACCTTTATAAATATTAAATCATTTCATGTTTTGGCATCTCTGTCCACAATGTTTCTGTTGGAAATTTTTATTCTTATAATCTTATGATTTTTGTAGGTTTGGCTGAAGACACCATGAATGACATTTTGAATCTTGTCCTTTGATCTATATGGGGGTTCTAACCAGCCTCTTGTAAGGGATTTTTTTTTCAGCATTATTACATTAGTTATATTTCAGGTCTTCCAGTTAATGATGGTTTCTTGGTATTGTATATTCAGAATGACTCATGGAAAACCCTGAGGAAATGCTCTAGAAGCCAAACAAAACATTTATATTAGATATAAATTACAGTCCTTGAAACATTGGATGCAATTGCTGCTTTATTAGCTATTGTGTTTGATACTTTGGTATCACACTGAGATGATAGAAAATTGGTCTACTTCGTAAATATTTTGCCGCTTATGTGAAGAAACTAATGTCAACCCTGAACTCTGAGTTGATGATTAAAATGGTTATTCCCTCATAACACTTATCACAATGTATAATTATATATTTTTAGGTCTATCTTCCCTACAAAATTGCAATATCCATGAAATAACAAGTTAGATTTCTTGTTCACTATTTTACTTCAACACCTAACAATGTTGTTGACATATAATAGTCATCAATAAATATTGGTCAAATGAAATTAATATTGGCCATGTGAGGGGGACACTAAACTTCTTCAAAATGATCACTGTGGAGTCTTTAAACTTATTTTCACAAAACACATTTTAAGAATCTATTTCTCCTATGTAGCACTGACTTACATTATTGATTATGGTGCATGATTTCTAGAAGGACAGTCTTGGTGTTTGAGAATCTAAGTAAACATTCTCTGAATAACCAAAGTTGATCAGAAGTTTTATAAACTGAAACATATCTGATGGCATCAATGCGAATTATTGATGGGTAAAAATACAAATTCATTATTCATGGAGATAAAGAATATTCCAAATTTATTTTAATTATAGCATTACTTTTTCTAACATTTTACTTCTTTGCCTAATGAAGCTTAAATTAGATGTGAAAAGCTGAAAATTCTGTAAGCAGAACTCAGCTAAGCTGTTTCTAAGAAAATAAGTTTCATTTGACAATTGATCATTCTGGTAATCCTATCTGGTTTAGTTTAGCTGCAGATGAAGACAATCAAGAAGGATTCAAAGCAAAGGAATCTTTGCCTGGACATGCTCTTAATGTATTACCGGGAGGAGGGGATAAAGAGAATGACCGTTTTGAAAGTCTGTTAAATCCCTTACATTCATGCCTTGCCTTAATCCTTGAGGAGGTACACTCTGCTATTTAAAAATAAAAGTATATTCCTTATCAATTAAGAGAGCAGAGGCATATATTTAAAATTACAAATGATAACATTCTGAAATACTAGATACAGCTTGGTAACAGGCTCAAAATCTCACATTTAAATAATAGCATCTTACCATTATACAGTTATACAATTAGCAGATCATCTCCTCTGCGTTAACTAATGTAGTGCAACTATTTGGTGTGCATAAGCGCGTTTGAATCATTGTCCCCATTTCTATATATATAGAAACTGAAACTGAAGGATTTTTAATCTTATTCTGTATTCTTCCACTTATTGTTTATGATATTTATGTATCTATATGTGACTGAATTACCATTTTATCTTGATGCATTTTTCCTTGATAAACTTTGTTGTTTTTACACAATGCAAAGAATCAACATCTTTAAAAATTGAAGGAAGCTCTTCAAACATGATTATAATTGATATCTAACAGTTTACATACTGATCCCATAGAGGCCACATTTATCACCTCGCCCTATCACAGAAGCTGCTTAATTCAATATTCATTCTACAAATGCTTACTGATCATCAACTATGTACAAAAGGCTATGAGCTATGGGGCTACATAGAATACAAACATCTTCAACCAGAGTCCTAGACATCAAGAATATTACAATCTAAAAAGAGAAAGAAATCATGGTCACAAATTATTACATTGAAAGACTGTGAGTGATAAGTACCACATAATCTGTTGGCATACAGTAGGCACTCAAATATATCTGATTAATGAATGTTGAATCCATGAGATATATACTACACAACTATATGAATCTAGGAGATGAAGGTATCATTTTTTTATTGGTTGTTCAAAACATTACAAAGCTCTTGACATATAATATTTCATACATTAGATTCAAGTTGGTTATGAACTCCCAATTTTACCCCAAATACAGATTGCAGAATCACATCGGTTACACATCCACATTTTTACATAATGCCCTATTAGTAACTGTTGTATTCTGCTAGAAGGTATCACTTTTACCTGTAGATGTCAGTGAAGGAGGTGAAATTTGATTTGAATCTTGAAAGATTAGTTTTGAAGAACAAAGACTGGAAGAGGAGAACAATGATTTAGGAGGTGAAATTGACAGGATGTACAGAATATTCAAATTGTTGAGAGAAAGATGGTGGTGAGGAGACCAAGTAGTAGGGTACTCCAGTCAAGTAGAGATAAAAATCAAAAGAAAAGTACATGTGCAACAAAAAGTATAAAGCTATAAAGCCAGCATTAACATGACTTAAAGCTTAACTTAATGTGGAAACCAAATATAAAGAGGAAAACAAAGGAGAACTCTTGAGCTTATGATTTTGTTTCCATGAAAAGTTACTTTCCAAGTTTTATAAAATCATGTTATAGATCAATATTTTGTACAACAACAAATTCTGGAAGAAACAGTGTTAAGAGAAAGAACACTGATCAAGGCAAAAGGAAACTTGGATTAATATTAATTCTAACTAGGTCACTGCCTAGCTGTGTGATCATGAACAAATCACTTCCCCTCTTTAAATCCCAATATCATTATTTGTAAAACCAAGATAGATAAACTGACCTTTCTATTCCATCATAGCTCAAATGCCTTATAATACTCTGATTCCTAAATTGTTGACAACCCACCTACAATACAAGTAAATTAAATTAAAATTCCTCTGAGAAGTCAGAGGCTATTTCACAGGAGTTGACACTCCTGAGACATACTCTTTTTCCTCTGATTCATAAATAGTTATTTCAATTCCTGATATTCTGAGTGTGTTTATAAGAATGTTATAATCAAATTGTATATCTGTAGATTTTTAGGTCTTCATAACATGAAGGTAAAAATAAGGCTCCCATTTATCAAGAAAACCACTATTATTTTCATTTCTCCTCCAGGCAGTAAGTTTTATCTTGACTTTCCTGAATGAAAAAATTCCTATAGATAAATAAAATAAATTAGACCATTTGCCTAAAAGTTACATAAAGAAGAATCGCCACTCCTACTGACTCCCATCTTCCTTAGATAAAAATGAAAGGACATAACAATATGCATGTTTTCATCTATTTATTAATATATTCAACATTAACTTACCCCATGAGTTTGTGTTCATTATCATTTAAAATGCAAACAATAGAAATGAAGACTTATAATTAATGAACATCTCCTTGTGGTATCTACCAAAAGATCATACACACAAAATGTACATAATTATGTTATAGTCAAAAAATGGATATAATAAATATATAAAAAAAGGTTGTGAAACTTTCTAAACCTTATTGCTGTTAATCACTTACTATTTTCCTTTCTAATAGTAAAATCAGGTCAAATGAAAGACTTATCCTAATATTAATCCTGGTTACTTTTTTAACATATAAGCTGGATTCTATCTCCTTCCTCTCTGCTGAACAGGCACTTTGTGTTTGCCTTTGATAGAATACAGTCATAAGAATTGCAGCCTCACTGGCTGCGATTCTTAAAAAGCCACAAAACCTAACTGCTAAACACCCCATAGATAACGAGATCAGCCCAAACATTATAAAACCATATGAAACTCTTTAGAAAACATGTGTTGGATAACAAGTCTTTGGGGTGACAGTATTGATTTCAGATGGAACTGTCAAGATAAAAGCTCATTTGTTCAGGACCTATCTCCAGGTTTCAATGTAATGAAATATGATTTTTAAGTTTTTTTTAAAAAATTATTCCTTTATTATGTTTATTTCTCCTCAGATATTGATAAATATTATAATTGAAATGTTTGTAAATAGAGTTTGTATTTCTGATATTCTTTGATTTTAATGTTTTATGTTATTGCAGTGCCATAAATTTTGACTTATAGAAAATTTCTCCCAATTTAAGTTTCCTTCTCTATGAAGTATTGTATTTTTTCTACCCCTTCTATATTTAGTTCTCTGTTGTCTTAAAAGAGTTCTGAATTCTGCATTATCTATTTTTTATTTGCTTTTTGTAGGGTGCTGGTGGTGGTGATGGTTATCACATCATTTTTTGCCTTTATCTCTCGATCCCAATCAAATTAGAGTGATTAATTCTTGGTGAGAATCAATAGACTGACACTATTTTCTATTTTTAAGTGTCAACAGGATAACCACCAAGTTTCTAAATAATAATGTCTAATACTCTATAGGTATCAAGGCAGCTTATTCAAATGTAAACCTACATTCCCATCAAGGGTTATGATTAGCACTAAATAAGTACATATGAAGGCTATTAGCTGTTTCCTATTGCCCATTCTGTTTGTCGAAGTTACTAGTGGGTGTTTTCTCCTTTTCAGAAGTTGTCTATATTATTCCCTTTTGTATCATTACCCTTTTCACTTTATCAAGTACTAGATATTACTCCCATGATTTCTTCTCAAATAATGCATAAACACTTCTTTATTTAAACATAGCTCTATGTACTGTCCATCATTTCCAAAATGTGCTCTTTTAAGTCTAAAATATCACCAGGCATGCTTTTTTTTTTCTAAAGGTTCATCAGCAGTAATGTCCATAGGGTTTTGGAGAAAACTCTTATTATTACTTGGCTCCTTAATTCAACCAAACTTTCAAAAGGATGCAAAAAAAAGAAGAAAGAAAAAAAGCAAAATAAAAAATGAAAGAGAGAAAAGAACTTCTCTCCCCTATTATATGAAAATGAATCATTGTTAATGAAGAGATCAGATACTATCCAGCATGGGCTATGGGTCTTTCTTAGCCATCTCTTCACGCTTCTTCTAATGCTTATATAGTCACCCCTTGTTTAGGACTCCTTAATATTGCATTCTTTCTTTTCCACACTATATAACGTGTAATAGTCTTATTCCTGAAAATCAAGGGATTTCAGACTGTCTCCTCATCTCTCCAAGGAAACTAGGCCTTCCTTTTTCCCTTCTTACCCATTGTAGCAATCCTATATGAGATTCTTAGTCTTTTACTCTGCTTATTTGTGAGGCTCTGGTGTTATAGTGATCACATCTTGAAGAATGCCTTTGTATCTGTGAATGCCTTCCCCTAAAAAAAAATCACATCAAGAGGCAATGAAAGACCACCCAGTTATTTCTGAAGGTGCATTTGTAGTAGAAAACAATACATTTTTGCCACACTCACAAATAGCATGTCCTTATTACCTCACACTTACCATTTACCCATTACAATTGCAGCAAACAAAAATGAAAAAAAAATCAATAGCAATGTCACGCAAAATAGGCAGAGAGGTCTTAAATTCTTTACACACAAATTACAGAGCATTTAGGGGATGGAGGAAAAAGCTCAAAGGTGTTACAAGCCTTGACTTTCTTTTGAAAGCATCATTTTCTTTAAATGCTTTTTAATAGAAAATAAACCCATGTCTATTTTAATAATCTTTCAGTTGTAAAGCCAAAAAATAAAATGAAATTAAAACCATAAGCAGCAGCATAAGGATAATTTTAATTATATAAAACAAAATTATTTTATAAACTACAGAAGCATACTAATGAAATAGCTTTTATTTCCTCCAAATACTATTGTGGTTCAAACATTTAGTCTGCTGAACATAATATGTGTGTATAATGTGAATCTGCATACAAATGTATTTGTGATTCATGCAGAGAACCAAATTTAATACCAGGCACCATGATTTTTCTCAACTAGTTTTCAGAGGGAAATGTGATTTATAATTTGAAGTCATCACTAAAATTTCAAATTTTATTTCTATGAACTAGTTGCTAAAAGGAAAACAGAGACTAGTAAATACAATCATGTATAATTGCAATTGTATACAAACAAGGTGTTTTTAGCAAGTTTTTGAAAATCATTTATATATTTTTGACAACTGTTCAAATATTAGGATTATGAAATTTATCTCACCATGCTGTCCCATGATAGTATCAACAGGATCATTTACATGATTAAAATATTTTAAGGTTAACCACATAAGATTTTAGTGAAAACTTTTTAAAGATATAGAGTTATAAGAATGATCAACAAGGTAGAAAAATTGTTTTTGCTATCTACTTGAGGCAGCAAGAGTTCATTTTAAAAGGAACATCAAGTTCTAAAGCCAATTTTATCTTTCCTAATTACTATCTCTTTAAAAAACATGAAAATATGACTCTAAATAAAGCACTTAAATTTGAGATCAAACCCCTAAATTATTATACATATAATACATGTTTACATTATACTTAAAATATAATGTAAACATGTATTATATGTATACCTAGAACATTTTCATTAAGGAAATGCAATGCTACTAGTAGGAATGAATTCTAAACAATCTGAATTTATTACCAAATAATTTTTTCTAAAGCCAGTTTTCCTTAGGGTTGAAAGTTGGTCATTATAATAGACTGGATTCTTAGCTGACTTTTCTATATTTGAAGTAGACAAATTACCAGAAAAAATAATTGAAAAACTGAGTTTCAATCCAGTCACCTAACCAAAGGGTTTTTCCTGCATACTGATGAACTGCTTCTCTCTAAACAATTATTACAGTTTGAATAATACAAATATTATCATAATTAACAGTAAGCCCAACTGTGAGAACTAGAATATGGTAGTGAAAAAAAATCACCTATTAGCAATTGGCATATCTACAATATTGTAGAGCCACTGGCTTTTCCAAAGTTCAGTAATTTGGTGACATGTTGAAATAATAAGAAATTCTGTTTCTACTACAAACAGGGAGAAATTAAGTGTCTAAGGAAATATTTAAGTGTCTTATTTCCTTTAATTTACAACAATTAGGAGAATGAAGTGAGGGAAAGTCATGGAATTAGGATTTTCTGTTATATGTAAACTAATTTCAAGTTACGCCTGTTTTGTGTCTTCTGTGAATATTTTTCAAAACAACACCCACATTTTAAATTTTTGTTTTATTTAGTATATAACCTTAAATTTACTTCAATATATTTTAATGGTTTGGAATAAAATTCATCACTTTTATGTTTTGGCCAAACTATTTTTAAGTTAATATTTTAGTTTTCTCCTTTTGCTGTCAGCTCTCTTATGTGTGTATGTGTGTGTTTCAATAATTTCTTTTCTTTTCTTCTTTCATGTTAATTTTTTATTATTTTTTAAATTTATATGACACTGGAATGCATTACAATTCAATAATTTCTACTATGGCAATTAATGCCATAAAGATGTTTCTGCTTTCTCTCTGAATATATAGCTCACAGTATAATTCAAACCCTGGACTTGAAATTCTACATGCCTCTTTTCAGTGGGCAAAAGTAAAATGCCTTCTATGCAATAATTCCAACTGACATGAATATTTAGGTTTGAATATTTAGGTTTATATAGTATCTAGCATTGCTCTGAAAACTAACAATTGTTAAACATGCAGTAAATATTTGCCAAGTGAAAAGTAAGAGTAATCCAAGTATCTTTCTGACATAATCTGTTTTGCTATATGTATAATCATTTGTTAGTATTAAAGAGATTTACAAATATGGATCTGAAGTTTGCTTATTCTTCAAAATTATTGCAATTGTAATCATCAAAATAACACGTTCAGCTAATTTTCCTGTGTGGGATTTTAAAATGATGATGAAGGTCTCTAAATCATAAATTTTTAAACACTACAAAGTAAATGTTTTTGCATCTCTCACATTTAACTCAATACCCAGAGGAGAAAAATGGATATATTTTATTCTGTTTCCTCTTGTTCAGCTGAATTTTCATTTCAAAATATTTGTCTTTCTGTCAAATGATATGTTGAACAGAAATTGCATATCTCATTAAAATATTTTGCAAAAGAAGAAAGTTTATAGCTTTTTATTTTTTCGGTACCAGGGATTAAACCTAGGGTCTTACACATGGTAGGTGAGCATTACAACTAAGCTACACCTCCAGTCCATTTATTGGATTTTATTTCTGAAACAGGGTCTCACTAAATTCCCCAGGCTAATCTTTTTTTTTTTTCATTACAATTCTTAATACACCTTTATACCACAATTTATCATATCTCTGATTATATATAAGGTATGTTAACAACACCCAGACTGATCTTGAATTTACAATTCTCCTACTTCAGGCTCCTGAATGACTGGGCTTATAGGAATGCACCACTGCACTGGACTACAGTTCATATATTTATGAAATAATGCAAATATGCATATAACCCTGGAATAAAATTTATAAAATTTTTAGAAGTAAAAATTAATTTTACTGTATCTTGTCAATATGTAGAAGTCTAAAATACTCTTCTTATGAAATTATATTTTATAAAAGTAAAGTATTAAAAAAATCAATGATAATGTTGTTATGATTAGATACATGAAAACACCACTAAATCTCTTCAAAGGTAAATCCTATTATAAAATATCACAAAAACTATTGGGGTCCTCTTTCCAAAATTTTGGAATAACATAATAAAGTAAAATTATTCAACAGCACAAAAGCATATATAAACTGAAAATGTATCACTTTCTCAATAACTACCATCCTCAAAGATTAATGATAGGGCTGGGGTTGTAGCTCAGTGATAGAATACTTGCCTTGCATGCATGAGGCATTGGGTTCAATCCTCAAGAACACATAAAAATAAATATCTACATCATTAAAATAAAGATATTGTGTACATGTACAACTAAAAATACTTTTAAAATATTAATTATAGTTTAAAACTTTTGATATTAAATAGTATTCACAATTTACCCCTGGAAAATTTAATCATTCTAATTAAAACAATGTAGTTAGGCAGTAACCAGGTCTACACAAAATAATATATAGAATTATATAAGTTATATAAAAAGATCAAAAGTGGGTCCAACTTAAAGGATTTTAAAATTGTTAACGGGTTGCTAGATGGGGAAGTAAAGAAATAAGCTATTTGTTCATTTCTGAATGTTTCCTATGTGTTTTGACTCAATAATATTTGTGTTAATGATAGGTTGTTTATGGGTCCCTCAGAATAATAAAGCATATGCCATAGCTCAAAGTATACTTAGCAACAAAAAGCACACATTCTACATCATTTAAAGATAAATATCAAAGTACCATTAAAATATTATTTAATTTCTGTTTCATATCTTTTAATGTCATTAGAGTAAAAGTGTTTTTTAATTTATTTTAGTTGTAGATGGACATAGTACCTTTATGTTATTTATTTATTTTTATGTGGTGCTAAGGATTGAACCCAGTGCCTTACATGTGCCAGGCAAGAGCTCTACCACTGAGCCACAACCCCAGCCCCTAAAAGTGTTTTTTTAATAAGTCATTTACTGTTTATATATATATGCATTTGAATTTTGTTGCAGACATCATTTAGCTTTGGCTTGTGAAAACTTTTCATTACTAAAGATATAAAGAGAGAATCAATCCCTTCTCAGGAAAGGATAAATGATAAACTCAGATCTAAAAGGAATGTACATTAGCTGCAGGCCTTTGGAAGAATGACACACTATTTTAGGAATATGTGTGATATATAGGTGATATATATATCATCACAGAACTGTTAATGATAGGGTGAGAGCATGTAATGTGCTGACATAAGAGGTTAAAGGTCTACTTTTTCCATAAATTTTTATAGATGCTTCAATCTTTGAAACACTTGATAACCTTATTTTCCTAAGGGGAGGGAGAACAAAACAAAAGAGTAATAATAACAAATGTCCATTTTAATTCATGTACAGGAATGTATGTATGTATGATATTTCACCCTTGTGCTCATGTGTACATGAATGTATGTGTGTATGATATTTCACCACAGTGTTTAAGAGAAAGATACTCAAGAGAATGGAATTGAAGAGCACAGGAGGAAAATCCTTGTGAAAAAGGATCATCTAGTGATAATGACATGTAAGCCTATGATTTTACATTATTGACAAGCAAAGGCATATGGTGCCTAATGGAACAAAAGACATAGATGTAGTACCCATAATTCCCAATGCCATATAAATGATAAATATGAAATTAGAAGAAAACAATTTTAAAGAAATCACATATCTAAAATAAACAGAATGAAATGGTTTTTCACTTAGGCAGGCAGAAGAACTTATTATCATCAGGTAAAATTTGAATTTAAGTCTCCTGAAATATTCTTCTTGTATATGACCACATAAGCTTTGCTTTCATTTCCTGGTCTAATGATATTAGAAAATCATGAATTCTAGAACAATATAAAGTGTTACAATTTATAGAAGATAGATTTGTTAATCAGCACTATTGAAAGGTAGCTCAACTCACAAGTAACATTTTGAAACTAGTATTGCAATACATTTTCATCAACATTTTTATTAAGCCTTTTATTTTATTTTATTTTTTGGTGGGGGTAATGGGGAATGAACTCAGGGTTTCTTAACCATTGAGTCACATCTCCGGACCTTTTTAATATTTTATTTAGAGACAGGGTCTCACTGAGTTGCTTTGCACCTTGCTGTTGCAGAAGCTGGCTTTGAATTCACAATCCTCCTGTTTTAGCCTCCTGAGCCACTGGGATTACACACAAGCACCATAGCACCTGGCTTAAAAAGTGCTTTTAATGTTTTTTCTTTCCTGGCTTTATATTTCATTTTTAACTTGATTATAGCATTTTTTAAATTTTTAGTTGTAGATGAACACAATATCTTTCTTTTATTCTAACATGGTGCTGAGAATCGAACCCATGCCAAGACAAGCTCTAGTCCCTGTAAAACACGTTTTTATCTCATCTGAATCTACTTTGAATAGTACTATAAACTAAAGTAAAAAGAAGGCTATTTAAGTGGAGAAACTGGAGAAAACAAATTCTCAGAGAACCCTAGCTAAAGTAAATGTAAATTTTAGAGTAAAACTTTTTTTTTTTCAGTTTTACTAGTTGGCTGAATCAAAATTGTTTCTAAAGAGATCACACAGAGAGAGAGAGAGAGAGAGAGAGAGAGAGAGAGAGAGAGCAAATACCAAATAAGAGATTATACTTGAGTTTTCTCAAATTAAAATCTGTAACAAAATCCTGCAGGGGAAAAGCATGAGGGTGAGATAGGATCAGAGGTGATAAGGAGGACAGGAGAAAAGATGAAATAGGACAGATGAGGACAAGGAGATCAATCCATAAATCTAGTTTCCCCATTGCTTGTAATCACCCCCACCAATACACACACAGCTTATCAGCCCAGAAAACTTCTAATCATATTTAAAAACTGAGTTCGAATGCCACATCCTCTGTTCCTGCATTAATAACAGTACAGAATTGGCATAGAAAATAAAATACAGTTCTTCACCTTATATGACTGTAATTTTACAGGTCTTTCCAAGGTACAACAGAAGTAAGAGATCAATTGTTTTAGAAACAAGCATTTCCAAAGAACATTCTAAGTAGTGCAAAAATCACTGTAATATTTAATTAAATCTAATCAAAGCCTTAAAGAAGAATACTGACTGAGCTCACATCTGTCTTCATGTGTAAATAAACTCTGGTGATGGCATATAAAATAAGGGTTTTACATATTTTGTTTATTATCCAACAAATATAATTCTAATACTCACTGTCAAAAAACCTACATATTCTGAGTCAATATCACAAAGTGTAGGTCTATATGCTAAGGCTAAGTAAAGAAAAATAATAAATAGCATCATTCTTAAGCATAATGGCAAAGCATGTCAATTTTAACAACATTCCAAGACGATAGGAGTCTGAGCAGAATGTTTACTTACTGATTCTGTCTGTGCATGAGCTAGCCTTCAACTAAGAAAAAGACAGATGGTGGGATGCTGACTTGTAAACAGTGCTGCCACAGTGCATGCCATGATTTTGATTCTCCCTGGAACTATATCTGCATTCATTATAATGGGTGGTCTTATCAGTGTATCTGACTGAAGTACCTTCCTGAATATCTGTTTAAAACTGCTTCTGTAGTTATAAAAATGAGCAGCCATCATGCTTAAGAATCAGTCCGTAATGACTGGAAGCAAAAGTTGGGGGTGGGGGAGATAGGAAGATCTTAAACACAAATTTAAGTTGTAAATTTTCAGGAGCTTTCCCCACTGGCATATATTTGGGGAGGAAAGAAATAGCATGAAGTACCAGTGTTCCAAAGTGTTTGATACTGATGAATGGAATGAAACCTGTCTCAGTATTTGAATCCAAAGTGTTGATATCTCAGCTGCAATAGCAACATTTATATTTCTTTGAAAGGAGATGGTGAGTCTTTAATTATTAAACGAGTCGTATTTAGCAGATGGTCAAAGAAAAGTACTTTTTAAAAGTTGCCCAGAGGGTTATATAAACGAACAAGCTAAAACAGCTGGCAGCTGGTACATGAAATCAATAATGAGAAAATGAGTTCTACTGTATCTTTGTTTTCATTGTCTGGTTGAAGACAGTGAAGACAAGAGAAAAAGCGAGAGGGAATCAACTTATGAACTTCACAAATAGGCTGAATGGATTATGCGTATCTAATTAGAAAGAGACAAACCTCCTGGAGTGAGGCTGTAACTAAAGAAATGGTGTATATGTATGTACGTGCACTTGTAAGTATGTATATGAAAATGTACCCACGTGCTGTAGGAAGAGGAATATGGAGATGAAATTGTTTTTTGTTTTTTGTTTTTTTTTTTCTGACTAATTCAACTATTCTGTCCTGGAAGATTCATTGTTTATTTTATGGATGAGAAAATTGCACATAATCAGAGATGAATACTTTGAGAGACAGTATAAGTAATACCAATAAAATAGTAATAGTTTGAACATTCATGGTTTACCTCACTTATTCTTTAAAGCAATTTGAATAGTTAGAATTCTTGGAATAAAAAAAAAATCCTGCTGAGCATCATAGACTCTTTTATAGACTTATTAGTAACAACTTTTACCAAAAGAATCACTATCCAAAAATTTCTATTAGCTTTTTTTCACACTGATAATTCTTTAAGAAAAATCGCAAATATGGTCAGGTGTTTAAAATTACAAATTCTCACATGATGTCTAGAGAGTACTAAATATTTAAGGTGTGAAATTGAAATAAAAAAATAAAGCAGGTAAAATATTCTTACTTTCTGAACCTTATTAAAATGAAAAATTATTATAATAGTCATTTGTAAAAGCACAGGGAGTATATACAACACACAAATTAAATAAGCATGTTCTCAATGAACATATATGATCAAATTTCTCCCATTACATCTCAGAGCATAAAACCACCACCAAATAAATGCATATGTTTATATATTTAGTGGTATAATGTGTATATAATATAACATTATATATGTGTATTTAATGGTGCTTTTATGCTCTGAGATATAATTTCCAAATTTTCATTCATCTTTACTAGATAAATATGTCATTCAAATGGGGATAAAAGAGAAATACTGTTAAAACTTCCTGAACTGAGGCTTCAGAATATAGGTAGAAAATCAGAAACAGAATTGGAGTATACAGGTAGTGCACACGGTTTCAGCTCAAGTCAGCTATTATATTTTATTGGGTTTTAACTGAAGATGAAATTGGTACATACCATTTCAAACCATGCTGTTCTATTTCAGAGGATTTTATCTTCAGAACAAAATGATACTCTTAGGTCTAATTTGCATCACTTTTATGACAGTGAATGGATAGTTTTCCTGAAATCAGAGAATCTGAGTCTGTCCTGAGATATGGAAGTGACACTTCCTGTGGGTATCAGGAGTAAAGCAATGCGATTAACATCAGATTATTTGGGGTTTTTTGTTTGTTTTTTATTTGTGTGTGTGTGTGTGTGTGTGTGTGTGTGGTTGTTGTTTGGTTGTTTTTGTTTGTTTGTTTTGTTTTGTTTTTTTGCCAAGGAATGTTTGCTAAAGCAAATAAAACTCTGGCCTTCAGCCTGCCCAGACAGGGGTGAAATCATGATGAATTTATACCCTGACTAGGAGTTAGGCAGATTATTGTACACTGTGTACTAGTATTGAAGTAAATGTTTTACCATCAAAGCAAATTTGACATAGATTTGAAAAAGTAGGATGTCTTCTTTGATGTTACTGGTACTTGAGTTTTGATGTCATCACAGTCTGGCTTATATATTTTTTTAAATGTAAACAAGGTATTATTCAGCAGTCTAATCTACCTTCTATAATTCACACAGTAAATAAAACAGTCATCACTTTTTATGTACTATTCAGCAATACTTACTCTCAAACATGCAATATATGAAATGCAGATTCTATCACAAAATATTATTTTTCCTGCTTATTTAGAGTACTTGAAATAAGCTTTTGAATACTGCTTACAGCAACACTGTAAACTAAAATGCACTAGAATAATAAAGATAAGTCTATCTCACTTCATAAAGGAAATGCATGTGTTTGTAGATAAACAAGAGACTTGCCTATATCAAGTCTTGCTTTGTCAGATGGGCCCTATGACTTGAGGCTGCATAGGTCTTATGTCTTCTAAGAATCTTTTAAAAATATTTTTTTTATTTATACATGGACAAAATATCTTTATTTTGTTTATTTTTATGTGTTGCTGAGGATGGAACCAGTGCCTCACATGTGCCCTAAGAATCTTTACTACTTTCTTGAATGATACCATGAAACACTGAACAATACTAGAGAACTGCTGTCACCTCTAGCAAGTAACACCTTTGATTCAAATATTTTCCTATAGAGATACCAGATTTCAAACTGTACTACAGAGCAATAGTAACAAAAACAGCATGGTACTGGTACCAAAGCAGGCAGGTGGACCAATGGTACAGAATAGAGGACACAGAGACCAATCCACAAAATTACAACTTTCTTATATTTGATAAAGGGGCTAAAAGCATGCAATGGAGAAAGGATAGCATCTTCAACAAATGGTGCTGGGAAAACTGGAAATCCATATGCAACAAAATGAAGCTGAACCCCTTTCTCTCGCCATGCACAAAAGTTAATTCAAAATGGATCAAAGAGCTTGATATCAAATCAGAGACTCTGCACCTGATAGAAGAAAAAGTTGGCTACGATCTACATACTGTGGGGTCGGGCTCCAAATTCTTAATAGGACACCCATAGCCCAAGAGTTAAATACAAGAATAAACAAATGGGACTTACTTAAACTAAAAAGTTTTTTCTCAGAAAGAGAAACAATAAGAGAGGTAAATAGGGAACCTACATCCTGGGAACAAATTTTTACTCCTCACACTTCAGATAGAGCCCTAATATCCAGAGTATACAAAGAACTCAAAAAATTAGACAATAAGATAACAAATAACCCAATCAACAAATGGGCCAAGGACCTGAACAGACTCCTCTCAGAGGAGGACATACAATCAATCAACAAGTACATGAAAAAATGCTCACCATCTCTAGCAGTCAGAGAAATGCAAATCAAAACCACCCTAAGATACCATCTCACTCCAGTAAGATTGGCAGCCATTATGAAGTCAAACAACAATAAGTGCTGGTGAGGATGTGGGGAAAAGGGTACACTTGTACATTGCTGGTGGGACTGCAAATTGGTGCGGCCAATATGGAAAGCAGTATGGAGATTCCTGGGAAAGCTGGGAATGGAACCACCATTTGACCCAGCTATCGCCCTTCTCGGTCTATTCCCTGAGGACCTTAAAAGAGCACTATAGGGATACTGCCACATCAATGATCATAGCAGCACAATTCACAATAGCTAGACTCTGGAATCAACCTAGATGCCCTTCAATAGATGAATGGATTAAAAAAATGTGGCATTTATACACAATGGAGTATTACGCAGCACTAAAAAACAACAAAATCATGGCATTTGCAGGGAAATGGATGGCATTAGAGCAGATTATGCTAAGTGAAGCTAGCCAATCCTTAAAAAACAAATGCCAAATGTCTTCTTTGATATAAAGAGAGCAACTAAGAACAGAACAGGGAGGAAGAGCATGAGGAAAAGATTAACATTAAACAGAGACGAGTGGGGGGAGAGAAAGGGAGAGAGAAGGGAAACTGTATGGAAATGGAAGGAGATCCTCATTGTTACACAAAATTACATATAAGAGTTTGTAAGGGGAAAGGGGGAAAAAAACAAGGGAGAGAACTGAATAACAACAGATGGGGTAGAGAGGGAAGATGAGAGGGAAGGGGAGGGGGGATAGTAGGGGATAGGAAAGGTAGCAGAATACAACAGTCACTAATATGGCATTATGTAAAAATGTGGATGTGTAACCTATGTGATTCTGCAACTTGTATTTGGGGTAAAAATGGGAGTTCATAACCCACTTGAATCAAATGCATGAAAGATGATATGTCATGAGCTTTGTAATGTTTTGAACAACCAATAAAAAAATAAATAAAATAAACAAATATTTTCCTTTCTTCTTTGAATACTTTTATCACTATTTTTCTTTCTTTTCGTTAATTCCTTCCTCATGCATTGTTGCCTCTCTCTCTACCCTTTTTATTTCCATTCCTTCTTTCCTATTTTCTTTCTCCTGTTTTTTTTTTCTGCAATGAGTTTAAATGTGCAATTTAATCCATGTCACGAAATCTATGGATGAATGAAGACAGATTGCATTCTTATATGTCATTATTTAATGTGTGAAATATTAAATGCACAAGCATATTAAAGCGTAGTTTATTGGCTATGAAAAAAAGAAGGTGGAACATAACCACAACCCTTCCATTTCCTTAGCCCACAAGGATAAAGAAACCATAGCTGACATATCAACTTCATCTACATAAGGAAATTGATCCCCAGAAACCTTGATCAGTTAATTAGAATAAAACAGCCTCTGATTACCTCTTTTTCACAGAAAGGGGAGAGAAACTTCATAGGAAATATCTAGGCAATAGCTTGAAATGATTAAAGATGAAATGAAATTTAATATATCTGCAATACTGATAACTCATATAAATCTCTGAATTCCTGGACATAACTAGTCTAGAGTCTCCAAAGGATATCATCAGTAACATGAAATCCAGAACACAAGAAAACACAATATTTATAATGTAATTCTCACTGAAACTACTTGAGATTAATTAAAATTTGTGGACCTAGAAATGAAACCTATGGAAAGGTTTCCTCCAGAGAGGAAGTAGGTGAGAGAGGGGTGTGCTCCCTTGGAGCAATGAAATAAGGGAAATTCATGAATAAATAGACGTGTTCAGATATGTCACCATACGTACTTGAACATAAAAATGATATGATGAAAATGGTGTCTAGGCAAAAATATCTATCAGCAGAATTATGTTAAAAAGTAACTGAACAGAAGCAAACATGACTAGAAGTTGATAAAAGAAGGTCCTTATATGAAGTGAAAAGAGCCAAGTCAGGATGAAAACAAAATAGAACTAAAAGATAAGATTTTTCTGAAACATGGAAGAATAAAAGTTAGTGGGTCTTGTTGATACATTGGCTAAAAGCAAAAATGAGAAAGTAAAGGGGCTGGCATTGTGACTCAGTGGTAGAGTGCTCGCCTCGCACATGTGAGACCCTGGGTTCAATACTCAGCAGCACATAAAAATAAATAAATAAGTGAAATAAAGGTGTTGTGTCCAACTACAACTAAAAAATAAATATAAAAAAAGAGAAAGTAAAGATATCAAACTTAAAGAACTGTAAATTAGTAATTCAGAGAAAATGGGCAAGGGGAACAAAGAGGATCTAAGATATATATATATATACACACACATATACCCTTCTAAGAACCTTCTGATTGAATCTAAATCATTAACATCTTATTATTTGCTGTTTTTTTTCCAATGTGTTCTCCCAATGCTAATTTAAAAAAAAAATAGTGATCTGAGTTTCTCCTACTTGTCCTTTATATAATAGATGGCAGAATTTTTTGAAATTACATCTTCCAAATACATTAATAAAATTAACGCTAGTTCACAAATAATTTCACATCCATTTGCACATATTAACCCTTGTTATGCACTCTCAATCCATAGCTGAACCTTTAATTAAAGACCTTCCCTTATTCCTAAAGTCTGTAAATCCAAACCATAATATATAAAATGTCAAGGGGATTATTATCATTTTAGATGATAATAATTCTTAACCTTTACTATTTGGGCTATAATATTTTTCTCTAGACAAGTGTTGAGAGCAGCAGAATACTGCCTTAAAATAAATGGATACATCTTTAATTGAAAATCATTAGAAGCCTCTATGGATATAGTTTACTAGACTAACACACAATATGGTTGGGGGCAGATGATGCAAATTGGAATTGATATTATAACAACACTAAGACCAATGATTTATATGACAAAGTCAACAGTTTCCTGGTCAAATAATGTTACTAAAACCTTACTATCTGAAGTACAAGAAAGTTATCAAAAAGCTACCTTCACACACACACACACAAAAAAAAAAAAAAATCAGTATAAACTCAATAGCTCTCCAACAGAAGCAAACTCTTTCCATTTAATAATGGATATTTAGTTGATATTTGCCTTCTTGGATAAAGATTAAGCTGGTACCCAAATACAACACTGTAAGCATCCTAGGAAAAGCATGGGAGCCAAAAACACTTGTTGGGTAAAAAGTTTAAAAGTGTTTTTTGTTTGTTTGTTTGTTTTGGGGACTGGGGATTGGACGCAATTGCTTAACCACTGAGCCATATCCCCAGTTCTTTTTAATATTTTATTGAGAGATGGGGCCCACTGAGTTGCTTAGAGCCTCAATAAATTGCTGAGGCTGGCTTTGAACTCGTGATCCTCCTACATTAGTCTCTGAAGCCAGTCGGATTACACACATGCATCACAGTGTCTGGCTTAAAATGTGTTTTTAATGATTTTTCTCAACTGTGCAGGTGCTAAGATGATAAAAACTTTTCAAAATACTTTCAAAAAGATTGACACTATCTAAAGAAAAAAGATAATTCACAGTGTATATTAAAGTACTTTGTGCAGTCAAGTTCTTGATATAACATGAAGAAATCCCTGTGGGGGTAAAAATCAATGTTTTGGTATCAAGGTATTTCAGGTTCTATTTTCAAGAGTTTACTTAGACTCAAAGGAAGAAAAAATGTTGCTACACATTGCAGTTATGCATCATGTTAGCATTTTGAAGGATCATTCAGAAAGAAGTTTTAAAAACTATTGAATATCTTCACATTCTTTTCTTCCCTTTGTCTAATTTTGAAGAAAACTTGCACCAAAATATAAGAACAGTGAGCTAAAGTACTAAGAACATGAACTTTGAAGACATAATTGGGAATTCCTTCAGAATATCAGGTCTGCCACTTATTATCTATGTAACATTGAAAAAGTAATTCAATCCTCTTATATATCAGTTTTCTGATCTATAAAATAGGGATAACAATAGTTCTTTTTTTCAAATATATTAAAGTGCTCAAGTCAGTGCCTAGCACAAAATAAGTGATAAAAGTGTTTGTTGTCATCATTATTCTGGTAAATCAAGTATCATTACAATAAGATAAAAAGGAATTTGTTTCTTCCAGGCTTGGTGAAACATGTCTGTAATCTCAGCAACTTGTGAGGCTGAGGTAGGAAGATAGCAAGTTGGAGGCCACCCTGCGCAAGTTAGGAAGACCCTCAGCAACTTAGGGAAACTCTGTCTCAAAATAATAAATAAAAAGGACTTAGGATGTATTTCAACAGTATAGGGCCCCTGAGTTCAATTATCAGTACCAAAAGGGGGGGGGTGTCTGACTTGTTTAATTTGCCATATAGAGATATAAGATCTATAATATCTACTTTATTTACCAAATGAAATGTTAAATCGTAAAACATCAGACTGGTAAATTACCTTGATCTGATTCATTTTAAAACAATGCTTAAAAGAGAGAGTCCCAGATTCAAAGATATTCCTTGTTTTTATTGCACCAGCTAGTGAAATTTGTATTTACATTCACTTAAATTTAATCTTAAACTAATTAGCAGAGCCAATATTTTGATAAAGATCGACCTTCCAGAATTTCATGTCTCTTTACTTTCTCCCAAATATCTATTGCTCTTTAATCAGTACTGGCAAAAGAATGGTATATAAAGAAGTGTCAAACTTACTTGATGTAAGTCATGAAGGGCACTTTTTGCCTATATTTGGACTGTTGCACTAGTTACTAATACTCATTGTTACTTTCAGGCTCTCTTCATGACCTGCTTGCTTCTAGTTCAGACTAAATAACCACACTTTACTGTTCAAAGTGCAAGGTCAACAAGGTCATTCCTTCCCATAGACTCACAGGAGAATTCACACAATGATGGGCAGCAAGCCTACATGACATTTTCCCTGCTGTAAAATGGAGGCTATCTGTAAGAGTCTTATTTCAAATTAACCAATAGGATCATCTTTTTTAAAGGGTTCATGATTTTGAAATATGTAATTATTTCATGTTTTAAGTTTTATATGAGGATCCAGGAAATTAGATTAAATGGTCATTGCTAACTATAAAAGCTTCAAAAACTGAAAATCAAAAGAATAAAAGAAAAAATATAAATCTACAACTAGAAGCACTAAACTAACGTGGTTTATCCCTGGATTTTGGATATTCCAACTCACAAGGTACTTTCTGTGAGACATTTTCTTTTTCTTGCAAAAAGGTTACAATATTATCAGTTTATAAAGTATTAATCACAGTGAAAGATCAGTGGAAAACTAATAAGCATAAGTTCCTTAATGCTTGTTTAAAATGGCAGTATTAATCAAAGTATAACATATGCACAAACACATACACATGCTTTTCTTACTCCCATTGTCTTTTTCCTGTAATATAATTTTATTATAAATTTCACAGGATAAAATTAATTTGTTATAGTACATTAACTGATGGAATTCTCTGACTAGCAATTGTGAAATTTTCACCTTCTACTCCTAACAGAACACAAAGACAAAGAAATATTTAGAATTTAAATCTGAATTCTTTTAAACAATATTCAATTCATAATTGTTATTCTCATAGTTAATTCTCTGATGATAACAGTACAACATTTTTCCAAATTCCTGTGATTTAGAGGTGTTAGTATTATGGGTCCATGTTAACATTTCTTTAAATAACTCAAAGTATTTTCTTAAATATTCTGAATACCTGCATACAAAATACTACTTGAAGACATACTATACACTTTAATTTTCAGATTGACTAACTCTAAGAAGTTGATTGCAGTGGTAACAATGGGACTGCAAATCAAAATCTGCCTCATTTGGTTCTTTAGGGTTTAAAGTACTTCTTAATATGCACGACTAAACCCTAGATCTGATCATATAAAACAGAACCATAGCTGGCAATTGGAAGTCCACACAATTATGATCCTTAGATACAAATTAGTATCCTAGAAAGTAGTATTTATCAATTATACAGTTTCAATATTGAAAAATCAAGGCATTTTAAAAATAAAAGCATTGTACTTTAAGACAAAATGAGAAATAAATAGCCCATAACAGTAAGGCACACATACCAATATGCCAAAACTTTTACTCATCATATACATTCTTTTCTGTACACCAAACTCAGTGATTATAGAACTGTAGTTATAAAACACTACCAACATTTTATAATAAAACTTTATTCACCATACCATTCAGGCAAATGTGAAATTTCAAAATCTCCCATGGTGGTGAAAATCTTTGTCAGACAGAGTCTTTTAAGTTCAGATAGAAAACATAATTCCATCTTTTTTTTTCCCTTATGGCTCAGGACTTCCCAGGGCCTTGGAACACTCTGAACATGTATCATCACTAACACAAGCCCTTGCATGTTGCAGAAGGGAAAGTTCCTAGAACACTGTCAAGTATCTTCTCCCCCTTCCCAAACCACCCCCATCACAAATATTGGAAGTTGAAGGAGTTGACACATACAATAGTACGTTTTTAATATAAATCTAAGATTTTTTAAATTGTTAATGAACATGCATATTTGATAGGAAAAATAATACAATCAATACAATGTTAATGATTTCCATAATAATTCCCTGATATGCACATTTTTCTGCCAAGTACCCCTTATGTAAGGATAGAGTTCAGATAAAATCCCATATATGATAGCATTGTCAGCAATCCCACTCCTTGGACTATATTCAAAGGACTTAAAAACAGCATACTAACACAGCCACATCAATGTTCATAGCAGCACAATTCACAATAGACAAACCATGAAACCAACTTATATGCCCTTTAATAGATGTATGGATAAAGAAACTGTTGTATATATACACAATGGAGTATTACTCAAAAATAAAAGAGAATAAATTTATGGCATTTGGAGGTAAATGGATGGAGTTAGAGAATATCATGCTAAGCAAAGTAAGCCAATCCCCAAAACCAAAGAAAGAATGTTTTCTCTGATAAGTGGATGCTAATCCATAATAGACAGGACATGGGAGGAGTGGAGGAACTTTGGAAGGGGCAAAGGGGAGGTGGGGAGTGGGCATGGGGGTAGGAAAGATGGAGAAATGAGATGGACATCATTACCCTAGGTACATGTATGATGGCACAAATGGTGTGACCCTACTTTGGGTACAACCAGAGAATTCAAAAAATATGCTCCATTTGTGTATAATGAATCAAAGAGCATTCTGCTGTCATGTACAACTGATTAGAACACATAAATAAATTAAAATTTTAAAAAAGAATACACATAAACAGCCAGATGAGGAGACACACAGGGCAAATAGGTCTGGAAAGGTCCCCAGCACAGGAGTTTCCATTCCCATAGAGCTGGGGTGCACCACCCTCACAGGAGGTAGACATGACTTGTTTGCTTTCCTAGAAGCCCCCAAACCCAGTCTTTTGAGTTTTTTTTTTTTTAATCAAAGCTTCATTACATAGACATTATTGATTAAATCATTGGCCATTGAGCTGAATGTCCCAACTGTGGGGCTAATCATGAATTGGTCGTTAAAAAAAAAAATCCCATATATGGGGCTGGAGTTTTGGCTCAGTGGTAGCGCACTTGCCTGGCATGTGTGACACTAGGTTTGATTCTCAGCTTCACATATAAATAAATAAAATAAAGGTCTATCAACAACTAAAAAAATTATTTATAAGAATCCCACATATGAGGGGAAGGAAGATGGCGGCGAGGGGAGTGCATTGCCCCCGTGTGCTGCTTCACTGTGTGGGAGTATGACAAGTCAGGACGGCTAAAGGATATCTTGTTAGGAATTTCCAGCAATAGTGGGGTGCTCCGGAACCTGGAGGAAGGATTTCCATCGCACGAGGATCGGCTACGGGGACTCAAACGCGAGAGGTTTGTCACACGGAGGGCAACACTGCTTATTCAGCAAATCGCCCCGCGGCTAGAGTCTGCAGCGCGCGCTGGGAAACGAGGAGATAGCGACGCAGGGATACAGCGCTGCAGTTTCTGCCAGCCGTGCAAGCACCGTACTCAGGGCTGAATTCTGGGTTCGAGACGGGGGAAGGAAGCAGTCCATCTGTGTTCTCCACACCGGTCAGACCACAGAGGAGGCCAGCAGCCACCATGTTGGAAAGCTGACGTCACCATCCCTGTTTTCGACTGACCGCAGCTCATTCAGCCATAGAACAGGTAATTTCAGGCTGCCATTCGCCTGCGGCTTGCAGACAGATTGCTAGGGTTCAGTGCCTGGGTGCTTCTTAGAACCTGATCTTATCGGAGCGAACACCGAGCACGGGGCGGCCGAGTTCCGGCTCCCGGAACCGTCCCGGAACCGCCCTGGCCCAGGGCTGCGGAGCCTGCGGAGGCTGCTTCTTGGACCCTGCTCCTATCAGAGCATACACCAAGCACTAAGCGGCCGAGTTCCGGCTCCCGGAACTTCCCTGGCCCAGGGCTAGGAGCCCGCGGAAACTGCTTCTCGGTCCGGGTCCTGCTGAGGGCCGGTCAGGACTCACCCGTTGCTTTGGTTGCCCTGCAAGGGGAACGAAATGCTGCCATTCTCATAGGATACCAACATGGCAGAGATCTGATGTCATCAGAAAGCGGCGGAGGAGAGAACTTCATCAATACCAGCGGCGACATAAACAGTTGGTCTCCTGGTAGGGGGGGTGAGGCACAGACACCCGAGTCTCCTCAATTTGTCGTCGAGCCAGAGGGGAGGAGCCGGGCCGCCGCCAGCGCCCGGAGCAGGCCCAGCAGCTCGCCAGCATGGTGACCGCGAGACCCCAATTGGAGAGGGGGCGGAGCGGAGCCGCCACCCGCACCCGCAAGGTGGGCAGACCCGTGACCCAGTGGTACATATGCGTGGTAGGAGGGGCAGGGCAGAGCCGCCGTTCGTGCTTGCAAGGTAAACAGACCTGTGACAGCCTGGCGGGTCAGGCCCAGTGGCCTGCCAGTGTGGTACACACGTCACCCCAACTGGAGTAGGGGCAGAGCAGATCCTTCTCCCATGCCCGGATCAGGCCCTGCCGGTGTGGTGGTCACGTGACCCCAATTGGAGTGGGGGTGGAGCGGAACCGCCACCCATGCCCACAGGGTGAGCAGACCTGTGACCAACCTGCAGATCAGGCCCAGGGGTCCGCAGGCGTGGTAGGAGGGGCAGGGCAGATCCACCGCCCGCGCCTCCAAGGTAGGCAGACCTGCAACAGACCGGCGGATCAGGCCCAGGAGCCTGCCGGCGTGGTACACACACCACCCTAATTGGAGTAGGGGCAGAGCAGAGTCGCCGCCCCTGCCAGGAACAGGCCCAGCGTCCTGCAGGCGGGGTAGTCACGAAACCCCTATTGGAGTAGGGGCAGAGCAGAGCCTACACCCGTGCCCGAAAGGTGGGCAGATCTCCGACCGACCAGCGGGACAGGCCCAGTGGCCTGCCAGTGCGACAGACACGTCACCCCATTTGGAGTAGGGGCAGAGTAGAGCCGCCGCCCGTGCCTGCAGGGTAGGCAAACCTGCAACCGACCGGCGGATCAGGCCCAGTGGCCTGCCGGCGTGGTGCACTCGTCACCCCAATTGGAGTAGGGGCAGAACAGAGCCGCCGCCAGCGCCCAGAACAGGCCCAGTGACCTGCCAGCGTGGTAGCCACGACACCCCAATTGGAATAAGGAGAGAGCAGAGCCACCGCCCGCGCCTGCAGGAAAGATACGCAAGCAGTATGAAAAGACAAGGAAAGAAAGGACCACAAGCAATGCAGGTCAATGCAACTTTAGAAGAGGTAACAGCTGCAGCAGATGGAATGTCAGATAAAGAATTCAGGATATACATGCTTCAGATGATCTGGAGTATCAAGGACGACATTAAACAGCAAAATCAGACAATGAAAGATCACTTCGACAATGAATTACACAAACAAATCCAGGAAGCAAAGGATCAACTATACAGGGAGATAGAGGTTATAAAAAACAAACAAACAGAAATCCTAGAAATGCAGGAAGCCATAAACCAACTTAAAAACTCAATGGAGAATACTACCAGCAGAGTAGAACACTTAGAAGATAGAACATCAGACAATGAAGACAAAGTATTTCAACTGGAAAAGAACATAGACAGCTCAGCAAGACTGTTAAGAAACCATGAGCAGAACATCCAAGAAATATGGGATAACATTAAGAGACCAAACTTAAGAGTCATTGGGATACAGGAAGGTACAGAGCTCCAAACCAAAGGAATGAGCAGTCTATTCAATGAAATAATACGAGAAAACTTCCCAGACTTGAAGAATGAGACAGAATCCCAAATCCAAGAAGCCTACAGGACGCCGAGTGTGCAAAATCATAAGAGATCCACACCTAGACACATTATAATGAAGATGCCCAACATACAGAATAAGGAGAGAATTTTAAAAGCTACAAGAGAAAGGAAGCAGATTACATTTAGGGGCAAGCCAATCAGGATAACAGCTGATCTTTCAACACAGACTCTGAAAGCTAGAAGATCCTGGAATAACATATTTCAAACACTGAAAGAAAATGGGTTCCAACCAAGAATTGTGTATCCAGCGAAATTAAGCTTCAGGATGGAAGATGAAATTAAAACCTTCCACAATAAACAAAAGTTTAAAGAATTCACAGCTAGAAAACCATCTCTTGAAAACATCCTCGCCAAAGCATTACAGGAAGAGGAAATGGAAAATAACAATGAAAACCAACAGTGGGAGGTAGGACAGTAAAGGGGGGGGAAATAATCAAAGAGGAAAACAAACTATGTTTAGTAACACAAATAAACAAATATGGCTGGAAGAACAACCCATATCTCAATAATAACCCTAAATGTTAATGGCTTAAACTCACCAATTAAGAGACACAGGCTAGTAGAATGGATCACAAAACAAGACCCAACAATATGCTGCCTACAGGAGACGCATTTGATAGGAAAAGACATACATAGGCTGAAGGTGAAGGGTTGAGAAAAATCATATCACTCATATGGACTTCGGAAACAAGCAGGAGTGTCCATACTCATATCAAATAAAATAGATTTCAAGCCAAAGTTAATCAAAAGGGATAAAGAGGGACACTACATACTGCTTAAGGGAGCCATACACCAACAAGACATAACAATCATAAATATTTATGCCCCAAACAATGGTGAAGCTATGTTCGTCAAACAAACTCTTCTCAAGTTCAAGAGTCTAATAGACCACCATACAATAATCATGGGAGACTTCAACACACCTCTCTCGCCACTGGACAGATCTTCCAAACAAAAGTTGAATAAGGAAACTATAGAACTCAATAACACTATAAATAAACTAGACCAAATTGACATATATAGAGTATACCACCCAACATTAAGCAGTTAAACTTTTTTCTCAGCAGCACATGGATCCTTCTCAAAAATAGATCATATATTATGTCACAGGGCAACTCTTAGACAATATAAAGGAGTAGAGATAATACCATGCATCTTATCTGATCAAAATGGAATGAAACTGAAAATCAACGATAAAAGAAGGAAGGAAAAAGCATACATCACTTGGAGAATGAACAATAGGTTACTGAATGATCAATGGGTTATAGAAGACATCAAGGAAGAAATTAAAAAATTCTTAGAGATTAATGAAAACACAGACACAACATATCGGAATCTATGGGACACATTGAAAGCAGTTCTAAGAGGAAAATTCATTGCTTGGAGTTCATTCCTTAAAAAAAGAAAAAAACCAACAAATAAATGATCTCATACTTCATCTCAAAATCCTAGAAAAAGAAGAGCAAAACAACAGCAAAAGAAGTAGAAGGCAAGAAATAATTAAAATCAGAGCTGAAATTAATGAAATCGAAACAAAAGAAACAATTGAAAAAATTGACAAAACTAAAAGTTGGTTCTTTGAAAAAATAAACAAAATCGACAGACCCTTAGCCATGCTAGCGAAGAGAAGAAGAGAGAGAACTCAAATTACTAACATACGGGATGAAAGAGGCAATATCACAACAGACACTTCAGAAATACAGAAGATAATCAAAAATTATTTTGAATCCTTATACTCCAATAAATTAGAAGATAGTGAAGGCATAGATAAATTTCTTAAGTCATATGATCTGCCCAGATTGAGTCAGGAGGATATAGACAACCTAAACAGACCAATATCAATTGAGGAAATAGAAGAAACCATCAAAAGACTACCAACTAAGAAAAGCCCAGGACCGGATGGGTATACAGCAGAATTTTACAAAACCTTTAAAGAAGAACTAATACCAATACTTTTCAAGCTACTTCAGGAAATAGAAAAGGAGGGAGAACTTCCAAATTCATTCTATGAGGCCAACATCACCCTGATACCTAAACCAGACAAAGACACTTCAAAGAAAGAAAACTACAGACCAATATCTCTAATGAACCTAGATGCAAAAGTCCTCAATAAAATTCTGGCGAATCGGATACAAAAACATATCAAAAAAATTGTACACCATGATCAAGTAGGATTCATCCCTGGGATGCAAGGCTGGTTCAATATATGGAAATCAATAAATGTTATTCACCACATCAATAGACTTAAAAATAAGAACCATATGATCATCTCGATAGATGCGGAAAAAGCATTCCACAAAGTACAGCATCCCTTTATGTTCAAAACTCTAGAAAAACTGGGGATAACAGGAACATACCTCAATATTGTAAAACCAATCTATGCTAAGCCTCAGGCTAGCATCATTCTGAATGGAGAAAAACTGAAGGCATTCCCTCTAAAATCTGGAACAAGACAGGGATGCCCTCTCTCTCCACTTCTGTTCAACATAGTTCTCGAAACACTGGCCAGAGCAATTAGACAGATGAAAGAAATTAAAGGCATAAAAATAGGAAAAGAAGAACTTAAATTATCACTATTTGCAGATGATATGATTCTATACCTAGCAGACCCAAAAGGCTCTACAAAGAAACTATTATAGCTAATAAATGAATTCAGCAAAGTGGCAGGATATAAAATCAACACGCATAAATCAAAGGCATTCCTGTATATCAGCGACAAATCCTCTGAAATGGAAATGAGGACAACCACTCCATTCAAAATATCTTCAAAAAAAATAAAATACTTGGGAATCAACCTAACAAAAGAGGTGAAAGACTTATATAATGAAAACTACAGAACCCTAAAGAGAGAAATAGAAGAAGATCTTAGAAGATGGAAAAATATACCCTGTTCATGGATAGGCAGAACTAACATCATCAAAATGGCAATATTACCAAAAGTTCCCTATAGGTTTAATGCAATGCCAATCAAAATCCCAACGGCATTTCTTGTAGAAATAGAGAAAGCAATCATGAAATTCATATGGAAAAATAAAAGACCCAGAATAGCAAAAACAATGCTAAGCAGGAAGTGTGAATCAGGCGGTATAGCGATACCAGACTTCAAACTATACTACAGAGCAATAGTAACAAAAACAGCATGGTACTGGTACCAAAACAGGCGGGTGGACCAATGGTACAGAATAGAGGACACAGAAACCAATCCACAAAACTACAACTATCTTATATTTGATAAAGGGGCTAAAAGCATGCAATGGAGGAAGGATAGCATCTTCAACAAATGGTGCTGGGAAAACTGGAAATCCATATGCAACAAAATGAAAGTTTTTTCTCAGCAAAAGAAACAATAAGAGAGGTAAATAGGGAGCCTACATCCTGGAAACAAATCTTAACTCCTCACACTTCAGATAGAGCCCTAATATCCAGAGTATACAAAGAACTCAAAAATTAGACAATAAGAGAACAAACAACCCAATCAACAAATGGGCCAAGGACCTGAACAGACACTTCTCAGAGGAGGACATACAGTCAATCAACAAGTACATGAAAAAATGCTCAACATCTCTAGCTGTCAGAGAAATGCAAATCAAAACCACCCTAAGATACCATCTCACTCCAGTAAGATTGGCAGCCATTATGAAGTCAAACAACAACAAGTGCTGGCGAGGATGTGGGGAAAAGGGTACACTTGTACATTGCTGGTGGGACTGCAGATTGGTGCAGCCAATTTGGAAAGCAGTATGGAGATTTCTTGGAAAGCTGGGAATGGAGCCACCATTTGACCCAGCTATTCTCCTTCTTGGTCTATTCCCTAAAGACCTAAAAAGAGCATGCTACAGGGACACTGCTACATCGATGTTCATAGCAGCACAGTTCACAATAGCAAGACTGTGGAACCAACCTAGATGCCCTTCTATAGAGGAATGGATAAAAAAAAATGTGGCATTTATACACAATGGAGTATTACTCTGCATTAAAAAATGACAAAATCATAGAATTTACAGGGAAATGGATGGCATTAGAGCAGATTATGCTAAGTGAAGCTAGCCAATCCCTAAAAAACAAATGCCAAATGTCTTCTTTGATATAAGGAGAGCAACTAAGAACAGAGTAGGGACGAAGAGCATGAGAAGAAGATTAACATTTAACAGGGATGAGAGGTGGGAGGGAAAGGGAGAGAGAAGGGAAATTGCATGGTAATGGAAGGAGACCCTCAGGGTTATACAGTGGAGGGGGTAGAGAGAGAGGAGGGGAGGGGAGGGGAGAGGTGGGGAGGGGGGAGTGTGGAGGATGGGAAAGGCAGTGGAGCACAACAGACACTAGTATGGCAATATGTAAATCAATGGATGTGTAACTGATGTGATTCTGCAATCTGTGTATGGGGTGAAGGTGGGAGTTCATAACCCACTTGAATCAAAGTGTGGAATATGATATGTCAAGAAATTTGTAATGTTTTGAACAACCCAAAATAAAAAATTTTAAAAAAAATATAGGAATAAAATATTTATAAAAAAAAAAAAAGAATCCCACATATGATAGCATTGTCAGCCTAGAGGACAGGCAACAGTTGGAGAAAATTAGACTGCAGGCAATCATGTTTCTGTTTCTTTCTTGAGGGATCTACATTATAGTTTGTTTATTATTCTAAAACTTGAGGGAATATAATAGTTTCAGAAATGGGCCCTTGTCTAGAATGTTATGCAAGTGACCTTGTTGCTATCTTAAAATCCAGTTGTCATCAAGCAGTATAACTGACTGCATTTGGTTAGTTTTTCTTGATGTGAACCTATATTTACTGACACCAACAGCCTCACCTCTTTTAACTGTCTGAACAGTAGTAACTTGCTAAACCTTTCATCCAATGATGTATGACAGCAAAAACTGTTTTCTTTGACATGTGCAAACTCTATGGTGGAGTGAGTAGGTTTTGAAAATAGCTTTTCAAGTTTATGTACAAGGTTGGTATTTTATTCTTTATGATCCAACTGGTTTGAATCATGATTCTGGAGTGAAAAATATGTTCTTCCTCTCCCATGCTCAGACTAACAATGAAATTGTGATTATGTAAGTAAAATTTCAAGTGTAAATAATATGCCTAATTCAAATGAACTCTATACAAATTATGATAGGCTAAATTCACAGAGTCATGGTCAAACTGATTTAAATGATCCATCTCCAATCACAGCATTTTCTCCTCCCATGAAAATGGTTTCTATTTGGGTATTTCTTATAGTACCATATGATATTTTATCAAAGTATTTTAAAAAGTCTGCTTCCTCCGGAAAATCATGCTAACGTATCTTCCATTAACTGTGTTCTATAGAAGGCACAAACTAAATACCTTTATTAAATACCTAGAGTTCAATTAGCTACTGTAGTTAATTAACACAATTTATTAAATTATATACCAACATTAGCAGAAAAAAAATATTGAAAAGTTAGTAAGAGATGCTGTGTTTTAATTGTTGTTGTTTTAATTGTTATTTTGTAACACATCACAAACTTCCAAGCACATGCCAAGACATAGCAGGACCAAGCTGAACCACCTTCTATAATTTTACTCATAATGCTATATAATCAAAACTGATGAATACAATGATTTTAAGGTGATAAGATTTAAATGAAGTTTGTTTCCTTTACTATTTCACCTAAAGCTGACAATAAATAGACCAATATATAATAAAATTATTTTCAACAAGAATTAACAACATAAACCTCTGATTATTTTCAATCAGTTGAAATCTCCTTAACTGATCATTCTGGGTTAATCAAGATATTTGATACAAGCAGTCCATATCCTACAAAATTGTTCTTACTTGTAACAAATATGACTTTGATCATTTAAAATCGGTGATATGCCCTACTATGGCAATTCTTATGAGAGCAAAAAGTAATTATATCAAATATTTCCTCTTTTTTAAAACAAGGAATAACAACAAGTATCCCAACCAAAGAAAATATTCTTATTAATACAATGGCACATGCCTGCTCAGGAAAGCTCCAATTGTGATGCTCTTATCTGATTCACCAGCAACAACTATTCTAGGGGTTCCCTCACCATTTTCCAGGAAAATCATTTCCAAGCAGCATTAAAACACTAGCCCAAAATAAAACTATCCTGAGAGTTCCTGAACACAGGAATCTCATTTCAACTACAATGCTGTAAATATCACCTAAACACTGAGATCAATGTCAACAGTGGTTTGCCATAAGTACTAGTGAATTCTAATGGAGCTCCAATTCCCACTGGCTGTTCATAGGTTAGCATCAAATGAAAGTCCCATAACATAATCTAAAATAATATTATGGGTTTCTTTTGTCCAAAAGGACTATCTCCTTTTCAGTTGTTTTTCAGTAAACAGAATGCTCACAGACTAACACAGTTCTCTGCTCAACCACAACCAAATTCAAAGTTCACTGATATTCATACACAGCAAGGTCAGAATATTTTTAGTAAGAAAAATTTTTCTTTGATTAATGCTGAGAGCTGCACCATGTTTAGACAGGGTCACGACCCCAGGCATCCATTTAATCAAATTTCTCTGCTGCCTGTCCCAGTGGAGCCATCGCAACAAGAAACTCTCTCAATGAAATGGGGGGAGGGGGAAGCGTACTTCACATCTCACATTGTTTACAAGCTGTTAAGTAATTATTTCACTCTTCCACCCCCACTGGCCATCAACAGACAAGTCACCTCCTTGGAGACTCTGAAAAGCCTATTCAGCTGTACATAGCTCATTTTGTTTTTTCCCTTCACAGTGAAGCTAACTGCTTAGCTTAAAGGCTTCTTTGTGGATACCAAAGTATATTCTGTCCATGCTAATGATCTCACTAATTATAAGTTTATTTATCATATAGATGCTCAGCTTTGCTTTATGTTTATAAACAATGCTAGAGCAATAATTTCTGCATAATTTCTCTACCCCCATCACACCACTTCAATCCTTCAAGATGAATACCCCTCCCCATCCATGCATACACAGTAAAACCTGTTTTGTTTTGTTTTTGTGGGTTTTTTTTTTTAAGGAATTGTGTCATAGTTTGAGTAGTCAAACAAGTTATTTTTCAGGAATTTTCAATAACACTATGCTCTTTAATGCAGCTCTTCTCCAGGGCAAAGAGCAAAAATGAGGCATGCAGATAATAAAGAATTACAGTTTGCCTTTATTTAATAGCTCTATCAGTCAGAGTAATAGAGATGGATAAAATGGTAACCTATTCACCCAACCCTTCCTAATTGCTGTCCTAAAAAGCAAGAAGGGAAGTGGGGAAAAGAAAAAAAAAAGATTTATATCTAATTGCAGTTCAGGAATTAAAGGCGAATGACTTGAAAGCTAAGTATAGGCAGAATCCTCCCAAACCTAAATAGAAATTGACTACAGAACACACTGCATTTAGGCACTGAAGACAAAGCTGAAAATCAGAAATCCCAGGTCTTAAAATAAAAGGTCATTTTTCTTCTTGGCTTTCTTTTTAATTTTTTTCCAATTTCTGCTGAAATAAACATATTTAGATCATTTTTGTTCATCTTGAGAAATAAAGAAGAAAAAGTCCAAAGATGTTTATTATTGAAAAACAAAGGGAGGGCTGGGTTGTGGCTCAGTGGTAGAGCACTTGCCTAGCATGTATGAGGCATTGGGTTTGATCCTCAGCACCACATAAAAATAAATAAATAAAACAAAGATATTGTATCCATCGAAGCTAAAAATATTTTTTTTAAAAAAAAAGACAAAGGTACAAGAGAATTAATACAATGGATCACTTAGAATTCCTACTTGAAAATTCATTTTAAGTGAGCACTTTTATGTATTTTACCTCTAGTTTTCAGTTCTGGTTAATGGTTATCTGTGAAAGTGAAATTCTTCGAGTGAGGATCCCCTTCAGTGAGATATTCCTGATATTATATTACATTACTAATAATAAGCTTGTAAATACAATTCATGCTTCTCTCTCATGAAGTATAATATAGCACACACTGGAACAATATTTCTGTGCTTTAGGGCCCTGTACAACATTCATTACCAAATGGAAAAGTGTGCCCTAACTTGACACACACAGATTAAAATTCAAAGTTAATAATACTGGATGTGAATTTGAGATTATTTGTGTTTACACATGCAGTTATAGTAAATGATATTTCCAATGAGGAAGGAAATATAAAGACAAAAATCTGCTGAGAAATAAAGTCAAAAGAAAGGGAGAAAAAATATTTTGAGAATGAAAAGGCCAGTAAATTATGAGAAAAACTGAGAAATGTAGAAATACAGAAAGTTTTAAAATACTAAAATGATAATTGAATGTAATTTGAGAGAAAAGTTGTGTTCTAAAAATTCCTTATAAATCATGAAGATAAATGAAATAATTAACAAAATAAAACTGTGGAGACTAGCCTTGATATGCCAGAAAATCACTGGGCTTAAAAATTAGCTTCCAATAACTATTACAATGTGTCTGAGCTAATAAGAGTAAGTAATTTCATTTTTCTAAATTTTCTTTTCTCATCTATAAAATAAGAGGTCAAATCGGCATTTCTACTAGCTCAAACACAGTGACAATTCTAAGATAACAAAAACCACAGAAAAAAAATTGAATGTTTGTATTAATAATTTTTTCTACATTTTTCTAGCACTCATAATAGTTTTATGTTATTAAGAGAGACAAAGTGAAAACAAACCCACCTTTACTATTACTTGTTGTCACTTTAGGAAAAAATAAAAACATTTATTCACTTGGAATAACCAATCAGAAAAAAATGAATAGGAATCTCAATCTATCATTTCCTTTTCTCTACAAAGTTCTCATAGTTTAGAGTAAAAAAAATGACTCAGGAATAACATAAGTGTATCTTGGGAAAGGAAAAGCTAGAGGTGAGGATAACAATAGAATCTGCAAATAATTAGAAAGAAGCTATTAACACTCAACATTTCTTTTCTATTCTTGTTTTACCATCCATTTTTAAAATGCCCAATATTTCACATTAACAACTGACAAAAATATTGGATGATATCCTGAGTAAACAGAATTACAGAGATCCTCAGGTCTCTTATCCAATTTGAATTTAATTGCAAAGAATTCTTATTTTTTAAAGTTAACTTGTGTAATTACATCCTTCAGTGTGTTTATTGACTCAAGTTCAAACACATATTTCATTTTTATACACTCACACATATTTGCGTATTTATGATGGTGCCTGGCACACAGCCAATTCTTGAAAAATATCTGTTAAATGAATGAGTGGATGTTGGGTGAGATAAACAGATGGACAGACTGATGGTTAGTTCCTTCACCTGACTTTCTCACTATACACAAAAGGTAGTGCCATTTGCAATTTTTCTGAACAAATCTAACCTAAAATTTATCTGTTTATTATTTAGAAAGTAAAGGCACTTTAAAAAAATATTGTGAAAATCCACACAAGGGTCACAGATTGCATAACTCCAAGGAATGTTATTTGCATCACATTCTGTGTAAATGATGACTCCCTGGACATCTTCAAAAATAGTCATTTGTACACAAACATTTCATAGATGTTTTACATGAATTATTTAGTTAAGTACTCATATAATTCATTTAGTAAAATATTATTAAACCCAAAGAAAAATGGAAAAAATAAAAAGGATAAAGACTAAGAATATCAAACTCATAGCTAGTGAGTCTCCAAACAAGAATCAGACATATATCTATCCATTCCAAAGCTTCCACTTTTTTCTACTATGCTGTAATAGTCTTGTCTATAAGGCTGAAACTGTTCACTTTGTTAAAATTATAGAATTTACCTAAATAGAGCAACACTCTATTTCTTTAAACCTAGGCCTTTTCTCCTAGATTGATCCACAATAATGTCACTTCTTCTAAAACTGGGAATATGTGAAAATTATTACTTCCAGCTCCCATTTTTAAAAATAAAAATATTGATGAGTAGTAACTGACTTCATTAAAAATGGCACTAATTTGTCAGTACATCATCCTTACAACATCAAATGCTAACAATGAAAATTAAATAAAAATAAAAGTAAAAACAAAATAAATCTGCAAATTATAAAGAATATTTCAATAAAAAATGGATTCAAATAGCATTGTTCAAAATATATGAAAAATGTTCAACTTCATTAGCAATTGGCAAAATGCAAAATACACCGAGATTTCATCTCACACCAGTGAGAATGACATATCAAGAATACAAACAATAATAAATGCTGGAGAGGATGTAGAGAAAAAGGAACACTTTGACACTGTGGGTGGGACTGCAAATCAGTACAACCATCACGGAAATCAATATAGAGGTTCCTCAAAAGATTAGACATGGAATCACCAGATGACGCAGCTATACAACTCCTCAGTCAGTATTTATCCTGAAGAATTAAAGTCATCATACCCATGTTTATAGAAGCACAATCCACAATACACAAACTATGGAACTTGCCTAGGTGTCCATCAGTGTATGAATGTGGTATATATACACTAGTGAGTTATATTTAGCCATAAAGAAAAATGAAATTATGTAATTTGCAGGAAAATTGATGGAACTAGAGATCATTAAGTGAAATAAGCTAAACTTAAAAAGTCAGAGGTTGATATGATTTCTCCCGTATGTAAAAGCTAGAGAAGAAAAAGGAAAAGAAAAGGGCAGATCTCATGAAAATCAAAAGGAGATCAGGAGAAGAAAGGGACCAGGGGGTTGGAGGTGGGGAATAAGGAGGGAAATGCTGGGGACTAATATTGGTCAAATTATATTCTTATATTTTTATGCATGAACAATTATGTAATGAAAAATCCTATCATTATTCCTAACTACAATGCACCAATAAAAATGTGGAGAGAATAAAGCGAAAAAATGTTGTTTGTGTAACTAAACTTAATTCAATCTTCAATAAAGGCTGAGCCCCCAAAATGAAATCACAATTCTACAAAAGAATTTCAAAAATAATCAGATAGTACATTACAGGGTTTTGTTGTTATTGTTGTTGTTTGTGTGTTTTTTTGTTTTTGGCTTTGGTTTGATACCAAGGATTGAACCCAGGGGCACTTAACCACTGAACCACATCCCCAGCCCATTTTATTTTTTTATTTTGAGACAGGGTCTCCCTAAATTGCTTAGGGGTCTATTAAGTTGCTGAGGCTGGCTTTGAACTTGCAATCCTCCTGCCTAAGACTCCAGAGAAGGCATGCACCACCACACCGGGTTACAAGCATGATTTTGAGTCATATTTTCCAACATGATATAGAAATGGCATTGAAATACCCTAATCAATTCATCCTCCCCCTCTCTATTTCACTCATTTCTCTTGAATTTTGATAGAAGTTGTGGAGTACTCAATTAAGCATGAGCTCTCCAGCAAGTGCCTAAAATGCAGAGAACTGGTGTGTATATACATGAAAGCCATATGCTTTAGATACCAGATATTCACATAGCAATACTAGCACTATGACATCCCTAAATATAAGAATTGCCCTTCTACTACAATCAGTTGACATTGGATCATACTAAAGCTAAAAAACAAAGACTATAGCTTCAAGACCCATATAGTAAATCATTTAATTCTAACTATAACCCTAGGATACAAGTGTGTTATTGTCCTCAGTTTACAAATGAGGAATGTGATATTTGAAATGGTTAAATTAATTCTCAAGTTAAATTAATTCTCAATTTCTCAGGTAGAAATTTTAGGACCTGCATTCAAATCAAGATAATATTTTCTATTAATATCCTATATTTGCAGACACTCAGTTATTTGTATCTGAGGAATGAGGAAGGAAGTGTCAGTGGAGCACAACTTATCCCCAGTGTCATTATTTATGCAGTTTCATCTACTTAGAATATGCTCCATTTCAAAATATCTGCTTAGTAGGTATCTGAAACCTCCTGTGCAATGCCATATTAAGCTATAAATCAACTTTCTTCCTAAATAGAATATAACAAAAATATAACTAGATTAAAATTGTAACCATGTTTCTTTTTTTCAAATAAGCAAAACTGCCTCCTACATTTTAGCTTATTTAGAAAAAGAACATCTATATACTTTACTATTTTTCAACATTTTTATTGACGTTATACTTGTACATAATGATGGGATTTGTTGTTATATATTTGAACATGCACATAATACAACAATATAATTTGGAAAATATCACTTCCCAGCACTTTCCCCCTCCCTGTCCCAGCCTCCAAACTCTTGGTCCTTTTCCTCTACTGAGCTCCCTTTTCTTAACAGATAAAAATCCATGCAAGATTCACCCTAAGATTCTTGAACAGAGAAAAATATATACAGTATATTCACATAACTATATATATATATATATATATATATATATATATATATGTATGTATATGGATGTATGCATGTGTTTAGATATAGTTGAAGATAGTTTTTTTTTTTTAAATGAATTAATCATATGTTGGTGGGATTTGTAGAAACATGACATCTCATGGTAGAAAGGAACACTACAAATTCATCCAGTCTATCCTCAAGTGATAAATTTAAATCCTGGAATAAGTACCTCACCAAGTTGTCATACAACCTCTGCTTCAACATTTTAATTTGATGGCAAATGCTTAAATATGCTTAAATAAGTCTTATTCATCTTTGGACAGTTCAGACTAATAAATTCTACTTAACATTCATACCAAAATTATTTTCCATTAAATTCATTCTATTTTTATTTAATAAATTGTACACATTGAAGTAGAAAGTTCTGTAATCAAACAATGGATATACAAATATTAGTCTGCTTTTGAAGCTTTCATAATACCAGATTACAGACCCTCTGAATTTGTCCATCTTTCTGATAATAAAAATGGCAGCAGAGTCATTTTGTGCAAGAACATAGAACTATTTAGTAGCAATCAAATTAGACTAGAGCTAAGTATATATAGCTCAGTGGTAGAATGCATGCTTAACACAATGGGCCCTGGGTTCAATCCCCAGCACCATTAATAAATACATGAACAAAAATATAACTAGACTAAAATTCAGATCTCCAGACTCCCAGTAAAGTATTATTTACAGTATATCAACTTAAAATTTCTTTGGTGGCTTAAGAACATGAACTTTGGAGTCAGACTGTCTGAGTTTTAATTCCACCTCTACAACATACCAACTATACAACTTGAGGCAATCTATTTACCATATATGCCTCAGTTTCTCCATCTGAAAAATAGAGATAATAATAATATCAACATTGGGCTGGAGCTGTAGCTCAGTGGCAGAGCACTTGCCTTGCACATTGAGGCACTGAGTTCAATCCTCAGCACCACATAAAAATAAACAAATAAAATAAAGACATGCTGTCCATCTATAATAATAATAATACCACCATCATATTTTTAAAAGGACTTGATATGATAGTATGTACATTTTTTTTGCAGTACTGGAGATTGAACCCAGAGTCTTGTGCATGCTGGGCAAGGGCTCTACCACTGAACTAAACCTCCTGACAATATGCGTGATATTATTAAACCAGTGCCAGAACATATTAAAATCTACTCAATAAAAATAAGTCACTATTGAACTCGGATTGTGGCTCAGTAGTAGAGTGCTTGCCTAGCATGTGTGAGGCACTGGGCTCTATTCTCAGCACCACGTATAAATAAATAAATAAAATAGAGATCCATCAACATCTAAAAAAGGTATTTAAAAAAATAAGTCACTATTATCACTATTGTACTTTTCAAACTTGTAAAATACTGCCAATTCACAACCATGTTGTCAATGTGTTCTTTTTATTTTTTCTTTTTAAGAATTTAACCTTTATTTTATTTGTTTTGTGCTGAGGATGGAGCCCAGTGCCTCACACATGCTAGGCAACCACTCTACCTCTGAGTTACAATCTTAGCCCACCAAAGTGTTCTTAAGACTATTTACCCTACCCTAAAATAAATTTTACCCTATAACATTTCTTCTTTCCAATTTTGATAAAAAACATATAAACTTCCTAGTTATTATATTATATCTACAGTATATAAAATATATAATCAATATATGATCTGTGAGCTTTTGTGTTCCAATTTCAAACTTCTCTCAAACAAATTTGTCATTTTCAGAGTTTATTAATCCTATAGTCCTGGCAGAGACTTTGGGTTTACTTTTCTGACTTCACGTACCAAATAACAAGTTTTTTCTCCCCAAGCAAACCCAGGAGTTTTGAGCACGCCTAGCAAATATAAAAAGTAAGGTAAAATCACCATTATAAAAGGTAATCTCCCTTCCCAGGAGAAAATTTGTGAAAGCATATAACAAATTCTCTGTAATCTAGGTACATAAAAACAGTAGCCATCTCAAAGTGGAATGAAGGGAAGGGAGGAAGGATTAGAATAGGAAAGAGAGTGGAATGAATCTGACACAACTTTCCTATGTGTATATATGAATATACCACAGAGCATCTCACCATTATGTAGATTCACAAAAAATTAATTCAAAAAATAACCATGGGTAAATTGCAGAAAGATCAATAGAGGGAAAAGAGCAGGGGCTGGGACGAGAAGGGGAAGGAGAGGTACTGTGGACTCAATTAGAACAAGATATATTCCATGCTTGTATTATTATATCAAAATGGATTCTACTGTTATTATTTTTATAGCCAATAAAACTTTAAAAAATGAAACAGTAGCCATCCAAACATTTTTCCACAGGTTTTCTATGTAAATAAATGTCAACTGCCAAGTGTCATGGCTAGATTACTCTACACATGTATCTATTCTTAACCAAATCTTAGAGGAGCCTGTTCTTTCTTAAATTGGATTAACTGGAAGTTTTCATAGCAGAAAAGATAATAAGAAGAAAGAAGTATGTACAAAAAGTATCTCTTTTCTAGATTTATGCAAAGTTAGGAAATCAAAAGTTTTGTCTACAGCTATTTAAATTACTCTGAACACTAAAATTGTACCAACAACTGTTATATTTATTTATCAACATCACTTATTTTAACATGAAAATGAATCCTCTCTACATTTGTGTAATATGTTTCACTTAATAAAATGTGTTCTCCTTCTCCTGCAGTGTTAGAAAGATGATAAAATAAGAGAAAATGCATGCACAACACTTTCATTTTCCCTTTTTTTGTTCTGGATGCAATAAGTAGAAGATACTTAAGCCAAAATTTTCTTAAAAAGACAAAGTTTTCTGAAATAATAAGGATATTAACTACACATTAACACTAGAACAGGTGGTAATTACTAATTCTCCTTATTTATTTTATAGCTGTGTGAGATAGCAGAAGAGAAAGAGGAGGGCAAAATATGTCAGATCAAAAAAATATGGATACATGGACCTCCCATCAGTATAGAGATGGCTTTTGAAAAATTCTAGAAATCCTTCTCTGTCTATGCCATACTGAGAACAATTAATATAATACAGATATACTGATAAGATAAAAATTCCAACCATGTAACAAAATGCAGTTGACAACTTGTATATTATGCAATTATGACTGTCATTTTATTACTGTTATTAATTTATTAGTATAATTGCAATTTTTTTCAATGTCATAATGTGATAATAAAGGACTTGTCATTACTAAGTTAACCTCCAAACATCTCTGACCTCAGGGGAGGTAGCTGCACGCTTTCAGACCAAAATGAGCTGTCAGTTACCACAACGACATTTTGATGACTACATTATCTTGTAATTAAATGTCTCAACAAACTTCTGCTTTTGATTGACAAGTAGTTAAGACTATCATTGACCACAGGGCAGTTTCTTTATGTTTCAAGAATAATTTTTAGCACCGAAGCAGGAAGACAGATTTTAAAAATTAAAATACTTCAATAATATATTTATTAATCTATAATTCACCCTGATAAAACAAAGAAAATTCTTCCAAATTATGTATATTTGTTGCATAATCCATAATGTAATATGGAAATCTTAAAATATTTTATGGTGTTCTTTATTAGCATTATAGAACATATATAATAATTCTATCACCTCTCTTTCCTGTGCCCAATTTTCCCATAACTGAACTAATTGAAAGATACAAATAATGGATGCTTGTACATGCTTTATGATCATTATTCTTCTTACCGTTCTTGAGGCCAATGAATTAACTCAATATTCTAAAGGCAAGATAGGTCAATTATGACACATACATTGTATTCCTTCCCCTTTTTTCCTCTTACATTCTTCAATAAATGGAGCACAAAAAGAATCCATTTCATACTATACTGTTCAAAGTACATTAACATTTATACAAGTTTTGGTTTAAAAAAAACTTTTCTTATTTGAATATTTTTTCAAATATTTTTCCATGTTAATAATTCTTAAATTGCATGAAAATGAATGAGCAGAGAAAATAGCAAAGTAGAATTTTCATGTACCATATCATAATATTTGTATGACTTGTATAGACAATTAGTCAATTATAAAGCCACTGAGAAGTTAAATTTAAGAATACCCTCCTGCATTTTATTTTGACTACTTTTATTATGATGATAAAATAGTTTCTTAAAAAATAAAAACTACTATTTATAAAATAAACTCTTTCAAAATAAGGATCTCTAGTGATTAAAATAAAAGTAAAAAAATTGTACCAGTAAAGTGAAATTTCATTAAAATAAAATATTATCAGTATAAGATTAAAAAATACCTTTTCCTAAGTACCATGATATAAGTTTCTTTCACAAAACAAATTTAGTACTTTCAAGGTTCTTCATTAAATGTTCTATCTAGGATAGTTATATATTTAAAATTATAAAGAATGATAACTTCTAAAATATATTTTATATTTTTACTGTCAGAAAATTGAGATTTATACAAAGTTTACTTACATGCAAATACATACACCCTTCTCAAACAAACTGACAGATGAAAGAGGCCAAAGAGGGACAAATCCTACAAACAGCCTTTATTTTAAGTTGAGCTCTATGTGGAGCATACTGTTTGGAAGTCTTTCCTTCATATTTGATTAAGCACTGACATTTTTTCAAGCTATGGACATGACTTCTCAAAAATCACACTCCCTGCCACACACTATAGATAAAACAAACCCTAGCCTAAGGAAACTGTCACAACTCCCAGTTACCCTGAATAATTCCTTAAGTAATCATTTCTCAGCACACAAATCATTACAATACAAAAATAAATTCTATGGCCGACTTGTATCTAGCAATGAAAAACTAAACATCCAATTTGTGGTGAAAACTTTCACAGACACTGCAGAATTGAACATGACTATTCTTATATGCATATGTCACTGAACATAAGCAAACAGAAATAGAATGAAATCCCCATGTTGGGGAAAGGGGGAGGTAGAGAGGAAAACTTCATCATGGGGTAACATAAGAAACAGAATAAAATCATTGCTTATATATCATGAAAGTGTTGATCCATAGTAATATAATTATAAAAGAAAATCAATCTTACCTATTCTCCTTCAAAAAAATATGAAATATTCATAAATAACATTTGTGTTACTTACAAAAGTAAGTAAAGCTACGAAAATATGTGAGAACAAAGTGGGAAATTTATTTTAAAAAAATGTTGACAGAATAAAAAGGAACTTTCCAAACTCGGTATATCTCAGAATCTAAAGAAACAAATTAAGAAATAATGCAACCTGACATTGTACTGAGCTAAGAGAATACACTGATGATTGCATTTCCTCTTAGCCAATGAACAGGGTGGAGTGTTCTTATCTTTCAACAGCAAAGTTTCAGTCTTAAGAAAAGCATAAACTTAACTGTTTTTCCTCAAAATATTATGAAAATTATGTTAATCTTGTTATATATTAAAAGTACAGAAAAATAGAAAACAAATATCAATTAGCCATGCAGTTTACAGCTAAGTACTTTTGCCATCATCTTACATATTGCAAATGAATCCTTCCTGAAACCTTTCTCTATGAAAATAATTCAGAGACACCTGGAATGATTGATCTAATTAGGCCCTTTTCAAAACTGGAAGATCTTTATTACAACATTTTGAACAGTGAATTAAAGAACTGTGGATGAATATGTTTCACCTGAAAAGAACTTGATTTGTGGTTCTACTGAAATACTACTACTACATATAGTCATATTATCTTTCAGCTAAAAATCTATGTGCATAAAATGCACTTGACCTGGTTTACTTTACTATAAAACTTCATGAAGATATTAATCAAACTACTCAGTCATTTGTCTAAGAGGCCACGATGAGATATCATCAGAGAAACAACAGAACCAAGAGTGTTTTTTTTTAATTTTTTTATTGTTGGTTGTTCAAAACATTACATAGTTCTTGATATATCATATTTCACACTTTGATTCAAGCGGGTTATGAACTCCCATTTTTAGCCCATATACAGATTGCAGAATCACATCAGTTACACATCCACTGATTTACATATTGCCATACTAGTGTCTGTTGTGTTCTGCTGCCTTTCCTATCCTCTACTATCCCCCCTCCCCTCCCCTCCCCTCTTCTCTCTCTGCCCCCTCTACTGTCATTCATTTGTCCCCCTTGTATTATTTTTCCCTTTCCCCTCACTTCCTCTTGTATTTTTGAAGTCAGTCTTTTAAGTACAATGTTTATATTAGGTGACCATAGGGTTTGAAGAAGCAAATAACATGTTTTCTTCGATTGGAACATAGCCCTCAAAAAATTGTAAGTAGAAGGAAATAGAAACTGGAAATAAACTAAGAAAGTCAAAACACAATTAGGAAGTAAAGAATTAGAGATTTTGAACAAGAGTCAGTTTACCAGCACTTCCATCTGTTGATGCTGCAAGAGCCTGCCACACATTTTGGGTGTTCAGAAGCAAACCTCATACAAACAGCATTCCCTGAAACCATATTATATTCTCATATTATGAAATGGATTCTTATATTACATGGAAACCAATTAATTTATAAAAATGTCACTTTAGTACTCAGTAAGCAGATGACAATGATTTTCATTATTGGCCAGGCCTGATCACCTGAAAAATCTATCTTGGAAATTTTGGTATTCCATTCTTAAAGTGGCTAGACATCCTAGTTTGCCTGAAACTTGCTTCCTGGCACATGTTTGTTCTTCCAATCTAATTATTAATAGTGCGTCCTTGCACTCCCCCAAATTGTTCTACTTTGAAAAAGAAATTATGTAGTGAGACTGTTAACATCCTATTGATAAAAATCTATAATTGTCTGCTAGAGGAAATATCTTCACTTTTTGCTTTATCCAGATATTGGTTCTCTGAAAACAGTATGAGTAAGGCTTAAAATATTTTCTAAGCACAATAAGGTGTGATCACTGAGCACTATCATTTGCAATTAAACTACCACCAATTTAACACATTTAGCTCCTCATTCTCATGCAGTAAAGTGATTTAACAAACTCATATAATCTGAATGAATTCCAATAAATTCTCTTTTTGTCATTATTCTTGTCATAAAATTTTCATTTATAAAATGTTTCAAAGGTTCTACATAAAATGAAATGTTATACTTACAGGACAACCTGTCCCTAGAACAACAAACCTCCTATGAGGAGATGGGTTGCTATGTGGTTTGGCATTCAGACATTTTTTCACAGACCATTACAAATGACAAATTAATTTTTTACACTGGAAAATAGAAAAGCATTTGATATCACTGTGTAATGAGAGAAGTTGTATCAAATCACATTTGGAACCAAATATGACCTGTGGACTTTGAACTTGGTTTTGTATGTCCCTTGATATTTGGAAAGAACGTATCTAGGAAGGCTCTTTTTTATATATTTAACCCCCTAATATACTGAAAATTGAGCTATTTATCACTCTATTATATGGTTCAGATAGTTTGAGTAGAATTGCCTTAACAATGCACATTGTAATATATTTTTGTATATGAAAGTATGTTTCAGTATATAATTCTGAATTTATAAAAGGTCTGTTTGCATATATGCATATGCATGTATGTTATGAAATGTGTGTACATGTCTTTGCCAGTTCACCATCTTCCAACAAGATCCTACTAGTCATATCTATTATCTTCTGTGGGCAGTGCCTATACATCCCCCACAACCTGGATTCTCGAGAATGATCTACTATAATAAGATGAATAAACCTAGTAAAATGTCATAATAACTCCAGTATATTTGTAACGAATTAACAGATCTTGTTAAGAATGATTTTATGCAAATTGACATGTACTTGTAAATCTCAAAACCCCATTTGAAATCAGAAGGATTACATTTTTACTGGGTTTTTAGACAAGCAAAAAGACAACACACTAATATGAAAGGTATAATAGCAAAAAGTGGAATTACATTTTAATATAAGTTATGAAAGATACTGCCATTAATTCTTACATATTATGGGCAAATTCAGGCTTGGGATCTACAAAGAATAAAGATCAAGTTTGACTTGGATAGTTGAGGTTTATAGATTTATCATAACTATATCAAATATGTCATTTATTAAGTTAAGATATTTCACATATAACTTCCATAAATTGATTTTGGTAAAACAGAAAAAAGGTTACCTTGGGATGGTATTGCATGCAGTGGTTAGAACCCTGGGTACAGGACTGGGGTTGTGGCCCAGTGGTAGAGCACTTGCCTAGCATGTGTGAGGCCCGGGGTTCGATCCTCAGTACCACATATAAATAAATTTAAAAAGTGAAAAATCCATTGGCAACTAAAAAATATTTAAAAAAAAAAAAAAAAAAGAACCCTGGGTACAATCCCCAGCATGAAAAAATATTAGTTGCCTTAACTTATTATTCCACTCAAAATGTTAATTAAATTATTCTAAATTAGTATCAAACTATAATTAAAATTAATTCCTTAAATGTGAAATCATTTTTGGATGCACAATATTGGAACATAGTTAGAGTATTAACTTCATGTAATCAAAAGTTTAACTTTGTTTAATTGAAAACATTTCAAAAAAGTTTTTAAGTTACAAATGAAGTTTGTACTTATAAAATCCTTATTGTATATTTCTTCATTATATGTAAACCAGTGGGGAAAAATTAAGCAGTTGTTGTAATGCATTCTTTTTTATGCTGCCTGTTTGTATTTCTTCAACCCTGATTAGCAGGAATCACATTTTCTAAAGTTCACCAGTAAATATGCAAAGTCAAGTGTCTTATGTAGTTTTACACTTTCACTCTGTCTTGCTGTGTTGTTTTCAAATACTCTGTGCCACATGATTACCTCACATCTCAAATCATTTTGTACTCACTGAAGATAATTTGTGTATTTATCCTTTTTTGCTTTTATTATTTTTCCAACACCCTGAACCTGATCAATCCTATATACCTTAGTACCTACATAGTTGAAATGTTAACATGATTTATAATGTAAAGTGGCAGCTCATTCTAAACTGATCCTAAGACAATGTTACAACTCAAGTTGGCAAAAGAAATGGTGCCCCTACTCTTTTTAGTCAGTATATTCAGCCTGACTGGTCAGTTTTACAATCATTTCCATAAAGTTTTGGAATGAGGCCTGGATTGAAATTGCTTCCCATCTTGTTCAAAATTATGTCAGCCAGAAGACACAATACATCGGGGTGCTTCCCAGTACAATGTAGGTTTCCTCCATTTAGAAAAGTGCAGTGATTCATCAGTAATTTAACCTATAGACATTTGAAGGTTGGAGAGTACCTCTAAGGGGCTGTTGACCTTCAGCAACTAAAAGAGCTGGAACTCCAGCCTCAGTCAATATATATTTATCTTTCTGTTGGGACTATTACAACTGTGCAAGTAATGCTGACCTTGAAACTTCGAGCACAAGATGCACACAAATAATGTTCCTTAAAGGAAAAGCATAAAAATACCTAAATAGGATACCCAGATCTAAAATGCACATTCTATAAAAATATGAAGAAAGTATTCTAAACATTACCATTCTGAAATGGTAAGCACATTATTTCTGTGATCCTCTGGATTGCCCTTAAATATGTGTCCAGGTATAACCCAAATAAGATTAGAATCCTAAAATTTGGGAGTGCTAAATATTTCCAATTTTACCAAAGTTTACTGATATAAAGAGTCTGGTCTGTTTTCAAGTGAGCTAATCTTAGTTTATTTCCCATAGTACTACAATACTATAGACTTCTCAGAAATCATCATATGCTTTACTGGCTAAATTTATATCAAAACATACTTTTGTTTTTTAATCGGGACAGAACTCAAATGGTGATATACTGAAAACTATTTTTAATTATTATCCATTTTATCTGATATAATATTTGTTGTAAATGGGACCTTTTCCTCCTTATTAGCCATGGTCTGTGTTCTTGTTAGGAACCAATAGTATATATGTACTTTTTGAGTTTAATGACTAAAGCATCACTAAATATATAACAATTTAAGTGAGCTAAACAGAAGCCAGAAAGAGTAAAGGAAAATTTAACTAACAACCAGTAAGTCATGGAAATCCTGAGAGAATTGGCCTATCATCCTATCCAAATAAAGTAGGATACTTCAAAAAAATAATCTCATATGTTTGCAAACAAAAAAGAAATCAATGTATAGTGCTAAATCAAAGTTAAAGTGAAGTGATCTTTTGGAAACACAATAGTGATAAAACTGTATAACTTTTTATTTCTACATTTTGTTTTTCTGAAATGTACATATACATAACTGGGGTACTATAAAAAGGTCTATGAATGGTAACTGAAACATGAATGCATAGTTTTTTCAAAAAAAACCCTCCCTATTATCAAATAATTGGTATGTCTGTTGAGTGGCATAAGGTCATTTGAATGTCTCCTATTTGGATGTCATCTTTGTTACTAAAGGAGACAACCACTTGAGGAGGAGGGGAAGCTCTTTTGTGGGCCTGTCAGCATTAAAAATCCTAGACTTCCCTCCCTCTGAAGAAAATGATTACAATGCAGTCAACAGAAACCATGAGAGCTACCCACTTGCTAATATATTGATTAAAAAAGGCTTTATCCAGGCCGGGTGCGCTGGCACATGCCTGTAATCCAAGTGGCTTGGGAGGCTTATGGCAGGAGGATCATGAGTGCAAAGCCAGCCTCTGCAAAATCAAGGTGCTAATAAGCAACTCAGTTAGACCCTGCTCTAAATAAAATATAAAACAGAGTTATAGATGTGACTCAGTGGTCAAGAGCCCTGAGTTCAATCCCAGGTATCCCCCTGAAAAAAAGGCACTATCCAATTGTGAGATCTGAGAGTATTCACAATGTTAAAGAAAGATTTTTTTTATTCAAAAATATTTTCAACTTATGATGTAGAACCATCAAGTAAACCTTTATAGGGACTTGTTCTCTCATGTGTATCACCTTACTTAAGTTGAATTCTAAATTCATTCAATTCAACAGCAATCTCAGCCTAGTTGCTTTTCCACATTTCTGGTTTATGCCATTTTTACTATTCATTGAAGAGAACCAGAGATAACTCCATTCCTTTCATTAGGTGCTCAACCTATTCCAATCTAAAATTATTTTAGTAATGCTTACACAAAGCTGTCTACCTCATGATAGTTTTGTTGGGGTTTGTTTAATACTTTTTTTAGTTGTAGTTGGACACAATACCTTTATTTTATTTATTTATTTTTATGTGGTACTGAAGATGGAACCCAGTGCCTCACATGTGCTAGGCAAGCGCTCTACCACTGAGCCATGACCCCAGCCCCTGGTTGTTGTTGTTGATGTTGAGTTACCTCTGAGCTTGAGCTCCTTGCAAACTGTGACCCCTAAAATAAAATACATGAGCTTCCTATCATTTACTTTTGAGGTCTCTCTTTATCCAAGCTAAATTTTTTCATCCTTGATTTTTCCCCATTTTCTCAAAATTCTTTCTTCTCTAAAAACAGTATATTTAGCATAGTAGATATTATTTTAAGAAAGACAATTAGAAATACTCTGATCTTTTATATACAACTATTTTAACAAGGGCATTATAAAATTTAAGGTAGCATATTTCAGCTCTTTTTTTTTGTTTTCATACTGGGGATTAAAATCTGGGTGTTTTACCACTGAGCTACATTGCCAGCCTTTTTATTTACTTATTTTTGAGATAGGGTCTCATTAAGTTGCTGAGAATGGCCTCGCACTTGGTGATCCTCCTGCCTCAGTCACTCCAGTTGCTGTGTTTACAGGCATGCACCATAGCACCCAACACTATTTTAGCTCTTGCATTAAAATCTTGTGGTCCTGGGGAGTAGAATAAAAATTTTTAAATGCATTATATTGGGATAAAAATATATATTTTAGAATGCAATTTTATTCCTGCTTCTACCATTGCCAAATTCATTTGCATACCCAAGGCTATGTTCCTTACTTTTACCTGCCCAACTAATTCCTGTTCATCTTTCAAGGCTCAGCTTTTCACAATTCCCATCTTTAATAACATTTCCTTTGATTAAACACTTATTGAGGTTCTGCCATGAACAAAGAAAGCACTATGATGGGCACTAAAGTCAAATAAAATAATAGAAATATTGTGCTACAATATCTTTGCATAGAAAAGAAAAAACTCAAATATAAATGTAGTAGTATTCAAATTCACTTTCAAATATTAGTAGAAATTTAAACTAAGAACATTGAAGGACTGACCTATAAAACTAGAATAATAGAATTAACATGGTCAGAGGGTCAAACAAGTTCATTATTGAAGGGTTTTGATGAATCTATCACACATGAATCTCTGACTTCCTATAGTAGTTGTTCTCTATGGTATATGATTTTCTACATATTTACCATAGTGCCATTGAAATTTTTGTTTCAGACCATAAACTCTGGTCAAAAAATCTTATATTTCTTACAAATCTCCCCTAAAATACACCTATGCAACTATATACAATAATAGGATCAACACATCTAAGATAACCAAGATATATTTAATTGGTCAACTGACTGATTCAAGTGGAAGATTTTATGGACATTGTATAAATATTAATTTAATATATTTTATGTTTTTCGAAAAGTGGTAATAACTTGATTTTTAATGTGTTACCCACTTCCAGGAGTGGAAGAAAAATTGATTTCTACTCACTTTTCAGGAAGCCTTGTATTTTAAACTAGTCATCCCATTAGTTCAAAATGGTTAACTTACTGAATAACAATAAGAAGTATATAAAAGAGAACAACAAAGTTCTAATTGTCTTGGAGTGATTCTTAGTTCAAAATGACAAATCTCAAAGAACTCCATAAGAGAACAAAGATAAGTTCCCTGATTCCATCCCACTGCATACAGTTAAACAAGTTGAATCCTAATGTCATTTCCACTTAATATTTGGCCTATTATAAAAAAAATCTCCAAGTTTTGGTCCTTAAAATATCAAGTCATGTTGACAGATGTTTAAAAATAATGTACCAAGTCAATTATTGTATTATTCATATGAGTACTTCAGAAAAAGTTCCCCTGCCCTTCCAGGACATCAGCATATTCTCTTACATGGGAAATTTGACTATTTGTATTATCAGGAAGAACTTGTTTATTAGCTTTTTTTTTTTTTTGAAAAATTGAAAAACTGTTGTCTAAAAATGTGGTACTAAAAATGTGGCAGCAGAAGCTATGTAGGAGTTAATGGCTAAATGTTCAAGCTAAATGTAATAATAGGCCAAAGAGCTTTCACCAACTCTTAACTCAGAAGAAGGCAACAATATAGCACACAACACAGACCTATTAAATAGCTTAACTACACTTAAACTTTCTTCTTAGATAAAGCCTGGTTAATATTTTTGAGGAATCATTATTGTTTTCTAAGCATATTCTAAAGAAAAATGATCTCTATTATTACTGTACATTTGGCTAAGGCAGATTTGAGTAACAAGGGTAACTTCAGAACTCAAAATTACTAAGGAGCACTTCTTACCACTAGTATACTATTAGGTCTTCAATTAAGCTTCATCTTTTACATCCTATATGACATGGATGCACCTAAGTTAAAAAATGGAGGCACTGATAGAACTTAGCTAAAAGTTATTATATTTAAACAGTTAATACATAAAAAAACATTTAAAGTGTTCTGAGCACATAGTAAGCATTCAAAAAGCTTAAACAATTCTAGACTGTGATCAATTTTTATGTGCCTAGTAAGTAGATTTTCTCAGGATATTAAGATATTTAAGATTATTATTTTATTTTTTCCATTACATGAATAAAGCAATGGAGGGACTCTACAAAACTAAAATCCTTTCACATATGATAAAATGAACTAAACCTGGCTCCTGTCACCCCCAAAGCTGAAATCACTAATCTCCTAAAAAGACAAATTTTCCTTAAGTTTTCTATTCATCTTTTTTTTCTGTCAGCTGTTCTTATCTACTACTATTCTACTGACAACAAATACAGACATGAAAAATTGACACATAGTGACTGATCTCAAAATTTGGAGTGTCAGAAATTAACTTGACAGACTCCTATCTATGCCATTTATGTAACAAGTAGTTGTTTTATCTTTATTAGCCACATGACAAATGTGTGATGAGATCTAGGTCTAGAAAGAATTGAATTGTAACGTTTAATGTCCAAAAATGGAGGTGGGTGCACTTAATACCCTAAGCCAGAGGATTTTAAAATATTCAGACAATGAAGTATGAATAACCTTTTTGGCACATTATTGTGATGATTTTTAAATTATTAATAGTATAAGAATTGTAGAATTTTGTGGCTAAAAGAGATCTTGAAACCATTAATTCTGACCATACCATTTACAAGTAACTAGGAGCTAAACAAATTTAAATGAATTGACCAAAACATACAGATAACTGGTGAATAAAGACTTGCATAATTGTCCTTGAGAAGGCATTTCAACCATCAGTCTCTGTTTCCTGTACTGATTTAGAAGAAACTCAAGATAAACTAAATGAAAATTTCAAGACAAATCAATAGCTTTTGAAATTTTCCAATTTCATTTGTGAAATTTCCTAACTGTGAAATACCATGAACACAAATATATATTTAAATAAATAGTCAAGAATATATTCAGAGGCTTATTTATATCTAAATAGATTATCTTCAGAGACCTTTACATGGACATATTTCTTTATAGTAACAAGAGTAACTTCGGTACTCAAAATAGAAAATAAAGAAGGTTATAATCACTGATATCAATTTTCTACCACTAAATGGAATATTTTCTAACATTTAGATATTAAATACTCAGATAACTGCATATGAATACACACACATATATATATACACAGAGAAAGACTCATGCAAACATATAGAATGATTCATCCCCAGTAATGAATTAAATATGTCTTCAAATAATACAAACCAACATTACCAACAGTGAGTCAAGTCACTGGTATAAAGTCATTATCATCAATCAACATAATAATAATCAAACAATTATATTGACTTGACTTATATCTAAGAAGTCTTAGATGCATCAGTGTGATCACTTCATTTCATGTAAATTTTTATCCACAGAAGACACTAAACATCAAAGGTAAACAAATCAGTTTAATATTTTTAAACATCTGAAAGAGATAAATTTATATAACTGCCAATAATATTAGTAACTCATAGGGATATGATACCTATTGTTTGTCAGTAACAAGTTTTATGCATTTTTAATGTATAGTATATAAGTTATTCTTCATAAACCCAAAAGTTAGGAATCATACAACACGTTGAAAAAAACTAAACCATAGAAAATTTAGATAACATGCCTAAGGTCATAGTTATAGTTATTGGCAAAGCAAATACTCAAATTCAGACAGTCTTTTTGTGAGAACTTAAGCTATTTACTATTTAGCCTCCAATTCATGCTACAAATTTACATGCAATATATTATATGAAAGATCACATGAAGTATCATAGATAAAAATTATATATTTTGATATTGTCTATTATTATATCATGTTTAGAACATCAGTTTTGTTGTAGCCTTAAAAATTATCCATGTCTTGGGGCTGGGGTTATGGCTCAGGGGTAAAGTGCTTGCCTCACATGTGCAAGGCCCTGGGTTCGATCCTCAGCACCACATATAAAAAAATAAAATAAAGTTTAAAAAATTTCCATGTCTAATCTCTTCATTCTACAGATAAAGAAACTAGGATTTAGTGACTTAATTGTTTGAAACAATTTTGTTTGTCAACCTGATAGACTAGTGATTAGTAGAGATTGGAGGGGGTGGGGGAGATGAAAAAAAGGAGGTTGGATGTGATTAGTGCATTCTGTGTACATGTATGAAAATATCACAATGAACCCCATTAATATATACAACTAGTAATATTAACAAAACTAAGTAAATAAATAATTTTGTTAACTATGGTTATAGAAAACACCCTTATTTTCCACACATCAAGATAGATTAATTATGAAAATGAAATCTGAAGCTTGATTCTAGAACAAGGTGTGGTTCCTAGACAAGCAGCAGTAGCAACACTTGGAACCTGTTATATTTACAAATTCACAGTCCCATTCCACACCTACTGAATCAGAAACTTAGGGAGTGGGGCCTAGAAATCTGTGTTTTAACAAAATCTCCAAGGAATCCTCTGATGAATAATAAGGGTTAAAAAAACACTAATCTAAAACTGGCTTTTTCTCTCAACTCAAGTTATAATTTTGAACAAGTTAATTTTTTTTAGTTGAAATCCTGTCTGTTTGATATGTGGAATGAGAAAGCAGTCCTTATGTGTATCTCCCAAAAATAAAATCTAGGCACATCCCTTCTGATGTATCCAGTTTTCAAGTTTGTAACATATAGATCTATACATACCCACACAAATAAATACACATAAATCCACAAACATACACAATAATATCTATATTATACACATAAATAACATGATCACACCTATAAATATAACTAATAATACTATCTACATAACACACCTAATAGTTATGATCACATTATTTGTGTATTATGTAGATAGCTCTGTCAATCCCCAGCCATATTTCCATTCCAAAATCCACCCATGTTCACCTTTAAAAAAATCTCTTCTCCCCAAAAGTTTCTCTTTAAGTGAGTGAAATCCCTCATCTTTCTATCTCACCTCAGCATCTGTGAAATACACTTTAACAGGCACCATCTCTTTTATAAAATGCAAAGTTCTTAGAACAGCAGGGAGTCTAAGTGCTAACTAAAGAAACAGAAATGCACAATTAATATTAAGTCATTTATTCTCTAGCTTTATAGTATATTGAAATGTGCTGACTCAACATACAAAATATTGATTCAAAGACAGGGTGTATCCAACTTTATTCATATAGTAATTCTTTTATAAGCTTTATTTTTGATTGATATGAACAAGTCTATGTACTTATAGGATAAAATGTGACATCTTGATATATGCATGTGCTGTGAACTGATCAACTCAGGGTATTAGCATATTTATCACCATTAAGTTCAGATAGGACTTCTTAAAAAGCTAAAACACAAATATAACTGGGGTTGTGATTTAAGGATGATTGAAAAGACTCTAATTGCAAAAGACAAAAGTTAGATGTTTTTCTATTTTGAAAACCTTTATTTACCTTTTGTCTGTGTTCTACAAGAATTGGCCAGCAAATAAAAAGGGGGGAAAGTGGTAACAAGTCATTTAGAATGCAAAGGGTGAAAGTAGTCTACTGAAAAGTTAATATAATGTGTATTATTTGAGATAAATATAGATGTTTCCTCATAAAAAGGATGTCCCTACATTCTAGGAAGTGGGGGGAAAAATCTGTGCTACCGCTCATTTTTCCCATAGTAGTGTCATAAAAATAAAAATCTTGGGAAAGGTTTTGCATTATTTCACGCAAATAAACATGCATACAACAATACACTGCTGGTTCAATTACAAGAGAACAGTTTTAACATCTTCCAGATTTTTAAAACTCTTGAGGTTGAACTACCCATTTAACCTGAATTTGGGCAGAATTAGTAGAGATACCTTTAATACAAAAGGTTTAATCTTGCAGTTTCACAGGTAAAATGTTGAATATCTTTGTACTAAATAATAAAAATGAGTTTGCAAAATTTATTAAAGATTTATATAAACTGGGAGTTGTGTTGGTTTAACCCATCTGAGAAAACAAGCTATTTAAAAAAAATTACACAATAAATGTATGTAAATATCTATTAATTAGAATAGTCTCTGATGGCTGCCAGAAAGAGCATTTCAAGTTACTCAATGTACATGAACTATTGTAATTTTTAAAAATGTCCTACAATTCATTTGTCTTTAAATATATTTTAAATTTTATTGACATGTATTTTTATGCATATTAATTAGGTTCAGTGTGATATTTCCATACCTGCATACAGTATACATAGATCAGATTCAACCACCCTTTTTCACGAATTCAGAATATCTTCTCTCACAATTTAGGAATATGACTTTTTCTTTTTATTCTTTCTACATATGTGCTAGTTTGGCTAAAATCTAGGCACATCCCTTCTGATGTATCCAGTTTTCAAGTTTGTAACATATAAAAGAAAGACAAGGGCTGGAGATGTAGCTCAGTAGTAAAGGGCTTGCCTATCAGGAGCAAGAACCTGTGTTCCATTTCCAGTACCACACCAAAAAATTAAGAATATATTATATATAAAATTTATTCAGAATACCACTCTGTTTCCATGTGACCATAAAGCAGGGAAGAAGATTTTTTAGATTTTAAAAATATTCAACCATCTATGACTTCTTCATAAAATTATAATTAACTTGGCATGTGATAATCAATTGCCTCTAGAATTTTATATCCAAAAGATCTAAAAGAGATGGAAGCTTTGGGGTACTAAAGGAAAAAAAAAAAATCTCCCTTTATCTAGACCAAAAAAAATCTCTAACTCTTTTGTTTTCCTCATGCCTTAAAGAGTCTGCAGCCTGGGTTTCTATCTGATTTAAGCTCATTTGATTTGTCCTTAATGAGTAGTTAAGGGTGAGAGTCATAAGATAGTATATTCACACAGAGAATTAATAGCAAAGACAATGGCATCCTGCTAGCAACCTGGAAGGTAGCTAAAATTTTTTACTCAATGACATCCCCAAAGTCAAGATACCATTTTTAGCAGCTAGAACTATCACAAAAGAGAAGTTTCTCTTTTATTCAACTTACTTATGATTTTTATTTTTTAAAAATCCTTAATGTCAAATTATACAAAATTTAAGAAAACACATCAGCTCTCTATAAAGGATATTCATGTATTTAATCTTTTGGGTGGCTCCAATGTGAATACATAAGTGTGATGCATTTAAGCCAAATAATTCCAAATTTAAAATAATTAAGAGAAAACACTCCTACAATGCATTTCTTCTAACATCATTATTTAGAGCTATTTTAGATAAGTGAGATAAAGCCTGATTTAAAAGCACTGGCTACTTAGGTGTTAAACATAAGCAGTAAATTCACTTTTCTAAATTGCCCCATTTATTATATTTAATCCTCCTCCTGTAATGAGGAGCACTGAAGTACACATTCATAGTTGCTTTCCTTTGACATGGTTCTTTTATTACTGCCTCTTTTCCTTACATAATGTCCTACAGCAGCTGGCCTATTATTATGATGCTTTTCTCCTGTCTTTTTCTTCAGTGATTTTGCTAGCACAAATAATTAAAATGTACTTACCTTCCACTGCTTTGGCTGTAACTAAGGGTGCTTTGGGTGCATACGTCTGGCAGTGAGGTGGGGGAAGTGTTAATGTGGAGGGGAGATGGCATTGTTTGTTTCTTTTTATTTTATTTCTGAACAGTGACATATTGATGTTTCAGATAATAAATCATTCCAATTTGTTCATCCCTGCAAGCAATGGTTTTAATCTTCATTTACGACTTGCAAAGTCCGTTTTGTTAGAAGCATTTGATAAAATACTCAATTACCATTTTTTTTTCCACTGTAGTTCAACTGCTGTGCTGATAAAAGGCTCCAGCTCAGAAGATAAACTGCAAATAATTCCTGAAGAACAAATGTCAGAGGCGGTATACAATGAATGAGATTTTTTTTTTGAGCAGATTATTCTATCACCAATGTGACAGGGTGGTTCAATATTTATTTTGTTGAGAATGTCATTTAAATATTGTTTGACACCTGCTCCCTATAGTCAGCCACTCATCACATTACAATTTCAAGGGATTTAAAAGTGAGACTTAACTCTATGTCTACTAAGAAAAAAGAAACTCATCTATAAACCAAGATGAGAATACATTGTTGATATATGCAAATTATTTAAATAAATGAAAATGAAATTGATTCAGTCTTGTGGGCTTATGTGTAAGAAGAATATCTAAGCCTCAGCACTTTTCCTGCCCTTTACTTTCAAGTGTTTATTTTTGAAACCATATTTGAAATCTTGCCAAGAATACCTGCCTGTTCATTCATTAAATTGTCTTTTTCTAGGTAATCTACTGTTGAAAATGATCACTCCACTCATCCTGCTTCTTCAATTTTCCTCCATGTGCAAGCTCTACGTGGCATTATTCATTGACTGAGAAGACAGTTCACAGTGCAGAAGGCTATAATAAGCTAACTTTTCTTAATGGGAAGGGGCTTATGATATTCACCTCCATTTGCTCAAGTTGAAAAGTTTCTATTAAGTGCTCAGCAAGTGGGGATAGTTATCATTTCAAGTTTGGACCCCAGAATGCAGTAAACTCCATTAAGCATTTTCCTCCCAGGGATTCCTCTCAATCTTCCACTCCTAGTCAATCACTTTTGACAATTTTAAATCCAGCACTTTTTTTGCTATGAATTTTAAATAGTCAGAAGATCCAGATTAAACCAAGGCTTAGTCTCTGCCTAACTCTTTGAAAAGCAACAAGACAGTGGAAACTGGAGTAAAGAAGAAAGAGGATACAAATCATTAGGAAAAGAGGAACTAAAATCTTGACTTATGAAATTTTCTGTTTTCTTTACTACCAATTGTTTTGTTATTATTGTGTTGCTTTATTATCCACTATATCTGCCTGTATTTTGCCACTAGATTATCTCAGGAATCCAATACATATCATGTATTTACATATTATCTTCACTTGAAACAGAATTTCATCTCCTTTGAAAGAAATCACAAGAAGCTGCTGCATTCAAGAAAAATGCCATGACAGTACTGAGCGAAAAAAATATATATATATATAGAACTGTGTGAACATTTGCTTGCTAGTCATTTATCTGTGGCTCTTAAAACTTTTCTGGAGTACATGGGAGCCCTGAACATGAGAAATAGCAAGATTGAAACCACTGACATAAGGCAATGCAGACAACTGAAATAATCAACTATGTCCACTATGAAAAGCAGCAATAACTACTGGAATTATCAGAAACATTGCTAGAATGGTCAACATTAAATACAAATTGAACTAATGTTGCGAAGGTTCAAGGTTGAGCACCCTGGATTAAGTATTTCTCCATTTTTAATTCTTGAAATACTTTTGGTACTTTTGCAAACACAATAACTCCATTCCTCACTGAAATGGAAGTTAACAGACATACCAGAAAATGAGGAATTAAAAAGTGGAGCAGTCTCCAAGGTTATGGAATTAAGATAACAAACCAGGAGATGGAAAATTGGAAAGTCATCTCAGCCTTTTGAGACCATGTGGTTAGCAGAAATACCAAAATGTCAGAGCCACACAAGACAGGTTCACTGAATTCAAACCTACTAGGATAGGACAATAGTCTGCCCAGTTCTGGATATATTATTATGGATTTCCTCAAATGATAAGGAACAACTGCTCCGGGTGAGGCAAATGCATGCATAGAATAGTCACTAAAACAACTCATGCATAGAATAGTCACTAAAACAACTCTCAGATACCTTTACTTTATTAGCATAATAAAACACCCACCCAGAGGCAAGACTTAAGAAGGTAATTAGGCATGCATCATATGAAGAAGCAAGATGAAGCAGTGTGCAGGTATAACTAAAACCCCTACCTCTACATCTACAGCGACTTGGTCGACTTGGTCGCTGCCTACCCTGCAGATGCCATAAAAGTTGTATCCTTAGTCCTTTCTTTGAACCTACTTGACACTTTAGGTCAATGCTGTTTCCCTTCTGGTTCAAATAGAACCCCCCTTCACCCATCTATAGCCTGTTACTGTTAGCTTGTGCATCTGCTTGATTCTTCTCTGATAGCAGAAGAACCCACAGAGCCAGTAACAGCAGATTAAGTAAGTCTTTGGAGCCAGACTCATTTGGGTTCAAATCCTCATAAATTTGCCCTGCAGCTAGCCACTTAACCATGCAGAAGTTCAGATTTGTCATCTTCAAAATGAATTTAGTAATAACCTTATTGGAGGATATGAAAGGAATAAGTGAAATCTTTGGAGTCAATAAAAGGGCCTGGCATAAAGTAGAGATTATACAAGTACATATTTAAGAGGTTTATTAAATTAACAGTGTCCTGGTTTTTTATATTTTTTTATATTATGGTAGGCCAATAGAATTCCTCTTCACAAATTCTGGTTCTGGGACTAAATGTTACTCCTAGTGGCTTGAAAAAGTTCAGGCTCCATTCAGATGATATCTAAAGTAGTTTACCTACTGGGAGAATGTAGCTCAGTGACCTGGAAAAGAATTCTATACACCTTGCTGAATATTATGGGTTTTACATTTGTGAAGAGGGTCTTGAGAATATTGAGTTTGTAGAGCATGATCTTGAGAAAAAAACAATGTCAACCCCAATACTACAGGAAGGATTTTCCACATAATTGCTATTCCTGGTTAAAAGGGGTAAAATGATTTTGAGGACTACAAGTTGCTCCAAAAACATTAATATACCTATTACATTTTGTCTGGTTTAAACATGTTGATCATAAGATTTGATCTTGTGAAAATCAAGGTATATATAGAATTTACATATCTTAAATAGATTATGATAAAAGTATGTTGAAAACTTTAAGTAGACCAATTTAAAGCTAACCTACATTCATTTAAACTAAAAGGTCATTTTTATTATATAAACTATAGAATTCCTTCAGACATATTAATATTTCTATTAAAAATAAGGGGAAGTGGCTGGGATTGTGGCTCAGCAGTAGAGCACTCCCCTAGCACGGGGGAGGCTCTGGGTTCGATCCTCAGCACTACATAAAAATAAATAAGTAAAATAAAGGTATTGTGTCCAACTAGAACTAAAAAAATAAATAAATATTTTTAAAAATAAGGGGAAGAAAAAATCTCATTTATTTGTAATCTGTATTTGACATTGCATTGACATGACCAAGAATATCAAGCTGGGAAAAGTGGCACACACCTGTAATCCCAGCGGCTCAAGAGGCTAAGGCAGGAGGATCATGAGCTCAAAATCAGCCTCAGAAATTTAATGTAGCCCTAAACAACTTAGTGAGACCCTGTCTCTAAAAAAATGTAAAAAGGAATGGGGATGTGGCTCAGTGGTTTACTGCCCCTGGGCTCAATACCAAATACCAAAAAAAAAAAAAAAAAAAAAAAAAAAAAACCTCAAATAAATCTATATCAATGGATAAAAAGAGGACATTTTCATTGTGTGTGTGTGTACACATATATATATATATATATATGTATATGTGTGTGTATATAATTTTCTTGATCCATTCATCTATTTATGGATATCTTGCCTGATTCCATTATTTGGCTATTGTGAGTTGTGCTGCTTTAAACACTGAAGGGGATGTCTTGCTGTAGTATGCTGGTTTTAGTTATTTTGGATAAACACCAAGGAGTGGGAAAGCTGGGTCATATGGTGTTTCCATTCCTAGTTTTTTAAGGAATCTCCATATTTCTTTCCAGAATGCTTTACTAACTTGAAGTCCCACCAAATAATTTGTCTGTGTGCATTTTTCCCCCACGTAAGAAGAGAAATTTTTAAATATGGAGTGCTAGTCATGAGAAGCCAAGTCCATTAATAGAAGTCAGTTAAAAGGTCCAGGCATGGTGGCAGGCTTCTATAATTCCAGCAACTCTGGAAGCTGAAGCAGGAGTTTCACAAGTTCAAGGCTAGCTTCTGCAACTTAGCAGGACCTTCAGCAACTTAGAGAAAGTCTGCTCAAGCTAAAAAAAAAAAAAAAAAACAACAACAACTAGAGATTTAGCTCAGTGGTAAAGTGCCCCTGGCTTCAATGTCCAGTACCAAAGTAAATAAATAAATAAATAGATAGATAAATAAATAAATGCCAGTTTTAAAAGTTTTGCTTAAAATTTTTGAAAATTCAAGTTTTATCCAGTATAAAACAAACATTATGGTCCTCCAGTTCAAGTCACATCAATTCAACAAATATTTTAGTTCATGCTATGTCCAAGGCACTGTACTAACTGGGTAACTTCTCTCTTACCCAACTCTTAGTATTGTCACATATGATCCTTTAAAAAATCCATTATTGCTTTTCATTTGCCTCTCAGAGAGTATTAAATGTAATGAATCACTGTGTTTCCAAACCTTTCTTATTTCTCCACCCAACTTCCTGTAGTTCAATATAGACATCATTACTTCTCTGCTAGTATAGTGATTCCTTTCGTCATGCCTGAAACAACTACAGCACTGAGATTAAATACAATCTATATCCACATAAATCATTGAATAAATGAATCATGAAATTAATATGTAAATTGTGTGTTTAACCTCTATTTATACAGCACTGTCTGTCACCATGTTGTAAATCTAAAACTAATTGCAAATTCACAACTCTGCAAAAAGAACACCATGGTAAAAGCTTGACATATTTATTAACTAAATGTTGAACTACATTGAGTAAGTAATTAACAGTCATGCCAGAACAGGGAGTAAAAATTATATTTAAGCACAGATGTCACCTGTATGAAATGGCTAAAACTATTTTAGATTAGATTTTGATATTAATCAAAGAATACTGCCATTTAATTTTTGACAGATAAATCTGTTTCCATTTACGCATGATTCCATTAAGCAATTCATTTTTAAATGTTCATGTCATGATCACCCACAGAAATAAAAGTTCCCTTTGAGTCCTTAAAGAATGAAAGAAAAAAAATCCCCAAAGTTTAGATGACAGTAAACCCATTCAAAGAGTATCCAAAATCTCTTCAACTCAGCACATTAATAACATTTTATATTTGATTGATGGATAAACAACATAAAACAGACAATTTCCACATGTATTTTAATGATGTACTGAATAAAATTATTTAAGTTTTTTACAGTCTTGTCCTCACCAACATGGGTAACTTTTAAAAAATTATTTTGTTTCAGAAATAATAAGTTCTTCAAAGAATACAACTTTAAGCTTAAATAAGGCACATAAATATATAACCAGGAAAATGTGTGAGACTTGTCTTTTCCTGCATTTAGATGACTGGTTTTAAGTCTCACTGATAGCTGCTGTTCTTTTTTATTTTTTTAATAAGTTTTTTAGTTGTAGATGGACACAATACCTTTATTTTATTTATTTATTTTTATGTGGTGCTGAGGATTGAATCCAATGCCTCACACACGAAAGACAAGTGATCTACCACTAAGCCACAACCTCAGGCCCGTCTATTTTATTTTTGGTGGAGGCACTGAGGATCGAAACCAGAGGTGCTTTATCACTGAGCTACATCCCCAGCCCTTTTTAAATTAATTAATTAAGTTAAGTAAGTTTTTCAGATAGTCTCTCTCTAAATTACATAGGGCCTCTCTAATTTGCTGAGGCTAGCCTCAAACATGCAATCCTCCTCCCCCATCCTATCAAGTCTCTGGGATTATAGGCATGTGCCATCACACTTAGCTATAGCTGCTCTACTTATAATCTGAATTTTATAAAGATGTTAGAATTTTAAAAGCACAAAGGATAATTTAAATATAGCAAATAGTATTAAATATTTACAATAGATAATCACTAAAGTAATGAAAGATAATCATTTGTTTTAATTGGTATTATACATGTAGATGAGAGATAAATCTATTAGCTTCTAACCACCCTAATTAATTTAATCTGACTCTGGTTACTTTTAAAATAGGCAAAATAGAACATGCACTTTCAAGTTCCTCACATATGGATCCTTTAGAATGTGTCAGAATACTTTTGACAATTCTAACCTGCAAAACTAGGCTTTAAAAATATAAAGAACTTTCTGATAAATATTTTTTTTAATTTGTACAAAAATGAGGCAATATTGATAATTTCTTATCCTGGAAAATATTTTTGTTCAATATATAAAAATGTCATTAGTATTCAACCATCCTTAGGCCTTAATGATTCTAATAACCAGGTCATGCATTATTAAGAGAGCAGACTGGAATTAATATTACATTGTATATCTGTGAGGTGGAATTTCTGTAAGTTAAGGTCATCTGGCTGATATCTGATCTGTATTCATATCAGTGGCATTTTTAACCAAATTTCCTAGGGTAAATTCCACCATCTCAAGAATTATAAATAGGAGAGAGAGAGAGAGAACGAACCTTCACTACTCACACCAAATAGAATCAGAAAGTTAAAACAGTAGCTACAATATTTTATATAGATTGTTATTAGAATGAGCTAGACTTCAGTGGACACATTTTCCTTTTGATTCTTATATATTAAAAGCAAGAGATGAGCCATTATATATCACTCTTTTTTACATATGTTCAGTCAGCTAGATCTAATGACAGAAAAAAAAAATGAAGGAATTAAAGATAAAGAAAGACCATTTCTTACAGGATATCACTAAAATACCAAAAGTGGGTTAAATGTGATAAGGCATGTAAAGAGTTTAGCACAGTGCCCATAGCATAATTAGAGAGCAAAATATATTAGATATGATGAAAGGAATGATGATGATTAAAATGATAATAACAATAATAAAAATACAATGTAATCTATATGGATATTAATAGAATGCTTAAGGATTTCATGAGTGAGCATTATTACATTCAACAGAATGTTTCTGAAAAGTAGTAAAAACATTGTAAAATTAGTCATGACACAAAGTCATGTAGAAGAAAAAAGATGCAGAAATATGTGTACCTGATGATCTTTATTTTGTTTAAATAAATATGTAGATTATGCATAAAATAAACAAGGGAATGCACGTGATACCTCTAAACTATGGGAACAAAGGGGATTTACATTTGACTTCACATAAATTCCCAAATATTCTCTAATATATATCTTACTTTTATAAGCAGAATAAACACACACACACACACACACACAAAGATTTAATCATTAAACACAAAAATGTTATACCTTTTACCAACAGTAAAAGGTTTTGGCTCAGGATTCTTTTATTCTGTATTTATTAATTCATTAAATATAATAATAATAATAATACCAATATCTAGTATCAAAAATAACACATTTTAATGAAAAGATGACCACTTTCCAAAACAAATGAATAATTTTAAAAACTAGTGAGAAGAATAGTATTGTTTTACATTTTTTTTATTTCAGAAGAGAGTTGGTTTCTCCCATCTCCTTCTACATTCAATATGATGCATTTTTCTGTTTTAGTTGAAACACATACAGGGAGAAAAATCCAGAGTTACATGTTTAGAAGGTAAAGGGAGAGACCTGATAACCCCTTGGAAGCAACTTAGAGACCTCTGGGTTGCCTTAGACCACAGTTTGAGAACTAATGCCTTAATTCAATCCATTATTTTTTAAACATTTTTGTGTATTTTTTTTAGTTGTAGGTGGACACAATACCTTTATTTTTTTTTTATGTGGTGCTGAGGATCAAACCCAGTGCCTCATGTGTGCCAGGCAAGCACTCTACCATTGAGCCACAGCCCCAGCCCTCAATCCAATATTTTATGAGATTTTTTTCATTTACAATTTTATCATAATTAGTGGTAACTCTCTAATCAGTATAAAGTTATGATCTGGTTATTTTGCTTAAAATAGAGTGGATAAATGAACATCATGTGGCTCTTTAATAAGTTGTAATTTGGAGTAGAAAAAGGGTTATAGGGAAACGGAGGAGAGGAGAGCCCTGGAGAATGAACTGGAGCAAAATTATGTGTGTGTATGAATATGTCATGATGAACCCCACTATTATGTATAATTATAATGCACTAATAAAAGTATACAAAGAAAGGCTGGGACTGGGGCTCAGTGGTAGAGCGCTCACCTGGCATGCATGAGGCACTGGGTTTGATCCTCAACACCACATAAAAATAAAATAAAGGTATTATGTCCAACTACAAGTAAAAAATACATATTAAAAGTATACAAAGAAGTTACAATTTGGCATTTTTTGTGGAGGTACATTGATTAATTAGTATACAGTTCAACTAGTATCTTCTCTGATGTTCCATATGTTTCACTAAAAGAGGTACCTCAATCTATATTACATGCTTTTTTTCTACTAGTTGTATTTTCTGCTATACTCTTTTCTTTTTAATAAAATTCCTATGTGAATTTATCTTGCTCAGTGTCAAATTATGTGAACCAAAGTGGGAGTGCTAGATGAAAAGAAAAAAGATTTGTTGCTTATTTCTCCTTCTTGTGATAGTTTCCTGTGGGGTTTTAGGCAGGTCATTCAATTGATCTATGACTAAGGTGACAACAATTAACTTGTAATCCTCACAGTATTATTAATTTACCCTAGATAATTTCTTGGAATTTTTTCTATAAATTAGATGTTTCCTTTAATTTGGTTTATTAAAGTCTAATTAGTTTTGGTAACTTGGTGATCTACACAGAACTTCACTAATATCATCTTGATGCAGTTAATATGAATTTTTATAAATAATCAGGAAAAAAGTGATTTTCCCACTTCATTGTTTCTATGAAAAGGCAAATACTGACTACACACAGTAATATAGACTGGTAGGGGAAGAAAGACTAACATTTTTAAGTACGTGTTATGCATTAGGCACTCTGCTACGTTCTCTTTATATGTTATCTCATTTGTGAAGTCATTATTATTATTCTCAGTTTACTCATCAGGAGACCTACACTCAAAGAGGGTATCTTGCCAAAAATCACAATGTTACTTAAGCAGAAGAGGTGGTTAGCCAGATATTAAAACCTGGGCTCTACACATTTCACTATATACTATGCTGCTTTCTGATTGAATATTATCCAGTTCAACTTCTCTTTAATTCCAAATCCAGAATATGAATCCATTAAAAGCTTTCTAGTCCTAACATATTTTTATAAACTAAAAGGAACCAAGTTGTATCAAGAAAAGTTGAGAATTATTATAATCTAACTATTCTGAGGAATAGTTAGAGAAGATGAGAAGAAATTGCTAAAAAGGGCATTTCCTTCACCTCATATGTAAGCTGGAGATTGGCACTATACTGTCTGTTCCCAAGGAGATTTATGTTGAAGAGATAAAACTTTCTCCTACTTTTTTGTTTTCATCTGTTCCTTGTCTCTGTCCGACATTTCATTCTGGAAAGGAGAAAGAGCTGCTCATCTCAGTGGCAGGAAAGAACAATCTTCGATTTATAACATGCTAGGAACCCATCACTGTGATAGAGCAATCTTTCCCCTAGACATCTCTCCATTACTGAAGCTGATACCTCCCTGCCCTGATGCCACTTCAGCACTGATCTGTCAGTCCCAACTGCAGGGCTAATGGCACCACCTGCCCCTATGTGCATTTTTCACATTTATCTCAGAAAAAACTTCTTTGTGAGTTCTTCGTTAAGCAAACTGTGAAAATATACTTCCCACAATTTTTGTTTTACAAACTTCGTGTGTGTGTGTGTGTGTGTGTCTGTCTGTCTGTCTGTCTTTGGCTATACTTACTTTCCATTTCCCTTCTTCAGTTCTGAGAAAGCACAGCAAAAAGCAAGTTAGAGGAGCTTCATTTTCAAGGTACTTCAGGAATAGTGAACCAATTACTATTGGGAAGCAACTTAAATAAATATAAGGCTCTTTTGATAAAGCCTCCTTGTTAGAGCTGAATTTTATTATTATGTGCCACTTTTGAATTTGGTAAAAGACTTCATTTATTTACCAAAATTAAATAAGCTTTTTAATTACTTTACAGTAAACAATTAAGAGAAAACACAAAAGAGAGGTCCAGAGCATCACAGCAAAATCTCAAGTTTCTAGAAAGCTAATAAGAAAATGAAAGAAAAAGAAAGATTGATAATTAGAAATTTTAGGCAGCCAGCTACAATTTTGAATATTGCACTTGCCCTACTCTTTAGTAGATGCAAGAATATTAAAGTGACACATTTACACTTAGTAGTTTGTATGATAATCTATAATATATGGTCAAACTTCCTTAAATATTTTACAAAGTATTAGCCTAATGGTCAGAAACTCCAAAATCCCCATGCTCATAAATGTTGATACCATATTGAAAGTAAAGCTTATTTTGATCAAAGCTGATTACCTAATAGGAGCTTTTCTGTCCCCCTTATACAAAAAGATTTTTTGGAGCTGATACCTTTTAATTTAGTATTCTCTGATTAATAATATTCATAGCCATAATTTAAAAATCCAACAAATCTCACAAAATATGTTAGCATTTAATAGATTTTTCTATAAATACAGGAAGTATATTGACCAGAGCGTCAAAAGTACAGATAATATAATCTAGAAATAACTGTCACTTCCTTTCTGATATCATCTTCCTAATACAATAAATATGAAGAATACAACCAGATCACTAGTTGGTTTATATGACATTTATGGATTTAGTCTTTCTTTACCTTGTTCCTCCCACAGCTGGCTGTTTTCAAAAAATGCATCTGGTACTTAAACCAAAGACAAATGGAAATAGAGGGCAAGGTAAAAAAAATGCAGACACTAGTAGCACATACACCTGGGGACCACAAGTTTATACTAAGTATGGGTGTTAAAGGTTTACATTAACTTTCCTTAGAATTCCTGAACTAAAGCCATAAGTCTATTATTTACTGCTTCTGTCAAAAATAGTTTAGAACACTATATTCCAGTGTTATTTAGATGTTAAATTTAAATTTCCCTAGTCTTGTTGAAGGTTTTTCAGAAATACTTGTATTTGCACATGCAAAAAGGCAATACACATTGATCACTTGAGCAAATAGCAAAATAATAGAAATAAATTTAGAAAGCAGCCTTGTGAGATGTGATAGGATTGTCAATGAATGACAGAGATGATTCCAATCAGACTGAAGTATTTCTCAATTTAATAAAACTTAGAAGAAATTTGCTATTTTCCATCTTTGATATTTCCACAATATGACACAAACAGATCATCTTCAAGCCTCATTTAAAGTATATTTTTTTTAATTGGACAAGTATGCTTTACATAAGTACTTTTAATAATATATATATATATTAATACTCAGAGCATATGGGATATATCATACTGCTAAAAAGACAATTCAAATAAGCATTTGATGCCCACAGTATCTAGCAAATTTAACAGTCAGGATTTACAGGGAAATGTGCTTCAATAAAACTAAAAACCTCACATTGCAGATCCAGTAAGTTAATCACCTGATTTAAAGGTCGGCTGAAGTTTATTTTACCTCAGAAGTAAACAGAATTGAGGCTTTTATAATGCTGTATTTTTGAGAATCCATGCTTTATTCACCTTTAAAAGCAGATGCAATAACCAAGAAAGATCAGTATTATAAGCTCTTTACATTTTTGGTATAAAATTACTGTGGATTCATTTAGTTCTTATATTGCATAGTTTTACCAGTGACATTAACTTAAAATCTAAATAAATACTATTTGGAATGATATACCCTAATTTATCTACTCTTAGAATTTTGTGATTACATATTAAAGTAGTTTGTAGTAAGAATGTACAGAACTGACTTTATTTTTCAGAATTTGTAATGACCTCACTGATAACACTTTAATACACTTTTCTTTGATAACCTTTTTTAATAAGTCATTTTATACCTTTATCTTACTTATTTTTTTATGTGGTGCTCAGGTTTAAACCCAGTTTCTCACACAAGCAAGCACTATTCCACTGAGCTACAACTGCTACAACTGCAGCCCCTTCTTTGATAATCTTGTACCTTCTCATTAACTTTTAATTTGCTTGCCATAGTTTGGAAGAATGAGTGACAGAGAATTCATAATGAATTGTTATTCTTTCAATGTCTCCTCAAAGTAAGATAGCTATAAGAGTATCTTTACTTTACTGGTTTTTATCAAAATATATTCTATGTTACTGTCAGTAATACTCTTAATTGTATTCTGATAGTGCTGCCTTTTCTGATAGTATAATATCTTATTAAACAATTAAGATTATATAATCTACACATAACACAAGTTGATGAATACATTTTTGTTTTTAATGTTTAATTATTTCATCAGCTATTATATATGATGTGAACTCATTGGGAAGCAAGTTTTCTCTCTTCCTCTAATAATTTTTGTGGCAAGCCATCTTAGATTGGTAAAAATTCTAATGATAATGTACCACATTAATAGAATATTACAAATTTTCACAACATTTTAATACTTAAGAACATAGAAAGTGGTAACAGTGTATATTTCACAGATGAGGAGCTAAGATCAAGAGAAATTCAGTGACAAACATAACATATCACACAGATAGCACTTGGCCCAGCCCATAGAACCAGGAATTTTCTGTTGCATAGTCCCTTCTTTCTCATACTACAACATACTGTTTCAACCTTAATCAACTAACTTTCCTTGTTCCACGCACAAATTGGCTATTACTGTATCTTTCTAAGGTTTTTAATCAGTATTAGAATGCATATTAGGAAAATCAGTTGACTCACTTTACATTTTTGGTATAAAATTACTGTGGATTCATTTAGTTGTTATATTGCATAGATTATTGTAAAGTCTTCTGTCCCCTCTTCAAATTCACTGTAGAAATGTAATATACCCAGACTGATGTAACCAATGCTCTTGATTGGCTTTGCTATTTGGCTTCATTTAGGACCAAATAACAGATAAAACTGTTTTGAGAATAAACCTCACCTCTTAATACAATATAATCAATTCTTAACGTGTATTAAAATGCACCCTGACCCACAAATATTGCTTTGAGAATATAAAGGCTCATTGGGTTTCCCAGATAATCAGATATTGACATGTGAAAATTAAATTGATTATTATAAATGGCCAACAAAAAACTTTATCAAATATTAAGCTTAAATATTAAATATATTGCTGTAAAAATTGCCACTTTCCTAATGTAACGGTGATGGGGTAAAAATGTAAATAATCTGGTGGTTTAAGATGGAAAACCTAGATTGATTCCATGATCCTGAAATCATTTCCAACTCAAATTTGATTTATGATCTGATTGAATGTTCCTTTATAAATTGTCTTGAAAACAATGATCAGATATTTTTCATAGATCTCCTCTTTCCATGCTCTGTTTACAGAATTATTCTGAAAATCTAAATAAGATTACCCAGAGAATAAAGAGATCACCCTTTTCTTGTAAGGAACACTGAGTGGTGACAACACTAAAGAGTATAGTCTCTGCTTCTGTATAAGTCTACTTTTTCTTCGTAGGCTACCCATCACATTGAGATAATCTGTTTAAAGCAGAGGAAATAAAAACTCTCTCAAAGAGGTAATGATCAAAAAAGAATGGTTGCCAGAACAAATTATCTGTTCATTGTGTTCTAGTTTTAGAAAAAAAATGAGAAATGATAAAAATTTATAAAATACAAACACTCTGATATAGCAGCAATGGTGATGAATATATTTTTGCATTATACTCAATTGCAAAATATCTTTAGCCCAAAAACTTAAATTTGAGGATAGCCAAATTAAATATTCTGGAAAGCATTACAAACTCGCAAAATTCATAGACTACTTGCTGATAATCCATAAACAAAAGTCTCCAGTGTGATGACTATATGTTTTCTATCCTGAATTGTGTTTAACCAGGTTAATCTCTCAAGAGAACTGAAGATTTCAGTTCTAGGAATCACACTAGCTTACAGAAACTGTTTCCAATGAGAATTTTAATATAATCCATTTTAGAGGGTTTTTGCTTTTGTTTGAAATTGGTGAAGTAAAAATATTAAGATGGGTGAATTACATTAAGCCACAGGTTCTTCACAGTCAGGAGCCTCTGTAGTCAATATTGTGCTATCATAGATGTTTGCCAAACAGAATTTTTGGTATTTAAAAATACATATGCACGTGTATATTTTTCTCCTCTCACAATTTTAACACACCCAGTAGAATGACTGAAGTAAAAAAAGATATATAACTTATTCTATATAACTAAGATTCCACATGTCAAAATACACTGCTACCATGTATGTCTAAAAACTACAAATAAAAAATGGAATTATAAATATATATATATATATATATATATATATATATATATATATATATATATATATATATATATAATATCAAGTGTTAATGATAATGTGGGAGAACATGAATTCTGATGCTCTGTTTGCTGATAGAAGTATAAAACTATTTGGTAGCACATTATGAAGCTTGAAATAAGACTAAGCCTATGATATAGCAATGCCATATTCAACAGAAATTAGTATGTGTGTCCATCAACAGATGTGAAGACTAAGACATGAATTTTCAAAGAAGTGGTGTTAATAATAGCCCCAAACTGGAAACGACCCAAAAGTTTATGAATGAGTGAAAAATATATTTTGATATATTAATTCATATAATGTAATATTGTTTAGCAATAAAAAATGGACTAGTGTTACATATAAAACCATGTATGAGTCTCACAGACATAATAGTGAGAAGAAGCCAGATACAAAAGGTTACATACTTTGTTATTTTATTTAGACTAAGTTCAATAGTAAGCAAACAGACATATGATGATAAATGGCAGAAAACAAATTGCTCTTTGGCAGTGTGTTAATATCTACAACAGTGAAAAAGGGAGGCTTCTAGGTATCCATGACATTATTGATCTGAATGCCGACTACACAGACCCAGGTGTGTTACCTTGTGAAAATTAACTTATATACTCCTTTCTACGTATATTTCAAGTGAAAGAAAATCAACAATCTAAATTAGCTACTTCACAGCTCACACTAAAAATCATGATTGATTTATCCTATCATTTTTTTTACCTATAATATTATATCTACTATAATATAAGCTACAGTGGATAAATCTGGTATTGTTACCTCACCAGTTCTTCTATTAGCAAAAAAAACTCATTCACTGTCTAAAAAAAATGCAAATCCTTGTGTTTCCTTTTACCTTTAGTGTTTCTCAAGTTCTGACATCACCTTATTAATCCTCAAAAACATACACACACTCAAGCCATCATGTTGATCTTATCCTGATTTCCATTTGCTTGTTTTGTTTAAAGAATGTTAATAGTGTTTAAATGAAAAAGTCCTTTTATTGAATTGTAATATAAAATGTACTCATCCCACTAATCAACTGAATCCCAATATTGGAAACATTAAAATAACATTTTGATTAATTTCATGTTCTTGCATTATGTACTGGTAGGAACACACATTCATTATGCTATGCAAACTCTTATTATGTCTAAATTGCTCCTCCATCCAAGTACAGAAACAATCAGAAAGAAGCAGTGAGCGATTTTATTAAAGTAAACACTATCCAAATGTTGAGTTTTCGTTATATAAATACAATACTGTTGCAGTAGTTTAGTAAATGGGTAATGACATTTGCTGAAACATTTTAAATATTTTTACCAACATACATATAATTTTTTTTCTTTTCTTTTTATTTGTTACGGGAATTGAACCAGAGGCACTTAACCACTGAGCCAAATCCCCAGCACTTTTTCACTTTTTATTGTAAGACAGGGTCTTGCTAAATTGTTTAGGGCCTTGCGAAATTGCTAAGGCCAGTCTCAATCTTGTGATCCTCCTGCCTCAGTCTCCCAAGTTGCAGGGATTACAGGCATGCACCACTATGCCCAGCCCAACATACATATCATTTTCAAAGTTTAAAAATAAGTTTCATAACCATGAAAAACTTCTAGTTTGGTATATGCTTCTCTGTTATTGTTCTTGTCAGGTCTTTTGGTCACAAAGGCAAAAAAAGCTGACTAAAACAAACTGGTACTGAGAAGTGGGGTCATCGCTGTGACTAACCTGACCATGTGATTCAGAAGCTTTCAGAGTTTTTGGAGTTTGTGGGAAGAATTTTGAAAAGATTACAGATGCAAGTAGGAACCAAGTTTTAAATTATTATAAGCAGGGGTTAATGCACAATTCTTGTGGGAGTTCAGAAGACCAGAATGCTGATAGAACTGCAGAGAGCAAAGAGAGGGCTCATCAGGTTCCGGAGGAGAAAGAGGACTCTATTGGAAATTGGACTAGAGGATGTTCCTGTTACAATCTGATTAAGAAGCTGTCTGTATTTTGCCTGTGATACTTTCTGTGAGGCTAAATTTAAAGGCAATGGAGTTTTTAATCTTGCAGAAGAAATTTCTAAGCAGCATAGTATTCAGGCAGTGGCGTGGATGTTGCTGGTGGGTTTCAGCTAAGCTAATTATGATATTCAGGAGCAAAAAGCTGAGCCAAACCGTTTGAAAAATGTGAACTTAAAAGCTGGGAGTACTAGTGACTGTTGTATTCTGCTACCTTTCTGTTTTGAACAACCAATAATAAAAAATAAAAAAAAAATAAAAAAAGCTGGGAGTAAAATTGGGGCTGAGGAAATTACAGTTGTTAAAGAAACTACTGCCACTACAGAAATGCTAAACTTTTCCCAGAGACAATAAGAAATATGGCCTGAGGATATCTTAGGAATTGGCAAGACTACACCCATCTCAGGCTCAAGGGAATAAAATTAAAAATTTCTTTGAGAAGAGACCACTGGGGATCCCTGCTTGCTCAGGGAGGCCTAGGAATTTTTTTCAACATGCTCAGCCACCCAGGCACACAGAGGCTGGTGCAGCCTTGGTTCATAGAGGCTTAGCTACTGCTCAAGATGGTGGCAGACCTTAGTATCACATGGTATTGGTTTTGCAGGAATGCAGGATGCTAGAGTTAGGGGGTCATGAAGGCTGAGATTTCAAAGGAAGACCTGGAAGGCTAGGCAAAATGCTACAGGTTCAAAGTCCCTGAGGGCTTCCCAGAAAGGGTGATGCATGAATAGGTCAGAAGGAAGGCAAAGCTACAATGGAGAACCCCAAGATTAAGAAATGCCTGTTCCATGCAAGGTCTGCCAAACAAACCTGCAAAACATGAGCAGAGACAAGCCAATAGAGAGGCCATGTAGTCTGCAAATACCCTTTGGATAAGACATTACAATGCCATGTGCCCCAACTGATGTATATGAAGCTACAGGACTTTTTTGCCAGGCTGGATGCCAGTCTTACTTTGGTCCCATCCTTTCTTTCTATGCTCCTATTTCTTCATTTTGGAATGGAAATGTATAATCTTTGCCTTTACATTGGATATATGTTACTTGCTTTTGATGTTTACAGGGGCTCACACTGAGAGGTTGCCTTGACTCTCAGAGGAGACTTTGGACTTGGACTTTTGGGTAATGGTAAAGCTGTTGGGGATTCTTTAAAATGTACTCAATGTATTTTGCATTGTGAGATGGGTATGAGCTTTTGGGGGTCATGGGAAGAATGATATGATTAAGATATGAGGTGTTCTCCAAAAACTCATGTGTGAGACAATGCAAGAAAGTTTAGAGGTTATGAAAATCCTAACCTAATAAATACTTTAATTACATGATATGAATTAACTAGGTGGTAACTGTAGGCAGGCAGGGTGTGACTGGGGAAGGTGTGCCCCTGGAGGCATGACTTTCATATATACATAGATTGTTCTTGGTGATAAGAGCCCTCTCTCCCTCTCTATTTCTCTCTGTTGGTGTGATGTTCTGAACTGATTTCCACTGCCACACCCTGTCACAATGATGTTCTGCCTCACCTCCTGTCCTGAGGAGTTGATCCTGCTGTCTATGGACTGAGACCTCTGAAACTGTGAGTGCCAAATATACTTTTCTTCTTCTAAAATTGTTCCTGTCAGATGTTTTGGTTGCAGCATGAAAGAGCTAACTAAAACAGCTACAAAGAAATTGACTACTTCCTTATAGAATGTATTACATGTGTCTAGTGCCATGAAAATATTTGCAGGTCTTTAAGGAGGAAAATATAACTATATTTAAAAGTTGGTCAGCCCAGAAAAATATTAAATCAAGACTAATGTCACATTTTTGCCCATCCTAGATTTCCAAATCATACTATGACTGCTCCCTATATAAGATAAACCCTATGACATTTAGGAACGAAATCCTAGCAGATGAGGCCAGTGAGGGACAAATCTTTAGAAGTAAAAAATATTCACTATTGTGACTATAACCTTGTTAAAAATCCATCAAGTAAAATATGATAACTTCTCCATAACCAGAATGATCAGAAAATGGGTTATTCTTATTAATGAAAATCTGATTACCTCAGAATTAAGCTAAAAACTGCATTAGTTTCAAAATTTGTTTAAAATTACTAAGAATGTCACAGAACCATAAGATAATACTTCCATATATCAATGACTATATCAAATACAGAAAAGGAGAGGACATATGTACTGCCAAAAGACACACTATCAAACTTATGTGTTATTGCTTTTCACCAAATATATGATTTTCCCCTTCTTAAAAGGCCTCATTATTTTTCCCTCTTAATTGCTGAGAATCAAAATCAAGGTCTTTAGAAAGCTAGGCAAGTACTCTACAAGTAAGCTACAAATCTAGCCTAGACCTCAATCTTAAATAATTTATAGGGGAAAATAATTATATGAGCTACATGATCCATAGTTTGCTAGCAACTGTAAAATTGTGTTATGAACTTCCTAGTTCTTTCACTCATTCCTTTATTCATTTATTCATTCAATGACTATATACTATATGCTCACAATATATGAGACACTGGTGGCTGGTATAAAGAGAAGTAAGACGGTGTTCTTATCCCAGAGCTTAAACCCACTATGAATGTCAAACAAGTAAAAGTATCCATTAAACAGTTTAATAACATGGATGGTGTAATATTAACAGAAGGAAGTCATCTAAATCTGACTGGGCAGAGAGATCCTATGAAAGCTGTCATTTCTAAACAATATGAATATATGAGCTAGGTAAAGACAGGAAGTTAAGCATACTTATAAAGAGATGAAAAAGCATGAAACACATGTAGTTTAATTGGTTTTCAGTACAGTTTGATGACAGGAAATGATGGAGTATTATAGAAAATCTAAAACTAAACCAGAGTTAAAAATTTTATCCTGAAAGGTCAGCCACGAACCATTATAAATCATGTTGATAATATGTACCTGATATAATGTGATGAAAATGACACTTCTTTGGTCTTCCTCTCAATAGCCCATAACTACAAGCTTGTAATGAGAAAAACATGACACAAATCCCATTGAGGGACACTCTAAAAATACTTTCACCAGTATTACTAAAAGACTGTTAAAGTCATGAAAACCAAGGCAAATCAGAGACACTTTCACAGGTAAGAGAAGCCTAAAGACACAGGACAACTAAATATAATGTGGTATCCTGGATTCAAGTATGGAACAGAAAAAGAACATTAGGTAAAACTAAGGAATTATGAATAGTATGTGAATTTTCATTAATAATAATGTTCACATATTGGTTCATTAACTGTAACAAATTACTATTTAATGTAAGATGGTTACAAGAGGGGAAACTAACTACAGCATATATGAGAACTCTATATTATTACCCTCTCAATTTTTCTGTAAAATTGTTTTAAAAATAAAATCTGTAAAAAAATTACAGAGGGTAGTTTGTATATATGGGATATGCAATTGTTCAGGATACTTTATATGTAGTGTTCATGTTGTAAAATAATGGTATTTGGAATCATAGAAAGAATCCCAATTATGGTGGGTCAGCCTGGAATCTCTTAAAGCACATTAAATTATACTCAATCCTCCTGACCAGGTCACAACTCATTTCGCAAGTACATGTTACTGTCCACAAGCTTCAAATGGTACAATTTGAACCATCTTTTCAAAATCATCCTCATTTAGTTTAACGTCCCGTTAGCTCATTTCTGTGAAATGTACATTCCTAACTGATACATGTGCTGGGATGTTTACTTACTATGCTGAATTACTAAATAGTTCTATACTAAAGAACTGTTCACTTTTCATTGTTTGATAAAGCATTTCCTCTACAAAGACCCCCCTACCTTATCTTAAATTGCCCCAGAGACAAACTTCTTTATCCCTATAGGTTTACTCACTACTATCTTCCATAGAGCAGATAAACTTTACTCTTGTCAGAACTAGGTTTTTCAAGTCCCAAATCAGAAATTGGTTTAACTGGATGGCCCAAAAAACCACATTCCTGTTAATTCTGAAAAGAATTCAAAATTCCAACTCACCTCACCAAGTGATTGGTGGTAATCAGTAAACAAATGAATGATGCAGGTTTATCTTCATTATCATTCAAGATCCTCACCTTAATTTTTCCCAAATGACCTATTCTCTACTGGTCATCTAGGACCAACATGCCCAGGGTTGTTTATAAACAATGGTACCCCATTTGGCCTACCCTCAAGAATATATCAGCGTTGCAACTAATATATTAATTTAAACAAAGATATTATGGTCAAGATACTGGAGGGAGGGAAGGGACAGGCGAATTATGGGTATTTCAGGAACCATGTAAGTTTATAGTGCAGGGAGGGTATTTGGGGCTCAAGGGATATATTTTGTGTTCTTCAAAACTGACTATATAGAGAGTATAGCTGAAAAAATATTTGCAGACAAACCCACATATATACAGTTATTTCATAGTACAAAAAAGTTGCCAAAAACATTCACTGGACAAAAGATATCCTATTCAACCAATGGTATGGTAAAATTGGAAATTTATATGTAACAGAATGAAATTAAACCCCTGTCTCTCACCATGCATGAAACTCAATTCAAAGAGAATCAAAGACTTGGGTACTAGAACAGAGACCCTACACCTAATAGAAGAAAAAGTAAGCCCAAATTTTCACCATGTCAGCCTAGTATCTGACTTCCTTAACAAGATTCCTAAAGTGTAAGAAGTAAAATCAAGAATCAATAAATAGGATGAATTCAAACTAAAAAGCTTCTTTTCAGCAAAGGAAACAATCAATAACATGAAGAGAGAGCGTATAGAATGAGAGAAAATCTTTATCACATGCACCTCAAATAGAGTATTAATCTCCACCATATATAAAGAACTCAAAAAAACTTAACACCAAAAAAAAGAAAAACAAATAACCCAGTTCATAAATGGGCTAAGGAACTGAACAGATTCTTCACAGAAGAAGAAATGCAATCATTCAACAAATATATGAAAAAACGTTTAACATTTCTAGTAATCAGAGAAATGTAAATCAAAACTACTCTAAGATTTCACCTCACTCCCATCAAAATGGCAATTATTAAGAATACAAGCAACAATAAATGTTGGCAAGGATGTGGGGAAAAGGGTAATCTCATACATTGCTGGACTGAAAATTGATGCAATCAAAATGGAAAGCTTGGAATGGACCACTATTTGACCCAGCTCTCACTCCTCAGTTTATACCCAAAGCACTTAAAAGCAGCATACTACAATGACACAGCCGCATCAATGTTTATAGCACCTCAACTCACAATAGCTAAACTGTGGAACCAACCGAGGTACCCTTCAACAGATGAATGGATTAAGAAAATGTGGCATATATACAAAATGGAATATTACTCAGCTTAAAAGAAGAATGAAAAGATGGCATTTGCTGGTTAATGGGTGGAGCTGGAGAACATCATGCTAAGTGAAGAAGCCAATCCCAATAAACCAAAGGCCTGAATGTTTTCTCTGATATGCAGATGCTAATTCACAATGAGGGACAGGGCTGAGGAAGATTAGGCAGAGGGGAGTGAAGGGAGAGGAGGGCATATGGAGGTTAGGAAGGATACTAGAATGAATCAGACATTATTATCCTATGTGCATATATGATTACATGAACTGTGTAATTCTACATCATGTACGACCAGAAGAATGAGAAGTTATACTCCATTTATGATGTGTCAAAGTGCATTTCACTGTTATGTATAACTAATTAGAACAAAAAAAAGAATGATATGTAATTAAGAAATTGCAATGTGGTGACTAGTAAGATCAATAAAACCAAGTAATAAATTTGAGTAAGCATACCAAAGGATTTAGGGAAAAAAAAATCTCCTTATAAAAGTAGGAAGCTAAATCTTATAAGGCAACATGGTACTTTTCATTTATCCAGTTAGTGTTAACTATTCTTTAAAAAGGCAAACATAGCCAAACACATTTATCTAGCTAGTATATGCCATATAAAACATTTTTGACACATGATGTCAAAAACATTGAAAAGAAAATTCTGCATTATTACTTCATGATATAATGAAGTCCATTTCATATGTTGGAGCTTGTAATTTAAATGAATATTGGTTTTGTGCACACAGAACATGCCCAATAAATGCAAACTATTTTTTTAAATGTCCAATAATGTCATCCATTAAATAATTCTAATAGTGGCATATGTTTCAAAGGATATTTATTCCCACATTCGAATGAGTGGATAAGACATTTTATTCTCAAACTAAATGGCTAAACATATAAGCATAATCAAAAGACAAGGAAAATGCTCAAAAATGGTCTTTATATATTTTTATACCAGGACTTGCATGTTGTTAATGGTAAAAGTGCATTTTAATGAGCAATTACTTGTCAATGAAAACTTATATTGACACTACAATGTAGATTCCATTATTTCATGTAAAAATAAGTAAACTCTTTTTCACACACAATATATGATAAAAACAGACATATTAGAAACTCATGGTATGAATGTTCATGACTTCTTCACTTGGAATATTTGACTTCTCTTTTTTTCCTATTTGTCAGAATGCCAAAAGGGAAAAAAAGAAAAAGAAAAGAAAATGCAGAATCCAAAGCAGACTTGCGAATGTGAAAAGAAATTTGGAGCTCTTTTTACCAGCACTCTTCTCTTGCAAAAATTGCCTTACATGAAAAATGTATAAAAGTAATGCAACTCCAAACTGAGGCTTTAATCTCCAGTCACTTCCATAAGAGAAGGATAGATCAGAGAGTATAATTTACTCTTATCATACAGCTCATCTCCCATATTGACCAAAGATATCATCATGCTAGGTTTTCTTAGACAAATGTGACCCCAACCTTGTATGACACTTTACTTTTTCAGCTATGTAACAACACCATAAAACCAGGTGCTTTTTAAGCCATGTTACAGCAATCCATGAAACTTTTACATTGATGACTGCAAGCTTCCAGACATTTAAACGGTCAACTGTGTTCACTGCAAAAGTCAAGTCAACTAGATGATTACTTTTTAATTAAATTATAAATAGTCTATCATTTGACTGTTTATATATTATTTTTATAGAGTTCCTCAGAAAACTTTTGAACAGTCCTGAAAGAAATACCAATTCTGACTTTTACACTTTTACTTTGCCTTATATCAATCTTTAATAAATATATTTTTAGGTCTTTCACTTCTAGCTTGATATTTCTCAGAGGGAAGAATTGTGCTTGCTCCGTTTTCCAACTCTGAATATTCATCAGTTAAAACAATTTAAGAATCAGAGTCTTTGGAATCCTGTTTTAGTACCTGCAAGCTGTAGATTTTTGCACCATAGCTCTAGATTTATAGCCTTCATTTAGCCATCATGGTTTTCGAAATCTTGGCTTTAAATATCCAACACATAGATATGAGAAACAAAAAAAAAAAAAAAAAAAAGACAGAGTATAACTATTATGCCTTCAAAGAAAAGCAATAAACCATTTTGCTTGCTCTCCTTCATGTTCTTTAATTCATTTCATTTCATTTTAACTACCCAGAACAATTTCACCAGCCATTAGCCTAGAAAGAATCCTTACAAAGGCTGATTGTTGTTACCAAGAGGAGTCCCAACATTCCCTCCCCCTCCTTTTCATAAGTTTTGGGAAAATAGGCTACTTTATAGCTCCAGACTTGCTTCTTTAAAGGATAAATCATGTGAAATAAAGGATAAACAAATTTCAGATCCACATTCAAAAACTTCAAACTAATATCTGTTGACAAAAATCTTGTATCACATTTTTTAAACTGAGACCTCTTTATGCAAAAAGAAGTAATACAAAAATTTGCTGTCATAAATTGTAAAACTTGGGCACCTCCCAGGTGCAATTTGAAATAAAAACATCAAAGACCATAATCACCAAAGCCATGAAAATTAGCTAGTTGAAGAATTTTTTTCTCACTAGCTTATGAATATAGTAATAGTATAATGTATTTTACCAATTTTAACTGAAAAAAATCACAATGAAATTATACATTGAAACTTTAATACAGAATAATTATATATGCATATATATACATATATAATTACATTATATAATGCATATATATATTTATTTATTTATTTATTTCCACTCCCTATCAGCATTGCCATCTATAACAAATCATTTTAGAATCTCACTAAAGACTACTGCTATTGGCAGAAACTGACTCTTTGGAAGAAAAAGCAGGGAGTTGCATTAGAAAAAACAAGACAGCTTTGTTGAGTAAAGCATGTTATTTATGATGCCGTAACAGGGATATGCTGTGAACTTTTTTGAAGACCATGCATTTCCTATTTTTAAACTATATAAAATCATTGCAAATTAAATCATTTCAGGGGTATGATGAACAGAATGATGAACTAGTTGCAAATTCAGTTGTTATCAGCATTTGAGAAAATTCCTTCTTCTTTACAAATGTTTTATGAAAAAAATTGCAAATTTCATCTCCCAATAAAGTATAAAAAGAAAAATTTTAATTTTCAAAAAATTATCATGTACCAGTTCACTTTTTATGTGATTAACAGCCATTTTAAATAGAAGAATGATTATTAACTTAATTCTGAAATTTTTAAGTAATTTGGATCATCTAATGATAATTTTACAATTTAGTATGGATGGTGCTGGCTTGTTATTAATAAGTCACAAAATACACATGCATAGAATTAACTGCAGTGTATGTGTGCAGCATGACTCTTAGCTAAGAGTTATTTAACATGTTAACAAATACAGGGACAAGAATCAAATAAATTTCCCAGAATACCTCTGAAGATTTTTTTAAACAGATAACTAAAGCTTTAACCAGAAACACACATTAAATAACTTCTTAAAATTGTACTCACTTCTAGATAAATATATATATATATATATATATATATATATATATATATATATATATATATATCAGTCCATTTCATTTTTAACAGAAACACACACAACACACATACACACTGTGAATTAACTGAGAGACGCACATTATTTCTGAATGGCAGCTTTCCTTCCTACAGGAAAGGGCAAAGATCAGATCAATAGCCCCAAGACAAAACAGAAACAACATTACAATCATGGAGCAGAGGCTGATGGAGAAAGCTATGATACTAGAATTCCAAAAAGAAACCTCTTTGATAAATGAAGAACCATCTTTTCATGTCATTAAGACATACAAGCTACACAGCAATACAGCAAGGTCCTGCTACTCAAGAGATGCTTAGTACCTGAAAATGGGAACATCAGTCCAACATTCAATGCTTTATAATGTGTGCACAATTGAGGATAAGTAACTGCAACCACAACAGTTAAATGAAAGCAAAGAGCTATTTCTCCTTAAAGCTCAGGCCTATCTTGACTTTAGGCAGGGGGACAAACTGTGATATCCATTTTGGTTTGGACCTTCCCTTGAAAACAGGAGTTGTCAGAATGATCTAGGAGCTGATAGTAAGCTCATTATAAAGATATCTCCCAATTCTGTTTTCTGGTATAAGAAAATGGTTTTGTTTTATCTATCACCAAATAAATGATGGGAGGGAGATGTTATTTATATGCACACAAAACAATATAAATTTATTTACATAACTACATAATTGTGCATGTAATTTAATTATAGATATCAAAATTCAGAGTATCCTTGAATTGAAGGACTAGAAGTCTCCATTTGTTGCTGCAATAACAAGCTAATGTAGGAGATTTAATAAAAAGGGTATTATGCTAAAATTTAAAAAGGCACTAAGAGAAACCAAAATCTATAGGTAAAAAAGAAAACTTACCTCTTGAGGTTTGTTGTAAAAGGAAGCACATACATGAAATATATGAATCTCATAATATGAGGATACTTCAATCTCTTATTATGGATAGGATAAATGGCTATAGTGCAGAGTCATGTGATTAATTTTTTAGATATTATTGAGTGATTACTGCTTACAAACCAATTAATTACTAACTCTTCCATGAGTTGCATTATCCAACAGTTAATAGTGTACATTTTTGAATACCCTGCACTTCATAAGCAGAAGCTATAAGTACTTGGTTTGTGGTTATTGAGATAAGTTTACATTGCATCATAACCCAATATTTGTACTCTCTTCCCTAGGTACTACGCACACATATTACTTTTTGTTATATATTTTGAAGAATTTTATACTATTTCTCATTTTCAACTTTGAACCTTATAAACTGAACTACTTTCATACAGGGATAAGGTAATTTCCCTTTTTTATTTTATCCTAGTTCCTCACACATTTTTCCCTTCCAATATGCTCCTGGTTAGTGGTCACTTTCCTTGATCCAGTTCTCTAGGTTTAGTAGCCTGTTTTGTGCTCCATTCACTAACACTGCATTTTCTTCACTAGAATTCTTTTTAAGACCTTTGGGTAAAATTGAGTAATTAAGTCTGCCTTTTAAGGTTCCTAAACTACCATTTTATGGCCAGTTCCCCATTCCCAGCATTGATTCCAATATCTTTCTGTTATCCCTGAAGGCCTAAGCCCTCCCACCCAGTAACAATACCATCTTCCAGAACTCAACATACATTCCAAATATGTTTGCTGTGAATCCAATTCTCAAAAGAAGCTACTTGTTATTATATAATAACTTCCTTGCCTTCTCCTCCCTGCTTTTTGCGACTGGTTGTTAGGTCATTTGCTTATATGATTCTGTTAAGCTAGATCTTACCCATTATGTACTTCCAGAATGGTTTTATGAATATATGTATAGATCCTTTTGTGCACTGCAAGTGTTCTAGTACTGACCTTACTCCAGACTTTCAAAATCAGAAGCAATGATTTCTAGAAACACAACTCATTCTGCTAAAAATTGAGAGGACTGAGAAATTCCTCTGCACATATTTTAATCCAATTTAATGCATTTCAATTATTTTTATGCACAACAAATTATATCTTAAAAGGAGAGTCTACCTAGTATTATGAAATGAATTGTGTCCCTCCAAAATTAATATGTTGAACCCCCAATCCTCAATGTGACTTATTTTGGGATAGGTCATTTAAAGTGATAAATTCAACAATGGTCATAAGGACAGTATTCTAATCCATTTTGACTAATGTCTATATAAGAAGAACGACAAAAAAAGCTATCTCTCTCTCTCTCTCTCTCTCTCTCTCTCTCTCTCTCTCTCGTTCTGTCTTCCTTCTCTTCTCTCTCAGCATGTACATACAAAGGAACAGCTATATGAAGATATAACAAAAAGTCATCTGCAGACTAAGGAAAGAGGCCCCAAGAGAAACTAAACATGTCTGACACCTTGGACCTGGTCTTTCAACATCCAGAAATATGGGAAAGTAAATTTCTGTTTTTTATGTCACGTATTTTGATATGGCAGCCCTAAGAGAATAACATTCTTGGCCTTATGGATATACCACTATTCCAGTTTTTTATGCTACTAAATATTAATATAAGTATACCAACTCTTAGAAAGCAGAGATTACAAATTAAATTTTCCTTCAGATTCAATGCTATCTCCATCAAAATCCTAATGGCAATTTTTACAGAATTAGAAAAAACTTCTAAAATTGATGTGTAACCACAAAAGATACCATGTAGTCAAAGCTTGAAGACCTCACACTTCCTGATATAAAAATACACTACAAACCTACAGTAAATAAACAATGATATTATTAGCATAAAGACAGAGATACATAACAATTTAACAAACTAGAGAACCCAGAAATAAATCCTGTACATACAGTCAACTGTTCTTCAACAATGGTTCCAGGAATATACAATGGGGAAAGCCCCTTCAACAAATGGTCCTTGGGAAACTGGATATCCCCATGCAAAAGAATGAAATTAGACCTATATCACACACCATAAATAAAAATGGCAATTATTAAGAATACAAGTAATAACAAATTTTGGTGAGGATGTGGGGAAAATGTACACTCACACATTGCTGGTGGGAATATAAATTGGTGCAATCACTCTAGAAAACAGTATGGAGATTCCTTAGAAAACATGTAATGGAACCACCATTGCACCCAGTTATCCCACTCCTCAATTTATACCCAAAGGACTTAAAAGCAGCATACTACAGTGACACAGCCACATCAATGTTTACAGCACCTCAACTCACAATAGCTAAACTATGGAACCAACCTAGTTGCCCCTCAATAGATGAATAGATAAAGAAAATGTGGTGTATATACACAATGGAATATTACTCAGCCATGAAGAAGAATGAAATTATGGCATTTGAAAGTAAGCAGTTGGAACTGGAAAATATTATGCTATGTGAAATAAGCCAATCACAAAAAACCAAAGGCCAAATGTACTCTCTGATATGTGGACGCTAACCCACAACAAGGTAGGGTAGGGAGGAAAGAACAGAAGTTCATTGGACTAGACAAGGGGAAATGTAGGGAAGGGAGGGAGATGAAAAGAGGAAAGACAATAGAATTAATCAGACATAACATTTATTTGCTCCTAAAATAATACATGACCAGTATAACTCCACATTATGTACCACCACAAGAATGGGATCCTAATTGGGATGGGTTGTACTCCATGTATGTATAATATGTCAAAATATACTCTACTGTCATGTACATCTATAACCAATTAAAAAATTTAAAAAATATTTAAAAGATTCTGCCTCTAATTGACTGAAATGAATTTTCCTAAAAAATAATTGTAATTAGCTCTAGATCATACTGATTCATGCACATAAAGAAAAAAATCTAAAAGAACTAGAACTCAGTGTAATACTACATTCACATCTAACTTTCATTGTAATGACATTCTGTGTCTTAAGTTGTTTCAAAAATTTCACTGTGTAAGAGTTAATGTGTTAAAATAAATAATTATTTTCATAATTCATGTTCCAACTTACCAAATTTTTAAAAATATTTATTTTTTAGGTGTAGATGGACACAACCCAATACCTTTATTTTTATGTGGTACTGAGTATAAACCTGGGCCCCGCCCATACTAGGTAAGCGCTCTACCACTGAGCCACAATCCCAGCCCCATCAACTTACCATTATTTTTTATTTAAAAATGGTTTACTCATAAAACCTTAGCATTAAACCAACATAATATAAATAAATATTCCATGGAAAGTAACTTAGGGAACATAAAACCTCTTCTTGGTAATTGTTACCATAGGAATCTATTTCCTACAAAGTGTTCCCACTTAAAAACAATGTGTGAAGACAAACTAACATTCTAAATCCATTAACTTATATTCTGAGCTTGTACAAATATTTCATTAGAAAACTGACATTTAGGGGACGAATTCAAATTAAAAAGTTTTTTCTCAGCAAGACAAATAATATGTGAGGTGAATAGGAAGCCTACATCCTGGGAACAAATTTTTACCCCTCAAACATCAGATAGAGCTCTAATCTCTAGGGTATACAAAGAACTCAAAAAGTTAAACAACAAAAAAGCAAATAACCCAATCAACAAATGGGCCAAGGACTTGAAAAGAAATTTCTCAGAAGAGGATATACAATCAATCAACAAATACATGAAAAAATGCTCACCATCTTTAGCAATCAGAGAAATGCAAATTAAAACTACTCTAAGATACCATCTCACTCCAATAAGAATGGCAGCCATTATGAAGTCAAACAACAATAAGTGCTGGCGAGGATGCGGGGAAAAGGGTACACTTGTACATTGCTGGTGGGACTGCAAATTGGTGCGGCCAATATGGAAAGCAGTATGGAGATTCCTTGGAAAGCTGGGAATGGAACCACCATTTGACCCAGCTATTCCCCTTCTCGGACTATACCCAAAAGACTTAAAAAGAGCATACTACAGGGACACAGCCACATCAATGTGTATAGCAGAACAATTCACAATAGATAGAATGTGGAACCAACCTAGATGCCCTTCAATAAATGAATGGATTTAAAAAATGTGGCATTTATACACAATGGAATATTACTCAGCACTAAAAAATAACAAGATCATGGCATTTGCAGGCAAATGGATGGCATTAGAGCAGATTATGCTAAGTGAAGTTAGCCAATCCCTAAAAAACAAATGCTGAATTTCTTCTCTGATATAAGGGTGGTGACTCAAAATGGGATAGGGAGGAAGAGCATGAGAAGAAGACTACCACTAAAATAGGGAAGAGAGGTGGGAGGGGAAAAGAGGGAGAAGGGGAGTTGCACAGAAGATGGAAGGAGAACCTCATTGTTATACAGATTACATATATGATGTTGTAATGAGAAAAAGAAAAAAAAGTGTGTCACATTAGATTGGATAGAGAGAAAGGATGGGAGAGGAGGGGAGGAGTAGGGGGGATAGGAAGGGCAGCAGAATAGAATAGACAATATGATTGATGTATGTACATTCCATGTATGTATTATATGTCAAAATACATTCTGCTGTCATGTATGACTAAAAAAATAAAAATAAATTGTATGGTAGAAAAAAAGAAAATACCACCATAAAAACTCAAGTAATGCAAGTGTACTAGAAGGTTTCAAAGCTAGATCCTAGAATAAAATATTGAAAATAATAAAAAAAGAAAACTGACATTTATTAGATTGTCATAGTTTTATTACTAGAATCATGTGTTAAAAGAAAAAGATACAAAAATGGATCAGGTATCTTATTGCTATCAGTAAGCATTTGGTGGATATTCCAGCTATTTCCTAGGATCTACCAGGATATCAAAGAAGAACTGGAAGATGATTGGCCTGGTCTTTAAATATCCAATAATTACAACAAAGAGATAAGTATGGATACAGAAGTACTTTTCTTCAAGAACTAACATGGATGATTATTAATAAAGCATAATTTTAAGCTACATTATGTAGACTTGAGTAATATAAGAAAAATCAACGGCTCTTATTCAAAGATCAGAACTTAAAAAATGTGCAGATCTTCATGGGAAATCACAAAATAAATAGAAGGAAGTGGGGGGACAGTGGAAGTCCTTAAAAATGTCAAAATTGAACAAGTATACTGCACTTTATGATCAACAGAATTGTGCTTTATTCTTCTTTAGAATTCATGTGATTATACACTCCAATTTGGCCACTATCCATCAAACTTTATTAAAAAAGGATAATTGGAAAACATTAACCACACAATGGATAGTGCTAAAAATTATTTAAAAGTCAACCAATACAGTAGAATTTCACTGTCACTAATGGCAAGAATTGCTGCTGATGACCAATTTCAGATTAACATTTTCAATAATTATGAGGAAATTGATAGATTATCTAACAGTTATTCTCAGGAGATCATTTAAATAATAATTACTGAGCATAATATAAAACATTACTATATCATGGCAAATATTTATTAATAAGCCTCCTTACAAATTATCAAAGAACTATAATAAAGTAACTTTAAGATTTAAACAGTATTGACATAAAATAAAGTCATTTATCTTTCTTGGCTGTTTTAATTTATATACCATCCTTGCAGTATGGTACACCAAAATACATATGCTTTCCTCATAACATCTGTGAGACATTGGCCAATCACTAACTTTTGTGCAGTTTTATCATCAGTAAAATGATGTATCTAAACTAAAATGAATCAGTAGTATTAGATATAAAGACAGCCAGAGAAAGTATAAAATAAGGAAAGAGAGAGGAGACACCTAAACAATCCTTTCTGGAAGTCCAAAATGTACTAAAGCTTCTCTACCTAAAGTCCCTTTATAACCACTGGATCCCACCTATGGATATGTATCCTAAAAATTTACATGGTATCATATTTGTTAACTATATTCACTATAATTTTACAATTCCTAACCATTTTTGAATGCTTTTGACATGATCTTTTCTTCTTCATATACTGATTTAGTCTATAATTTTATTAGTTTTTAATTTTTTTTTTGTTTTTCTAAACTATTAGTGTTTCTTTTTATCAGTTTTACATGTACCAAGGATCTCAATATTTCTGCTTTTTTAATATCAATTCTTTCTCTGTCCTTTTGAAATCCAAGTTCATATTTCACTGACAGATTTGTTATTGACTTAACTAATATTTTATACATTTTGTATGTGTGTCGAAATGTCCCTTGAAACACTACTATAATATTCAAATAAATGACTCTTTCCTTCTCTAAATACTTTTCACCATCTGAAGTCACCACTGTAAATATTTAGATTGATAGGTGACATTTTCTGTAGTTTTCTTATTAATAATGAATTTACAGGTTGTTCATTATTTTCCTAAAAGGCCATTGTTTTATTTAATTAATAAATACTCTGATGTATAATTGTTTTCTTATTATATTAAGAGCAGAAGAGTAAAACAGGGCAGAGCAATTTGCAAATGAACTTATTTTTTCAAATAAAATATGTACAGTAGATGGTATGATATTTTTGTTCTACTTTTATTTCATTCTTTCCTTTTATGTTCTTCCTATGCCTTGTTATGCTTCTTTTATTATTTCATTATTCAAAGTATTTTTTTATTTAAAAGTTATATTAAATAAATAAATCCCTGCATATTTTTGTCCTGTTACCTTTCAATTTTTATAATCATTGCTATTCACTTGTGCTATCTTCCTCTTTTCAACTATTTTCCAAATCCCTCCTGAAAAGTCCCCAGAACAGTATTGTTGAGTTCAAAAATCAATCCAATCTCTCCTATCACAAATAAAAACTATCAAAAAGATAACTCCAAAACAAGATTTATCTCCCAGTGTTAGAACTATTTTTTGTATTTATATTTTTCTCCATGACAATATTTCATGGCCACAATCTGTACATATATGCTCAAACAAATATTACATCTAGTTTGAGATAAATAATATATTTAAAGGTGGTGTTATAGAAAACAATCATCTTCATGCTGCATAAAGTTTTCACTTATTGCTGGACTAATATATTCAATGTAGAGTTTCATATGTGTATAAACATCTGCTCATTCAAGGATAAAATTCATATTCACTGTGTATAGTGAAAGATTTTATTAACATAATGCTAGTCTATATCATATCTTAAAACTGCTAATATAATTATTAAAACAGAAGTGCTGCACTAATATCAGTGATGGATCATTTTAATGTTCATAATAAAAAGTTTTGAAAGTTTCTAACATATGTCAACCTATTGTAGAAACTTAGGTTGTGATCTGTTTTTGCCTTTATCAGTTATTGTAAGTAGCGGAAATTTCTTCACTTCGTATCAAGGAGGGAAGAACATAAAAAACTTGTGCCTTTATCCTCACCAACCTCTTCTCAGATTACCCACTTAATTGAAAAGAGACAGGTGCTTAGAACTGAAATTACACAACCTCAAGTAAATGTAACCCCAATCAAAGGAAAGTGAATGATTAGCAGACAGAGATTGATGGAAGGAATATTTACTTTTTATGTCATGCCTTTTGAAATATTTTCTCTTACCATATGCATATATTACCTCTTCAAAAAGAACCTCAATTTAAAAAAAATATGTATTCTACAATATAGGATAGTACACCCTTGGCTTATATATGATGAGCTATGGTTAAAACAACTGACAATGTATAGTCTCTTGCACTCTACTTTTTAAAACATTACCTGTTCAACCTTACCATTTTTATTTTGTTTAGTAAACTCTTCCCAAGGAGAATACCAAAAAAATTCCAATCTATTCTAAATATTGTCAAGAATTCTAAGCGTACTTTTTCCTAGATCCAATATTTCTAGAAATGCGCACCCAATTTGTCGACTGTGCTTTTCAAAGAGTAACTTATATTCCAAACAGAGAGAGAAAAAAATCTCCAATATTAAAAAAAGTGTTAATGTATTTATAAGAATCCTGGGAAGTCTTGTAGTCAAAGTAAAAATTAAAGAGATGGGGGGAGATTTCATCCTCTGTACTCTATACCATATCCAAACATTACAAATGCTTCTCCCATTATTTAATGTCAATTGTATTTTTATAATGTTAAATAACTTGTATTTTTATAATGTTAATAACTTATAATGTTAATAACTCCATGTTTAATGAAATAGGTTTAGGTTTCTCTCATCTAATGTATTCCTCTGTACTCTAAACAGCAAATAAGTATGTCAATATGTAGTTCAACTACAGGATACTTCACTATAAACCCAAATGGTTCCAGCAATAAAAAAGATATGCAACAAAATGAAACTGAATCCCCTCCTCTCGCCATGCACAAAAGTTAACTCAAAATGGATCAAGGAGCTAGATATCAAATCAGAGACTCTGCGCCTCATAGAAGAAAAAGTTGGCTCCGATCTACATATTGTGGGGTCGGGCTCCAAATTCCTTAATAGGACACCCATAGCACAAGAGTTAATAACAAGAATCAACAAATGGTACTTACTTAAACTGAAAAGTTTTTTCTCAGCAAGAGAAACAATAAGAGAGGTAAATAGGGAGCCTACATCATGGGAACAAATTTTTACTCCTCACACTTCAGATAGAGCCCTAATATCCAGAGTATACAAAGAACTCAAAAAATTAGACAATAAGATAACAAATAACCCAATCAACAAATGGACCAAGGACCTGAATAGCCACTTCTCAGAGGAGGACATACAGTCAATCAACAAGTACATGAAAAAATGCTCACCATCTCTAGCAGTCAGAGAAATGCAAATCAAAACCACCCTAAGATACCATCTCACTCCAGTAAGATTGGCAGCCATTATGAAGTCAAACAACAACAAGTGCTGGAGAGGATGTGGGGAAAAGGGTACTCTTGCACATTGCTGGTGGGACTGCAAACTGGTGCGGCCAATTTGGAAAGCAGTATGGAGATTCCTGGGAAAGCTGGGAATGGAACCACCATTTGACCCAGCTATTGCCCTTCTCGGACTATTCCCTGAAGACCTTAAAAGAGCGTACTACAGGGATACTGCCACATCGATGTTCATAGCAGCACAATTCACAATTGCTAGACTGTGGAACCAACCCAGATGCCCTTCAATAGATGAATGGATTTAAAAAATGTGGCATTTATACACCATGGAGTATTACGCAACACTAAAAAATGACAAAATCATGGAATTTGCAGGGAAATGGATGGCACTAGAGCAGATTATGCTTAGTGAAGCTAGCCACTCCCTAAAAAACAAATACCAAATGTCTTCTTTGATATAATGAGAGCAACTAAGAACAGAGCAGGGAGGAAGAGCAGAAAGAAAAGATTAACATTAAACAGAGACATGAGGTGGGAGGGAAAGGAAGAGAAAAGGGAAATTGCATGGTAATGGAGGGAGACCTTCATTGTTATACAAAATGACATATAAGAGGTTGTGAGGGGAATGGGAAAATAATCAAGGAGAGAAATGAATTACAGTAGATGGGGTAGAGAGAGATAAGATGGGAGGGGAGGGGAGGGGGGATAGTAGAGGATAGGAAAGGTAGCAGAATACAACAGTTACTAATAGGGCATTATGTAAAAATGTGGATGTGTAACCAATGTGATTCTGCAATCTGTATTTGGGGTAAAATTGGGAGTTCATAACCAACTTGAATCTAATGTATGAAATATGATATGTCAAGAGCTTTGTAATGTTTTGAACAACCAATAAAAAAGATTACAGAATAGGCTCAACAAAAAAAGATATTAATTTTCATTATTTTTAATCTTATAAACACAGTAAAATCCTATAAAAAATCTGAATTAAATTTATCTTCCTATGTCACTATAAAAAGACATCCCAAATAAAATTACAATAAAGATCTGCTTCCAAATATATCCCCTATTCTCTTAGATGTGGAAACTAGAGAAAGAAAAAAAGGAAGAAAGAAAGGGTATCTCACAAGATGGTAGAACAATAGAGTAGAGCAAGACTATCAAGAGGGAAGGAGAAGGGAGGAGATGGAGAAGTGCTGTGGAACAAAAATCTACTAAATTATCCTGTATTCATTTATAAATATACCACAATGAATTATATATATATATATATATATATATATATATATATATATATATATATATATATATATATATTTGCACTAATTAAAATAATAATAGTAATAGAAGGGAGAGCAATAAAGTACAGCAAGCATATCAGGGGAGGGAGAAGAAAAGGGAAAGGGAAGGTACTTGTAAATGAGATTGGTCAAATTATATTATGTGCATGTACATAATATAATGAATCCCACTATTATGCATAATTATACTGCACCAATTTTTTTAAAAAGTAAAAATATCCCCTGTACAAGTCAACATTTTTAAAAGGTTTCTGTATAGACCAAATATGTAACAGTGATAATATATTTTTTTTTATTTCAAAATTGCTAATAGAATAGATTTTTAACATTCTCAACATATACACAAACAAAATAAGTTAACTAGCTTGTTGAATATTTCAGCAATATATACATAGATTAAAACATCACAGTGTATCCCATAAATCTACACAATTATTATTTACCAAATAAAAAATAAATAAAAGAGACCAAACTGGTAAAAGGAATTCAAGAATGTGATTTCAGAGAAGCCAAAATAATACTTAGAAGTCAAAAGGTGTGCAACTCTGATAATAAACTAAGAAAAACTAAAAAAATATTTTGAGAGTTAACTTTCTTCTATTTGTTCAAAAACAAAATAAATAGTTGTGTAAAGGATGAGGAAGAGGGGCTGGGGATGTAGCTCAAGCGGTAGCACGCTAGCGTGGCATGCGTGCGGCCCGGGTTCGATCCTCAGCACCACATACAAAGATGTTGTGTCCGCCGAGAACTAAAAAATAAATATTAAAAAAAATTCTCTCAAAAAAAAAAAGGATGAGGAAGAGTAGTACACTGTTTCTAGCTTGCATGAAGTGATACTTTTATAATAAACTGAGTAGAAATAAAGGGGTATCTACAGAGATAAACCCAGACAAATACAGTTATCTCATACTAGACAAAGGTACCAAAAACATACATTGGAGAAAAGATAGCCTCTTCAACAAATGGTGCTGGAAAAATTGGAAATCCATATGCAGCAAAATGAAACTAAACGTCTATCTCTGACCATGCACAAAACTCAATTTAAAGTGGATCAAGGACCTAGGAATGAAACCAGAGACCCTGCACCTAGTAGAGGAAAAAGTAGGCCCAAATCTTCATCAAGTCGGATTAGGCCCTAACTTCCTTAACAAGATGCCTAAAACACAAGAAATAAAATCAAGAATCAATAAATGGGATGGATTCAAACTAAAAAGCTTCTTCTCAGACTGGGATTATTGCTCAGTGGTAGAGCACTTTCCTCGCACACATGAGGCACTGGGTTCCATCCTCAGCACCACATAACAATAAATAAAATAAATAAAGATATTGTGTCCATCTTTTAAAAATTCTTTAAAGTAAATAAAAAGCTTCTTCTCAGCAAAAGAAGCAATCAGTGAGGTGAACAGAGAGCCTACATTTTGGAAGCAAATTTTTGCCACATGCACAACAGATAGAGCACTAATCTCCAGGATATACAAATAAATAAAAAAAAACTTAAAAACCAAAAAAAAAAAAAAACAACCCAATCAAAAAATGGGCTAAGGAGCTGAACAGACACTTCTCATAAGAAGATATATAATTAATCAACAAATATATGAAAAAATGTTCAATATCTCTAGTAACTAGAGAAATGCAAATCAAAACTACTCTAAGATTTCATCTCAGGCCAGTCAGAATGGCAGTTTTCAAGAATACAAGCAATAAGTGTTGCCGAGGATGTGGGGGGAAAGGCACACTCATACATTTCTGGTGGGACTGCAAATTGGTGCAACTAATCTGGAAAGCAGTATGGGGATTCCTTAGAAAACTTGAAATGGAACCACCATTTGACCCAGCTATCTCACTCCTCCATCTATACTCAAAGGACTTAAAAACAGCATACTATAGTAACACAGCCATATCAATGTTTATAGCAGCTCAATTCACAATATCTAAACTGTGCAACCAACCTAGATGCCCTTTAGTAGATGAATGGGTAAAGAAACTATGGTATATATACCCAGTGGAATATTACTCAGCATTAAAAGAGAATAAAATTATGGCATTTGCAGGTAAATGGATGGAGTTTGAGAATATCATGCTAAGTGAAGTAAGCCAATCCCCCAAAAAAACAAAGGATGAATGTTCTCTCTCATAAGTGGATGCTTGTCCATAATGGGAGTGGGGGTGGGAAAAATGGAGGAAATGTGATTGGGCAAAGGGGAGGGAGAGATGGGGAGAGGTCATTGGGACAGGAAAGGGGGTGGAATGAAATGGACATCATTACCCTGCGTACATGTGTGACTGCACATATGGTGTGACACTATATAATGTACAGCCAGAGAAAGCGAAAGTTGTGCTGCAATCATGTATAATGAATGACAATGCATTCTGCTGTCAATTATATACCTAATTAGAAAAAATAAATTAACTAATTTTAAAAAGAAAAAAAAGAAAGAGGTGTCTAGACTCATGCATTAACTTATTTAGATTTTACTATATTTGAGGTATATATATATATTCATCCACAAAAATAATGACAACTCCACTTAAATGGTCATACAGCAAGATAACTATTTTGACATTATTTCAATCCTATTAATATTTACTAAGTATCTTCTACATATATTACATATAGATCTCTGACTTATGCACACTTACCTGGCCAGAGGCAAACAAACAGAATCATCAATTATTTCCACCTCTAGTACATGAATATGAAAATATTAAATTGTGTTACATGTCATAGGTGATAACTGAAGCTATGAGGATCAAACTTCTGAATTTTAGAAAAACTTTTACATATAGGAGGTAACCAATTAAGGTAAGACTGAATTCTTAGCTGAGGATTTAAAATTTGATACTAAGGATAACTAAAGCATCACCAAAGGATTCACTAGAGATCTTTAAAGCAACAATATACCATGTAAATTTTAAAATGAGTATCAAACAAGCAATGTGAAGAATAAACCAAAAGGGACTTGAAAAATCCAACATTATGGTGGTATGTTGGTGTTGGCTGGCATTGGAAAATAAGAAAAGGGAAGAAAAAGGGAACAGTTCTGAAAAAAATGTTGGAAAGGAAAATTTGGAGGAAAAATAGGTAACGAATTGCAAATACAATCAATAAAGTGTGGATGAGAACCATAATCTTGTTAAATTAGAATAATAGAGGTTAAAATATATACGATCACAATCATGAAAATATATACAATTATTATATTTGCAACCAATATTAACAATTATGAATGCTGATTTAGAGATGAGAATTATGATTTCAGTTTGGGAAAGTTGAAGCTAACTCTAATGAAGGCAGCTGGAATAGAAAAGAAGTTATTATTTCTGGAATATATGGTGTCAGTTTCTTTGTTTATTTGTTTGTTTTTTAAGTGCTGGGGATTCAATCCATGGCCTCCTGCATGCCAAACAAGCACTCTACTACTGAGTTACACTGCAGTCTTGTGTATTACTTTTTTAAATTAGAGCATTATAATTACACATAGCATTTGCATTCCTTTTGACAAAATTATATATACAAGGGATTTTATTTCAATCCTCATTCCTCTCCTTCTTTTCTCTCCTCTGACCTTCTCCTTCTCTCCCTCCTCTACTCTTCTGATCTTCCTTTCACTCCTTTATTTGTTTACTTTTGATTGGTATTTTATGAATCATTTTTGAAGAGGTAGTAATTTAAGTTATGAGCTCTTCAAAGCAGCGAATATAGAGGGAGAAGAACAGAAAACCAATAACAGAATTCTCTTATTCTGTAGGCATAAAGTACATTAGACCAAACAAATTATGAAAAGTAATCAAAGAGGCAAAACAAAACTAGAAAATTAAATAGTCCCAGAAGGTAAAGAAGAGTTTCAGACTTATCAAAGGCTGCAGAAAGATCAAGGAAAATGAAACATTAAAAAAGATTGAGCTCTCTAGTTTTTTTAACTTCTATCTAAATTCTTATGATTTTAAAATGATAAATAAGCCATCATAAAGGATAACTGCACCCCCTGAGTATATTTATAAAAAAATAATAATTAGAAAATAATTCCAAAAAGAGTGATTCAAAAATATTTTGACTATTATTAATAGTGCAGATGTCTCTTCAACATACTGATTTAATTTCTTTGGATATATACTCAGTAGTGGGATTTCTGGGTCACATGGTAGTTCTATTTGTAATTAACCATTCTTACTGGCTGAGGTGCTATCTCATCATACTTTTGATTTGCATATCCCTGGTAATGGGTGATGTTGAACATTTTTTCATAAATGTTTATCTTGTATGTCTTCTTTTGAGAAATGTCTATTGCCCATTTTTTATTCAGATTTTATTTTTTTTGATATTGAGTTTCAGGATTCCTTATATATTCTGGATATCAAACTTTTGTCATGTGTAGATTTTGCAAATATTTTTTCTCAATGTTAAGGTTATCTCTTGACTAGTAATATGTATAGTTGTCTTTTTATGTAAGCTAAAATAAGTTTAATTGAAATTATTCAAAATATTATGAGCAGAAGCAGTGATACTGGAAAATGTTTATATTTAAATAACTAATTTGGATCAATTCTGATGTGTTTACTTAAATATATTATTATAAACATAATTCTCAAGCAAATGCTTATACTACATTCATTCCTTTGATGAGCAATGACTCCTTTATTATACACATTCCCTTGCTAGATATACTTTTAAAAATTATTCAACTTTTTCAATTAATTTAAAAATTAATTAATTAATTAAATTTATTTTTAACCAATATATAAGAGGTAAAATGTTCACATCAATGGGCTACCATATGATATTTTGATACAAAATGTATGCATGTATTTAAAACTATTTAATTTTGTTTCCTCAGTCTCACCACAGCAAATGGAATTTCTGTTATTCACTTCTATGTTATTTGGAGATAAGTCATGAAATTAAATAGAACACTGTTAGGAGATTGCTCTGAAGAGTTTCAAGAATGTATGTAAAGCTATACACATAAAAATCATTCTTGTGCCCGATACGTTAAAATTGTGGAGTGAAAATTGTAATTTTACCCATTTGATCCCTCAATTAATATTATTGAGCCTCCCAAAATACAGATATCATAACCATGAGAGCATTTACCTATTGCCTTAAAACACACTAGATGGTTTCTTGGTGGAACTTACCCTATCAAAAATTAATAAGATGCAAAGTGAACCTTTTAGTTAATGAGACAATCGAAAAATCTACATATAGTTTACAGTTATAGATCCAACATAATAAAGCAAGAAGGAAAAATGATGTTTATCCAATAAAAAATATAAGACCACAAAACAGGCAAAAAATAAAGCAAGTAATTCCTCTCTACTAAACTAAATTGTTTAAAAATTCAAATCAACCAGTTTGATATATCAAAAACTCTCACATTATAATATTACAATTTGGGATGCTTACATCATGATTCATACTAAAATATTCACATTTGTCAAAAAATTTTCCCAGTCCAAATCATCCAAGATACTATTAATAAAACAACAATGTAAATAAAATATTTCCATTAGTTGTTACATGCATACAAAGGCAAATATATTAATCTCATAACCATCTATATACACAGTTTTTTAGCATTTGGGATTTTATAATAACTTTTCAGAAAACATCGTAATCCTCCCAAAGAAAGTATAATACCACTGCCTATTAGCTCTTCATAAATAACATGAGACAGAAAGGTAGTAAGATAGAAGGCTTGCAAAGAAAAATTAGTTGAACAGTGTCCCAAATGATTTGATTCCTGACTTTTGCCAAACAAATCAGTAACAGGTTTATACACATAAATATCATTCAATGCAATTCAAGTCTTCTCTAGGAACTTTTGAGGTTCATATACTTTCTTGTTTTAGTGACTTTTTAAATAGTTTGTGAACAATAGACCATTTATATATTAATATATATATATATATATATATTAATATATTATATATATATTAAACTGGACAGGGTCAATGTTTTTTGCCATCAACTCTAACAGGATACACATACAGAAATTACTGTGTATGCCATAAAAGTTTGAATCACTTAGGTAAACTCCTAATTGAAATAAAAAGAAAATAGACAAGCAATCCTTGGAGCTCAAACTTTTGAATTTATATATTTTATAAAATCCTAAAAGTACCATATTTTAATTAAAAAAACAACAACAGAGAATTGTCATAACAATTAGACTCTGCCAAGGTAAAAGTTATACAAATGTCACTACAAAAACCCAAATTAGTTATTTATTAACTTGAAGCCAATTCCTAACCTTAAGAAAGGGAGTTAATAAAATGAATATAAATGATGGTTATTTTCTTGACCTTCCTTTCTTTGATTTGGATTTTCTGTATCTTTATAAAAGGTAACACTGTTAACTATAAGAACTGTATCAGAGCCATAAACTCCCCCTCTGACTTCCAATTCATATTATACAAATTAGAAATCATTTAATGAAGGAGCAATGTTAGATTTGTGTGGAATGTTAAATTTCCATACAATTCTGCTTCAACAGTTTATACTATTGACAGAACAAAACTCACTAATAAATGTCAGTGTCTAGTCACAGAATTAAGACTTGCCTAAGAGGAAAAAATATAAAATGTACCTAGTAGTACAAATCAACTGTAATTTATCAGCAGCAAATAACTGGAGCAGCAAACTTTTCATATAAGCAAGAATGCAGCTTCCACCCCACCCATGTATCTCAAATGACTTCATTGTATTCAAAGTAAAGATAAAATACTTTTTGTTTGATTATTTCTTTTAAAAGCCCCCTTTTTTGGAATTCATCAGAAGAGAAAAGCCCCAAGGTCACCTGTCAATAACAGAACAAACCCTCAGTAAATCACAGTGCTTCACAAATAAATTCCTCATCAGTAATTAAAACCAGGCCTCTCTGGCCCTGTGTTATCAGCTCATCAAATTCATTGCTCATCTAGAATAACAGATCCACATCTGCAGTCATTACAGCATGCCAGATAAATCAATCCTCTCAATGATGCTTTGAGCTATCTCTGCTCCCTTTTAACCAGCCAGATATTTATTTCCCCCTGACACTTCTGACATTCTATTTACTGTAGGCAAATGGAACTCATACAGCACCTTGTAATGGCTTTACCAAATCCCATTGTGGGGCATATCTTAGAAGACTGATGGTTGCAATAAAGAAGGTTTTATGGTGTAAGTGTGAGCTTCTAACTTTTTTTCCCCTAGAATTTGACTTCTGTAGTGCAGGTTTATTACACTTGATTGCAGGTGGAAGACTAGTAGCCATTTAGAGCTTTGTTAACTAAAAGTCAGCAAAAAAAAAAAAAAAAAGAACTTTTCAGCTGATGTCAGTCTTTCTTGTCTTTCTTTTATTTTCGTTTAATTCTCTATCAAACATTTAACAAAAGTTTGCAGAAACCAGGCCATAGAACAACAATAATAAATAAATAAACTAATTCATTCATTTGTTGAGAATTTTTTTTAGTTAAGTGATCACAAGGTTAAAAGATTTTTAAATTATTATTCTTATATACAAACAAGCAAAAATTTATACTAAGTACATGTGTGATTACACTACCAGTGTGACTCTGCTCCATGTTCAGTAAGAGGAAGAAGTTGTGCTCTATTTGTGTACAATGTGTCAAAATGCATTCTACTATCATGTATAACTAATTAGAACAAATTAAAAAATAAAAAGAAGGGACTGGGATTGTAGCTCAGTGGTAAACCACGTGCAGGGTGCTGCGTTCAATCCTCAGCACCACATAAAAATAAAAATTAAAGTTATTGTGTCCAACTACAACTAAAACAAAATATTTTTTAAAAAAGAAAAATGTAGATACTAATCAGAATTTTGAACAAACTGGACAGGTTAAAGATTCTTTTATGTTCACAAATGAACCAATATTGTGAAGAAAAATAAAACTAGGAATATCAAGAGCTGTGTTACTCCATTTAGCCAAATTTTGGGTGGCTCTATGCAAAGCATTTTCACTGGGATGCACTATTTATCATGGCAGCAATTATGAAGGGTTCAAAAGGGATTCATATTAAATTAATGTGACAATGTTAGTGGAGCTCACCCTTAGCATATATTGAATTATTTCTTTATGCCACAATAATATTTGAGAAAAGCACAAAATATAAAGCAGTAGTAGGTTGTGAATGCCAAGATCATCTACTGAATATTCATTCACAATGACAGGATATAGTTTTTTCCTTAATGTAAATTCTGTATTTATCATACTCTATTGTTCTTGAGTTCTGATCCTACTGCTCTCAGGCCAAAGTTTGAATATATTGGATTTTGAAATAATAGCCTAAAGCACTGAGTTGCTGGCTAGGATACACAAGTGGTAGGATGCCTGCTCCTCCCCCCACCAATCCTCCTGCCACTGGCTCATGAAGCAGGGAAAGAAAAACACACATTTTAAATTGAAACTTTTAGGATGCCTGTGTTATCTGCGGTAGGATGGAAATTATGCATGAGTTTTCTAAGGACTCCAAGGAGTACAAACAATAAGGATATTCTGAGCAAGATAAATCTGCCTATGACAGAGATACAGTAAATCACATGAAGCCCTCTGGGGGGGGAAAAAAAAGGTTCATTTCTGTCTTAACTTAGCACTGCACATAGCAGTAACTTCAAAGTCTAGCCCAATTTGGTTTGTTCCTCCAATTTAAATAAATGTAATCTAGGAAGAAAACAAATTTGTATAAATAGTGGTGGGCTGAGTAGAATCACCAAGCTCATCATCTCCCTTTGCACATACCATGAAAGGTGTTATTTATTCAAGAATTGATAGGAAACCCTTCATCCATCCTCTTCCAATCTTGATTATCTAATGAAGTTACTCAAAAGAAACAAAAATCCTACACCTTTAAAAATGGTTGTCATACCTATAGCTGGAAGATAGAAATCACAGAAACTCAAAACTAAATGAGGTCTTAGAGATTACAGATGAGAAAAACTGAGATACAAAGGAGCCAAGCTGATTTCCCCAAGTTCTCACAGTTAGATAATGGAAGAATTATGGAAACTAAGAGTGAGTGACTCAAGCTTCACTCCTATGAAACACTAGAAATCATTAATAGCCTGAGATGACCAGCTTTGATGGGCCCTGTCAACATCTATTTTTGGCACTGTACCTGAAGTTAAAGAGAAGGATTCAGCTGAAGAAACTTGTTATTTATTTTTCTAAACCCTTGAATATCAGGGACAGGAACAGTACTAATCTTAAACTCTGATCACTAACCCCAATTCCTGTTATGCAGCAGATGTTCAATAAATATTTGTATATGAATAATTCTTTTAACTTGAATCAAAAAGGTGCAAGATCCGTCTTTAAAGTCCATGAGTGGAAAGCGGAAGACAGGAGAAAGACACAAAGTTTATTAGCAACATACTAGTTACAAGGAGACTATTTACTTATATGAGCATGCTAAAACTGGCCAATATCATGCTAGTCAGAATAGAGTAGTGCTAATAATTGTTATGGTCCTTTATATTTGAGACTCTCAAAAAAATTAACAGGAAAGTTAAGCTAGATAACATCCTGTATGAGGTAGTTAAATATTATTACTGTATTTTACAGAAGGTAAAATCAAGAACAAAAGGTATAAAGTTGGATGTTTATAGTCAAATAGGAACTTTATGACAAAATTGACACATTTCATCTACGAGCCCTGATCTTCCATTCTTAACACAAACAGTTGTGCCAGTTATAATGGCCATGTGATGATAATAAAAGCTACACTTTTTTAATATATTGTCTGGTTGGAGTTTAAAGTCCTCTAAATACCCTTTGCCTGCCCAGTAGTTTTATAAATAAAATCTACAGATGCACAAAGTAATTTTAGTACCAAAACCCCACAAAAGTACTCTAAATCTCAAAAAAATGTGATTATTCTTTGTGATCAGAAACTTTGATAATATGTTCAGACCCTATATTAGGAACTGTCATCATCTTTACCATAAATCATATGAATTTATTACCACATTGAAAAAGTACTATGGAGGGCATGCTGAAATCCTTAACCTGCTAGGATGAATTGTGAATTTTTTCATTTAATGCAAAGCAAATACCAAGTTAGAGAGACTCTACCAAGTAATGAAAATGATTACTATTAAAAATTAAATAGAATAAAATAAAGCTTAAATAAGAATTATGCCATAGGAAATGGTTAGGTACAAATTTTTACCTTAGAGCTACATACACTATAACATGAATGAGTACATTTCTTGTTAGGATGTACAAACCAACCATTACAGACACAATTATTTATTACAAAATTTATTATATCAAATTTGCAGCCATAATGTCCATTGGATTTTTTATGTTAGTAAAACCAAATCATAATCTTTCTCATTCTTTTTATTTATTTTTTTTAATTTGGACAACTTATTCAGAAGTTCATATTTTATTATAAGTATGCTAATAGGTATCACATTAAAAGATGATGTCTTAATAATGGAAACAAGATACAAATAAATGAAACAGATATGTCTAAAAATAGAAGCAAATATATAGGAGAACACAATGTGTGACAAGGAGTCATCCTAAATTTTAGGAGGAACTTAAGATAATTTTATTATCATGAAGGAAAAAGAAAAAAAAGAATTGAAAAAAAAAGAAAATATATGATATGGAAAAATAATCTCAACAGACATACAGCCCTTAATGTTCACCTTAGTTTCTCATTCTTTTTATAATATAATTTTTAGTTGTTGATGGACCTTTATTCTCTTTATTTATTTATATGCGGTGCTGAGAATCAAACCCAGTGTCCTAAACATGTAGGCAAGTGCTCCACCACTGAGCCACAACCCCACCCCCCTTTCTCATTCTTTTTACAGCCAGAAAACCATTTTATTTTAAAATACAAAATTTGCTATTGACTGTCTTCTATCAGAATTGTAATAGGCATGGTAGTCAGTTTTTTGTGACTGTGACAAAATATCTTCAAAAGTCAAATTAAAGCAGGAAAAAATTTATTTTGGCTCATTGTTTCAGAGGTTTCAGTCCATGGTCAGCTGGATCCATTATTTTGGGGTCTGTACAAGCCCTCATGGCAGCCCTGAAGCAGAGGAAGAGAGAAAAGAGGCCAGAACAAGATATACTCTCCCAGAACATGCCTTCAGTGACCTATTTCCTCCAACTAGCCCTAACCCCTACAGTCTCCGACACCTCCCAATATTCCATTCAATAGGCCATTCAATTAGAGCCTTCGTGATCCAATCACTTCCCCAAAGCCCGGACCTATAAGTATTGCCACATTGGGGATAACACCTTTAACACATGTGCCTTTGGGGGATATTCCAGATCTAAATTTACTAACAGGCAATGAAGGTCTAAGAATCTATGATGATGATGATGTAACCCAGGGATGCTTTAAGATTGAGCTACATCCCCAGTACTTTTTTTAATTCTTTATTTTGAGACAGGGTCTTGCTAAGTGGCTTAGGACCTCACTAAATTGCTGAGGCTGGCCTTGAACTTGTCTCAGCCACCCAAGTCACTGGGATAAGAGGAATATGCCTCCATGCCCAGCAGAATCTATTTTTAGTGTTCATATATATTTTAGCATCACACAGTCAATTCTGTAGCCACATTAGTTTTTTAAATATTCATAGAAATTTTCTTCATAATAGCTCAATGCTAGAAATAATCCATCTGTCATCAATAGAAGAATTCATAAATATACTGTAGCATATTCATACAATACTACTCAGCAATAAAAAGGAATAAACTGCTTGTACACACAGCCACATAGATGAATCCCAAAACTATGTTGAGCAAAATTAGCTAGGCACAAATCAGTGCATCCACATCAGATATATTAATAAAAAATTAACAATATGTGAATGGAATGCATCCACTAAAATGATCCTGGCACCAGTGTCAAAGCAATATAAATAAGTTGAATTAGAATGTAAAGACTATAGAACCTGATAACAATGGATCTCTGTTCTAGGAAGCATGAGAATGCTACCCAATCTATATCTTGTCTTTTTAGCAATAGAAATGGGCCTAGGGTGTAAAAGAATAGAATCAGAACGGGGAACTCACATGTCTTCATGTTTGGATGAGACATTTTACTTTACTTCTTTGCTTCTTGGTTTTTTAATGATTTAAGTGAAGATTGTAGCAATAATTCTCCAACACCAAACCACTGAGTCTTGGGTGAATCTTAATAATGTACCTTATTTTAGCAAGCTCCCCTGCAGAATGTAATGCTTTCCAAAGTTAGAGAATTGCTGGTTCATAAGACTATCAAATGGCACCATCAATTTAAAAAATTATTATAATAAGGATTTAAAAAGCTTACTCAAAATTCCACCTAACTTTCCTTCCAAATATTTCATGTTATGAAATTAAATTAACCCTTTCATGATATAGAAGTCCTTTTATTGTGCAGGCAATACTCTAGGTCAGAAAACTACAATGGGGGTATCCAAAAATGGAAGCCCTGATTGTAAAGTATGAGGAAAATAAATTTATATACTGCAAAACAAATAAGATGATTTATTATTATTCCCATTTTACAAATGAGGAAAGAGCTTTAGTAAATGAATTTTCCATGACTACATGTTTGTACATTTGGAAGCCATTATTTGAACTCAAGTCTTCTAACTCTAGTCTGGCTTCTAGTGTCTTACTTTTATTTCATAATACATTCTTTCAAAGTGCAATGAATATACTTGTATTTTAAAAACAGAAAAGTCTGCAAATCATTTTACATTTTACAAATACAGTATGTACTTTACCAACAATATTTATTTAGTTAGGCAATACAAATAGTCAAAGTACTAAGCAGATTCATAAACAAGCATCATCTGATGTCAAAGATTCTCAATAAAGTCATTCATTGGCATGTGCCAACAGAACACTAACTAGGACAGGATTTCAAAGACAAGTAAGCTTAGTATGTTAGTTTGTTTGTTTATTTTTGTTTTTCCTTTTGGATGTACCATGCCCCAGTGAAAATGACTTAAGAGGGATGGGCATATAGCTCAGAGGCAGAGTGTTTGCCTACTGTGCACAAAGCTCTGGGGTCAATCCCCAGTATCACAAAAAAAAAAAAAAAAAAGACTTAAGAACAAGTTGAATGCATGCAACAAGTAGTGAAAATTCATAGGTAATGCAGACTGAACAGAGTAATTTGGGTGTGGTTCATGAGTAACACATTCCTAACAAGAGATTGATTAGGATTTGGCTTTCCACACATACAGAACAATTACACTAGCCCTTCTATTACTTATTAGCAGTACAACCCCAAACAATTTATTTTCCATCCTTATAAATGAGAGAAAAATCTGCTCTACCTAACTTATAAAGTTTTATGAAGATTCAGTGAAAGAACAGATGTAAAAGTACTTTGTAAAGCATAAATGTATTGACTTGGAGTAGGCACAAGGTAAAAGTGTTATTACTCTATTATGAATTTTTTGAACATAGAAAATAAAATCTTAGTTATTATTGAAATTTCATCAATGCCTTGTTCATATGGAACAATATTTATGGCATGCATTTTATCCATTTATACATTATTTTATTCACTCAACAAACACATTATTGAATTAAATTGTTAAAGTAAATAAAATAAATACACTACAAAAGGAAAATTATATTCAACACCCTAAGGCGAGTGAGTACCTTTCCCATCATTTTCAAATGATATTTTTAAGTACCCAAGGGCTAGAATATTTAGTTCTGTTTTTATAAGTAAAAAGCATAAATCATTTATGGGTTGCCTTCCTTATAAATAAGAAGGAAGTAAAAAATATATAATCATATCCTTATGCAAAAGCTCTAATTGTTTCTTTATCAGCCACATAGGTCCTCCTTTCCAATATAGAATAGACAGTTGTTTAAGTAGTACAATTTGAGGCACTTAGAATGCCCCTCTTGCTGCTTAAATGTTTCCCTCAGCTTCTTGTTTTTTAAAAAAAATCCTTATATTAATACCATTTTAGATTGAACCTTGAAGATTTATATAATAAGATCAAAATAACTCAAAGAGAAGTTATACCTTGAATTACCATGACTCTGTTGACTTTGACAATTCTCTGAGATCAAGGCCCTGAAATAGAACTTCCCAAAAATAAATTATAAGACACACCAATTTCAGGAAAAGCTCTGTGAAAAGAAAAGCATTCTAAACCACAAAAGTTTGAAAATACTGACTATTGTAATATCCACATATATACTACCATTAAAAACCCCTACTTAACTCATTGTTTCCTACACTTATTTTAAAATAAAATTATCCCTCATTAGGGAGAGAAAACTTAAAATTTCTGTCATTTGGGAGGGAAATCTTTTAAAACTTTTCAAAACTCATTTTCTGCAGGACATTCTTAGAGAAATATACTTGACAGAAGTGTTACACAACTCTTACCTACTATGTAGCCCTGGACCTGGATAAGTCACATATTTTCTTTAGACTCAGTTCCCTTACCTATAAAATAGGCACTAGTGAAAGAATCCCATGAAAATAAGATAGGTGATCATTCTTTAAAATATAAATTACTAAAAAAATAAAGTGTAAATTACTTTCCATTCCTAATTAATTTTAATTCATGCTATCTTTTATTATATTATTTGACTTGGGCTAGGCAGAAAATAATTTCCTCTAAATGAATTCTTATCATGTATCATTTTAATTCCAGTCAGAAAAGTGTTTCTGAATTAATTTTTGTTCCTTTTAAGAATTAGTATATTGGGCTGGATTTCTAGGTTGTTGGTAGGGTGCAGGCTTACCATGTGTGAGGTCCTGATTCAATCCCCAACACCAAAACTAATAATAAAATAAATTTTACCGTAAATTAAACATTGAAAAGTATAAATGTCTCAGATGTCATGGTAACGCTCTGAATATCCATTTACCACTTTTGTATGCTGCAAGTCAATTGAAACACATCATTCTAAATATAGTATCCTTAGGCTACTCCATGAAGACACACTTAGTGTTCAATATACCTGGAAAATTTATTCAATTTCCAAAAGAACCAATTACTACTGAGATCAGACCTTTCCAAATAGTACTCAGCCAATTCTGGGAAGTACTAGCAAAAGTCATATGAATAGCAATGCATCCCAAACAACTATTAATTTTATGTTAGATATCTTAGACTCTTGATATCTCAATTATGATAAGATCATCATTTCTTAACAATAAAAGTTATTTTTAATTGACACATAAAATTATATATATTTATGTGGTGCCATGTAATATCTCTCTTTCTCTCTCATATAAATAAATTTCCCAACATAAGATGTGTATTCACTTGACCAAGTTTTACATGGATGGCTTTGATATCTTTGCAAAGGAAAAAAAAAAAACAGCTCAATGCCAATTTCTCTCTCTCAGTCAAATTAGCTCAATTGGGGCAGCCTGCTTTCTTTCTATGTCAAACAAAATTCTAATCAATTACATCAATCTGTCAGTTCAGAAGGAAGTTTCAAGTGATATGCATAGAAGTTACTAGTGGGGCAAGAAGATCACATCACAATGATGTGAACAGACAGAAAAGTTGAGTTATGAATAATTAGCAGAATTCACAATATAGTTCCTTAGGCCTATGTTGACTTAAAAACACACAAAAATATGTGAATGTAATTTTAAGTGCCATAATCAGGTCTCAAAAATATAATCATTCACAAATGGTAGATGGAACCTGCAGTTAGTTACACTGTGAATAACTGTACATCTGTCTTGATATATAAACTCTCTGAAAGAGTTCTTGGTTCCTGGAATTTAAAAGCTCATAAGAAGCTGGGCATGGTGTTCTATATCTGTAGTCCCAGCTATTAAGGAGGCAGAGGTGGGAGAATCACTTGAGCCCAGATGTTTGAGACTAGTCTGGCAACATAGCAAGACTGCCTCTTTCAAAAAAATGGTAAGGACAATCATTGTTATTTCAAGATTCACCTCTTTTGATTTAGTGAAATGTGGTTTGATTCCTTGAGAGAAGTCAAGAATTGTGCATAAGTCATAAATAGTTATACTCAAAAATCTTCATCATCAACATAACACAAAAAATATTCTTTAAGTATATCTAACATAACTATTTGTCTTGACTTGCTATAATGTTTCAGAACATTTTTTTACATGAACTAGCTTTGATTGTGTCCAAAAAAGAAAGCAAACTCTATTTCATTATGCAAGTATGTTATAAAGAGAGAGTTAAGGTAATTTATGGCTTAACCAGGGGGGAAACTAGTACACTCCAGTTTGGTATTTGATAATTGAGCCTAATGATCAAATTGTTTTCCATATAGAATAATACTATCCTTGACTTCATTTTCATTAAATATCAATATAACCACCTTATCTTTAAAAATGCAAAAGTAGCAACTTTCAACCCTATCAATAAATGCAGAAAGTTTAATCTACTTCTCACATAGGAGGGTAATTGAAGAAAGAAAGCAGACCAAATTTTGTTATACTGACTAAAGTAAACTTACATGGGCTTAAGTTAGAATCATTTTAAATTTTTAATTAAAAACTAGATTGGCATCTTTCTTTTATTTAGCATGTCATTATTTTGTGGAATCTAACAGGCAAATAGAATTTATTTTCTAGTAAAGATTCATGAAATTATAACTTCACAAAAATATGAGTAAAATAGAATTCTTATGTTGGAATGAACATTCACCAGAGGGCACTATACTGCACAAGAAAAGTGTAATTCTTAGAGTTTATATAGTTTAAATATGTAAGTATAAGAAAGTTTTGATTTTTCACACTACCCAAGATAAATGAAAAGCAGAATTTCTTTTAAAAAATCAAGAATCAATCCCTGCATTTCTAAATTTCTACAGAACGTAAAAGTCTACATCACAAGTTTAAGAATTATATTCTTTTGTTGTTTCACATGTGCACATATTGTTTACTCAATAGGATTCCTTGAATTTAGGAAAGAGGAATTGGTGATTTACTTTTTGGGAGTCCACCATTATTGTCCTAGTGTTAAATATAGTCTTAGAAGTGAATATTACTTGCTAAATTTATTGTGGAAGGTTGCATAGAGTTAACCAAGACAAAACTTCTAGCAACCCACTAAATCTCTATTTCATCACCCTTAAAGGAAGATTGGATCATTTACAAATATTACTGTTGTTATTTACCATTAACTGGACATTCAGTATGTGACAGGTACTGTGCTAGGCTCTACACAAACATACACCACATTTTATATGCAGTAATGAATTTTTCACTGTTTCACATGACTCAGAGCAATATTTTTCATTATTAATGTGCAACTGGTTACAAACATTAAATAGTAAGCATCTATGTGCATGATTTAATATTGACTATAATGTTTCAATTAAGCTCAATACTTAATTCAGCTTCTATGATGTATTTGTAAGGCACTTTTTTGTAGAAGGAACATAATATACAAGACTTGTGTTTTTCAAAATTTGTTATGTGAAACTTGCCTGTGTTTAAAGCTGACACTGCATTGAAAAACACTGAAGAGATACTACACACATTTGGAACATTAACAAAGTTGAGGTCAATATACCTAGCTAGCAATAAGAATGCCACAGAGAGTATGGTCCAATATTGCCTCACCTACAAAGCCAAGTCAAGTAATCAGTAATTGTTAGTAAACATGGTAAGACTAAAAAGGAATCAAGGCTGAATAAGTAATCAAGAGAATGTTTTTAAAATGTTGAAGTAGTCTTGTAAGAGTAAAGGACAAGCATTAGTAGTAAGCAACAGGGAGGATTTTCCAGGAAAGAACATTTCAAGTCAGGAGAATTGAAGCATTATATAAAGTAATGAATTGTTAATGAATTAAGATGCAGAAAAGGGATGGTCTCCAAGACATTGAGAAGAAAGAATTAGTAGGGACAGGTGTAGTGGTGCACAGCTGTAATCCCAGTGGCTCAGGAGGCTGAGGCAGGAGGATCACAAGTTCAAAGCCACCCTCAGCAACTGTGAGGCTGCTAACTAAGTAACTCAGTGAGACCCTGTCTCTAAATAAAATACAAAATAGGGCTGGGGATGTGGCTCAGTGGTCGACTGCCCCAAGTTCAATCCTCAGTACCAAAAAAAAAAAAAAAAAAAAAAGGAAGGAAGGAAGAATGAATGAATGAATTAGGAGGATCCGGTAATTTAAATGTGAAAAACAAAGGTAGTGAAAATTTTTTTAAAAATACTATAATCAAAAGTCCACGGGATTGGGTAACATTATTAACTCGATGGAAGAAACAGAACGAGTGACCACTGGGTAATGCAAAGATAACAAATTTCATTCATAAGATGTTTCAGTGTCATGAAGACATTAAAACGTGTTTTCTTGTATTTTGCTTATTACTAATCAGCTATAATCTATATGGTTGTATTGAGAATTTTGGTACTATACCCTAAGAAAATTCTTATTTATAGTCTCAAGATTACTAATTCACCTAACCTGAGGATCTTCAGACTAAACTAACCCATTATATAACTCATTCCAAGGCTGTTATGGAGTCATAGAGGTTAGAATTATCTTAAACATGCCTATTTGTACTTTCTCTTTTCAATTATTCAAACTTATCAATCTCATGGAGTCTTAATAAGTAATTAACTGACATCTGTTCACTAACATGGTTCATGAAGGTGAATGCAAACAAAGACCCCCAAACACCCCAGGTTATCTTTCTTTCTAATTAAAATATTTAGATTTTAATTCTCATGATGTGAATAATAATATAGATGATCTTTTGCACTAAGACATGTCTGCTAAATGAAAACATACAATGTTTAATTTTCTAAAAACTACTAACTTCACATACTTTCTAAATATTTGTGCATTGATATGGAATTATTTAGTGTTTTGTATAGAATTTACCTACAATGGTCCTTAATTTACTTAAGACAAATTCAATAATTTACAGAAAAGTTGAAAATCTCTCAAATCCTTTTCAACAACCATCCACTGGTTATTTAAATGTTCTCAGAGTCACTCCTATTTAATCTTTTCCTAGCTTTTTTGGAATAGTAGTCAATCAATAAATGTTGGTTGTTTACCATGTGTTCTGTCATGTGCTGATTCAATGGGGGAGACACTGAAGCTTAAGGCATGTATTAGTTTCCTGTTGCTGCTGTAATAATTACCAGAAATTTAGTGGCTTAAAATAATACAAACTTGTTCTCTTACAGTTCTGGTGAGCAGAATTCTGAACTCAAAGGGTCAATAAAGGTGATTCCTTCAAGGTAGAATGTTTCCTTGCCTTTTTCAGTTTTTAAAGGATGACTACATTTCTTGGCTCATGATCCTTTCATTCCATCACTTCAGCCTCTTATTTCCATCATCATATCTCCTACTACAGATTCTGTTCTTCCTACTTTGGTCTTAAAAGGACTCATGATTATAGTAGATACACTCAGATAATCTGGGATAATCGCCTCCATTTTAATGTCCTTAACTTTAATCACATCAGCAAAATCCCTGTTGCCATGTGTGGTTGTATTCACAAATTCTGGGGATAAACAGGTGGACATCTGTGTGGAGGCATTTATTCAGCTAACCACAGGGCAAGTGATATTAAAAAGATAGAAACTGGTATCATTACCCTATCTGATAAAATCAGTTGTATAACCACAGACAAATACTCTATCATAAGCACCATCAAAGAATAGCTTCTTATCTGTATCAGAAAATAAAGAACAAAGAGCAAAAAAGAATAAAGGACAATACAATGTCAGACATGGTGGCATACTTTAGTAGTCCCAGCTCTTTAGGAGGATGAGCAAGATCACTTGAGCCCATAAGTTCAGGACTAGCCTGAAGAATATAGTAAGATCCTTTCTCAAAAAAATAAAACAAAAACAACAACAACAAAGAATGCACAAGGCAATACAACTTTCTTCAACTACTGATACATTCTGAGTTTCAATCACTCTCTCTCTTATTTTCCTTTATTTCTTTATTTATAGTAATAATAGTGGAAACCAGAGAAAGAGTGGACTTAAAGACCCTCCCAAGTTACATCCTCAGCAGAGACTGGAATATCTGGAAGTGCAATTTGGTGGCCCTTTCATTTATCAATTGTACAGATAAAAATACCTATAATGCACCATATCACATGAAATTTTACAAATTTACTTTATTTGGGGTTAAATAGGCTATCTAATTGATAAAATCATTTCTTTTATCATCGTCATAGAATTTCCTGATCAGCAGTCTCTGGAAATTGAGGCCAGTAGTTATGTGCAAACTATTTTAGTAGTATATGACAATAACTAAAGTCTGGGTCTCCACTATTATTACCTTTATCCCATGTTCTTAGTATGTTTCCACTAACTTTATCACTATCTTTTTGAAATTCTATGTAGTAAAGTTTCCTCCTTTCTCAAAGTGGAATCTCAGACCTATATATATCCTGGTACCTTCATAGACTCATATTGGAAGAAATTGCTGTAAATTTTTTTTCCTAAAAGTCCACGTAAGTTAGATGGAATCTACCTTTTTAGTTATTAATAAGAATTATACATTAACTAAAATTTCTTTTAGCTTCTCCCTTATATGATAATATTTTCAAGGAGGAATCCTACCTAAACCTTTTCTGTGTACTTCAATGGCAATTTATGCCAGGCCAAAATTTCTGGAGAAATCTTCTAATGCTATCAATTTTAACTTCCAGGCAGCTGATACCTTTGACCATGTTTCCACAATTTCCAGTTCAACATCTCACTTTGCTCATGCACTACCATTCATGAAATTTTATTGCCATCTTATACAATACTTCATTAACTACTGCTTATAAGCTACTAAATGATACATAATAAATTGAATTATATGAAAAATAATTGATATTATAGGAAACAGTATCTAATGACTAGAGGACTCAAAGAAATACATTCCCTTTTCTTTCCCACCATTGCCAGTTTGCCTTTGATAACACATAATTTTTCTAATACTAGGTACCTCCATCTGCACATAAGATGATTTTAACTTGATAAAGGTATCATGCAAAAATTATATATATGAACAAGAAAATTCACATGTGCCCTACAATTTAGACCACCACTATCATTATAAAATTGTTAGTGGACTTAGATATTCTATACCTTTGCCTAGGGTCTGGCCCCCAATTTGTATGGATTCTCATTATTCCTTTCCCCAATATGCATCCTTTGCAAGATTATGTGAAACCTGGTATTTCATTCTCCTTGAAGTCACAGCAAATTGCATAATTAAATCCTGTGCAGCAGAGATATAAGACTTTTTCCAGTTTATAGCTCCCTATAAACATCCTACTTAACATTCAACAGCCTGAATTATTTTTTAGAGGATAGTTACTACCTGTCTTCCAAACACCATTTTATCTTTTAAAGGCAATAGACAAGAGAAACAGAACAATGGTAGGTTCAATAATTCTATTTCCCCCTGAAATTCATTCTTCAGTTTTGGAGATTTTATTGGTAAGGTCAATGAATAAGTGACTTGTCAAAATAAATAGATATTCATTATACAAATGACAATTGCTATCCCATTTTATAATCAGAACTTGAAAAAAGTAGATTTGAAAAAAAAATCTGGCATTTTCCAATGTTACCACCTCTATGAAATGCAATCATTTATATCAATGTTCAAGATATGTTCTGTATTTTTCACAGCCCAAAAAAGATAACTGCAGTTTTGTGTTCTTATTTAAAATATCCTTTCCTCAAGCCTGATCAAATGATGCTATAATTGACAAATTTGTATTTAAGGTATTATTTTGGTTATTATAGAATTTTATAATATTAAAGAATTCCTGGCTGTACATTGTCTAACTGTTATTATCAGTAATTTACCTAATTTCCCTGAGGTTTGGTCCTCTTAACTGTAAAAACACACTGACAATAGATAACTTGTAAGGTCATTGGGACTGGACAAGTCCCAAGACTAGTGTCTGGCTCATAGATGACGCTCAATAAATGTACACTATTACTATAATATCAACCCGGCAAAAATAAATTAATTATTACCAGAAAACTGGTATTAACTAAGGGCAAGATTCTAGACAATTGAGCATGCCAAAAGGTAAAGAATGTACTGGGTAACGAATCAGGCCCTTTAGCAAACTTTAAAAACATATATATATATTCTTCCCCTTCCTCTTGAACTAATTACCTAGAAATTACAGCCTGGGGTTAGACCCTGTCCTATCTCATTAAGAGTCCCTACCACCACACAGAATAAATAAGGGATTAAAGAAAAGGGGAAAAAATCACAGTCATGAGATGAGCATTTTGAAAAGCTACTGAGTTTGCTTTCGACATTCTAAAGAAACTGAGAAGGTTGACTCTAAAGGTAAAATTCTCCTGAGGCAAACATATTTTTTTTGCCCCTAGACCATTTACTAAGGTTTGGCATATACCAAGTTGCCATATATTGATTATTACCCTAACATTTTCAGAAGATCATTCACCATTTCCAATTATTGAAGAGGAAGAGAAAGTAGCAAGTTAATAGTCCATACTTTTTATTCCTCTGAATACTCCTAAAGTCTATAAAAAGCCCAGTGGTGTGGTTTAGAATTGGAAGAAAGTGATATCATAATTCTTGCTATAATACAACAGCAGATGATAAGCCTCGCTGAGTTTTTTCAATTCTCCTGTGTGGAGGGTGCCTAATCCCCTATTTGATGGATAATCAGCTTGTTTATGCAACCTTTATTTTTGGCTTTGAATAAAGAAAAATAATACTGGCATTTTAGATTCAAATTGTTTCCAACTTTCTCAATATTATTCATATAGAATTTAATTGTTCCACACTATGTTTTAAAATCTGTTTCTCATAACCCAGAGACTCTGCAGAGGTGCCTTTAAGAGCTAAAGAGGAGTGCATAACACTCAATGGCATGACTCAGACAAAAATCTCATAACTCTCCCAACCAAATAAAGCAGATTTTTAAAATATTTGTGTAAATAATAAAAATATTTATTTTACTATAATAAAATAATAAAAATGAGTTTGAATATCATTGTTCTATGGTCATGTACAAATGGCATTTGAGGAGAAAACTTATTAGAATCCAGGGACTATAAAATCAATTATTACTACTCACAAATATTCAAACCATTCTTCTTTGGTTCCTTTAAATCCAAATGTCTGTTTAACTTATTTAGACTTACTGGAAAACCACACCAATGACTCTGAGAATTAATCTTTAAAAAAAAAAGGATACATTAACAGGGGCATAGCCACTTTCAGGGAATATTTTTTTGCATCATATGGTCAAGCACCACTTTTGTTTGGGAAAATGTAACAATTGTGTTAGTTTTCAAATGGAATGTAATGGACTAAGTCTTAAAGGATTCACCCTCACTTACATAGACTAAATTGGCCCTTCTGAATTCAGTGCAATCCTGGAGGCAGTCTTCTCTTCATCATAAAAATCTATAAAAGGCTATCTTTCCTCCAGAGGAATGCATGTGCCCAATCTCCTGAATAAAGTTCAATAAAAAATCAACTTTGGAAAGTTCAATAAGTGAGACTTTCTGGATGTGGTTGTGCACATCTGTAATCCCAATGACTCAGGAGGCTGAAGCAGGAGGATCACAAGTTTGCATCCAGCCTTAGTAACTAAGAGACACCCTGTCTCAAAATAAAAATAGGAAGGACTGGGGATGTAGCTTAGTGATAAAGTACCTCTGGGCTCCATCCCTGGTAGACACACACACACACACACACACACACACACATCATTTGCTTCAATTGTCCAAATAAGTACCAAACTCTTTTCCAGTAAAACAAATAAACTATAGTTTGATGCCACTCTTAACAAGCAAATATGCTAAATAAAGGACTGTAACCTGTTGGCATCAATATAGTAAGGACCTACCACACTTCAATAAAGAATAGTGGCCAGTAGGGATCAGTGGATAGTCTTCAGTAACCTGCACCAACAATACACAAGAAGCTAAAGTGGAAATAATAGCAGAATGACAGTTGATTGCAAGGGCTTGAAAAAAAATTATCTTGTCCACAAAGTTTTGTTTGTGTTCTACTTAGGATATATTTACTGAGAGTTTGTTCTCAAATGCTTGGGGAAATAATTTATATTATATAAAGAAAATACACTGGAGCTGACTGTATAAAACAACTAAAGCACAAAATTCAAATCAATGAAGGACTTTATTGAAATAACATAAACACTATGATTTCTGAATCCCACAAATGTACCTGTACCAAAGGTTTTGAGGAGGTTCTAAAATATCCACATTAAACTTAATTTCAATTCTATGGTCTTAGGTATTATTATTTGTTTCACATTATTATAAGAATACAATAAATCATAGTTTTACTCTCAAACCAACAAACTGAAAAAATTTAAGTACTTATATCCATGTTTTATGTCTATCACTGTAGTAATAAATGGCCTACCAGCTACCATACTCACATATAAAGTTTGACATGGTTACTAAGGAAAATTAATAATAAGACTTATTAATAATATTATGATCACTAATTATTAATATAATTGCTATTGCTAATAAATAAATATATTGTATGGAATTATTATGTCCACAACTAAATAGGATGATTATGTTAAAAACTCTTTACAATTATGTCTGGAGGTAGATGCACAAATTTGATGGAAGATCTTGTAGCCACCTAGTTGGAATGCTGAAAAATTGAAGGCTGAGTTCCCTATTCAGAGGACTACATTTGTTCTGGGTTTGCATGTCTTGACCTTGTTTAATTTTTCAGGAAAAGGAAGGACTGCTTTTGTTTAAAGTGTAATCTGAAAAGCTTTGTGTATAGTCATGATCAATGTACAATCCCATTACTTTGCTACAGGTTAAACTGCATGGAATAAAAGAGCAAACCAACTCTTCATTGGGTATGATATTAAAAACCTAGTTTTCAAGAATACAGGAAACTTAACATTAAGAGTTGTCTTACTAATAATTTGAAGTAAATATCAAAAAAGATGTGATGCCATCATAGGTAGGAAATTTTATTTCCTGCCAATAGATGACACATGACAAGTCTATAGCTAGGATACACTAGCCTCATTTCTTTTTGTACCAAATACACAGATTTATCTACTACCTATTACTATACCTCCAGTGGTTCCATTGTCAGCTCCCATTTTCTGCTTCCTGCATTTGTCCCTTTCCTGATTCAAAACCATCCCTTTAACACATCATTCCTAATTAGATGATTAGTGCTTGGAAGGGCAGGAGATAAGTCATTTGCATAATTTAATCATAAAAAGAAGTTAAAGATACAAATTTTGCTGTTCGTTTGTACAATTATCTTCTTCAGCCTGGGGGGCTGAGATATTAATGTGATTAAACAGTACTTCTGCAAACAGGCAACTGTGTGTCCTCTATTAAAGCAAGGCTGGAGGCAAATGAAAAATTAATTTTAGAAGACAATCAATTTTATTCTACATGACTGTAATAAATAACAGCCCATCTGCAGACAACTCATTAAGCCTTGGGAGGGTACATGTGTCACAAACTCTAAATGACACACAAGGCTGAATTTTCCACCAAAATAGAACTAGTAATAAATGGCCTACCAGCTGCCATATCAGCCTAGAAAGTCAACATACAAGAATTTCTTAGAAAATGAAGTGCATACACTGTCACTCATAGTCAACCAGTTAATTTGGTCCTGGTTGCAAAAAATTATGTAAACTGGTTCATTTTATTCTAAAAATTGTTCTGTATCTTGTATTCAGATTGGATGTTTGCATGTGTGTACACATTTATTACTGTGAGCACCACTTTCAGTAATGTAACATTTACAATGTACTCAGTAAGTGCCAAGCATTTTATGTCCGTGGTCTCAATCTTTAAAACTCCATATGTAACCAATATTACCCTCATTTTTAGATGAAAACAACTAAGGATTAGATGGTCATACATAGAAAAAGGGTTGGAGTTAGGGCAACTGAGATAAAATAGTGATTACCTAAGCTTCTATTGTTCAAGAATGGCTGTCAATCTGAATTCCAATAATATACAAGTTAAGCATAGCAATAAATTTCCTTAAAATAGAAACATTTCCCAAAGTAAATACATTTCATTACAATAAATCATAGTTTTACTCTCAAACCAACAAACTGAAAAAAATTGAGTACTTATATCCATGTTTTATGTCTATCACTGAGAGTGATAAAATGATAAATCAAACTGTTGTGAGGTTTAGGAACTTACAAGTTAGTTTGAAGGGGGAGAGAAAACATAAACATTTTATAACTTCTCGATTTGTGCCCCTCCCAAAGAAAAGAGAGGGAACATATACATATTATAGCTTGTGCTCTCTCATGCATGCTTTCTCTCTAGTGAGAAAGAGAGATTGTCTGTAGATAAAAATTCAGAGAAGCAAGAAGTCACTGCATCATGAGGGAATTCCCCATAGATTTAAGACTTCAGTTAGATTTTTAAGGATGGTTGTTTTCAGCAAGACCTTGAATAAAGCAATTATTCTTAGAAAGGAATCTCAACGTTACCATTTTCTGATATCAGTTTCCTCAGGCAGTTTACATTACATCAGTGCACTTCCATTCAGTTTTAGCAAACCTGCCAATGATCCATGCTTAAATAAAGTATTCATTTGAAGTGCTAATCTCATCAGTTTTGAAATATCAGGCAGGATGAATAATTACTTGATTCTTTGCTTTTCTGTAGTAGAGATTAGTGTATAGTACCTAAAAGTCTTTCTACAACACTTTAAATATCTGATCCTGATTGAGATAACCCAGTGTTTAGTGCATGCTATATAAACAGGAGGAATAAGTTTTTTTTAATCAACCCAATAGAGCTAAAAACAAATTCTAGCAATGGAATTGCCTACCCCCACCAAACAAGAGTCTTAATAGCAGATGTTACTACATCTGGCTTCCCTTGTTATTCTCCAGCTGCAAAAATTAAAACTCACTCAGAATCAGTGACAGGATCTAATAGGAGTTTGCAAATGCTGACCAACCCTTCTTCCCAACTACTCTATTAAGATGCCAGGTGAATGGCTGGGCAAGCCCCACCAGAGCAAATTCATTTCCTAGGTAATTAGAAAGGAATTAATACTAAGATCACCAACTTCTTGGTTTTGCTCTGCAATGATTTCACATGAAAACCTGATTTAAAGCTTAACTCTTTCTTCATCACTAAACCTCCAAGGTCACAGAAATCCCGAGAGTAAGTCAAAGAGTAGCTGTGAGAAGTGGTGACTGCAAAAAGAGCTGTTTAAGTAGCTTCCATATGAGGTTAATAATGCAGGAATCAGAAAACAGCAGGTGTTTAAAATATATATTGATTTGGTTTCTGCCTCTTTGAATGCATTATGAACCATCTATAGGTAAAGAACCATGACTATTACTACTACACTATGTTGAACAGATTTTTAGTACTGTTTATAGAATAGTGATGTGCTGAAATGACATTAAAAACTTAATTTACTCTTCATGAACATATGACATACTAATAACATCAACAAATACATCATGGAATCAATAATGTCCCTGGTATAAAATCAGTTTTTAATAAAATTAATTATAATTTCCATTATAAAATAATATTAACAGTAGATGAAATAAATCAAACATTATTTATTTAGAAAATATTATTTTTTCATCTTATTCATCAAACAGTTTAGCTAAAGCACAGCATGCCCACAACAAATCAGAGATTGTACAAATATTCAAACCTACACAATGTAGTAAATATGGATCATTTTAAAAACATTTTAGTCAAGTTGAGCTTCTAAGAGTTCTGAATTCCAACAATTTTAATTTAAATATTTAGAAATTAATTGCAGAATAGCTTTATTAACAAAGCAAACTCAATATCAGTATCCATGCAGGAATTTTTTTAAAATAAAGTGCATTAGGACCCCCTCTTAATCCTTATCATTTCAATTAAAATGTACACATAGATGATACAATGCAACATTCTGGCCTTTCAGTTTTTTAACTTCTCCAACAATATTGTCCTCTTCAGTTATTCAAGTGCACAGTCATATGCTAAACTTTGTAATTACCAATAATGCAGCTCTTCCATATTGTTAATTTGGTGCCTCCTACTCTCTGCCCACCACAATCTTTCTTGTCCACTGCTTCTGATACTCCAACCCTGAAAGGCTTTAGTCTTTTTTTGTAACCTCCAGTTCATTGAAAATACCCATCTCACTCACATCCTTGATACCCTTTCTACCTTAATCATTTAAAATCCATTCTCCTTCATTACAATAACTTTTTGCTAAATCCTCAACACTTTTCAGCCTCTCACTTTCTTATAACACTTAGTAAAACTACAATTCTCATTAAACCCGATTATTTACCCTACTTTGCACCAGTACAGATGCAGCTCTGCATGATGAAATTAAAACAACCACACTAACAATTTTGAAATATCTAAATTTATAACCACTAAACTCAAAGGGCATTTAATGTTGCTGGCAATCATATTAAATTTATTTTAAGAGTTTGCTTTTCTGTTTACCCAGATGACTATTTCACACTTAATCTTTCTCCTTGAACTCTCCATTTCAACACCTCCTTTCCAATCCTCACTCCCAAATGAATGACCTATTTCTACTTCACAGAAGAAACAATTAGAAGAGAATTTCCATGGATTCCCAATACCATAACTAGAATCTTCAAACACATACCTAGCGTTCCCATCTGTTTATGTCAATACACTAATCTTACTCCTATCTAAAGCTGATGTCTCTACTTGTGTACTGGATCCTATTTATTATCTCCTACTCAAGAATATCACTTCAGCAATACTCTCTTTTTCCTATAGTACCAATTTATTTTATTTCTATTAGAATGCCATTCTTTTTTCATCTTAATAAAAAAATAATAACTTCTTCACTTTCTGTCCCCATGCTCATGATTCTCAAACTACTTACCTATCAGGTTGTTTGCTATCATTGAAGAAAATTCCTGGGAAGAATTATTTATATTATCTCCAATTTCTCTCTCCTATTCTCTCTTAAGCAAATGCCACTCATACTTTTCATTCCCATCTCTCTACCAAAACTACTTTTGTCAAAGTAACCAATGAGTTCCATTGTTTCATCTAATGTATCCTTAGAACTTACATTAACAGCATTGGACACAGTTAATCATTCCCTCCTTGTTGATAAATTTTCTTTGCTTAGTGGTCAGAACACAATTTCCTCTTGGTTTGCCTCCTACCTCACTGGTTATAATAATCTTTCTCAGAATAGATTATTGATTCTTACTTTTCTTCCTGATAACTTTATGTTGGTGTGACCGAGAACTCAGTCCTTGAAACTCTCCTCTTTTCTTTTTATAGTCACTCCTGTCATAAGTGTATTATTTCCTGGTCAGATCTATTTCTCAAATATCAGACTTTTATATCTAATACCTATATTTCTTCTTAAAAGGCTAAATGATACTTAAAAATTAACATGTGCAAAATTATACTTTTTAATTCCTTCTCCCAAACCTGTTCCAGCTACAGCTTTCCCTCTCCCAAATGGTAAAAAAGAATCCTCCCAGTTGCACATGCCCAAATTCTGCAGTTTCTTTTGTCCATGACCATTTTCTTTCTCTCATATCTAGTGTCTAATACATCATGAAGTCCTACTGGTTCTAGCCTTGAAATCTATCCAGAATATGACTAATTCTTACCACAATTATTCTACCACTGTGGTCTAAAGTGTTTTTATTTTTTTCTCTCTCCCCTCCTCCACTGCAATAGAATGCTAACTTCTACTCTTGCCCCACTTGAAGCTTATTCTCACATTCTTAACCTAGCAGCTAGAGTGACTCAAATTCTAGTCAGATCCTCTTATGCCCTTGCTTAAAATGCTGCAATGGGGGCTGGGTTATGGCTCAGCGGTAGCGTGCTTGCCTAGCATGCGTGAGGCACTAGATTCCATTCTCAGCACCACACACGAACAAATAAAAATAAAAGTACATCAACAGTGAAAAAAATATTTTTAAAAAGATAAGCCTTTAAAAAAATAAATTAATTAAATTAAATGCTGCAATGATTCACCATTTCATTCAGGGTAAAGTCAAAATTGTAACATTATCTCCTTCTTACTACTCTCCCCTCACTCCACTGCAGCCCATATTCATCTTTTTAATATTCCTCAAATCTGCCAGGCATGCTCCTGTTTCAGGGATTCTGATCAAACTATTCCCGAGCCAAGACACTCTTTCCACAGACTCTGGTTAATTTCCCTCCAATTCAAGTCTGTGACCAAATCTCACATTTTCAATAAGGCCTACCAGGCCCATGCTATTTAAAACTACAACTGTCTTCAATCTCGCATACACATAACTTGCTCTACTTGTTCTATTTTTTTCCATAGCACTTGCCATCTTTTAACATATAATATAATCTCCTCTTCAGTATGAACATTGTTGACTGATTTCCTCTACCTATAATACCATACTCTAGAATCCAACTTCTTCTCAAAGGCAGGAATGTTTACCTTATATTTATCAGATGTGTCCAAAGCATCTAGAAAAGTGTTTGACATAGAGTAGATGCCAAGTAGCTATTTGACGAAGGGGTGAATAAATATTGGTATGTGCACATGCATTATCTCTACAATAAGACTTAAAACTCTCTGAAAGCATACACAGATTCTAGCATAGTAATTTGGAAACAAAAGTGAATTCATTTTCTTTTAGTAACTTGGTTCCAGTTTCATAAATTCTTCTACTATTATGCTTTGAGAAACAGTCATCTCTACACACTTTGTTGAATTATTATTTCTTTCACTTTTCCATTTGGAATGTTTCCCAAAACTTTATTGTACCCACTCATGGAATTGTGTCTCCAAGGGAATTTTGTAACTGTATTTCTGAAGATAACAATAAATGGCAATATTTACAATAAGGGAATACACCCTGAAGACATTATAGCTCCTGAATACTGATTCTCTTTCCTTCTAGTTTGTTTCTAATTCTCACAACTAGATTTTCCATAGTATCTTGACTATCTGGAACAATGCACCTCCTAACTAAACTCATTTTCTGGAGCCATCATTCAAAACAGCATAGAGATCTGAGCAGAGGTGGCAAAATAGAAGGCTTACATTCAAGAATTAGCTCTGTCTATACTAGACTGCAGTGCCTTAAGTAATGCATTTCACTTGCCTACATTTCCATTTTCTTACCTAAATTCAAGATCGGATGACCTTCCTCAAGGAATTGCTGTGAGAATAAATGCAGACAGCATGTGAAAAAGCTTTGCAGCCTGTGAACTTCTGCACAAACATAAGACACTATTATTCCCTAGAAGCACTGAAAGCTTTAATATAACCATGGATGATACTGATTTAGCACTGAGGGAAAAAAGTCTAAGTGAGATTAAGTGACCCCCAGTAGTACCATGTTATAAAGAGATCAGCCATCTGTTTATAAAAATTTAGAAATTTCACAACAAAATTTTTAAAACAGACTAAGGATCAGATTAAATGGATCAGTGTATGTAAAGGCACTATATAAAATATAAACCAGTATATACATGTAAAGTTTTTACTATTACACCTTGCTAGATATTTTAAACCTTCAGATATACTTTCAGACTAAAGGCATGTACTAAATACTTAAACTTTATTGCTCTTATTAAATCCAAAAATGCCACCTCAGCATTCTTTAATTCAAATTTTAATGTTCATTAAATAATCTTGAACTCAGTGGTTTGAATTACTCCCTAACATGCAAACTCAGTTACTATTGAACACAATAAAAACTACATACACATACCCCAAGGCAAAATTTAACTCTTTTTTAAAAATTCATATACAACATATGTTTCAAAAATGTGCTGTGGCAAGCTAGAATCAAGCTAACAGATCAGGAATAGTCAGGAAATTTCCCAAGATATGTAAATGGAAACTTTATATATTTTTTAAATTACAATAATATTAACAAGAATATTAAAGGAATATTATCTTAATGACAATATATATACAAATGTCCCATTACAATTTCTCTGTTACCAGTTGACCTTAAAAGGAATAACATTTCCACATCTTGTCATTACTATATTAATTTTTATTCACAGTTAATATTTTTTATGCTTTATGTTCCTGCACATAAATCTGCTTAGGCTGACCACTGAAATAAAATGGTAATTAAAAGAAGCATTCAGGAACTGATAGTGTAGTTCAGTGATGGAGCACTTGCCTAGCATGCACAAGAGCCTGGGTTCAACACCCAACACCAAAGAAAAATAGAGAGAAAGAGAAATCCATTCAAGAACTCTATGGAAAGATCATAATCGGTAAGCTCTATATTGCCCACCCCCCATCTATTAGTTTCTAGTCCATTTTCTATTTGCATGAGAAATACTTTCTCAAGTTTTCTCCACCATTATTTAGCTTCATTCCTTTGTTGATATACAAATATAACTATATCAATCCAAACCTGACTGAAATATAGTCCTGTCTAGAATCAAGAGGCTTCCTAATTGGAAAGAAAATTAAATTATGGAGCTCCACTTTCCCTTCTGGGATGGTACACGGGTACATATGAGACAAATTCTTTTACATTTTTCTCATTAATATGGAAAAAGACCTAAAAAAGAACAATTATTTAATTATATTTACATGTTAGTTCTCTAGAATGACAAGGACCAAACCAAAACAACTACAAGTGTAAGAAAGTGGGTATGTCAAATTTATATATATATATATATATATATATAAAGCTCTGAAACAGTTACTACTCTCTTCGGACATCACAATGTTCAAAATGTACCCATAATCAAAATGACTGCTCTTGTCAGGGCATTCTCAGCATCTAGGCCATCATGTTCCTTTTCTTAATTGCATGTTGAAATTAATTAATTATTCCCTTCATAGAACAGAAACATTTCACAAAAATCTCATTTAAAACTATACACAACAATGCGGTTTAACCAAAAAGCCATGATTCCTCTAGTGTCCACAAATGTTTATTTAACTTATAGAAGATGGCTATTAAGGGATCCTAAGCACAGGAAAGTGTGTTAAGTGAACAACTGGCCTCATGCAGTTTGCCAGGTTTTGATCTGCTAACAGCTTCTAATGAGTATTGTATCCATTAAGTACATAAATCTTTCCACAGACAACGTCAGAGTAATTCCAAGCAAAATATACTAATTTAGTAATCACCAAACAACATTATCTAGTATACTACTGTTAGCTGTGATATATATGCTGTATGCCTGATTATGTTCACTCACTTCAGATATTTTTTTACACAAAGAATTTAATTTCACATTTAATTCAACTTTCACATGTTTCTGGGCTATCTTCCCTTGCCCCCAGTGAATGCTCATGAAATGGATATAAAATTTAATATTGGAATATGCAAACTATAATTAGAAGAATATTCTGAAATTTTATAATGTACTGCAAAACCTCATTTGTGTTATTTTAATTGTCCATGTTTTTAATTGAATGTGTCATTTAATGTCCCTTACAATAATGTAGTTTAGCTAAAAGTTAACCATGTACCAATAAAATTCTACTCCTCAGTAATCTGGAGATGAGAAAACAAGAATAGAGATAATTCATACAAACAGTACTTTACTCTTCCTTCGAAGCAGCCTCGCACATAGTAGCTGCTTACTAAGTATTTGTTGAAGTGGAAAGCTAATTAAATTGAAAAAATGCCATATATTATGGATATGTTATGTGTTTAAACTGAATGTTCTAATTGACTTATAAAATGAAAACCAAAGCTTATATGTTATGCATAAAATGTACTATGCAGTAAATTCTTTTCTATGAATGAACTCATCTTTTGTCTTCCTTAATTAAAAACCAGGGGGGTACTCATAAATTTTTATACAAAATAAATTTCAAAATTTAGCAGATTACAGGCTACTTCAAAGCAGCAATCTTAACACTAACATTAAATGTTTAATGATACATGTTTGTAAATAATCTAGTTATCCAATGTTGTTTACACTTAAATATAATTCATTTAAGGGTCAAATTATTGTGAAAGAATTAAAACAAATGACTCTTTCTCATATCACTATTTCAGTTTTAATTTTTAATGTATAATATTGTACAAAGCCAAAGCCAATGAAACCTTAAGCATGATGATCTAAATAGTTTAAAATGCTTCACACAAATGAAAGTAAGCTTTTTAACATAAAAACATCCTTTAAATCCAAAGATGCACATTTAATAACTATTTTTAACTGAACCTCTCTAGCATAATTCTAAATACTGAAATGGCTTCTAGTGTTCATATGACTCATAAAACAGATATGGGAAAGGAAATTCAATGATTATTCAATAACAAACATGATAAAAATATGTACTCACAAAGTTTATCTAATTTAATAAATATAATTGGCAGATAATATGGTTTATATATCCTAAGCTAGGTATTTATTCATTTAAATCCCAATAATTGGACAGATAGAAATGAATTTTTCAGAATCCACAAATTAAAAACAACATAGCAGAAAAGATATTTACTGGGGTCTAACTGATATCCTCAAAACTGTTTGAGGTGACGTCAACTTGAGTTTTTGCAATTAAACTCCCTTGTACTGAACTCAAGAGGAAAACATATCATAAGACATTCCACCCTATCTTTGGTAGTATTATATAGAACTACTGTTCAGTGTATGTTTATTATCCTTCCAGAAGCATCAAGGCCTAAAATACATATGTAATAACATTTTATGGATGGTAATATTAAAGCATTTATATAGTTTCTGTGAATTTATTATGCTTTCATATGGCATTAACTCTGGATGCTTAAAATAGGTACTATATAAATTGTATCTATGTACCATACTACCAGAAGCCAATAAGAGATAATATGGTCCTACATGTTAATTGTGTTTTTTAAATGTTTTTCATTTATTACAACAGACTACCACATAATTGATATATAATGTAAATAGTTCATTTGTAAAAGTAAATATATCCAAATATTTTTTGTGATGGCAGTACTATGCTTTCTAGACAAACATGTGATAGACAGACTTCTTCCAAAATAACTGAAAGCTCAGAAACTAACATATTGCTGTAAGCTATAATGGTTATAACTGTTAATCCAATACACCTTTTATACAAACCCATAAACACATGAGTGGAAAAATAGCACAGATGTTCATCTCTAATGCAATTTCCATTCAATTTCCTAAGTGCGGTCCCTGTGTGCAAACTAGCTTAACATTATGTTTAGCTTGCAAATTCTTTTAATAAATAATGAATGCAATAAAACTAGGAGATCAATGGCAAGCTGAGAAATCATAAAAAAAGGCTTTTGTGTTCAGGCTGTTGCCCATTTCAAACTTTAATCCAGAGACAGATCAATAATACTTTTTTTTTTCTTTTTAACCCATCACTTAAATAGCAGATAGTCTAAATGTAGTCTAAATGCTGTTACCAGCTAGTGGTTGCCAGCAACCTGATAAGATCATGGGATAGAACTGCAATTGGATGCTTTATATTTTAACATATATACTGCATTATACACTATTAAGCAGTCAACCTGTTTAAAAATAAAAAGGTTGTACAACAATAAAAACACTGTGGCTCATTATTTTTTAAGCTTTCCTGTACTATATATTTTTCCAGTAGTGTAATTGCAAAGTTTTCACTACTATTTGCTCTAATAAAACTAATCATAATGGATCAAAATAGTACATAGATATAAGTAGTTTCAACCTCAGGGGTCTGAGATGAAAGGAAATTTTGCTCTTCAAAATTAACTACAGCTGAAAGAACTAAGTTATTCCTTTAATGGAGTGGTAGGAGAAAACTTCATGCAAGTTTGAGTTTCAATTGAATTGGGTCTTCAGACTACTTGGGGAAAAATATAAGTCATTTTTCTTAATATGTATTTGTGTTTCTTCTAAAAAGAAGGGAGGAAATCTATCTTCTTACCAGCTCCTTTTGAAGTGTTTGAAAGCAGGATCACAAGTCAGCCACCACAATGGTGAGTGCTGATATGAAGTGGTATAGATACAAATCACGGAGAATTGTTTTATGGCATTGGGCTTAGTTTTATTTATCAATTCTTGCCTATATATAATATCTGAATATCTCCCCTGTGTTTTCAAAAAAAGGTAATGTTAAGAAGTTATACTTTCTATGATGATATATTTCATTTCAAATATTCTAATAACATATATCAGATTTCAATACCTTTACATGTGCATTTGTGAAAAGTTTATGGAATGATTCAAATATTTTTACACTAGAGTTAATATTTCAGGATTATCTCTTTCTAGTAACTGCAAACTGTATAACTACTTGCTTATCTTCTTTTTAAGGATCAGCAATTAGTACAAAGAATTCTAATAAAAGGAATAAATGCGCATGTGTGTTTATATGTGTGGCTATGTTCATTCAGCAAATGTGAATTGGGTGTCTATTGTACATAATATTAGGCTTAATGAATTTTTACAATGAATAATAATGAAGTTAAAATGACCTCCCAGAAATTATGACTACAAATCCATGGTTTGTTTTATGTAACAATTTCAGTTCTTTTTTAATGGTAGGTACTTATAAAGATATCAATCTAAGCCAGCTGTGGTGGTGCACCCCTATAATTACAGTGACCCAGGAGGCTGAGGCAGGAGGATCACAAGTTCAAAGCCAGCCTCAGTAATTTAGTGAGACCCTATCTAAAATTTAAAAAATAATAATAAAATAAAAAGGGCTGGGATTTGGCTCAGTGGTTAATTACCCTAGGTCCAATCCCCAGTTTAAAAAATGTGTGTGTGTGTGTGCGTGTGAGTGTATGTTTTATAGACACTTTCACATTAAACAATTTGTATTAAAATGTGTATTACATCTTGTGCTCACATTATAGTAATTTCAAAAACTATATAATGTGGTGAGATCCTACCATAAGACATAGACATGTTTCAAAACTTTATTGAATTTCATTATAAACTTGTCTTCAAACTCTGCTATAGATCTGTGATGTATGTATCTTAAGCTTCAAAGATTATCTTAACACTGGAGATAAAATTTTTTGTGCAGAATTTGAAAAGTAAACAGAATCATCTCATATGTTCTCTATTGTCTTATTATAATAAAGGTAACAGTGAAATTATGATTAAATAGTATCATAAAGGGGGTCTGGGGTTGTGGCTCAGCAGTAGAGCACTCACCTAGCACGTGTGAGGCCCTGGGTTCAATCCTCAGCACCACATAAATATAAACAAATAAAATAAAGGTATTGTGCCCAATTACAATAAAAAATAAATATTTTAAAAAATAATAAAAAGAGTATCATAAAGGCTTATAAAGAGGATCTACTTCCAAAAGCTGATTTTTTAAAAAATATATTTTTCAAAATGTTGAACCTCCTTTCAAAATTTGCAATTGCAAGTATCAGACATTAAATAAAATGTTATATTACCTACAACACTAAATTCATAGTATTCCATATCAATTGACAGGATTCTTTCTCTCCCAAAACAAAGATTATGAAGTGGGGTTTTTCAGGGCTAATAAAGGTATATAAAAATAAAATAAAAAATATGATAGCTAAGATATTTAATGATGTTATTTAATTTTCACTAGAGTTACATCAAAGTTCCTTTAAGTGGATATATGTTCTTTCTAAATCTGAAGATTTAAACTACAAAGATAACATTTGTGTTACAGAATGTTTTATGATTCATAAATTATTACACAGAATATAAATAACTGATATATATATATATTAAAATGAAATAACACTTCTAAGATTTTCAGTATCGCAAAATGAGGAAATGATGAATATACAAGAACTGGCTCTCTCCTTCCTACCAAAAAATATTAAATACTGAAGGAGTTCTATAAATCCCTTGGTAAGAGTGTACTGCAGCTGCATTAATCCAACAAAAAGATTATTACTAAGGATTTAAAAACTAACACCCTTCCATAATCAATTTGGATACAGTATTGTTCTATTTATAGTGACACTTTCAATGTATCCCAATCATATATTACTAATTCTCATTTTCCTCCTATAATTATATATTAATGTGGAGGCACTATTATGTAGCTATAGTATGTTTAGTTTTTACACTATATTGATTTCCACCATTTTGGTATAGTTAATAATATACCATGAATATTAAGAATCTTTCTCATGAAGAATCTTAAGATTGCTTTGATATTTTTCTCTGATTCCTAAGTAAAATAAAACAAATTTAGTTGGTCTAGCAGAAAATGGAAAAAGGGATGCCGCCACTTTAAAAGCTTCAATCTCTTTGACATTGCTGGCAGTGTATGGGAACATTAATGCATCTGTCATGATAACAAGCTAAGAATAACATCTAGACATCAAACCCCGAGCAGAGAATCCATCTGAAGTGATTCATTCAGATCTGTCTCATTGATTTATTAAACACAGGGCAACATCTGCAGCCTCACAGAGCCGCTTGGTGAAATTAATGCAAGATCAATTCAAATGGAAAAAAGTGTAAAAGAGATAAATCAAAACACAATTTGCATGCATTTCCACAATCAGGCTTATTGGGTGCAAATGCTCAATTTCCCTTCCAAACCAAATGTGTTTAAATGTTGTTTTGTCTTTGTAGAATTGTGTGATCTCAAGTGACAGTGAAGAGTTTTGCAGATTTTGATGGTGAAAGGGGAAAAAAGGAAGAAAATGTGTTACCAAAGACCTTTTGAATATGCAATATGAATATCATTAATACCTGATTGTTTTGCTTTGGGAGAAAAGGTTGATTTGATATTTGTCTCTAAAAACATAATATTTTCACTTTTGGATCAATTAGGGTAGTTTAATACATATTTGAAATGTGTAAAGTGTATAAATTTAAATCATGTGTATCTTTACATGAACAAGATAAAGTGCCACTAGATATCTAGATTGACAACTGAAATATAATATATTGTAACTAGGATATCTCACAATTATACTTACCTACAAGAAGCATTTTACAAACAACTAGGTATTTCATTAAGACAAAATAATGTCACTTAACAAAGTATAAAATAATTCAGGTTTGATATCTTCTATAAGTATTAGGAATTCCTGTATAAAGCCACATAAAACAATATTGCCTGAAGACGATCACATCCTAATTATTTATTGGTGTTCATATACTAGACATTGAGGGTAATGTACATAAAAATTCAAAGATATACTCTATCATGTCATGGATCATTTCTTTAATATAGTATCCATCACCCAGTAAATGAGTGTTTAAGACAAATATGAATGCAAGTTAAAGTATTTACATAAATACAAAAATTATTGGTTATGCAGAAATATAGATTTAAAATGAATATACACACACAAGTTCTGTACATTAGCATATGACTAGATTACTTTAATTGTAATCCTGATATCATTCTTCTTATAAAAGACACAGCATTGTTGACTATGTGACTGCTTGTAATGGACAATATGACTATCTCATCGTCATCCTTTGAAATAAAATGTCTGAATTAACTGCCTAGATTCATTTCTAGAACCTTTTTATCATTTCTGAAAATATATATCAGCCCAGGAAAGCGATACAAGTTCTTTAATAATTGTGTGTTGCTTAACTTTACTGTAAATGCCAAACATCAGTTTTCAAAATAAATTACATTATTTTGTACGGATCATGAACTACAAAGTATTCATCAAGTGTGAATACAAAGCCAAACTCATCGACTGCTTACAATAATCATATTTCTAGTATTGGAAACTAGTTTTAAAATGTTGTAAACATCATTATTCTTCTCATAAAGTTAGTCTAATATCAAGCCACATTTATGTTCTCTTTACACACTGTCAAAATGAACTATAATTGAACTATTTTGAATTTTAATTTTAAAAAGTGAATTTTATACATTTAAATATATGTTGAAGCATATCCCCAAATACATTATTAAAGTGTCTTCTTAATTATACATTCTTGTTTCTTCAAGCATCCATTTAACTCTAAGTGACTGAATAACATTCAATCAGTTGCTCCTCAAACAAAATTAAATGCCAATCATGAAATCCAACAATGTTACTCTCATATAGATAGGTAGATTTTAAAAAGTAACACTAAAATGTCATGGATGATTCCCAATTTAGTGAAACCAATTTTGTATTTTACTGCTACTAAACTTAGGACAATTTAGTAGTAAAATCCACTGCATAATAGTGAGAATTTTAGGCGTTTGCTTTCTGAATCTGCCTCTTTTCTCTGGTATTGAAAAACTCCAAGTTTTGTTGTATAAGAAATGAAGAGAAACCCATAGTGTTTTATCTTCAAAAACAAAATCTAAAACCATATAATAATTTTTCATTTGGTTTTGGACCCTTTATTCACCATTTTCTTAATAATTCTCAAAATAATTTCCCTATAATTATTTTTTTAAAGTTAAAGATCATGAAGGGAGAATACCGTATAGCCCTTTGAAATTCCAGTGATGTAAAGCTTCACTTAATAGAACAATGTATGGTCAAGAGTTTTAGTCTTACAATTTCCTAGTTTTTGAAGAAGATATTATTTCCCAACTTCTTTTCTAGAAAAAAAAAACTTTGAATATTTCAGTAATTGACTAAAACAAAACAGTTAATATAAGGTACTGTTTGAGATGCTGTAGTGACTTTCACACTATCAAAAAATGATGTGTATTCATTCATTTATCTTCAGAGCACATTGATAAAATGTGCACTGAACCAAATCAAGATGCTACTTAGTGACGATGTATTAAAGTCTCTGAAAAGGACAAATTTGAAAATGGTCCATTTTATGTGTCCTGGGATAGCATAAGGCATTCCAAATTAAAATACACTAAATCAGGACATGTACTCTTCCCCACACATTTGACAGATGGGGAATAATGCAGGAAAAGAAAATTTCCAATGACACCAATACAAATAGTCCTTCCATTCAATAATATATTATGAAAATTTATACATTGGAGATGAAAACGAATCTCCTCTTTTAAAATAAGAATAGTATGTGAGAGTTTCCATTCAACCTAATGCATAATTTTTCATGGCACTTCTCTCCCCTTCACCTTTAGCTAGAAGCTGTAAGAAGTCATGAGTCCTGAAGGACAATGCTCTTTAGCCAGGTTTCCATTAGCACATTATTCATTTTCTTTAGACAACTCTATAAGATTTTCTCCATCTTTCTCTCTTTCTCATGTCATCATTCTGCTCTTTTACTACATTTCTTCTCTCTTACTGGCCTTGTGTCTTATCTGCCTCATGTTGTCTCTCTTGTACCTCCTTCTCATTTAGATCCCTCATTTTTCACTGAATTTAAAAATCATCGAAATAATGTTGATCTAAATATTAATTTCAAATTTAATTTTTAAATTCTGATTTATGAATAATTTAAAGTACATAGTCTGTAAATGTTACCAAAATTCAAAAAGCACCTTCCATAACCATCATTATATCTAGTAGTTTTTAACAACATGATTATGAGGGTATTTGCACAACAAAACTTGGTAATGTTATTTTACTATTAGATTTTTCTAGAAATGGGTTTTTCCCTACCTAAAAATTGCAATGTAGGTGTGTTTCTAGTAATTTTCCTCATCTTCATTTATGAATTGCATACATAGAATATATTTCACAATTTTTAACAATTCTATATTGCAATGCTTGTAACACAGTTATAGAAAATGAATCTAATAAATAAAAGACCTATAAAGAAAAGAAAATGCAATAGAAAGCACATTCATCATATCACAAATATATTTATTTCTCTGTATTTAATATGTCTCTCTCACCTTTATACAGATACATACACAAAAGCAATTCAAGCTAAAAAAGTTAGAAACTCAAATGCTCTGATAAGAAGCAAATAAAACTTAATTGGATTAAAAAATAATAAAGGTGTATTATAACAAAAATAGAATAAGACTACCTGTCTCTGAGTATATAGAAATTAATCACTTTCCCTTTCAGCAAGAAGCTCTATAAAAATTAAAGAAAAGTTTCTATTTAAAAAGGAAAGCATCAAAATGACAATAAAATATTAATCTATTTACTTTTAAAATACATAGATTTTGTTCAAGAATATATAAATTAATTATCATGGAAGGAAGAACTTCCTATATGTAATAATTGTTCACTTTAAGAATGGATGTTTATAAGAAGGGAGGAGAGGAAAGGATAGGAAAGTAGAGAGGTGAGGAAGAAAGAGGTAAGTGGATAGGTTTTCATGTCTGTAATTATTTAAATATAAGTGTTTTTGAAAGGTAACATGAATTAGATGGCCCCTATATGAAGTTCCTTGTAATCTTTTGAATTCATATATTAGTAAAATGCTTTGTAGTCAAAGTAAAATTTTCTTTCTACTCTTACAGCCCATAATTGCTTGTTTTATTGGAGGAAGCCTTTATCCTTTGTGTTTTAAGGTCATCTATCTTTCTTAAGAAAAGCTGATCTAATGAACTAGGTTTGTAAGCCCTAAATATGCATTAGGTAGGAGTTCTCACATGAACAGGTTTCTGTTCAATTGCTTGAATCCAGAAGAACACTTCTCAAAGGAAAAAAATAAAATGTTCCATTGTAAGTTCTGTAGCATTATCTTATTGTAATAGTAAGCAACAGTTTGTCTACAAGTTGTCAGTACACTTTCAACTAAACAGTGATTTGCATTTTACCATAAATGTGGTAACTGAGTTATAGTTTTAGATCATAGACCCAGAGATATGATCATATAAAGTTGCACCGAGACAGTGTACCTCCAAAGTTCTTTGCAAAATAAATAGTAGTGGCGTTTTACAACAAAACCCTTTGCTCCCGTAAATCTGGTGATGGTAATTTCTTAGTTTGTATGCCAATCTCAAATGCCAAATATATACTTTTGTAGATATTAACAGATTAGAAATCAAATAAACTAAATAAAGACTAATTCACCGATATTTTTTAAAAAATCAAATAATCTGGAATATAGTTTCTTTTCCTTTTTACTCAAACCATTGAACACAATTTGCTTCTGATGTGCAAATGGACATTTATACTTCAATGTACTTCTGAACTGTGATATGAAGGAGGCACACTTACAACCAGGGAAGTTGGCCATCATCATTTAAGGAATCCTCTCTTTGAGGGAATGGGATCCTTCCAACTGTTTGCCTGGTGGGGGGGAAGAGCTGAGAGCATCTTCTCTAGAAAACCTACCAACTTCTATACCAACCCCCAACCCAGCCCCAGCCCCAGCGTTTCATGCCCCACATTACCTTCTGTAGATTACCCAAAAGAGACGATCCCAGGAAAGTGACATCTGCGGTCTTTTTTTTTTTTTTTTTTTTTTTTTTAAACAAGACTAATCTACTTTCCTGTATCGTGTACCAGGGAGCTTTGCGCAGCAGGCATGAGCACTCCTCCTTACACACACTTGCGCGCACACACAATCACTACCAATAACAAACAGCAGTATGCATTCCACACACTCTCACAACAAACTTACAGGATGGGGATTGAATCACCCTCTGGGATGGATTCTAGACTTCCAGCCCCCTGCATTCCCCAAATGCTGTTTTCTGGATTGCCAGCGTTGGAGCCCGGTTTATAGCTCAGCCAGCCCCCAGAGAAAGCCCCTGGTGTCGGTGTTCAGAAGAAAAACTACCCGACCCGCAAGGCCACAAAAGAGCAGGAAAGAAAACCAAATAGAGAAAGTAACAAATAAACACAAGCAGCCAAAAAGCCATGCAAGATATGGGAGAAAGGCTGGAAAGTTTCAGTAGAGGACTGCAAACTGAAGTTTGTGCGGGACTTTTTTTTTAGACCCCAGCCCTACCACTGAGCACGGACTAGAAGGGACCCGCAATTAATGAGTCCTTCTAGTCCTCTTTCCCCACCGATTTAAAATATGAAGAGGCAAGCTGGTTAAGACTCATTCTCTACAGACAAAGTTGGATGAGGGGGATGAGACATGCAAAAGAGGGCAAAGGGGCAAGAGCAGCATGTGAGTCAACAAATGGGTGTCTCACCTGGCATTGGTGCAATCAGTGAACAAAGTTTCGAAGTCTTTCCTGGTGATGAGTTTGCAGCGGTTCACCCCAGGCTGGATGGCCCCCAGCCCGCGGAGGATCCGGACCTGCTCAACGGTACACACCACTGGAGATATGTCCAATCTCTTCAGCTTGGTGTACACCGTGTGCAACCCACCCACCAGGTGCTTGAGGAAAAGATCAAAGACTTGCGGCAGGCAGATCAGTTCCTGGCCATCCATCAGGAATGAAGCTACCTTCACCCCATGCATGTCGACCATCCGGCACTCGTTGGTGTTGGTGTTGCAGCTGCCAACGCTGCCACTACCGACCCCGCCACTCCCGGCGCTGCCGCTGTGGTTATTGGCCATAAAACTGTTGATCATATTAGGGGTGAGACGAGGGGGCTCTCCCGGAGTGGAATATAGGGGTTCGGCCCGAAATAAAGCCCCCGGGACGCCGGTACCACTGGAAGTTGCAGAGATCACCGGAGGTGCGGAGACAGACATGCTCACTCCGTCTCTATCGTGGTTCCTCTGGCCCTCGCTTTCTCTCCCTGACTCCTCTAGGTTCCCTCGCACTCCCTCACTCTCGCTCGCCCGTTCTCTCACTCCCTCTCTCTCTTTCTCTCCCTCTCTGGCGTGAGCTTGCTCGTTCTGAACTGTTCTCAAGTCTCCAGCAGCCCCGCTCACGCTCAAACTCACCCACTACCCAGCAAACAGTGAGCAGTTGGACCCTAGGCGGTACGAGACCCCACCCCCACCACACCCCCTCCCGAGAGTGGCAGCGCCCCCCAGCCAATGGGCCCCACCCCCTCGGCGCCTGAGCGCATCGAATGGCTGCCGCTAGCGTGGAGGTGGAGACTCCCTGGCCGGCCTCAGACTACCTGAGGCGGTTCTGGGCTCGCGGGTGATTAGAGAAGGAGCCCGTAAAGGGGGCGGTGTGGTGCTTCGGCTTCTTGCCTCGAAATCTAACAAGAGAATGTCCAATTATCAGGCAGAGCTCTCAAACTGTAGTACGCAATGTACCCATCTTCTCTGCGCCCCAGGAGCATAGGGCTGGGAAACACAAAGCGGGACTCCTGGAGGCTTCTTCTAATCACCTTCCCGCCACCTCGCACCCGGTTTCGTTCAAGGAAAGTGAGATGGCAGCGACAATTCCACTTAGATATTGCTCCCAAATTCTGTGAGCGCTAATAGGTCGCTTCGCCCATTTTCCTAGAGAAAGACTCCGGTGAGTTCCGAAGTAAACAACTCAGCCATTCTTCAGTCCCGCTAGTCCGCTGGGTGTAAATTATGCCTTACCCAGCGCACAGAGAAACCGGCCTCCGGATCGCACTCATATCAGAGTTGCTGGGTGGCTATCTAGCTCATACACACTGATAATCAGGAAGCGCAGTGAGCCATTGAACACTTTAGGAAACCGACTTAGTCTGTGGGTGGCAGATGGACACCTCATTTTACAGCACTTCCGCCACAGTCCTGGAACAGACTAGGCTTTCTATGTCCGTATCCCTTATTCTCAGGATTGCCCTTCACTACCCCCGGTAAAATTTATAAGAAAACTTCTTTAGTGCCTTAAAACAACCATTATAGACTACGAGCGAAGGGCAAAGGTTTGTACTCTTAAACGTGGCATTTCCCTCCCTTGTGTATGAGCTTTGAAGGTTCAGTCCTAAAAGGTAGCTCAAGATTCCTCCTCCCCCACTTGTCGAATGCCCCAAACTTACTGCAAGAGCTCATAATCAACAAAATGTCTAAATAGGGAACATTCCAGGAGAAAGGCATATTCTTTTCCAAACAGCATATAGTGGTTAGCTCACCATATAAAAGTTGTTTTAAGACTCCTTGTCAAGGTTTTGATTATTTGATAGAAAGGTATTTCCTGTGCTTCTCTCCTCTAGTGGTTAGTAGTTATTCAAGACAGTGAAATCCAGGCTTATTTTTTTTACAAAATGTTACCAACTACATAGTTCATACAACAACTCTGATATTCCTTTGGAGTTGAACTTAGCAATGTCCAAGATGGGGAATGAGTGAGTTCTTTTGTGCTCCCTTAATAAGTCGTAAATGTCCTAAATTAGATTTCTCTGCCTCTTTCTACAACATATTTTTCTTCTTTTGTCATTTCATCAACCAAACCTAAGAACTGCCCTTTGGGGCCTGGGGTTGTGGAACAGTGGTAGAGCTGCTTGCCTAGCACATGTGAGGCACTAGGTTCTATATTCAGCACCACATAAAAATAAGTAAATAAATAAATAAATAAAGGTTTAAAAAATTAAACCTTTAAAAAAAGAACTGCCCTTTTAATCTCTTCATACTGTTTTAATTTTAAATTGCATGAGGAAAATGCTAAGAAGTTGTGATGGCAGTTGCTTTTGGAATACAGCAATAAGAATCTCCAATAGATTGGAACTTCTGCATCCACAAAACATTTTTAAAAGACATCAAATTGTTTTGGTTTTACTGGTACAATAGTGGGAAGAAAATAAAGGCAAAACGAACAATTCTGAAGAAAGCAGAAGCAGAAAAGTACTGCTTCTCAAAAAAAAAAAAATAGAACTGCAATGACAGAAATGTTTGTATTTACAAGTATTTTTAAATTAAAAAAAATTGTTCAACGGGTGTTTTGACAGAAATAGCTATTAAAAATGTGTCAAAATAACTTGTCTTTATTAACTTACTATGATTAAAATTTCCAGTGAACAGATTTGATGTTAAGGAAAGTTTTATTTGAAATAGCTCTAATTCCATTAAAAATCCTACATTATAAAGGCCTTTTCATTCAGAGAATGATTTGGAGCTTTCAGAAATGTGACACTACATAGATGTTTTATATTTAAGAAATTCTGCAATATATAAAGTGAAAGGTTGAACATTCGCTTAGACTCTAATCATTGTGATACTGAAAAACAAATATACTTAGATAACTTTGGATAACTTTGATAACTTTAGAAAAGATAAGAATTAAATTTTAATTACTACCAGAGATTAAGGTTCAAATTCTAGTAGAAATACTAGGGATTCAAATTGGCCAGTGATCACTGAAGTGTTAAAGTCTCTTAGAAGCTTTCAATACACAAAAGACCCATGGTTTCATTATTTGAATTCCTTTCCATTGCAGTCCCCTAGAAAGTAGACTTAGTGATTTTCTTAAGTGATACTTGTAATTTAAAGATTTAGTCATCTAGATCCAAGACTCCAGGTGTTGTGTCCTTAGGTTTTCTCGATCTTTTGATTACTCAGTTTTATTGCTGCTATTTCTATTATTATTATATATGCTTTGAGACTGAGGCAAATTGCACAGAGTGTTTGTTTCTATCCCTTTCTGACTTTAATGTCTTCCATAAGCCAAATATATTTCTAAATAAGGCTATATTTCTACAAGGCCAGAGGAAGCCTTGCATGTCAACACCCTGTAAGTTTGGAATTGTATGAAGCAATATAAAATGATAAAGGCTGCAGTAAACAGGGTACCCTTGGGAGATGAGAGGCACTGCATTAAAACTAAGAAAATATTCAAGGTTTGTGAATTAATACCAGAAAGGAGCCAAACACCACAGAAATTATGAATAAAATTGGTACAAGCAGATACCATATCTCATCAGAACAAGAAGTTCTAGATGCCTCTAGATGCCTAATTCCAATGGAATGATTTGAGGCCTAAGAAGCCTATGTAGCTTCTCATACACTGAAATGCTATAAAATTCTTAGCCTTAATTAGAAATTTACATTTTTTCCTAATTTATGCTCAGTTTGGAGGGAAGCATACTCATCTGTGAATTTAAGCCAAACATTCTACTTCATTTCACACTGTCAGTGAAATGAATATACCATTTTCATTAAATATATATTTAAATTATATATATATATACACACACACACACACACACACACACAAACTTATGCAGGACTGCAAAATATCCAAAATGTTTGCAGGGGATGGTTTTCAGAACAGGCATTCAAGCAAATCCCAAGGTAATAAATGGAATTATTTGAAACACTCAGCCATCTGAAGTTATGACCTCTACTATGGCCTTTAATCAGAACTTCCCAAGAGCCCTCTAAGGTTCATTTTTAGGCAAACAGTAAAAGGAAATTGATTGGGCAAGGCAATAATTGTGAAACAAAAACATTCATATAACTGAGGAGTTAATTGGCTAAAACCTACATGTATCCTACTCATGTATCCTATATGTTTTCCTAGGAAACTGGCTTTGAAATGATCATCTGAAATATGTTTTATTTATTTTATGATTTTGTGTTGCCGAGGATCAAACCCAGGGCCTCATGCATGCTAGGCAAACACTCTATCACTGAGCCACAACCCCAGCCCTACAATGTATCTTTCTCTCTTTCACTTGCAATGTTAAATTCAAGATGAGTTACATGGGAGGCAAAGGTGGGAGATCACTTGAACAAGAGGAGAATTGGTCAAAACCTGAGAAGTAAAACAAAATCAGATGCTTAAAGGAAAAAAATGAACATTTTCTAGCTGAAATGAAAAAATAATAATTCTCAAAGTTCTCAAAAAGTCTAAGTACTTACCTACTTTTAACATAAGATACCCCATACTGCACTGTCCCAGGGGGAGGAGATAGGTCCTCTTTTAAGTTCTGTGTCTCAACTTATTGTTCCCTTTCAAATCTTAGGCTATTCAAATTCAAGCTATTCTACTTCAGCTGGATTCCCACTGCTAGTAGGTAGCCTTTTATTCATTTTGTTGACTTCCTTTTGAATTCCCAGTAGCTGACATCCGGACTCTTTTCTACTTCTTCCAAGCTACCCTCCCCTTAACTCTCATCAGCTGTTGCCTCCCACTTCTCAATGATTTTACCACAAAGTGATTCCATAGAAGTTCTCCCAACCTCCCTTCTTTCCTCATAAGAAGTCCTTTTTGTCTCTCCTACTTTCCTCATCCCTCAGAAAATAAGAAGTTTCCTCCACTGCCTTTATTTACATAATTGATTCCTTTATCTACATAATTGATTCCTTTATCTCCTTCAGTTCATGACTTATTAGTTTTATTCTCACTCCTCTCTTTTGCATCTCCTTTCTCACCATCTCTGCTTGCACTTTCCCTTTTAGACACATTATGTTCATATCCTTGAACATTATAGAAAATGTTCAAGGGTATGAATCAAAACAAATAAATAAAAGCTCTCCTCAATCGTCACAAGTCATTCTCAAACTGTGGTCCCTGAACTACCCACAGTAACATATCTGAGTACTTGATAGACACAAAAACTCTTTGGCCCTACCCCAAGACCTACTGAATCAGAAATTCTGGGAGTGAGGTCCAGAAATCTGTGATTTAAAACAAGAACTGTAAAAGTGATTCTGATACAGGTTTGAGATTGTTTTGCCCTGAAGTTACTGTCTTTTCTTAAACTTTAAAAAAAAAAATCTAAAACTGTTTCCCTTCTTTATTACTGCTACTCTTCTGGGTCTTATTGGCAATTTGATTTCTGCTTAACACTTAGCTGAAAATGATCTACCAGAGATGATCGTTGACCTCCTAAATGCCAATTCTGACATTGTTTTCTAAATCCTTATCCTTTGATATTCTGCAGCATTTTACACTATCAATATCCTTCTTGAGCCCCATCCCTTGGATTTCTGACTTTTCAACAATTCCAATATTCCCTTTCCCTACATTTTTTTTCCCTTTTCATGCCCTTGCTCTTGACACTGGAATTTTAGAGCTCTTAATGTCTACACCCTTACTTGTGGCAATTTTATGAGCTCTCTATAGCTTCAACAACCTTCAAATTACAGATTAATCTTATCCCTATCTTTCTTTAACTCTCCTATAGAATGCTTATTCTTATTAGCTTTGTCCACTATGGTTTTGTTAGTTCGTTTTGTTGTTTTGTTTTGGGGGGGTTGTGAAGGTTTGGGGAGGGGCTTTTTTGGGTCTGGAGATTGAACCCAGGGCCTTACAGATGGTTAAAAAAATAAAAAGTGCTCTATTACTGAGGTATATCCCCAACACTTTTTATTATTTGTTTTGAGACAGGTTCTTGTTCAGTGGCTAAGGCTGGTCTCAAACTTTTGATATACCTGCCTCAGCCTCTTGAGCAGCTGAGATATAGGTATGTGCCACCACTCCTGGCATAATACCTCTTAATGGCCCTACTTTCAGGTATTTCCTCTTCCAATCTAGTTAGTATATCAGGTTATTTCTTTCTAAAGTTTAATCTACTCTTTAGAAAATTCATTACTACCCCTCTAGGTACCAATTGAACTTCAGACTTTTTAAGACAGACATTTAACTCTTCTTTGATTTACCTTTTTATCCTGTCCTTTAATACTCCCTGACATGTTGCCAGTACACGTATAAATGAGTATTACTTTCTACTACTCATAACCTCATTTACCTTCCTACCCTGGTGCTAATAGCTCATGTTATTTTTTCTACATGGCATATGTTGCTGTACATCTCCTCATCTCCACTCACCCAAATCCAAAACACTTTTTAAAACTAATGTCCAATTCTCCTCCATGAAGAATTTCCTCATTTCTTTTCTTTCCAGCAAGAAATGGGCTTTACCTTTTCTGAACTCTCAAAGTACTTTGTGCCTCACTTAAGGCAGTTAAAACATGCTTCTGATATACTTTGTACCTCAGTCTTAGGTCATCTCCTAGAATAAGGTTGTCAGCTTAGGGAGCACTTGTACCTTAATGTGATATTTCAAGTGCAAACCATTGTGCCTGACTCATAGTGTTTATTAAATGAATGAATACATGGATGTGGTATCTTGTTATATTTTACTTTGACTTGCTGTGTGCTTTTTACAAATTGAAAGTTTGTGGCAAGCCTGAATAGAGAAAGTCTATTAATACCATTTTTCAACAGTATGTGCTTACTATGTCTTTTTAATGAAATATTTTTATTAAGGTATGTACATTTTTAGACATAATGTTGATCACACACTTAAGAGACTACATTGTTGTGTAAATCTAACTTTCCTATGTACTGGGAAACCAAAAAATTATGTGAGTCTTTATTCCAACATTTGCTTTAATGTAATGATCTGGCTTCAAACCTGCAATATATCCAAGGTAGGCCTATATACCTCGGATACCTTGTTAAGCTATATAAATGTTTGTTATTGCTCATTCTGAAGCAGAGACAAAGAGTACTGAGAGCCATAACCAAGTAGGAATGACGCATGGCAATTTCCTTGTCAGCCTACCCAATGTTGCTTAGAGGGAGGACTCTCCATTGTGGAAATGGGCTTGCCTTGGACCCAGGTCATTTGCAGTGACATTGCATGAATGTTTGAGAAAGGTGACCCTGCTCAAGGACCAGGGTGGATCCGGGTTTAGGGTGGATCTGGGTTTAGGGTGGATCCTGCTGGGAATGGGGAGGTTCCAGGTTTAAGGTGGATCCTGCTGGTAATAGGGCGTATCCTGTTGCCTCAGACGCCCACCCACTCCTGGAGTTCCCGTTGAGTTCTCACGGGATTCAGAGAGTATTTGGTATACAGAGCCCGGTGGAGTGTGTGGATTTTTCCCAGAACTTGCGTGTAGAGTGCCGGTGACAGTTCGGGAATAAAGAGTTGCTGTTTGAATCTACAAGACTTTTGTGGTGGCTTGGTTATTTTGTGCCCAGCCAGACTGCGGCAAAAGAGATTGGTGTGTTTTAATTTTTTTTCTTAAAAGAATGACAATTTGGCTTCTTGGCAGATAGATCTTTTTCATGATGACTGGCTTCTCAGATTACTTAATATTTTAATTTTTATTTATCTAAGCATTAATTAACTCATATATGCTTATTTTAAGTGTAATATATTTATACAGTACTCCTGGCCTTATCCAATTTCATGTTCCACAGTTTCAGTTACCCAGAATCAAAATTCAAAAATGTTAAATGAAAAATTCCAGAAATAAACTATTCATAAGTTTTAAATTGCACTGAGAGGCATAAAGAAGTCTCATATTTTCCTGCTCCATCCTACCCCATCCTGCCCAGGAGGTTGAATCATCCCCTTGAGCCTATCCAAGTTATATTCTACAATATTTGCCCATTAGTCACTTAGTAATCATCTTGGTTTTGATATTGACTGTCCTGGAGGTATCACAAAACTTGAGTTCAAGTAACCCCTACTTTGCTTAATTACTGGCCCCAAAAGCTCAAGAGTAATGTTGGCAATTTGAATATGCCAAAGAGTAGTTGTACAGTGCTTTCTTTAAGTGTAATGTAAAAGTTCCTGGCTTAACAAAGAAAAAAAGTGTATGTTGAAAGAGCTAAGATGTATAATATAATGTGATATTTTGAGAGAGACTCCCAATTTCCATAACTTTTATTATAGTATATTGTCATAATTATTCTGTATTTTATTATTGTTGTTAATCCCTTACTGTGCCTGATTTATAAATCAAATTTATGAAAGGTATGTTTGCATAAAAAAACATAGCATATTATGATATTTGGCACTATCCAGGGTTTCACACATCCGTTGGGACTCTTAGAACAACATATCCTCCATGAATAAAAGGGACCTACTAGATTGTGTTGTGTTTGTTTCTATGAAACCTAAAGAAATTACTTGTTATACATCTGTAAAAAATGTATTAGAAAAATCACAAATAATTTTTTACTTTCTCCAAGTAAAATTATTTATTTGTTTTAATGGAAAATATATAAATTTCTATTTGAATCTTACTGATTTTTTATTTTACATGTTCTAAATAGAGTATCTTGACTGAGGGAGTATGTCACTCATACAACTATTTAGAATCATTGCTGGAAGATGATAAAATGGCACAAGGTTAAGGCATACATTTGTTGTTATTTGCAAAATAACCAGTTCTGACGTGGAGCTATAAAGGAAATATTGTTTCACTTCTTTATGAATAGGAGGGAAATAGGTAGTTTTCTCTGGGAAAATATAAACATGAGGGTATGTATATTCTCAGTAGCAGAGCACTATGAAATAATTGCCTTTTGTTTTTTGTTGTATTTTCTTCTGCAAAAAATGGATAAAGAAAGCCAGTAAGGGTGTTTTATTGAAAATGTAGCTAAAGCCAGACTGCCTGCATCCAAAACCTACCTTTCAGTTTACTAGCTAAGTAATAGTTCTTCCCCACACTTTTAAATTTGTGCATTATGGTTGTACCTAATGATGGGATTTGTTGTTACATATTCATACATGCACACAATATAAGAATACAATTTGTCCAGTATTACTCCACAGCATTTACCCCATCCCTTCCCTCTTCCCACTTCTTGTACCCTTTCCTCTATTTGATCCCCCTTTGATTTTTATAAGATTCTCTTCACCTTTATTTTCCCGTTTCCTCTCCAGTTTCCACATAGGAGAGAAAACATACATCCCTTGACCTTCTCAGTTTGACTTAATTCGCTTTATAAGTGTTTTAAAGTTCCATCCATTTGCCTATCAATGACATAATTTCCTTTTTTCTGTATGGCTGAATAAAATTTCATTGTGTATATATGCCATGTTTTCTTCTTCCATTCATTCACTGATGGACACCTAGGCTGGTTCCATAGTTAAGTTATTGTGAATTGTACTGCTATAAACATGGATATAATGTATCACTGCAGTAAGATTACTTTAATTCTTCAGGATAAATACTGAGAAGTCGTATTCTTATATTGTGTGAATGTATGACTATGTAACAACAAATCCCATGAGTCATAAGATGGTTCCACTCCTAGTCTTTTGAGGATGCTCCATACTGATTTCCATAATGGTTGTACCAATGTACAAGCCCACCAAGATTGTAAAAGTGTTTCTTTTTCTCCACATCTTCACTGGCATTTATTATTGTTTGTACTCTTGATGACTGCCACCCTGACTGATATGAAATAGAATCTGAGTGTAGTTTTGATTACTTCATATATTTGTTGACTGTTTGTATTTCTTCTTTTGAGAAATGTCTACTTGATTCATTTGCCCATTTATAAATTGGGTTATTTTATTTTGGGTGTATTTTTTTTTAGTTCTTTATATATTCTAGATATTAATCCTCTGTCAGAAGTGTAGGTAGCAAAGATTTTCTCCCATTCCGTAGGCTCTGTCGTCCATTCCTTGTTGTTTCCTTTGTCTAGCTGGATAATCTTGAGCAAAATACTTAATCACTCTTTGCCTTAATTTCCTGATGGATAAAATTGTAACAACAATAATAATAATAGTAATAATATTCATCTTCATAGGGCTCTGTGAAATTGCAAAAGTTAACATGTACAACATGCCATTTATAAATTGCTTAGAATAATTCCTGTCACAGGATAAGTGCATTCACTATTAACTGCTTTCATATGTCTTTGATTTTTTTCAAAAGTTCAATTTCAATATATAAAAAAATGTAACTCTTCTAGTTAGAAATAATTAGAAAATTATAGGAAGGGGGATGCTGATAAGTGGTAATAGAAAAGGGAATTGAAGAGACAAAGTCAAAATATACATTTGGATATTCAAGATGGAGGCAAGGATTCAAAAAGCAGAGGGAAAGTAACCCAAGCTTTTGATTGTTTTCAGGACTCTAGGAAGAAGGAAGGAGAAGAAATGAAGACAAGAGGATCTGACAGTATGTTTTAGAACTCAGCTAAACTGGGTTGCTTTTCAAAGATTAGCACAATTTTTTTTTCATCTCTAACATCCAGGGTTCTATGCTTCTCCGAGATTTTGGCTTAAGAAAATGACTCTTTGTCATAGCACCTGAAAGGCCTTGAGCATTTGAAGAGTGCACTAGACACAGAGGAACACTATTACCACCTACTGACATAAAAATGACCATTATTAAAGTGAAACAAGATGATAAACTTCTCCTTGAAACCAAAAGAGGAGAGGGCAAGAAGACAGAAGTCCTAAGCAGTTTCTTATGAACAAAGTATGATAAATGAACACTGATCACACTGTCCTCAGTATTAGTCATTTGTCATGGGTGGAAAAAAGCTACAGTAAATCTGACTCTTGATATGCTAGAGTCATAAGAGCTTTGTAGGTGCACTTATGGGTTTGATCATTTTAAATTTGAATGTCTAAATGTTCAAGTTCCTCAAACATGATTTCTCCTATTAGAGAGACTTTTAGGAACTGGCTTTATGATTGGAAAAGGACCCACTTACTTTACTTCTTACTTATTTCAACTGCCTATTAATGATTTCCAGTGATGTAAGAAGATAAAATGGAAACATTTCAAGTGGATTCAGAATAAAATACACATGTTTGTTGAGTTTTAATTTTTGATAAAGAATTTTAAAAATTGTAAGTCACTAATAGCATATTCTATCAAAATGAGGGCTGGCCTAGATCCTTCATCTGAACACTTGAATATCAACTGCGTCTCATTTTGTCCATTTATCATTCATCTACTTAGTGTTTTTCTTCTTTTCCTCCAGTGCTTGGGATGGAACCCAAGATATCCCACATGCCAGGCAATTTGGAGAAGGGAAGTGGGAAAAGGAAATTAAAGTTCTGCCCCTGCCAGCACCCAGATGGCCATTATAGCACCCAGGGAGTTCCTTCTTGAAGTCAGACAGCTCTCTATCAGTCTGGAGGAAAGGGATACATCCCATGTTGGAAATTGGTGCAGACACACTAAGATGGTGGGAAACTGCATTAACCACCCAAATACATAATACAGGAGAAAGGATGTTCCCAGGTCAAATATAAAAACTCTCCCTGGAGGAGACACCAGACCATTTCCTTTCTTGGAGGTGATCTGCTCCATGTAGAGGCATTAATAAACCCTTTATGTATTTTCTGTGTCTCTTGACTGAAGTCTTTCTTTTCAGAGGACAAAAAACAAAGAAATCCTCCACCTGGTAATTCTACCACTGAGTAACATACTCAGCCCAACCATTTAGCTTCAATTGAACTTATATACAAAAATAAACAGGAAGCCTTGGCTGGTACTGTACTCTTTCATGCTGTCTGGATTCCAGAATAGTACAGATTGCATAAACATAACAAAAAAAAGTTCCACCTAAACATTAGTTTTCACCAGTTCCTATCCACTATTTCTTCTCACAGACATACTTAACCCAAGAGCTACTTGAGACCCCTCCAGATGCAGGCATCAGAGTTAGCAGACATATTTGTCAGAGACAGCTTTTATCTAAAATCCTGCCTCCGGTCATCTCCATCAAGTGTATAAATCCATTTGTAGAAATAAACAATCCATACATATGCCTGGTCCATAAAAGAACTCAATTCTCAGTTTATATCCAAGTTAAACATAGCACATGAAATATTGTTTAACATCTTAACTGACCAGACACTGAAATAGAACTGTTAATATTGACAATGGACCAGAAAGCCAAAAAGAGTCTGCTATATATAAATTATATATTTTACTATAATTTTCTATAAATGCATATATAATCCATGTTTCTCTGGATTGTAAATTATAATGGGTTATAAGAGACACAGAAAATATGCTTTCAGAAAGAATATTGTTTAAATAATAGAAACCTGATCACTACATCTTTAGAGTTAGGTGACAGTTATACCCACAAAAACAAATGGAGAAAAAGATAGCCAAGTGAGGGTTTAATTTTCCCCCCATTTACCAATTAGGATGTTGATTTCTTCTTTGCTTTCACTTACAGCCTATCCATTATCTGTTTCTAAAAGCAATTATGGAAATAATATCCTTTCAGAAGTAAAAAAAAAAAAGAAAGAAAAGAAACCATAGTTTGTGGTGTGATATTGGAAGCAGTTGAGATTTTAGCTCTAGTAATGTTATTGAAATCAAGCCCAGGTTAATGGAAGCCTTCAGGACAGAAGAAACAGTCTTACATTGTAAGAAATAAATGAACTCTTTGCTGCATCTAGTGACCTACACTAAATAGAATTGTTTTTTAGTTTATTGGTTCTTTTTAGTTACACATGACATTAGAATCCATTTTGATATAATTATACAAGTATGAAATATATCTTATTGTAGTTAGGACTCCATTCTTAAAAATTCATTCATATATACAATACATACTAAGTTTAACTATACTAAGTTGGGGCCCATAGGAAGGTAGGAAAAAGTTATTATCTAGTAGAGTGATGCTAATGGATTTTTTTCCTTTCTGAACTCCCTTCTTCTAGACATTCTTCTTATTCCAGTCTGTACCCCATCCAGGCTTCAATGAACCATTATATCTCTTTTCACCATTCTGCTACAAATTGCCTCCACTGCAGACAGTTATACATGATATGCTCTAAACCTACATTTCCAAATCACAGTGTATACTGTTCCTCTGCCTAAGGTACCCTTTTTCTAAAAATCTCTCTTAGAAAAAGTAACATTTTACACTGTTAGTGACATAGGAAATTAGTAAATCACTTACGGAAGTCAGTATGGAGGTTTCTCAAAAGATCAGGAATGGAACCATCATATGACCCAGCTATCCCACTCCTCAGTGTATGTCTAAAATAACTAAAATCAGCATATTATAGTGATTCGGGCATACCTATGTTTATGGCAGCACAATTCACAATAGCCAAATTATGCCACTTGCCTAGGTGTCCATCAGTGAATGAATGGAAAAAGAAACTGTGGTATATATACACAATGCATTTTATTTAGCAATAAAGAAAAATAAAATTATGTCATTTTACTGGTAAATGGATAGAACTTGAGAACACTATGTTAAGTGAAATAAAACAGATTCAAAAGATCAAGGATCATATTTTTTCTCTTATATGTTAACAATAGAGAGGAAAAAGGGAAAAGAAAAGTGGAGGGAATTTATGAAAATCAAAGGAAGATCAGTAGAATAGAGGGGAAAGACCAGCAAGAGAAAAGAGGGAAGGGAAAGGGGAAATACTGAAGAATCATATTGATCAAATTACTATGTTATATTGTGTACATTTATAACTATGTAACAACAAACCCCTCCACTATGTACAATTAAAATTCACCAATAAAAATGTGGAAAATTCTCTTTGCTTATGAAAAGCTATCCTCCAAAATATTTAGTTTGCCTTAAAGTTTTGCTCACTACTACAGATAGAGGTGAAACTACGTTCTTCAGAAACCTAAAAAACACATTTGCATCATAAAATTATCTTCTATTTTCTTCAAGATCAACATTTAGCACATATTTGTTTCATTTGTACTATGAACAATATTTTCTTAGACATTGTGCAGGTTGTGCAATTAAGATCTAAAAGCTGCATAGTTCTAGAAAATAAAGAATCACTGCCCATATCAGAAATATATAATTAAATGACATATTTAAATAAATAAATCTTGATCTAATGCTTTTATATCTTGGACAGTCTCTTAAAGGAGACTTCTAATCAGTTTAATACTAATATATTCAAGCACATTCTGTTTCAGTTTGGATCAACACTTATTACCCAAACTTAATTTTTCTGTTTTTAAATAAAACTGATGAATTCAAATGTCTGCATATTAACAGAAAAACGATCTCCTCTTCTGCATAATGAAGTGTATAGTATTAATGTGTGCATAATGTAAAATCAATAAATAATTAATTACCACTGATTGTAATTGAATGTTTTCATAATTTTATTGTCAGCCATGATAAATAATTAGTACATTTATACTGCACTAAATTAATTAGTGTGTCATTTCTATTACATACATCAGCAGTGAAGTAATGCAGTGTCATCTGTTTCTAATGTTTGAAAGATACGATATCATTTATTAAGTAAAAGCAGGAGTTACTAGTGGTATTTTCAGTGATTAGCAATCATAGTGGTATCCTGAAGGAGACCTAATAAAAGCATTTATATTTCTCACAAAAACTAAATTTAATTCACTGCTAATGATAAGTAATGATATTTGGGCATAAATCCTTTCTTTCTCGGGAAATAATTTGAGGAATTCTTTTGTTACATTGCTGTATCATGCTGAATGCTTACCAGTTAGCAATGATAGGCTATTCCTCTGCCACACTTACAAGATGAAGACAGTAAAGATGCAAACATAGTATTATCAGGCCATAAAAGAACAATGTAGAATTTTCTGTTGAAGTCCAATTTGTATTAATCTAACTACATGTTGTAATCAGTCATTTCATAAAAGCCATACTCATTTCTTTTTCTTTTCTTTGTTTTTTAATACTGAAGATTGAACCTAGAGTCTCTTCACCACTTAGATAAACCTCCAGCCCTTTTTATTTTTTATTTATTTATTTTTGTTTTCAGGCAGGGTCTTGCTAAGTTGCTTAGAGCCTCACTAAATTGCTGAGGCTTTCCTCAAACTTGTAATCGTCCTGTCTCAACCTCCACAGCTGCGAGGATTATAGGTGTACTACCCTGCCTGGCACCATACTCATTTCTCCAATACACAGAACAAGCAAAGATGAAGACATTCTCCAATGGAATTATTCGATGTGTTCCATAAAACATTGCATTTTGGAAGATACTTAAAAAGCTCTAAACTAAGATATTGTCAGGTTTAGCAAGTAAATATCCACAACCCAATATATGGGACATAACTTACACACAAAAAAATTGTTCATTGCTGATCTGAAATTCTGATTTAACTGGACTTCTTGTATCTTTATTTGTTAATTCTGGTAACATTCGCATAGCAGTTATCAGGGACAGTTTCTGAAGAGATATGACACTTGCTTGAGCCACTATGAAGGATCAGTTGAAATTAGCTAGTTGAAAGTCTGTGGAAGGTTGGGGCAAGGATGGCCTTTGACACTGAGGCATGAAGTAATAGTAAATGTGGCTGGTGGATAGTGTGAAAGAGTCATAAGAAATATAGGTGAGCCTTTCAGTTTTTCTAAATTATCTCCCTGATAGTAAGAACATATTGAAGAGATGTGACTTTCCTTGAACTTCTAATCCTTCTAAATTCAGGGAGAAGTCTAGCAGGTGTAAAGAACAGCATGGGTTGTGCAAAACAGCTGCTTAAAAGGGCACAAAGCTCCACTCTCTCCAAATTCTCTTCTTTCAGAACCTTCGACAGCCTTCACCTTACTTTATGATAGCTGATAGGCCTTTGATTTTCTCCCCTATGAAATCTGATTACATCAATTTTCTTAGAACATGTTACATTCTTCATTATATGCAACTATTTCAACCCATCAGGATGTCAGGTCTCAATGTAATTTTTGTTAGAGTGGGAAATCTAATACACCAAGAAACTTTTCACTGGTAACTGATGGTTAATGAACAATGTAATGCTCTTTAATGTAATGTGGTCATGTGTTCATTGTTTGGATGCTGACTTGTGAAAAGTTTTGTTCTAATCATGAACTATTCATCATGTTACTCACTAAAATTTCTCATTATGTGGCCTTTACTACAGCAACTCACACTTATCTCTATTGCCCTGGGTGGGTTTTCCATACAATATATAATTTCCACTGATATCTCTCATTATCATTAAAGATTCTCAAGCACCATGGCACATGCCTGTAGTCCCAGTGGCCAAGAGGCTAAGACAGGAGAATCACAAGTTCAAAGCCAACCTCAGCAAAAGCAAGGCACTAAGCAACTCAGTGAGACCCTTTCTCTAAATAAAATTACAAAATAGGGCTGGGGATTGGGCTCAGTGGTGAGCATCCCTGAGTTCAATCCCTGGTACACCGCCTCCCTGCCCGCAAAAAAAAAAAAAAAAAAAAAAAAAAAAATTCTCAAGAATTAATTTCAAACTCAATAAGAATATATTTCTTCAAAAACTTATCCAAATTTTTAAACTACAGAATCAAATGATACACTTTCTGTTCAAAATAGCTGAACAGAAAGAAAACAAGTGGAAGTTGTGACCTGCTCTTATATTAAAATTATGTGTCTGGGTTCTCTATAAATAAGAGGTGCTATGACCATCATAAACAATGATTCTCAAATCATTCTTTTTTTTGAAATACAAATACCAAATGTCTCCAAATAAGGGCAATATGTGAAATGAAAATGTTCTTTGCTTGATCACGTGGCAAATTTACCTTTTTCTACTTCTTAATTTGGGTTCTTAAGTTTATTTCAGTTCTCATATAAGCAATTGACCATGTCCTCAACACAAATTTACAAATTCATACACACACATATAGTCACACACGCATTCCTCCATCTTACCTTCCATCCCCATCCCCCAACACACTAATTATGCTACCATCACCACTAAAATCTCAATCGAGTTTACTACAACGTTTATCTTTGGTGCAAAACAATACCTATGTAAGCATGTGGAAGGCACTGAGTTTGATCCTCAGCACCACATAAAAAATATAAGATAAAAATAAAACAAATAAAAACAAAGGTATTGTGTCCATCTACAGCTAAAAAAAATGTATTAAAAAAAAACAATACATAAAAAAATCGCCATTTTACTTCTTTTCTACATAAGACCCACCCTGGAATTACCGCCATCTAGTGACATATAGGAGTACTCAATCCTTGTAGTTTTCAAACCTAAATTGCTTAAAATTAGGAAAATGAAAAATGTGCAAAGAATAGAAATATTAGAAGATTAAAGAACTGTCATTTCGAAATATATATTACATGCCATTGTTTGACTATAAGTGAAGGTAATTAATGTTTTCAAATAAATTGAACTCCTTCCAAAGTTCAGCAGATTAATGTTTTACTTTGTAATGAAAATATAAACTATATAGATTATGTACTGCTTTGCATCTTAAACATATTGAAAATTCAATTCTGAAATAATATTTTTATTGAATTACCAATTGTTTTCAATAATAATAATTTGCTATTTTTATAGAATGTGCTTACATCTGCAGTTCTTATCTTGACATAGGCACCCCAACAGTTCTTCAACTGGAGAAGTTTCTGTGTGTGCAGGTTCTTGAGATGTTGTCACAAATGATTTCCTTGCATTCATAACTACATAAATATTGCCTTGAATATTTGGTCAAAATATTTTAGAATTCTTTCAGAAATAAGTTATTAAATAAGTTATGCAGAATATATTTGTATAAACCAGATCTTTCAAGGTCACACATACACACATAATAACCTCAGTCTGGAAAGTGACCTTTTGTTTAAGCTAGGAAACACATAAATATTGCAGAATTTCAGTTGAGTTTTCTCAAGAATTGAATACAGTCTTGTTGACCACAAATAAGAAAATTCATGTAAATATCCAAATGTTACAAAGACTATTATTTACATATTTAAAAATCATTTGTTCTTTTAAAAATAGAATGAGTTACATATAATATTTTCTTTAAAGGTAGAGAGAGAGAGGAGAGAGAGAATTTTTTAATATTTATTTTTTAGTTTTTGGCAGACACCATATATTTGTTTGTATGTGGTGCTAAGGATCGAACCCAGGCCGCACGCATGCCAGGCGAGTGCGCTACAGCTTGAGCCACATCCCCAGCCCAACATAATATTTTGAATTCACTTTTCCCTTAGATGCAGGGTGAATATACCTACCACGGACATTAAACACTCCAAACAGGCAATTTAATCACTTCATCCAGTTGAAGAACTGTTGGGGTGCCTATGTTAATTCTTTTGTCTCTGCCAATAAGGGAAAGCCTTAAATACGAATGGGTAGGTTCTGGGTCCCTAGGTTAGCTATCACTTTTCATTTCTCAGAGTCACTGAAACCAAATCTCATTAATCTGTGTCTTGTAAAATGTTATAGAGATCACATTAAAATGTGTGCTACTCAACAGTTTCTCCATCTAGCCTGGAAAGGAAAACAAAAGTAACAGATAAATATTACTTAGATCTCTCATAATTTAAAATTAGAGTAGAATTCAAGAGGTGTCACAGTGATATTACTGAGCCATATTAATAAAAATGTAATAATTAAATTTAGCTGAATCCTTTCAAATAGATGTGTATTAATTGATTGGAATATTGGTCTGTGGCTGGAGTGTTTGAAATAGTTTCTAATTAAATACACATACTGTTGATTCAATTATGTTGTTATTGAAGATTTATAAAGGCAATCTATTTGTAATATGCAAGATATTCAAAGTAATTTAAATTAGTCTTTGTTCCTGATTGTATTTCTCTGTCCTCTTATTCATGATTTTACCATAGAAATAAAATGTCATTTGAAAACATAGTTCATGAGTGCACACAGTGTACAATGGATATGATACTAATTTAATGTATTCAAATGAAGAATGTGAAAGAAATTACATAACTGTATCAATGTAAGAAATTGCAAAATTATGTTTAATGTGAAAATAAAAGGATCATTAAAAATTATTAATTCAAGCAAAGATACCTCAAACATCAGAAGTACATTACCTCAGCTTGATTTCTTGTTTAACCCATTCCTTCATGTGCATTATGGAATATTACATGTAAAAAACAGTATAATTTTTCACTGGGCTCAGTGGTAGTGATACGAGGCCTGCCTAGCATACATGAGGCCTTAGCTTTGATCCCCAACACCACACACATGGGTACTCACACACACACACACAGAGAGTAAAACTTACTAACCAAGGAAGATACAAGTATAACTAAAGTATTAATTAGAAGTAGTATTTTGTTTTTGTTAAATTTCTTTTTGGGTGTTTAATAATCATCAATGAGAATTTTATACTAAAAATTTAAAGAATATTAATTAAATAAAAGATTTATTTCTCCAAATTCTCAGTTAGGATTTTCAATTCTTAGTTGGTTATTTAGCTTCTAATTTAAAATGCATGTTTTGGAATCATTCAGCATTTCTCATTTAAAATCAGCATGTAGGTCAGGGGTTAGGTTATGATAATCCATCAGAGGGAAACCTCCCATGTGTAAATTTTGCAGTGGAAGATTTTGATGTGATGTCCTAAAGAAGCAGTGAAACCATATATTATTCTGTCCTGTAGCATCATAAGGGAAGAATTAAACTGAGATGTAATTCTTAAATTTAAAGTAAAGAAGACATTTTAAAAAAAATCAAGCAACTTCTGATTGTCTAAGTAACTTAAGTTCAGGGAAAGTTTATGGACCCATGGACTGAGATCCTAAGAGGGAAACTATATTAAAACGTTTGGAAATTCTCAAGAATGGAATTCTCACTATACAACTAAAACAATCTCTATGAAAAAGAAAAAAAATGGGTCTAAAGATAATGTGACTTTATAGGGAGTTCTCAGATGAGCTTAAATTATACAAGGAGGCACATGACAGATTGAAAATAAACACCTTAAGGACAGATGTTTTTAAATGGCAGATATATAACTATACTATCAGGAAAATTGAGGCCAAGGAAGGGATGAAGACTGTGAAAGTAGAGGAAAAACTTAAAACCACTAAAAGTTCCTTTGAAAAGTTATACTTGCAGTAAGTATGTAAAATGGGCTGTAGTAATATTAATCAAAGTTGTGGTGTTTATTTAAAATACAGATTGTAGGGGCTGGGATTGTGGCTCAGAGGTAGAGAGCTCATCTAGCACGTGCAGGGCCCTGGGTTCGATCCTCAGCACCACATAAAACTAAATGAACGGAATAAAGGTATTATATCCAACTACAACTAAAAAAGTAAACATTTTTAAAAAATAGTAAAAAATAAAATACAGATTGTAAAGCAAGCACAGTGTCACCCACCTGTAATCCCAGTGACTTGGGAGGCTCATACAGTAGGGTCACAAGTTCAAAGCCAGCCTCAGCAACTTAGCAAGGCCCTAAGCAACATAGTGAGACCCTGTCTCAATAAAAAAAATAAAAAGGGTTGGGAATGAGGCTTAGTGATAAAGTGGCCTGGGTTAGACCCCCAGTACCTACATAAATAAATATAAAATAAAATATAGATTCTTTCCCCAAAACAAAATAAACAGGAATTTTCTAGGATGTGGCCAGGACTATGAATTTTAAAACCTCAAATGAATTTGTTTGATTTCTGTTTAAGTGAATATAGTTTAAAAAGCAAAATTCTACAATACATACAGTAAATTATGATTCCCTTGGCCACTCCACTCCCAAAGCAAAAACAAATATTGCTTAAAGTAAATGACTTTCAAATATTTTGGTTATGTCTGTGGGATTTATCTGCACATTGGCAAATAGTATGCTTACACTGTTTTTTATTTGTTTGTTTTTTACAAGGAATTGACCCCAGGGGCACTTAACCACTGAGCCACATCCTCAGCCCTTTTATTTTTTATTTTGAGACAGGGTCTTGCTAAGTTGTTTATGGCCTTGCTAAGGTCCTAGGGCTGGCATTGAACATGGATCTTATTACCTCAGCCTCCAAGGCTGTTGGGATTACAGGAGTGTGCCACCGTGCTCAGCCCATTGCTACTTCTCTTTTTTTCTTTTAATTGCTTTTAATTTTAAATACACGGCAGTGGAATGCATCACAATTCTTATTACACATATAGAACACAATTTTTCATATCTATGGTTGTATATAAAGTATGTTGACACCAGTTCGTGTCTTCATACATTTACTTTGGATAATGATGTCCATTACATTCCACCATCCTTGCTAACCCCCTGCGCCCTCCCTTTCCCTCCCACCCTTCTGCCCTATCTAGAGTTCATCTATTCCTCCCATGCTCCCCCTCCCTACTCCACTATGAGTCAGTCACCTTATATCAGAGAAAACATTAGCCATTTGTTTTTTGGGGATTGGCTAACTTCATTTAGCATTATCTTCTCCAACTCCATCCATTTACCTGCAAATACCACGATTTTATTCTCTTTCATTATTTAGTAATATTCTATTTTGTATATATGCCACATTTTTTAATCCATTTATCTACTGAAGGGCATCTAGGTTGGTTCGACAGTTTAGCTATTGTGAATTGTGCTGCTATAAACATTGATGTGGCGTGTCCCTTTAGTATGCTGTTTTTAAGACCTTTGAGTATAGAATGAAGAAAGGGAAAGCTGGGTCAAATGGTGGTTCCATTCCCAGTTTTCTAAGGAATCTTCATACTGCTTTCCATATTGGCTGCACCAATTTGCAGTCCCACCAGCAATGTATGAGTGTGACTTTTCCCAACATCCTTGCCAACACTTATTGTTGTTTGTCTTCATAATAGCTGCCATTCTGACTGGAGTGAGATGGTATCTTAGAGTAGTTTTGATTTGCATTTCTCTAATTGCTAGAGATGATGAACATTTTTTCATATATTTGTTGATTGATTGAATATCCTCTTCTGAGAAATGTCTGTTCATGATCTTGGCCCATTTATTGATTGGGTTATTGTGTGTGTGTGTATGTGTGTGTGTGTGTGTTTAGCTTTTTGAGTTCTTTATATACCCTAGAGATTAGTGCTCTATCTGATGTGTAAGGGGTAAAAAATTGCTCTCAAGATGTAGGCTATCTATTCACCTCACAGATTATTTCTTTTGCTGAGAAGAAACTTTTTAGTTTGAGTCCATCCCATTTATTGATTCTTGGTTTTAATTCTTGCACTACAGGAGTCTTATTAAGGAAGTTGGGGCCTAATCCCACATGAGGAAGATTAGGGCCTACTTTTTCTTCTATTAGAGAGTCTCTGCTTTAATTCCTAGGTCCTTGATCCACTTTCAGTTGAGTTTTTTGCTTGGTGAGAGATAGGGGTTTAATTTCATTTTGTTGCATACGGATTTCCAGTTTTCCCAGCACCATTTGTTGAAGAGGCTATCTTTCCTCCAATGCATGTTTTTGGTGCCTTTGTCTAATATAAGATAATTATAATTTTGTGGGTTAGTGTCTGCATCCTCTATTCTGTACCATTGGTCTACCAGTCTGTTTTGGTGCCAATACCATGCTGTTTTTGTTACTATTGTTCTGTAGCATAGTTTAAGGTCTGGTATAGTGACACCACCTATTTCACTCTTCCTACTAAGGATTGCTTTAGCTATCCTGGGTCTCTTATTTTTCCAGAGGAATTTCATGAGAGAACTCAAATTACCAGCATATGTGATGAAAAGGTAATATCACAACAGACATTACAGAAATACAGAGGATAATTAGAAATTATTTTGAAAATTTATACTCCAATAAAATAGAAAATATTGAAGGCATTGATGAATTTCTTAAGTCATACGACTTGCCCAGATTGAATCAGGAAGATATACACAATTTAAACAGACCAATATCAAGTGATGAAATAGAAGATGCCATCAGAAACCTACCAACAAAGAAAAGCCCAGGACCAGACGGTTACACAGCCAAGTTCTACAAGACCTTTAAAGAAGAACTAATACCAATACTCTTCAATTTATTTCAGGAAATAGAAAAAGAGGCAGTACTTCCAAACTCATTCTATGAGGCCAATATCACCCTGATTCCAAAACCAGGCAAAGACACATCAAAGAAAAAAAACTTTAGACCAATATCTCTACTGAACACAGATGCAAAAATTCTCAATAAAATTCTGACAAATCGAATACAAAAACATATCAAAAAGATTGGGCACCACGGTCAAGTGGGATTCATCCCAGGGATGCAAGGTTGGTTCAACATAAGGAAATCAATAAACATAATTCATCACATCAATAGACTCAAAGATAAGAATCATATGATCATCTCAATAGATGCAGAAAAAGCATTTCACAAAATACAGCACCCCTTCATGCTCAAAACACTAGAAAAACTAGGGAAAATAGGAACTTAGCTCAACATCATACAGGCTATCTATGCTAAGCCCCAGGCTAACACCATTCTAAATGGAAAAAAATTGAAGGCATTCCCTCTAAAAACTGGAACAAGACAGGGATGTCCTCTTTCACCACTTCTATTCAACATAGTCCTTGAAACATTGGCCAGAGCAATTAGACAGATGAAAGAAATTAAAGGGTTACGTATAAGAAAAGAAGAACTTAAATTAGCACAATTTGCTGATGATATGATTCCATACCAAGAAGACCCAAAAAGCTCCACCAGAAAACTTCTAGAACTAGTAAATAAATTCAGCAAAGTAGCAGGTTATAAAATCAATACCCATAAATCAAAGGCATTTCTGTATATCAGTGACAAATCCTCTGAGAGAGAAATGAGGAAAACTACCCCATTTACAATAGCCTCAAAACAAAAATAAAATACTTGGGAATCAACTTAGTGAAAGAGGTGAAAGATCTATACAATGAAAACTACAGAACCTTAAAGAAAGAAATCAAAGAAGACCTTAGAAGATGGAACGATCTACCTTGTTCTTGGATAGGCAGAATTAATATTATCAGAATGACCATTTATATTTCTTGATTAACCATTTTTAAATTTACCTTTTGACTTCCTATTGTGGGAGATGAGTATTTTGGTCTCTTTTACCTTCAGTCTCAACACATCCCATCCAACACATATTCTCAATATAGTTATATCATGAATTAGGAAAAAATCAGATTCACCTTATTCCAATTGTTGAGCCAATTAATATACCATGATTACATTTTCTTTGTCTTACAGTTTCTTATTTTCCTACAAATTAACAATTGCCTTATTTTTTATATACTTATATTTTTATGTACCTATTTGCTAATTCTAGTTAGACACACACTCCATCATTGTCTTAATACTATTTGCTGCATAAACAAACACATGCAATTCTTCAATTTCTATTTATCCTGAAGTCTTCCCTCCTGGAGTCCTTTACCTTCCTTGCTCTGCTTTCTGTTAACTTCTCTCCAGGCCTATTGTATGTTTACTGTTCAGGAAATTCTCTTTAGACCACCTTGTTTGGAATTCCTTGTACCTTTCTTTTTTTTTTCTTTTTTGTTTCTAGTTATACATTACAGTAGAGTGTATTTTGTTATATTTTACACACATGGGGTGCAACCCCCCATTCCAATTTTGATCTCATTCTTGTGGTTGAACATGATGCGGAATTACACGGGTCATGTATTCATATACGAACTTAGGAAAGTTGTCTATTTCATTCTACTATCTTTTCTGTTTCCATTCCCCCTTCCCTTCAATCCCCTTTGTTTAATCCAGTGAACTCCTATACCCACCCTTGTTATGAGTCGCATTTACATATCAGAGAGAACTTTTGGTCTTTGGATTTTGGAGTCTGACCCATTTCACTTAGCATGATTTTCTCCAGTTCCATACATTTACTGGCAAATGCCACAAACTTTTTCTTTATAGCTGAGTAATATTCCATCTTGAATATGTACCAGATTTTCTTTATTTATTCATCGGTTGAAGGGCACCTAGGTTAGTTTAATAGCTTATCTATTGTGAGTTGAGCTTCTATTTACATTAATGTGTCTGTGTGACTATGGTATGCTGATTTTATATCCTTTGGGTATACACTGAGAAGTGGGATAACTGGATTAACTGGTGGTTCAATTCCAAGTTTTCTAATGAAACTCCACACTGCTTCCCAGAGGTGTGGCACCAGTTGGCCATCCCACCAGCAATTATGAGCAAAACTTTTTCCCCACATCATCACCAACATTTATTGTTACTTTTTTTCTTGATAATTGCCTTTCTAACTGGAGTGAGATAAAATCTCAATGGAGTTTCAATTTTCATTTTTCTAATTGCTAGAAATGTTGAATATTCTTTCATATGTTTTTTTGACCATTTGTAGTTCTTCTGTGAAGTGCCTGTTCAATTCCTTTGTCCATTTGTTGATTTGGCATTTGTTTATTTATTGATGATGTAAAGGTTTTTTTTTTTTTTTTTTTTGAGTTCTTTGTATATCCTGGAGATTAAGGCTGTATCTCATGTGCAGGTGGTAAAGATTTTCTCCCATTCTATAGGCTCTCTGCTTATTTTCTCAATTGTTTCCTTTTCTGTGAAGAAGCTTTTTTATTTTAATGCTATCCCATTTATTGATCTTTTTTTTAATTTTACTTCTTGTACTTGAGAAGTTTTATTTTAGAGGTATTGGGGATTGAACCAAGGGCCCCACACATGATAGGCAAATGCTCTACCATGGAGCTATATGTACAGCCATCCCCTGTTCCCTTAACCTTCCTTTTTCCTGATTCATTCCCTAGTTTTGGTATACCATATCATCCACTCATTTTCTGAGTGCAGCATAGAAGGCATTTTATTTTATTAGTTTCTTTTAGTTATACATGGTATTAAGGTTCTTTTAGACATAAAGAAGGTGATTTTTGAGTTCCAACAGGTCTGTAAAAAAACCTTTAAAGCTACAAATAAGTTTAGCAATGTCTCATTTAATTTTTTTGTTTGTTTGTTTATTTAGTGAATGGAAAGACAAATATTAATATACATTTGAGGAAGGACCCTGATGTATAAAAAAAGGCAGGTAAAAATAAATGGAAGAAGTTGTGATGCATATCTGTAATCCTGGCTATTTGGGAGGGTGAGACAGGAGCACCTTGTGCTCAAATCCAGCCTCAGCAATTTAGCAAGGTGCTAAGCAACTCAGAAAGACCCTATCTCTAAATAAAATACAAAATAGGGCTGGGAATGTAGCTCAATGGTTACTTGCCCCTGTATTCAATCCCTGGTGCCAAAAAAAAAGACACAGCTGAAAATAAAATAAATCTTTGAATATAAAAAATATGCTCAGACAAATAATAAATTTGCATCTGTGAAACAAGAACAAGATGCCATAAAAATAACCATTAGAACACAAGACAGATACAGGAATTTTAAATATAACATAAAATAGAATCAGGACCATATCCTCCTATTGGTTAATATCAAATTGATGGACATAGTCTCGTATTCTTAAGGTTCAATATATCTCATTACCTATTCTGGAAATTATAGGATGATGGAATATTCTCAGGCATTTATCTGTGCTGTTTATCAAATATCCATTAAAATAATAGTAAGGATAAATTTTAAAGCCTTCTTTATAACAGAGACCAAGATAAATGGAGAATGGGAAATATCCTTAGGGAGATAAGAGAAGATGGAAGTGCACAGATGTGTGGCCAACTGACTTAGCTTATGGCAGAGAATGATGCACCATAGACTTACTTCTCACTGATGTACTCATGCATAGACATGTTCTCTCAGTGTTCATTGATGTTATTATCAGTTCTTTCTGATCCCTGACTAGAGATTATGGACCCATAAACTTCAATGCTATTGGATTGAGCAATAAGGCAACCAGAGCTCCAAATGTTAGCATTTACAGTTCTAGAAAAACAGACATCTCAAATTTGATGAAGTCTAATTTATTAACCTATTCTTTATGGTTAGTGTTTTTGTGTTTTCCATACAAACATCTTTGTCTATTCCAAGTGATTATAAAAGATATTTTCCCATGCTATATGCTATGAGGGTTTTTTTGTTTTATTTTCATGCACATTTAGATTTTCAATATACTAAAAATTGATGTGTTTTCAGCCACATCAATGTTTATAGCAGCACAATTCACAATAGCTAAACTGTGAAACCAACCTAGATGCCCTTCAGTAGATGAATGGATAAAAACAAATGTGGCATATATACACAATGGAATTTTACTCAGCAATAAAAGAGAATAAAATCATGGCATTATGCAGGTAAATGGATGGCACTAGAAAAGATAATGCTAAGTGAAGTTAGCCAATTCCCAAAAAAACAAACGGTGATTGGCTCATAGTGGGGTAGGGAGAGGGAGCATGGGAGGAATAGACAAACTCTAGATAAGGCAGAGGGGTGGGAGGGAAAGGGAGGGGGCAAGGGGTTAGCAATGATGGTGGAATGTGATAGACATCATTATCCAAAGTACATGTATGAAGACATGAATTGGTGTCAACATACTTTATATACAACCAGAGATATGAAAAATTGTGCTGTATATGTGTAGTAAGAATTGTAATGCATTTTGCTATCATTTATTTTTTTAAAAAAAATCAATAATAAATAGTAAAAAAAAAAAGATAATTGATGTGTTTTTATGGCATGGGGTAAAGGTCTTTTTCAGATACATATCAAAACGGCCCATTTATTTAAGCAAGACATTTCTTTCCCATTATATTGCATTATGTCATAAATCATGTGACCATATATATGTGGATTGGTTTCTGGATTCTCTATGCCAATTCACTACTCTATTTGTCTGTACATGCACCAAAAATAAAACATGTTATCCTATATATTATATATTAAAGTTAGGCCTTGATGTCTGGCAGTTTAGTTTTTGTTTTTATTGGGGTTATTTGGGGGCAGGGAGTACAGTTGTGGAGGGATTGTACCTAGGAGTGGTTAACCACTCAGCCATATCCCCAGCCCTTTTTTTATATTTTATTTTGAGACAGGGTCTCACTAAGTTGCTTAGGGCCTTGCTAAGTTGCTGAAGCTGGCTTTGAACTCACTAACCCACAATCCTCCTGACTCAGCATCCCTGGCAGTTTAATTTTATTATTCATCCCTGACATTTCTTTGGCTATATTTGGACTTTTGTATTTCCAATATAATTTTTAGAACCAACTTATCAAACTGTACACAAAACCTGCTGGGGTTTTCACGGGGGTCAAAATATGTTAATTTGTAACTAATTAACACCTTTACAATGTTGACTCTTTTAATTCATGAATAAGGCATATACCTCCATTTATTTAAGATTTTTTTCTCAGTAATGTTTTATAGCTTTCTGTATAAGTTTCTTACATTTCATTTTTTATATTTTTTAAGTATGTTATGCTAATATAAAAGGCAACCGTTTTTCAAATTCTAATGTTGATTGATTTTGGTATATTAAACTTTTATCTAGCAAACACACTGAATACACTTATGATTTCTAATGTGGCGTTTTGGGATTGTCTCTACACATAATTTCATATGCAGCTGTGATTTGCATATGGTTTGTCCCAGAACAGTTTATATAATTGAGGCTTTGTCTCCAATGTATGATCACAAGAAATAGTACAACCCTTAAGAGGTGGGGCCTAATACAAGGTAAATAGGTCATGGGTGGCATACTCTTGATAGGATTTAATGTAGTTCTCACATGATCCTAGATTCTGAGAGAGTGAGTTGTCATCAAAAACTTCTCCTGCTTCTGTCTTGTTTTCAGATATTTCCCTCTCACATGCAGTCTCGGCACAATACCATCCATCATGTTATGATAAAGTTAAGAGGCATCTCACCAGATGCTAAACAAATGAAGTTTCCTAGGCAATTTAGACTTTTAGTCACCAAAACTGTGAGCTAAATAAAAATATTTTATTTGTAAAACACATAGCCTCAGGTATTTTGTTATAGCAACAGAAAAAGATCAATACATATGCAAATAATAATGTCCTTATTTTCCCCTTCAAACTCTTTTACCTTATTTATATTTCACTAGTTAAGATCTCCAAAACAATGTAAAATATAATCAATAGATGTAAGCAATGTTAACATATATCTTTTTTCCTGACATTATCCAAAGGAAAGTTTTCAATGTTTCATCATTAAATATGATGTTTGGTCTAAGATCTTATTTTATATACTATTATTCACAGCAAGAAGTATTCTTCTATTCCTGGTTCATTAAAAGTTTTTTGGCTGCCCCGTGTTCGCCTGCAGGCCACTGTCGGGCGTCCGAACTTGGCCTTGGCCTGGCCTCCACCGCGCCTCGCCGCGCTGCGCGTAGAGGAAGAGGAAATGCCTAGGGGCGGACTACCACCGCTTGCCTGCACGGCCCATGGGGCCCCCGCACGTCCCCAACCCACGCCTGAGGCCTGCCTGAGTCCATGCTGATCCTCCAGGCAGCAACCACAGAATTCACCAGTCTCTAGGATCCAGAAGTGTTGACAAGTTGCTGATGGCTAGTGTCCATTTTTTATTGTCCTGTATCCCTGAAACATCCCTGCAGTATGCTTGGATACCCTTTGATTTCTCCTTTGCCAAGAACCCTCTCCAGGCCAGGTCCTAAAGCAGGAAGAAAACTCATGCACTTTCACAGCCATAGCAGGAAGAAGACTATACATAGATAAATACACACCACACACATGAAGACAGGATCTCGGAGAGAGATGGCGGCGAAGGGAGACCATTACCCCTGTGTACCGCGTCACTGTGCGGGAGAATGACGAGTTAGAACGGCTGAAAGCTATCTTGTTAGGAATTTCCAGCAAAATTGGGGTGCTCCAAAACCTAGAGGAAGGATTTCCATCGCATGAGGATCAGCTACGATGGGCTCAAACGCGAGAGATTTGTCCGCACGGAGGGTCACGCTGCTTATTCAGCAAATCGCCCCGCGGCTAGTGTCTGTGGCGCGCGCTGGGAAACGAGGAGATAGCAACGCAAAGATACAGCGCTGCAGTTTCTACGGGCTTCTGCCAGCTGTGCAATCACTGTATTCAGTGCTGAATTCTGGGTTTGAGACAGGGGAAGGAAGCGGTCCAATTCGGTTCTCCACCGCGGTCAGACCACAGAGGAAGCCAGCAGCCACCATCTTGGAGAGCTGACGTCACCATCCCTGTTTTCGACTGATCGCAGCTCATTCAGCCATAGAACAGGTAATTTCAGGCTGCCATTCGCCTGCGGCTTGCAGACAAATTACTCAGGCTCAGTGCTAAATAACCCACGGAAACTGCTTCTTGGAGTCTGCTCCTATCAGAACATACACCGAGCACGGAGCGGCCGAAATACGGCTCCCAGAACTGCTCTGGCCCAGGGATAAAGAACCCGCGGAAACTGCTTCTCGGTCCGGGTCCTGCTTAATACTGTGGAGGTAAATACCAACCGAGCCTTCATAGGTAGTGGCAACAGGACTGAGACGGGGCTTGTGAGGGCCGGTCAGGACTCACCCGTTGCTATGGTCACCCGGCAAAGGGAACGAAATGCTGCCATTCGCATGGGATACCAACATGGCAGAGATCTGATGTCATCAGAAAGTGGCGGAGGAGAGAACTTCATCGATAACAGCGGCGACAGAAACAGTTGGTCTCCTGGTAAAGAAAGTGAGTCACAAACACCCGAGTCTCTCTCACTTTGTCATCAAGCCAGAGGGGCAGAGCAGAGCCGCCGCTCGCGCTCGGAACAGGCCCAGCGGCCTGCCGGCGTGGTACACAAGTCACCCCAATTGGAGTAGGGGCGGAGCAGAGCTGCCACCCGCGCCCAAAAGGTAGGCAGACCTGCGACCGACCAGCGGAACAGGCCCAGTGCTCTGCCGGCGCGACAGACACATCACCCCATTTGGAGTAGGGGCAGAGCAGAGACACTGCCCACGCCTGCAAGGTAGGCAGACCGCTGCCCGACTCTGCAAGAGAGACTTTTCAACTATACAAGAGCAATATAAATATATAGGGGGAAAAATTGTCAAAAACACAACAGTTTCACCAAGCAGAAAGAAATGCAAGCAGTATGAAAAGAAAAGGAAAGAAAGGACCACAAGCAATGCAGGTCAACGCAACTTTAGAAGAGGTAACAGCTGCAGCAGATGGAATGTCAGATAAAGAATTCAGGATATACATGCTTCAGATGATCTGGAGTCTCAAGGAAGACATTAGACAGCAAAATCAGACAATGAAAGATCACTTCGACAATGAATTACACAAACAAATCCAGGAAGCAAAAGATCAACTATACAGGGAGATAGAGGTTACAAAAAACAAACAAACAGAAATCCTAGAAATGCAGGAAGCAATAAACCAACTTAAAAACTCAATGGAGAATACTACCAGCAGAGTAGAACACTTAGAAGATAGAACATAAGACAATGAAGACAAAGTATTTCAACTGGAAAAGAACATAGACAGCTCAGCAAGACTGTTAAGAAACCATGAGCAGAACATCCAAGAAATATGGGATAACATAAAGAGACCAAACTTAAGAGTCATTGGGATACAGGAAGCTACAGAACTCCAAACCAAAGGAATGAGCAATCTAGTCAATGAAATAATACGAGAAAACTTCCCAGACTTGAAGAATGAGACAGAATCCCAAATCCTAGAAGCCTACAGGACACCGAATGTGCAAAATCATAAGAGATCCACACCTAGACACATTATAATGAAGATGCCCAACATACAGAATAAGGAGAGAATTTTAAAAGCTACAAGAGAAAGGAAGCAGATTACATTTAGGGATAAACCAATCAGGATAACAGCTGATCTTTCAACACAGACTCTGAAAGCTAGAAGATCCTGGAATAACATATTTCAAACACTGAAAGAAAATGGGTTCCAACCAAGAATTGTATATCCAGCGAAACTACGCTTCAGGATGGAAGATGAAATTAAAACCTTCCACGATAAACAAAAGTTAAAAGAATTTGCAGCTAGAAAACCATCTCTTCTAAACATCCTCGGCAAAACAATACAGGAAGAGGAAATGGAAAATAACAATGAAAACCAACAGTGGGAGGTAGGACAGTAAAGGGGGGAAAAATAATCAAAGAGGAAAACAAACCATGTTTAGTAACATAAATAAACAAATATGGAGAGCTGCCAACCAGGCCTGCAAGGTAGGAGGAACTGTGACCACCGACAGAACAGGTGCAGCGGCCTGGTGAGGGGCAGAGCCGCCCCCTCCCCCTGCGCCTGCAAGGTAGGCGGAACTGTGACCACCGGCAGAACAGGCCCAGCGGCCTGCTGAGGGGCAGAGCCGCCCCCTCCCCCCGTGCCTGCAAGGTAGGCGGAACTGTGACCACCGACAGAACAGGCCCAGTGGCCCGTGGATGGGCAGAGCTGCCAACCACGCCTGCAAGGTAGGCGGACCTGCGACCACCAACAGAACAGGCCAGACCTGCAACCGACAGACAGAACAGGCCCAGCGGCCTTCGGAAGGGTAGAGCCGCCACCCCCCCGCGCCTGCAAGGTAGGCGGACCTGCGACCCACCTGCAAAACAGGCCCAGCAGCCTACAGAGGGGCAGTGCCACTGCCTGCGCCTGCAAAGTCGGCAGAACTGCGACCACCGACAGAACAAGCCTAGCGACCCACAGAGGGGCAGAGCCACCGCCCATGCCTCAAAGGTAGGCGGACCTGCTACCGACCGGCAGAACAGGCCCAGCGGCCTGCTGGCGTGGTAGGCACATTGCCCCAATTGGAGGAGGGGCAGAGCTGCCGCCCGTGCCTGCGAGGGAGACTTTGCAACTATACAAGAGCAATATAAATATATAGGGGGAAAACTCAGTAGCACAACAGTTTCACCAAGCAGAAAGAAACATGAACAGTATGAAGAGACAAGGAAAGAAAGGACCACAAGCAATGCAGGTCAACTCAACGTTAGAACAGGTAATATCTGCAGCAGATGGAATGTCAGATAAAGAATTCAGATGATCTGGAGTCTCAAGGAAGACATTAGACAGCAAAATCAGACAATGAAAGATCACTTCGACAATGAATTACATAAACAAATCCAAGAAGCAAAAGATCAACTATACAGGGAGATAGAGGATATAAAAAACAAACAAACAGAAATCCTAGAAATGCAGGAATCAATAAACCAATTTAAAAACTCAATTGAGAATACTACCATCAGAGTAGAACACTTAGAAGATAGAACATCAGACAATGAAGACAAAGTATTTCAACTTGAAAAGAACATAGTCAGCTCAGCAAGACTGTTAAGAAACCATGAGCAGAACATCCAAGAAATATGGGATAACATATGTGCAAAATCATAAGATATCCATACCTAGACACATTATAATGAAGATGCCCAACATACAGAATAAGGAGAGAATTTTAAAAGCTACAAGAGAAAGGAAGCAGATTACATTTAGGGGTAAGCCAATCAGGATAACAGCTGATCTTTCAACACAGACTCTGAAAGCTAGAAGATCCTGGAATAACATATTTCAAACACTGAAAGAAAATGGGTTCCAACCAAGAATTGTGTATCCAGTGAAATTAAGCTTCAGGATGGAAGATGAAATTAAAACCTTCCACGATAAACAAAAGCTAAAAGTATTTGCAGCTAGAAAACCATCTCTTCAAAAGATCCTCGGCAAAACATTACAGGAAGAGGAAATGGAAAATAACAATGAAAACCAACAGTGGGAGGTAGGACACTAAAGGGGGGAAAATAATCAAAGAGGAAAACAAACCATGTTTAGTAACATAAATAAACAAATATGGCTGGAAGAACAACTCATATCTCAATAATAAACCTAAATGTTAATGGCTTAAACTCACCAATTAAGAGACACAGGCTAGTAGAATGGATCACAAAACAAGACCCAACAATATGGACTTTGGAAACAAGCAGGAGTGTCCATACTCATATCAAATAAAATAGATTTCAAGCCCAAGTTAATCAAAATGGATAAAGAGGGACACTATATACTGCTCAAGGGAACCATACACCAACAAGACATAACAATCACAAATATATATGCCCCAAACAATGGTGTAGCTAGGTTCATCAAACAAACTCTTCTCAAGTTGAAGAGTCAATATAAAGGAGTAGAGATAATACCATGCATCTTATCTGATCATAATGGAATGAAACTGAAAATCAACGATAAAAGAAGGAAGGAAAAATCATGCATCACTTGGAGAATGAACAATAGGTTACTGAATGATCAATGGGTTAAAGAAGACATCAAGGAGGAAATTAAAAAATTCTTAGAGATAAATGAAAACAAAGACACAACATATCGATATCTATGGGACACATTGAAAGCAGTTCTAAGAGGAAAATTCATTGCTTGGAGTTCATTCCTTAAAAAAAGAAAAAACCAACAAATAAATGATCTCATACTTCATCTCAAAATCCTAGAAAAAGAAGAGCAAAACAACAGCAAAAGAAGTAGAAGGCAAGAAATAATTAAAATCAGAGCTGAAATTAATGAAATCGAAACAAAAGAAACAATTGAAAAAATTGACAAAACTAAAAGTTGGTTCTTTGAAAAAATAAATAAAATCGACAGACCCTTAGCCATGCTAACGAAAAGAAGAAGAGAGAGAACTCAAATTACTAGCATACGGGATGAAAAAGGCAATATCACAACAGACACTTCAGAAATACAGAAGATAATCAGAAATTATTTTGAATCCTTATACTCCAATAAAATAGAAGATAGTGAAGGCATCGATGAATTTCTTAAGTCATATGATCTGCCCAGATTGAGTCAGGAGGATATAGACAACCTAAACAGACCAACATCAATTGAGGAAATCGAAGAAACCATCAAAAGACTACCAACTAAGAAAAGCCCAGGACCGGATGGGTATACAGCAGAGTTTTACAAAACCTTTAAAGAGGAACTAATACCAATACTTTTCAAGCTACTTCAGGAAATAGAAAAAGAGGGAGAACTTTCAAATTCATTCTACGAGGCCAACATCACCCTGATTCCTAAACCAGACAAAGACACTTCAAAGAAAGAAAACTACAGACCAATATCTCTAATGAACCTAGATGCAAAAATCCTCAATAAAATTCTGGCGAATCGAATACAAAAACATATCAAAAAAATTGTGCACCATGATCAAGTAGGATTCATCCCTGGGATGCAAGGCTGGTTCAATATACAGAAATCAAGAAATGTTATTCACCACATCGATAGACTTAAAAATAAGAACCATATGATCATCTCGATAGATGCGGAAAAAGCATTCCACAAAGTACAGCATCCCTTTATGTTCAAAACTCTAGAAAAACTAGGGATAACAGGAACATACCTCAATATTGTAAAACCAATCTATGCTAAGCCTCAGGCTAGCATCATTCTGAATGGAGAAAAACTGAAAGCATTCCCTCTAAAATCTGGAACAAGACAGGGATGCCCTCTCTCACCACTTCTGTTCAACATAGTTCTCGAAACACTGGCCAGAGCAATTAAACAGACGAAAGAAATTAAAGGCCCAAAAATAGGAAAAGTAGAACTTAAATTATCACTATTTGCAGGTGACATGATTCTATACCTAGCAGAAACAAAAGGCTCTACAAAGAAACTATTAGAGCTAATAAATGAATTCAGCAAAGTGGCAGGATATAAAATCAACACGCATAAATCAAAGGCATTCCTGTATATCAGCGACAAATCCTCTGAAATGAAAATGAGGACAACCACTCCATTCATAATATCCTCAAAAAAAAAATAAAATACTTGGGAATCAACCTAACAAAAGAGGTGAAAGACTTATACAATGAAAACTACAGAACCCTAAAGAGAGAAATAGAAGAAGATCTTAGAAGATGGAAAAATATACCCTGTTCATGGATAGGCAGAACTAACATCATCAAAATGGCGATATGACCAAAAGTTCTCTATAGGTTTAATGCAATGCCAATCAAAATCCCAACGGCATTTCTTGTAGAAATAGAGAAAGCAATCATGAAATTCATATGGAAAAATAAAAGACCCAGAATAGCAAAAACAATGCTACGCAGGAAGTGTGAATCAGGCAGTATAGCGATACCAGACTTCAAACTATACTACAGAGCAATAGTAACAAAAACAGCATGGTACTGGTACCAAAACAGGCGGGTGGACCAATGGTACAGAATAGAGGACACAGAAACCAATCCACAAAACTACAACTATCTTATATTTGATAAAGGGGCTAAAAGCATGCAATGGAGGAAGGATAGCATCTTCAACAAATGGTGCTGGGAAAACTGGAAATCCATATGCAACAAAATGAAACTGAATCCCTTTCTCTCTCCATGCACAAAAGTTAATTCAAAATGGATCAAGGAGCTTGATATCAAATCAGAGACACGCCGTCTGATAGAAGAAAAAGTTGGCTACGATCTACAGTCGGTGGGGTCGGGCTCCAAATTCCTCAATAGGACACCCATAGCACAAAAGTTAATAACTGGAATCAACAAATGGGACTTACTCAAACTAAAAAGTTTTTTCTCAGCAAAAGAAACAGTAAGAGAGGTAAATAGGGAGCCTACATCCTGGGAACAAATCTTTACTCCTCACACTTCAGATAGAGCCCTAATATCCAGAGTATACAAAGAACTCAAAAAATTAGACAATAAGATAACAAATAACCCAATCAACAAATGGGCCAAGGACCTGAACAGACACTTCTCAGAGGAGGACATACAATCAATCAAAAGTACATGAAAAAATGCTCACCATCTCTAGCAGTCAGAGAAATGCAAATCAAAACCACCCTAAGATACCATCTCACTCCAGTAAGATTGGCAGCCATTATGAAGTCAAACAACAACAAGTGCTGGAGAGGATGTGGGGAAAAGAGTACACTTGTACATTGCTGGTGGGACTGCAAATTGGTGCAGCCAATGTGGAAAGCAGTATGGAGAATTCTTGGAAAGCTGGGAATGGAACCACCATTTGACCCAGCTATTCCCCTTCTCGGTCTATTCCCTAAAGACCTAAAAAGAGCATGCTACAGGGACACTGCTACATCCATGTTCATAGCAGCACAATTCACAATAGCAAGACTGTGGAACCAACCTAGATGCCCTTTGATAGATGAATGGATAAAAAAAAATGTGGCATTTATACACAATGGAGTATTACTCTGCATTAAAAAATGACAAAATCATAGAATTTGCAGGGAAATGGATGGTATTAGAGCAGATTATGCTAAGTGAAGCCAGCCAATCCCTAAAAAACAAATGCCAAATATCTTCTTTGATATAAGGAGAGTAACTAAGAACAGAGTAGGGACGAAGAGCATGAGAAGAAGATTAACATTAAACTGGGATGAGAGGTGGGAGGGAAAGGGAGAGAGAAGGGAAATTGCATGGAAATGGAAGGAGACCCTCAGGGTTATACAAAATTTCATACAAGAGGAAGTGAGGGGAAAGGGGAAAATAATACAAGGGGGAGAAATGAATGACAGTAGAGGGGGTAGAGAGAGAAGAGGGGAGGGGAGGGGAGGGGGGATAGTAGAGGATAGGAAAGGCAGCAGAATACAACAGACACTAGTATGGCAATATGTAAATCAATGGATGTGTAACTGATGTGATTCTGCAGTCTGTATATGGGGTAAAAATGGGAGTTCATAACCCACTTGAATCAAAGTGTGAAATATGATATATCAAGAACTATGTAATGTTTTGAACAACCAACAATAAAAAATTTAAAAAAAAGTTTTTTAAAAATTTTAAACAGTCATAAAATTTTAATCTTAATTCTAATCCATCCATTAGATTATCCTACGGTTTTTCTATTTTTTCCTCTTTTCACATTTATCCTTCATTGAGTTTTGTTGCTTTAATTCATTGATTAAAAAACAAATTGATTTTTATTCACTAAAAGTTTTTTTTTTCTTTTTTATACTTGTGTGCAGTAGCACACGCCTATAATCCTGGTAGTTCAGGAGGGTGAGGCAGGAGGATTAGGAGTTGAAATCCAGTCTCAGCAATTTAGTGAGGCCCTAAGAAACTTAAGGAGAACTTATCTCAAAATAAAATATAAAAGGGGCTCAGGATGTGGCTCAGTTGTTAAGTGCTCCTAAATCCAATCCCCAGCACCCTCCAAAAAAGTTTTATTATTTATAATCAGCATAACATTCAATAACCTCATATTAAGGTATTTTGAAAAAAGTTAAATATACCAAAGGAAAAGAAAGTAATCTTAAAACTAGACCTATGGAAACTTTTGATATATTAAATTTTTAAAATCATAGTATCTTTGCATTCTTAGAATAAACCCTATTTGTTCATAATAACCATTAATTTTATCACTGAAATAATTTGATAACATTTAAAATAATTTTATTTATGTTCATCAAAGGGATTGACCTTTAATTTTTCTTTCTTATAATGTTCTTCTGAGCTGGTTTCCCACAAAAAAAATAATAATGTTCTTGTCAGATTTTGCTATTATTTTGACCACACAAACTGAGTTGGAAGACATTCCCTCGTTTTCTACCCTCTGGAAGATTTTGTGACATTTATACTTTCTTCCTTAAACGTTTTGAAAAATATGGGGCTAGATTTTTGTTTGCAGATGTTTTTAACCATAAATTCAATTTTTAATTAATGTTAAACTACTCTCATTTTGTATTTTTTCTGTCAATTTCAGTTGGTAATATTTTTCAAGTAAGTTTTCTATTTTATTCAACATTTTAATTTATTATCATAGGTTACAAACATTTTAATATATGTAGGAACTTCAGTAATATCCCTGTTTTCAGTGCAGATATTGGCAATGTGTGTTATCTTTTTTATTTTGATCAGTTTTGCCAGGAGCTAAACTATTTCATTAGTCTTGAAAAGAACTAACTTTGGGCTTTTTATTTCACTGTATTATATATTTTCTTTCTATTAAGTTAATTTCTGCTTTTTTCTGTTATTTTCCATCTATTTTCTGTTCTTTTCCTAATTTCTTAAGATATATACTTATATCATTAATATTATATCATTAGATCTTTCTTCATGCACTCTTCTGGCAGTGTCTCACAATACTGAAAACAGTCAGAAGTCAGCCAAGATATAAGCCTGCAAAACACAACACCACAAAGTTAGTCTCTGTGATTCAGAGCAGAACCAAAAAAAGGGCAATTATTAACACAGCAGCCAAGTTACAATCTTCCAATATATGTTTAAAGTCTTTTGAAAGGGACTGGGGCTAGAGCTGAGTGGCAGACTGCTTGCATAGCATGTATGAGGCACTGGGTTCAATCTTTAGCACCACATGAAAAAATAAAATAAAATAAAGTCACACTGTCCATCTATAACTATTAAATTTTTTTTAAAAAAATTCTGACAAAGTACATAACGATGCTCTTTAACTTATTAAAGGATTCTCAGTTAAAAGAGGGAAGGTATTTGTTGTGTATAAATCCAGAGGTCAGTACTAGAACAAATGAAGGAGATTGTAGAAAAATATATTGTAGCTCAATGCAAGAAAAAAACTTGTACTGATTGGAGCCAAACAGAAACAGAAGTGCTACAGTATAGGGATTCCTGCACTCTCATAAATATTTGGTTGGAAAATATTTTAACAAAATCTATGAAAATTTAAAATATTCTTCACAATGGTTTTAATTCATTTTGTTGCCTCCAAAAGTCATGCAAAATTTGCTTGTCATTTTGGTGGTGTTAGGAGGTGTGACTAGGCAGACATTATTTGAATTTCCATGGACCAAATGAATTAGGAAACTTTCCCATTTCTTGTTATATTTTTTTTAAAAAAATATATATTTATTTTTTAGTTGTGAATGGACACAATACCTTTATTTTGTTTATTTTTATGTGGTGCTGAGGATCAAACCCAGGGTCTTGCATGTGCTAGGCGAGCACTCTACCACTGAGCCACAACCCAGCCCTCTTGTTACATTTTTATTCGTAAAATAAAGAAGTATTAGCTAGGAAATTGTATAAACACCAAATAGTTCAATATCAAGCAAAAACAAAGTCTCTGCATTTTTAAAAATTTTTTTAGTCGTAGTTGGACACAATACTTTTATTTTATTTTATTTTTTTATTTATATGTGGTGCTGAGGATCGAACCCATACTGCACATGTTAGGCAAGTGCTCTATCTCTGAGCCACAACCACAGGTCCCAAAGTCTCTGCATTTTGCCAGAGTCCTCTCCACCCTTCTGTTCACCATTGTTACGAATAATTTGGATGACAACATACATTGTAAATTCAGCAATTTCCATCATATCAGAAAGCCCAATAAATAACAATATGTTACATTGTTGGTCAGTGTTCAGTTTTTTTTTAATCGAAGTTATCTATATTCCTCAAATTAGCACCTAGATGGAAAATGAGCAAAAAAAAAAACAAAAGAAAGAAAGAGGAACTGCTATTTGTATCAGTCCTTTTCCCATTGCTACAACAAAAATTTTATGGCTCAGTACTCTATTAAAAAAAGTTTATTTTGCTCACAGTTTTGGAGTCTCAAGGACAGGGCAGCCTCAACTCAGGTGTGATGAGGACCTCACAACACATGGAATTACAATGGCAGAAGCAAGTATGAGATTGAGACAATAGCTAGAGTGTGGAAGAGCCTGACTCATTCTTGTATTCTGGCAGGAACTAACTTAGGAACCCATTAGAATTATCCCTACTTCTGGGCTGGGGTTGTGGCTCAGTAGTAGAGCACTCACCTGGCAAGTACAAGGCACTGGGTTCAATTCTCAGCATGATATGAAAATAAAATAAAAATACTGTGTACACCTATAATAAAAAAATAAATATCTTTTTTAAAAAAAGAATTACATTTGTTCCTTCAGAGATCAGCAAGCCAAAGACCTTAACCACTTAACCACTGATACACATTTCCAACCCTTCTTCTTCAACTAGGCTCTGCCTCTTAAAGGTCTCACCACCACTGCACCTGACCACACTGGGGCCCAAACTTTCAACAGAGGATCTATTAAGAGACAGACCATACAAAACCACAGAACTACCATTGTCTTCAATTTTATATGCCATAATAAAAATTTGACTATTTCTATTTTCTTTATACTTGCTAAGAAGAATGAATTTATTAAATTTCAACTTAAATTTGCAGTATTTTCTTTCAAACTTAATGAGAAAGCTTTTAAAATGTTTATTTTTTATTTTCCCCATTTTTCATTTTAATGTGCTTTTAAAACTTTAATTGACTCATAATAATTTATTGAATTATGACGTATAGTGCAACATTACAATACATATATACAATGTATAACAATCAGATCAAGGTAATTAGCTTATCCATTACCTCAGACAGTCATCATTTGTTTGTGTTGGAAACATTCAAAATCCTTTTTGCTAGCTATGTTGAAATACACAACTAATTGTTGTCAACTAAATGTTCTTTTTTCATATCTTATTAGCCTATGAGATAATTTTGGAGGTTTTATTTATTTTCACTACAAAAAGTTGAGAAATGAAATGAAAATATTCAAGACTTAGAGCTATTGTTCCTTATTAAAGAACATAAATATCCTGAAAACAAAAATCTGAAGAGATTCAGTTCACCACAAAGCAATAAAGATATAACAAGATAAAGATATGAAGATAAGAAAAACAGTGATTTATAGCTTGGTTGTTTTTTATAATTTTTTATTTTACTTATTCTTATGTGGTACTAAAGATTGAACCCAGTGCCTCACATATGCTAGGCAAGTGCTCTGCCATTGAGCTTCAGCCCAGCCTTCTATTACTATTTATACTAAACAATCTTACAAATATTCACATAAGTCCCTGTTTAAAACCATAAGAAAAATCAGAGTGGGGTGAAGGAAAGTAGGAATAATATCCTCATTTTAAAACTAATGATGCTTTGAACAGCCTTATACATACTCACTATATAGTCATAGTAGGATCTTGCTAGTTGGCAGCCCCTTTATATTTAACTCTTATAAATAATAACTGTTCATCAATGCACACTCTTAGTATAGCAGAATCAATAGCCTACTTTCAAGAAAGAGCTGTCTATTGTTCCCCTGTGGGAGCATCAAAAGCCATTCAAGTAGAAAATATTTGGAAAAGTAGATTTTGCACAAAATTATTTGTCTCAAAGGTATATCTACATTGAACATTATAGAATTATTTTATTTACATAGGGTTTTACATGTCATTTCCCCCTCCCATCATATATTTTGTGTATATTCTCATAACACAACCTTTCATTTGTTCTATAACCAGTAGCACAATATTTTCAATAATGATGTAGAAAAGCACTGAGTGGTGAAATGTCCAAAGTAGTTTGTGTGCCTGGTATAGATAGGGCTTGGCCTATTATCAGAAAAAAATTAAGATATGAAGTAAATTTATAAAATGAAAAGCAATCTCAAACAGAAAATATAATGTTTTTAAAAAAAATTAGTAGCAGGGATTGAACCCAGGGCACTTAACCACTGATACACTTCCCAGCCCTTCTTCTTATTTTCTTTTTTTAATTTTGAGACAGGGTCTCACTAAGTTGCTTAGGGCCTTGCCAAGTTGCTGAGTCTGGCTTTGAACTTGCAATCCTCCTGCCTCAGCCTCCTGAGTCACTGGGATTGGTGTGCCCTTCGAAGTCCAGTTAATATTTTCTTTTTAATAATGTCCCACCCTTTTTATTTATAGCTTGGGAAACATGAAGATATGTTTGTACATCCCAGGTAATATTGTTAAGAATATTTAAGACCTAAGTAGCATTTTCAGTCCATGAAAAATACCCACATTGTAAAGCCCCAAACCATAAAGTAATCCTGTCAGTCCTCAAGCACTACTTATAGGTAACTGAGATGGATGTTGACATTATGTAGTATACCTACATATTGGTGCAGAGTATATTATACTGCGTTTGGTTGGAGAGAGATACTGGATTTGCAAATTAAAATTCCATGTATAAAATTTTTCTAAAGAATACATACTAAGGGCCTTTTTACTCTCTACAGTGATTCCAAGTTTTTAACATTGTTGGCAAAAATTTAATTGCATATATTTTTAAATACATTTTTATGACAATGCTAACATTTAAAGGCCAATTTCAATAAATGTTTGTGAAGGTATTTGTAATTTTATAAATGGTTTAGCTGTGTAATACCTTATCATTCAGTTCTTTAATATTAATTAAAAGTTATCCTTTAAATTCTCCCAAAGATATAATACTACCAGCACTGATAACTATGCCCCTGCTACCTAGTTCTCAAGAGAAAAGAGAGTTCTTAATTTGCTTAATATGTTTACTCAGCTCCCACTCACATGAACAGGCAATCCTGAGGGATAAGAAAAAAATATATAGGTCTGTTATGTGAAACACCATCTCAATACGTTTAATTCTGCAAAGGGATGTGAAATTCCTCCTGCCATTACATGCACAGACTTTAGTAAAATAAATAAATGTCGAAAAGATTACTTGAAATAAAAGTCATCAAGCTTTGGTAATCTGGCTTGAAAAGTTTTGATACCATCATGTACCACAACTTAATCACAATACTAAAGGAAAATAAAAGATTTTATTAAATTTAAAAATTAAAATTATGATGCAATTAGCTAATTGTTAATTGAATCACTTGGTGGAACATTTGTAGAATAGGAAATAATTTGTAAACTCCCATTTTCCTTACTGATATCAACTTTTTTAAATAAAGAAAGCCTTCAGGGTGTATTTGAAATTAATTTTCCAAAACTCTAGAAGAGTTCATTTCCAAGATATTCTTTGGAAAGAAGGATTTAACTAGTTGGATAAAATTTCTTGGCAAGTCTGTCTTTACTCACAGAATGAAGGAGTAAGTCTGCCTTAACGTGGTCCTGAAGTAGGATGCTGTGTTTTGTCTATGGAGAGGCTGAGGTAGGATATATTCTACTACCAGGCCTTAGAATAGCTATAAATAACTATAGTTGTACTTAACAACTCTGAAAGAGAAAAGAATGAATTTTTTTTTCCATTCATGCAACAACTCCTTTCTTTTTCCACATCTGTACAAACTTGGTTTTTTCCATAAGGAGAAAAATTAGATGTTAATTATACTATTCAGTGCCTATAATATAGGCACTTTAAAAATCTAACTCAAAAAGACAGAATATATGAACTCCTAAGGTTCATTCTCTTTTCACTAATCTCTTTTCCTCCTAAATCATCCAACATTCCCCAATTTCCAGTTCTTTCTAAAGCTTTCTTATTCCTCATAATAAAAATAGTAATACTTACAATTAGAAATACCCACTTACCTCCTCTCACAGTATATTTTAAATGGAAAAACAATTGCAACATCAAAGGAAACTAAAACAAAATGAAAACACAGCATATGGAATAGGCAAAAATACTTGTAAATCATATATCTGACAAGCGATTAACATGCACAATATACAAGGAATTCACAACTCAATAGCAACAAAATGACAAAAAAACCAATGTGATTGAAAAATGGGTAAAGGACCTGAATAGACAATTTTCCAAAGAAAATATACAAATAGATAATAGATACATGAAAATAAATTGAACATTATTAATTATAGGGAAATACAAATCAAAAATGCAAATAAATATTACCTCACACCTGTTAATATAGCTATTATAAAAAAGATAAGAAAGTGTTGACAAAAGTATGAAGAGATAGCAATACTTGTACATTGTTTATGGGACTGTTAATTGGTACAATCATTAAGGAAAACATTACAGGAATTCCCCAAAAAAGTTAAAAATAGAACTACCATAGAACCCAGAATCCCCTCTTCTAGGTATATATCTAAAAAAAGAAAAATCAGTAGCTTAAAGAAATATCTGCATTCCCATATTCGTCCCAGCATATTTTGAGTCTTATTCAAAATAGTCTTTCATAATTTTAGTGATGAGGTATGAAGTCATATAGAATTGTACTGTATCAACATTTTCTAATTTCTCATTTTGTGTACAAGTAACAAACCGATATGCTATGGAATCAACTAATATCTCTCTATATTAGTTTTCTATCTATTAAAAAAAAACTCTGATAAGTTTTTCTCCCAGCACAAAAGGTTAAATGTATTTCAACACCAAATAACTTTTCTGCTTTTATACTATATTTGAATGGTGAATAATGTAGGCCTATAAACTGAAAAGGATAATAACACTTTTGAATAGTTCAGAGACTAAAGAAAGCAAATTTTAAAAGGGAGAGCATCACAGTAAAGAATTGAGGTGACCAAAAAAATTAAGATGACATGTGAAATAAACTAACACTCTATCCAAATCATTTAGGCTCACAAAAACAATAATAATGATTATTAAATTAATGATTGTATTCAATTAAAATACCAATTTTAAGTTATCCATTTTCTTTTACAAAAAGTTATATTTCCTTCTTTTCCTAATGACCATTTTAAAAATAGTTATTCTTGCCAGTGATGTTCCAATAACCTGCTTCAGAATTAGGAAGTGAACAGTCATTCTTTTAGTGTCAAAGTTTTCACTGGATGCTTTGACTTCTATGGAAGACTAGAAATATTAGCTGCATGACATACTGTCCTTGGAACCTCTGGAGATAGGCTTATGGTGCATTTGAATATATATAGCATGACAAAATTTTTCTTTATTAAGATTTTAACCTATCATAAAAACTTTTTTTGACAGATGCAATTCACTATGGAAGAATAGAGTGGGAAAACAGATGGAATTTTGAATATCTGTTTCAGACAAAACTCTAGCATTTTGGGAAAACCTAACAATAAAACAAAGGCTGCTCCCTATCTGATCATGGAATCAAAATTTAGCATATAAAATTAAAATAGTACAAACAAATAAAAACTGTAGTGAAATGCTAAATTATGTAATATTTAAAAAGACTGAGAATGTCTCCCTTATCAACTCAAATGATGAGAGTATAGACTTTATGATATACAAAGAAGTGCAAACCAAAATGCATAGATGATAAAATGATTTTTGAGGAAAATTGCTGTGTCCTCTTAAAGAGTTAAATTTATAGGGCATTTATCCAAACCATGAAATAAAAATCTTGTTTTCATAGCTAAATTGGAAATATTGGGAGAGAGTCCAGAATAGTGAGCTTTGTCTTGCTGTTTATTATGGAAAGCAGACACACAAATGCCTGGCATGAAAGAAAAACTTGTTTCTGTCAAATATATTCTGTTCAGGAAGAGTGCATCCATGTGAAAATATGACCCCTACAATGCTGCCAAGTTTAGCAAAATCTAAGGTGATCTGTTAAGGAAGTGCTAAAAGCAGCTTTAACTTACACACCCAGTTTTTAAAAGCTTTCAAAAACAATCTCAAGGAGAACACTTGTGTTCTTTTAGTTATTCCCCTCTCTTTCTGACTTCCTTTGTCTCAATTTAGATACTAGATAAATATATTGTTCCTGAAAGAATTGGAAACACAATGTTTAATCTGTAACTTATGTAGCCTTATCATTTAGCTTTGCATTTCCTGTGTATTACAGTTGCATATTTGTTTATATCTCTTGTGAACTTAAAATAAGTGTCCTCTTCAACAAATCTGAGTTTGCAAGAGCTTGTTTCATGTGATATCTTTATGGCCTAAGGTTTATAGATTCTTTTTTAAAAAACCAAGTTAAAATGTTGCATATAAAAGATATCAATGGGGGCTGGAGCTATAGCTCAGTGGTAAAGCATCTGCCTCGCATGTGTGAGGCACTGGGTTCAATCCTCAGCACCACATAAAAATAAATAAAGATATTGTGTGTCCATCTACAACTAAAAATATTTTTTAAAAAGATATCAATGCTTTAGCTGTATGAACCAACTTAAACTTTCAATTTTTATGATGAAACATATGGTAAAATTTCTGAAGGAATTTTACCAGTTTCAAAATTTGGGGATGGTCAAGATATTTTGTCATGCATAATTTTATTTTTCAGGATATAGGAAAATTATGTTTAAGCAAATCTTCAAGAATTTTCTCATTTCTTAAAACAACACATGTAAGCTTCAAACTGCTGTTCAGCTATGCTCTGTCAGCACAACAAAATTAGTTGTCTGTGGGTTGAGTAAATGTGAGATGACTACTGAAGGTTTGTTTAACACTAATAATCAGAGTTTGGGTACATTTGCTATGATGGGTTAAGTTATAACTCACATGCTTATAGAGGTCACTTGTCAAAAGAAACTAACTTTATTTTTAGAACCACACACGCCAAACAAAACAGCCTCTCAGGTAAAACCCTCAGAGCCTCAACTGCCACCACCGGCTTTCCACAAGCCTCTCTCTCCCACACAAGCTTCTCTCCACCTCCCACAATCCTCCTGCTCTTGAGGCCGATTGGCTGGGTCACGTGGGCGGAGCCAAAAAAGTCCCCCAATGAGCAGCTCCGTGGTCTGAAAGGGCAGGGAAACAGTCCAATGAGCATCACCGCAGAGGAGCCAATCAGCTAGATGTTGCTGGGGCCGAGGAGCCAATCAGCTAGATGTTGCTGGGGCCGCTGTGAGCCAATCATCAGCCAGCAACTGGAAGTTTGCTGGCAGCTGGAAGTTTGCTGGCAGCTGGAAGTTTGCTGGGGCCCCTTTGGCTGTGGCTCTCAACAGGGTACATTTGCTATGATGGGTTAAGTTATAACTCACATGCTTATAGAGGCCTGGCAGGTATTATAAATGAGTAAAGTTGTCTGGCATAAGAATAAATATCTTAAAACAAGAAATAATTCTGATCTTCCATTTTCCTACTTTTGACTGAGATACAGCTTCAGGAAATATTTTTGTTGTTGTTTTCCTTTCAATTGTCAGTGGAAAATCAACCATGTGAGCAAAAACAAAAATCGCAACATGTGGATTCAAATGTGTTTATGTGCAAGGCTTGGCTATGTGTTGTCAGTTTGTGACTTCTAGTTTAGAGTGAACTATAAAAATGGTTAGATTATCCAGACACTATAATATCAGGTACAAAGCACCATCTGAGAAGAACTCTTGCCAGGAAGTTGAACTTAAATGTAACTAAGTCTCTAAAATTTGTTTTCATTTACAAAAATATGAAGGATAATGCAACAAGTTAAAATGATACTTCAGGAAAGAAATCAGACAAATCAGAATGTAGGCTATTTTTTTAAAATTATTCTTTTTTAAAAATTGATGTGGTGTTTCCAACAAGAAAGAAATAAGATACTGCTTTAGTGTGTGTGTGTGTGTGTGTGTGTGTGTCCTTTTGGTTCTGTTCCCCTAGAAAATACTAATTAATACATATTTTGGTACCAGGAGTGGTTCTAGAGAAACAGAACTGTAAGCATGAATTTCCTTAATTGGTTTTATGGGTTTTGGAGCTGGCTGTCTAAATCGGTTAGGCCTAAAGTTGCTAAGGTCTCTGCTACTGTTGCTATGGAGAGCACTGATAATCCAGGTGTGAACTGTTTAAAGAGATTCATAAACATATTTGATGCTCTCAATTCGTCACTTGTAAGAAGCAAGGAGTTTAGTTACGCTATACATGATACTTTTGAATCTTTCTGGAAAACTAACAAACATGATGATGTTGGTTGGTTGCTCCTGGCTTCACTAAATGAAGTAACAAAGGGAAAGGATGAACTTAGAAATTCAGTTTCTCAACTCCAGGTGTGCAAAACCAACTAAAAGCTTCTCAGCTCTGAAGAACCTTCCTTCCAATAGTCATAGGGCTAACGTTGCTGAAAAGCAAAATAAGCCCTCATCCTAAAATTGGCTGAATTAAGGCGCAAGTTTAATTCTCAAGATTGAAAGCTGTCTGCAGTTAAAGTGAGGGCCCTGCTTAGAAAAGAATGGAATTCTGTAAATCAGGATAGAGACTTATGTAAGGACCTTGGGGACACTGAACTCCTACATTCTAATGAGTTTATTTTGTGAGAAGTTTTTGAATCCTCACCCTTAGATGTGTCTGAGGCATCCCTATCCCCACCCTCTGTTGTATTAACTTCTCCACCTCCCCCAAAGGGAACTAATCCTAGTTTGCCTATGGAAACAGTAATGCTCTTTCATGATTCAGTTGTTCAGCATGAAAATATTGATACTCCTCAGGACCTACCCTCACCACCCACTTTTGCCTCTAGGCCTATAACTAGATCCAGGTATAAGCAGACTGCTAGAGGTGAGATACATAGTGTGTGACCCATGAAGAGGTGTAACTACACTCCTTAGGAACTTCTAGTATTTTATTTCACGCAAGCAGAGATTTGGGGAACATGTGTGGGAATGGATTTGAAGAGTGTGCGATAACAGTGAAAGGAACATAAAATTAGACCAGGCTGAATTTATTGGTATGGGCCCATTAAGCAGAGATTCTAGATTCTAGAGATTCTAGTCTGTAAAAGTGATCTGCTTTATGCTTTGAATATAGCCCTTGCTGCTTTGCCACTGTAACTTATTCTTTAAATGGACATATTTCTTTCTCTTCGTTCTGGCTCCTTTCTAATCTTTCCTCCTCCTTAATCTCAAGAGGGAACAGGATTACATTTCTCCCCATTTTAGGCAGATTTATCTGTTTTTGAGTATACACCCACCATAAGAATGAAGTAATCCAGATTTTGGGGATGGTACCAGAAGATCTCAGAAATTACTATCTCCCAAATTAACAAGTGAATTACAACTCCAATAGAGAACATGTGGAATGTAGCCTTTTAATCAACTCTTTAAAAGCCCCCTGTTCTTGCTGATGGGAAGAATCACAGTCTCTGGGACAGAAGTCCCATGTTTCTCCTTTGCTAGCAAAGCAATAAACCTTCTTTTTCCTTTTTCTAAAAACTGTGTCATTGTTGTTGGATAGGCAATGAAGACAAAGACTGAGCTTTTGACCACAAATTTGGTGACCCAGATAAGACCAGAGAGCAGCCCCCTCTCCAGCTTTCTTGGTCAGGCCTGGCTGTCCAAGGAACCCCCACTTCCATGCTGAGGATGCAAGGTTCAAGGGAGGGACTGATGGACCAACCCAACAGCTGCCAAAGCTCCTTCTGCTTTGGGGAACTCCATATTCTCTTCCTGAATGCTACAAGTTTGTCCATCATGGTCCATTTTGAGAAAAAGGAAACTGAACTCATAAAGTTGTGACACCCTTGGCCATCTGGTAAGTCCCCCAGTATGTAGGCTGAGATGCTTGATTCCACACATCTGGTTTCACTTTGTGGGAACATCTGTCCCTCTTTGTCCCCACCATCTGTGGCACCACTGATGTAGGAGTCATGGTTAAACAAAACTCAAGAAACTAGGGATATTTCTATTGTAGGTTGTCATCCGTTTGTTGGCCTGGGGTTTGGGAATTCCCTCTAGTTGTGTGTGTGTGTGTGTGTGTGTGTGTGTGTTTATTTGTATCTGTTACTGCCCCTTTTAAGATATGGCGAATATTGCATTGATCCTATAGGTAGTGTTATGGTTTAGTTGTGAGGAGTCCCCCAAAAGTTCACATGTTAGACAATGCAAGAAGGTTCTGAGGAGAAATGATTGGGTTGTGAGAGTCTTAACCCAATCAGTGAGTTAATCCTCTGTTAGGAATTAACTGAGTTGTAACAGAAGTGGTAGGGTGTAGCTGGAGGAGGTAGGAATTTGGGTGTGGCTTTGGGATATATATTTGTATCTGGCAAGTGAAGGACTCTCTGCTTCTTGATCAACATGATGTGACCTGCTTCTCTCTTCCATGATATTTAGCCTCATCTTCAGCCCCAAGGAATGGAGCCAGCCTTCTATGGACTAAGACCTCTGAAACGGTGAGCCATTGAATACACTTTTTCTCCTCTACATTTGTTCTTTTCATTTCCTTTAAGTCACAGCAGGGAAAAAAGCTGACTAAAGCAGGTAGTCTCTTGGGAAATATCTTGACTACCCAATTTAAAGATTCCTGTTTGCTGGCCATGGTTTTGGGCTCCTCTCTTGTTGTCTCTGTGTGTTTCTTTTTTTACAATCTTGCAATTGGAATTGGTCAGTTAGGAGTAAGTAAGTTGGAAAAAGGGCCACCTATGGCATAAGTTTGTCAAATATAATATCTTACTCTAATGATCTGGCTTTTGAATAGCTTTCTGGATTATTGTACCACCTTGTTGTTGGAGTTGGTTTGTAAAAGGTAAAGTGAGTGTAAGAAATTTGTATGTGCAGGTCTGTCTGTATTAAAAATTCCCTTCTATCAGCCCTGGTGTTGGTGATCCTCTCTTTTCTTCCTTGTTTTTTTGTTTGTTTGTTTGTTGTATCTGTTACTGTGTTACTGGCCCTTTAAGACATGTACCATGCTGCATTGATCTTACCAGTCATCTCTTGAGCACAGATGAATGGGCTACTTATAAGTATAAGCTTGTCTATGAGAAAGACAGTTTACTGTAACAAAGTCTGGCCTTTGGATGATTTTTCTGGATTATTTTACAATCTCAAAGTTGAAGTTGATCTGACAGGGGTAAATTATATGAAAGTGATTCTATGTGTACAGGCATTTATTTAGTTGCATGATAAGGAGTTTGAAGGGTCATTCACTATGTTTAAAGTGCCAAAAAGCAATGTTCTGGTGTGCAAGGATAGCAGGACACCAGAAGAAAGGATTAAACAAGATGCAAATCTTTTAAACCCAGTGCTGGCACACCTAGTAGTTTCTCAACCCTGGCCCTAGGCAGCTGCAGATCATCTCACTGTGGTCAAGGATACTAGCACCAAACTGGAAAAAGAAAATCCCAGAAAAGCTTCTTGGGCTGTAGAAAAAATGGCCAAAAAGAACCAGGCCTCGGCTGTACCTTCTAGCCCCTTTTGCACGTGGAAGGTGGAGATTGCTGGCCACAAAGGATGTAGCAGTATTTTCCAGCCCTGTTAGTTTAAAACCTGGGGACAGGAATAGTATCCCCTTTTAATAGTCTCCCCTGACCATTTGGCCAGGGGATATTCATCACTGGGGCAAAGCAATTCTTGCTATAATAGTATCCCATCAAATTGAATACTTGGGGAGACTGGCAGAATAAATAAATGCACTCAGAAAAGAAAAAAAAAAACAGAAACTAAGGCCAACTCATATTTTGTAGGCAGCCTCTGCAAAAGAATCTTCAAAGAAGCCTAAAGAAAAGGATCAAAGGGCCTCCTCCATTACATATCAATATGCCTAATATAAGAAAAAGGCCCAAAAGGAGCCTCTGGGTACAATTGACAGTGGGGAACTCACTTTAGGTTGACATCATCATGATAATGATAAGGCACACAGGTCAGGCTCAAAAATATCCTGGAGTCCTGCCCTTGAATGCCACCTGGGAGAGAAAAAATTAAGCCACAGTTTCTGTATATGCCAGGTTGTCCAGTTCCTCTCCTGGGAAGAAATTTATTGTGCAAATTACATGCACAGGTAACATTTATAAGGATTGTTTCAAATATGAATTTCAGAACAAGTCTGAAACAAAAAAAGATAAAATAAAGTTATAGGTATAGAGATATTTTAGTATGGAAAATTAGAAGGAAAAAGAAATGTTTCTGGGTAAGAAAGTGTTTTGTCTGGTGCTAAAGTTCTAGTTGAAAGAGGATAAATCTAAGGATGTAATGAAGTTGTGAATGTTTAAGTAAGTTTCAGAAGGTTTGCAGAAGGTAAATCTCAAAATGTTTGTGTTTGTGATTAAATTGGCTATAATTAGCACAAAGTTATTTGAACTTTAAGGTAATGATATGAAGCAGAGTCTGAAACATTGATCTGCTCTTATCCCTCAAGATTTTCTTATATTTGTTAGGTTTTATTACTTGGGGAACTAAGTCTTAAAGGAATTAGGATTTGTACCTATTTGAAAGTCTTAAATGATTACTTTGTAATTGGTTAAACAAAAATTGTTATTTAGGTTATAACAATATAGTTGATGTCATAAGTATATATACATATATGCATCTGAGAACTTTGTTTAAGCCTGTTTAAGTGTTATGTAAAAGTTTATAAAATGAAAGTTTATATAAGTTTACAGGCAAGATAACCAATAAGTGCTCTCTTTTATACATTGTATCTGACATAGAAGGCCACATTTATATTTGTTTTGACTAAGTCCATTTCTGATCATTTATACTGTTTCCTAAATGTATAATAGATTTAAGGCTATCATTTGATTTTTGCTAGTACTGTTAACCTATGCAGACTTGTGATTATTGCTACCAAACACTATGGATTCTAAATTGTACTTTAAAAGTTAAACTTAGTTAAATGTAAAGCTTAAGGGAGAGCACCTTACAAGTTGGTGTTCCACAAACTAAAATTATCTGTAGCAATAGTCTTGGATTTGTATAAAAATAACAAATTTGGTTAGTATATATTCATGTCATCTGATGCTTTAAAGCTGGATAAAGTAACCTGTTGTCACTGTTTTATATACAATTTGCATTACTTTTCACACTGGAATAGGAATTTAAATGTATTTTTGGAATTAATAGGAGAGCCAGATCTGTTTAAAGGTGACATTGTAAAACATTAAAGCATTTTGCTACTTTTTTCCACAAAAACAAAGTTAAAAGCTCTCTTGTCCTTTGTTTGATTCATGTTTAGTTGTAATGTTGTATTGTGTTATTTGTCAAGAGCTCCACCTTACCTGAGATAAGGCTCTATCTCCGGCCTTACTCCTTGTTAGAATGGCTCCAACATAAGCTTCATTTGAGCTCATTTAAAGTTGTATTAAAAAGATCAAATTTGGGTGAAATATTACTCTGATCTCAAAATAAATGGGGGATATAACACCTACCTATGTAAAGGCTTATTATTATAAAAATAATTTTACTTGGTTAATAGCTGTTACACAAATTGAATGTTTTTGCTCTGTTAATTTAATTTTGTATTTTCCTTGTAAATTTTGTAACTGTCACCTCTTACGTTTTGCAGTGGTACCGCTTTTTTTTTAAAGGAGAGAGAGAGAGAGAGAGAGAGAGAGAGAGAGAGAATCTTTTTTTTTTTTTTTTTTTTGTAGATGGACACAACACAAGGCCTTTATTTTTTTTATGTGGTGCTGAGAATCGAACCCAGGTCCCGCCCGTGCTAAGCAAGCGCTCTACCGCTGAGCCACAATCCCAGCCCAGAGAGGTAACACTTTTAATAAGACAATCTGAATTAATTGAGATAATAAGCCATCACCTATGGGACAGATAGGATATAATGCTGACTTACAGTACTAATACTGACCCTAATTAAATGAAAGGGCTAACTATAAACTTATAGATATTGAAGTTATAACCTGTTACTCCCACTTTAAGACTGGCGAAACTGGCCTTTAGGATGTTTAAAACCAAAAACATGGAGACCAAATTCAAGGAAATAAAAGGGCTAAGGAAAAAGCATCCAACATTTTGACCCTTGCCTTCGAGGGTCAGCCAGGACCCAGAGAACAATGGGTCTCCTCTGTGGGCGGTGCAACCCTGGTGAGTTACCCAATCTGCTGATCAGGGAGATCCAGAGGACCATAGAGAACAAGAAGCCAACCAGTGCACATTCTGCAAAGAGGAGAGGGTCCTCAGAGAGGGAAATGTCCCTGATGCTTCAAAGAGAAGCCACATATGTTCAACAGGACACTGACACACCCTGGCAGATGGCCAGTGGTAGAAGAAAGCTAAAGGAGCCAAGAGGCTTTACACACATTCTCAAGAGTGATCTCTGAGGAATCTCAGCTGACTCTTAACAGTAGATAGGAACAAGGTCAGTTTTGACCAACTTGGTCTTAAACACCTAGCAGGAAAGTATTGCCTAAGCACAGTCTAACATGGACATTTAGAAGGAAAAACAAAGTTTTTTTAAAAAAATGAAACCTAAGATGTACACTTGTGTCAGCCCTACCAAAAGTAAGTAAAGCTGGAGGCTATAAAGGAAGGGTTCTTGTGTGGAAGTGCCTAATACTAATGATCTCAAAGGACTCTAGGGTTGTGAATTTGTCACAAGTTAATTTGAGCCTGATCTCATAGACTTATAAATATTCCTAATTTCCTACATTGATGAACTTGATCTAGTTTTCACTGATATGATTATGAATTACTATCTTCATGGTTTTCAGAGACTGGCTTAATTACTAATTGATTTTGTACTCATTGTTTATAAAAATAATGCTTTTATGTCTTGTTTATTGTTGTCTTAGCATGATCCCTGCCCTATGTATGCCTTGTCCAGTTGCCTGCCATCTGCCACTGTAGACCTCTGGACTGCTTTGCTGTTGAACACCCATAACTGTCCATGCCCCACCTGATAGAGAACAAGGACTTTGGGTTACTTCTTCCAACTTCACCCTCTTTCAACAGGAAAAAGCTTGGAAATGTCATTGCCCATTTTTTCATAGAAATGGAAGGTAGAAATTGACAGTGGAGAAACGTAACAGTGGTTCACATTATGCTTTGAATATAGCCCTTGCTGCTCTGACACTCAACTTACGTTTTAAATGGACATTTTTCTTTCTCTTCCTCTCCCTCCTCTCCCTAATCTTAGGGGAAACAGAATTTCCTTCTGTCTGTCTTAGGCAGATTTATCTCTCCTTGAGTACATACCCACCATAGGAATGAGGTAATCCAGACTTTGGGGGATGGTAACAGAAGATCTCAGAAATTACCATCTCCCAAATTAACAACTGAATTACTACTCTCACAGAGAACGTGTGCTATGTAGCCTTTGAATCACCTCTTTAAAAGCTGCCTATTCCTGCTGATGGGCAGAATCACAGCCTTTGGAACAGGAGTCCCATATGTTCAACAGGACCTTTGCTAGCGAAGCAATAAAAATTTTTTTATTAATTTTCCTTTTTCTCAAAACCATGTCCTCATTATTGGATTGGCATCAGGACAAGGACTAAGCTTTGGGCAACAAACTCAGTGTTAAAAAAAAACAGCTACTAGTTATGTGGATGGTTGGCTGAAGTATGGGTCAAAAGATAGTCTACTCTGAGTGAGCTGGAAGTGCCTGACATCCCTTGATTTACTATTGACAAAGGAATTTAGAGGCTTAGAGAAATTGGAATTCTGGAGTTGATCTATCATGTATGACTTCTTGCTCCATACTGGGAGGGTCCAGAAGATGTGCCTTCACTTAAACTCTAAGGAACAAATTTGTGAAGGAAGCACCAGCATCCTTGAAGAAGTTGGCCACTGCTCTTCTCCGTATGCCAGACCTCACTGTGGGAGCTACAGTCCATCACTTGGAAGACTTAAATGCTACAGGAATAATTGGATCTTGAGGAGGAAGGGTCCAAGTGGCAGCACTCAAACACCAAATACAGGATGGTTGTAATTACCATAATGGACAGCACAAGAGAAAAAATGAACAGAATGTCCTGACTTGTGTAGATCTCTGGCATTGGCTAATCAATTACGTTGTTTCTAGAAGCCAAATATAGAGGAAATCCACCAAATTCTTACTTGACTTATATAATCTGAAAACTTCCAGGATAAATGTATAAAAGTCTGCCTTTGTTATAAAAGCAAAGAATCATAACCCCTCAATCAATCCCCAGATTTGAGTCAGTTTACAGACCTAGAACCCCTTGAATGAAGAAGAGGCCTGATCCCCTTGAGGAGGAACTCTAGTACAGTACCAAAAAGCTTTACTGTTAATCTTTTTCCCATGCTTCCACAACGGGACCTAAGACCTTTTACCAGGGTAACTGTGTGGTGGGAAATAAACAATGAACAGACCTTTTGTGGACTACTAGTCACAGATTCTGATTTGACATTGGTTCCTGGAGATCCAAAATGTCATTGTGGCCCTCCAATAAAAATAGGGACTTATGGAGGTCAGGTGATCAACGGAATTTTGGCCAAGGTCGGACTCACAGTGGGCCCCTGAACTTATCGTGTGGTAATTTGCCTTGTCCCAGGATATATAAATTGAGATACATATACTCAGCACTTCGCAAAACACACACAGGATAAGATATTTTTAGATAAAAGAAAATGAAGATAATTCCATCACTAATAAGTTTGTATTATAAGAAATGCAAAAGGAAGTAATTCAAGTTGAAGGGAGGTAATAAAGAGAAACTCAGATCATTAGGAAGGACTAAAGAATATCTGAAATGGTGAATAGCTCTGTAAATGTAAGGACTATTTTTAAAAATTTGCTTTTTTCTTCTTAATTGCTTTATAAACCACATAAGTGCTTTTTAAATGTTTCTATTAGTACATTATAGTTATAAATAATGTTGGTTCATTTTGATGTAATTACAGAAGCATGGAATATAATTTGCTCCATTTAAGTCCCCAGTAATTCCTCTTTCCTGCCCTTTTACCATTCCCTTGTTCCCCTTCCTTTACTGAAATACTGAGTTTCCTTTATTTATTTATTTATTGCTTTTTAATTGGTTTTTTATAGATATAATAAAGGCTAATTTAAAATAATATCTTGTGATTATGAAATGTTTATATACAATAGCATGGCAAAAAAGACATTGTTAACTTTACATGGACTGTAGAAATTAGGGATTATTAATGTAAACCCTAGGGAAACAATTAAAAATAAAATGTGAAAAATTATAGTAAAGCATTTATCAGAAAGTAATAAATAATTCTTAAAAATTCAAATAGATCCAAATTAAATGTCAAAATAGTCCCACAATCTTAGTTGGATGATTTAATAATCTTTACTAGTTACTTGTTGCTGCATGAGAAATTACCTCAAAACATGTTGACTAAAGCAACAAATATTTATTTCATATTTTCTGTGGTTTATGCATTTGGACACAATGTTTTCTGCTCTGGCTGCACTGAAGGCTGCAAGTGAAGGTACTGTTGGGGCTGCAGCCATCTCAACACTTTGTTGGGGTAGAATTTACTTCTAAGTTTGTGCACATGGTTGATGGTTGTTGACAGGCTTCAGTACGTATACTTCCTAACTTCATTGATGTGTCTATTGGTAGGACTTAGGTCCTCACTGGTTATTGGCTTTTAGGAACATTAGTTCCTTTGCTATGTGCACCTCTCACATTGTATTAACTTGTTTCCTGGAGATCAAGGTCAGATAAAGAGAGAGAGAGAGAGGTATTCATCAAACACATCTCCACATACTGTTGTATAAATAAATTCTTTCGTTTGAATGATTTCTGAATTCCCAAATTTTTTTTATATTTAAAATTTCTCAATAGAAAAAGTCATGTATTTTCTTTATTACATCCCTCCCTTGTTGTAACTTTAGTATTAAATCCATGGTACTATAGTGTCACAAAATTTATAGCAGACTTAACATATATAGTGGTGCTCATGGACCCATGGACATTATTCTGGCATATTCAAAGCCATCTAAATAGAAAACCAATGTGAAATAAAAGACTGTAAACTGCACCTATCTAACCTTTCTATAGTCAGTTCATGCATTTAAAGTGTGGATGATGACAACTTAAACATTCTAGGCTGTATTTCTAAGATTAATAAAGGAAGTAGTACTTGAATTAATGGCTCCAGGAATTTTGATCTCTTGTCTTTGTACATTTGTGTTATGGGAGTGAACTAAGAACATCTAGCAAGAGAAAACTGGATAGTGAATTCTCATCCAGCTCTGTTAATTACAAGTTACAGTAGAACAATTAAAAAAAACTGAGTTTCAGTTGCTAAGGGAAAAATAGATATGAAATATCTAAAGCAAACTTATTCATTCCATTAATGGCTTCTCTATAACAGAGTTTCTTAACCTTCGACTGTTGATCATTGGGACCGGACAGTTTTTTTGCTGGGAGGAGGGCATGAATTGTTTAGTGCAAAGTAGGAGGTTTAACAGTTTTTGCCCATTAGACAACCAGAAGTTCCCCCTCCCCCAACTGGAAGAACCAAAAATGTATCCAGACATTTCCAAATATCTAGTGGAGGGTAAACTCACCTCTCTTTTAAGAAACACTTCCTCAGACAGTACTCTACAGTGGGCTATACCCACTACTGGGTATTGGGTACTGATATCTATTTAATGGGTACTGAACAATATTTTTATTATTGAACTTACGATCCTCCTGTCTTATCCTACCAAGCCACTGGCATGCACCACCAAGCTCAGCAGAACAGTATATTTTTAATGAAATAAAATTGAATAGAAAATATCAGACCACTTACACTATAATAAGAGTAAGATAGAAAAATAAATAAAAAATATCTCATGAAAATAGAAGGGAGATCAGTAGAATAGAAACAGAGGACCGAGGGAGTGAGAGAGTTGAGGAGGGAAAGAGGAAGAGCTGAGGAATGAAGTTGACCAAATTATGCTATAGGCATGTATAAATATATCACAATACATTCGAATTGTATACATAACTAAAACTAATTTAAAATAAATAAAAGAAAGAACAATGGAGTAGAGAAAGGGGATGGGGAAGGAAGAATGGGAGGGGAAGAGGAAGTATTAGGAATAAATTGAACAAACTTTGTTATACCTTTATAAATATGTCAGAATTAACTCCGTAATTATCAGTTAATTATAATACACAATAAAAAGAAAGTGGAAGGGCTGGAGTTGTGGCTCAGTTGTAGAGTGCTTTCCTCTCATGTGTGAAGCACTGGGTTCGATTCTCAGCACCACATATAAACAAATAAATAAATAAAGGTCCATCAATAACTAATAAAAATATTTTTAAAAAGTAAACAGCAGAATATGATGTGGAATACAATATTCTGATGACCTCCCAAGTATTCATTGAAACATGCCCAAAAACTGCAAAAAATATATTACAAGCACATCTTATGAACTGTATACATAATACATCGTGTGTGTGCTGTGTTACTATTTAAAATCTGTTTCTTACTGTGGGTTGCTGCCAAGAAAGTTTAAAAGCAACACTACCTTGAGCACAACTGAGAATATTCAACCTGAATGACTACTCTAAGGTCATAAACTTTATCCTAGCTAATGTAATAGTCTTTAGTTACCGGTAGGAATCTTTCTTCAAACTAGATCAGGCCCCACTATTCTCTCCATAACTATGCTCATGCTTTCCTGGCTTGATACGTTTTGTCCTGCAGTTCTTTATGAATTTGTATGCTTATCAATACCACCCAATTTTTACCACCCAAGAGACAACTTCTCAAGGACCCTCAGGTTCCCTATTATATAATATATGACATTTCAGTACAAAATGACCCTTCCTTCATTGAACACATTTTGTGCTTTTTGTTCATATTGTGGAAGCCCTCTTAAAACATATGATTAGGAATCAATGCTTGAGAGACTCCTTTTTATTTTTTTTCATTAGTTCTAAAAAGAACATACTTGATAACTTTTTTGATAAAAAGTCATACATGATAACAGAATGTATATTGACATATTATACATACATGGAGTATAACTTCCCCTTCTTGTGGTTGTATATGATGTGGAGTTATACTGGTCATGTATTCATATATGAACATAGGAAAGTTATGTCTGATTCATTCTACTGTCTTTCCTATTCCCAACCCCCTTCCCTTCAATCCCCTTTGTCTAATCCAATGAACTTCTATACTCTCCCTTGTTATCGGTTAGCATTCATATATCAGAGAGAACTTTTGGCCTTTGGATTTTGGTGACTGGCCCATTTCACTTAGAATGATAGTCTCCAGTTCTATCCATTTACTGGAAAATGCCACAAACTCAGTTTTTTTTATAGCTGAGTAACATTCCATTGTGTATATGTACCAGATTTTTTAAATTCATTCATCTGTTTGAAGGCACCTAAGTTGGTTTAATAGCTTAGCCATTGTGAATTGAACTGCTATAAACATTAATGTATCCGTGTGACTATAGTATGCTGATTTTAAGTCCTTTGGGTATATGCTGAGGAGTGGGATAGCTGGGTCAAATGGTGGTTCTATTCCAAGTTTTCTAAGGAATTTTCATACTGCTTTCCAGAGTGGTTGCATCAATTTGCAGTTCCACCAGCAGTGTATGAGTATACCTTTTCCCCATATTGGGAGGTTACTTTTAAAAAAGAATAAAAGAAGTGACATATCTTAAACATTTTATTGAATTGTAAATAATATAATTTGCATTAATTTGTCATTGTATTGGCATAGGTCAAGGACTTTTTTCCAGTCATACCTGCCAATTGAAGTTCTGTGCAGTTAATATTTCAAAGTGTTTCTTTAAAATAAAGAAACTCTGAAATAATTTGTAAATAAGCCTAAGTGCAGAATTTTTTAAATTATGATTTTTTCCCCATTCTGCAGCAGTTTTCCCCAAATTCAATGGATTTTTTTAAACAACTCAGTTTTTCAGTTCTTCTGAAGTATTTGTGTTTTCACAAAACAAGTACTTTTTACACTCATATTCCATCAGTATATAATATTTAATCAAAGTAAAAAATCATAAAAACAAGAACAACTGGAAACAAATATAACTGATTCTAATGGAGCACAACTATGTTGGTGTCCCAAAGTATTTTAGCTGTGAATATTCAGTGTTCCATGGTCATCAATCAGTAGTGGGTTGAATGAATGGTATGAGGAGAAGTATCTGTAAGAATTGTCATAGTCTTTTTTTTCCTAGTCTTACCATTGCACTACTATCTCAAAATTGAAGCATGTCTAGAAAGGGAACAGGGTGAATGAGCCATTAATGCTTGACACATGTCCTCCATTAGCAGCACCTTTTAAACACATTTAAAGATAATAATTGTGCATTATCCCAAAGACTCCTAGACCAGTGCTTCTCAAGCCATCTGATATGAAGCAACTTTTACCAGTGCTTCTCAAGTCATCTGATATGAAGCAACTTTTTATTATTATAATTATTAACACATATCAGTTGTACAAATTAATGGGTTTTACTGTGGCATTTCCATCCATGCATATATGGAGCTTTCATCATGTTGGATCTCGCTTCTCTTACCCACTTTCCCCACCTACTCCCACTTCTTCCATCACAATCACTAGTAGTTCCATTTCTATTTTTAGATCTTTCTTTCTTTCCTTTTTTGATTCCACATATGAGAGAATGCATGATAGTCGTTTTTCTGTGTCTGACTTGTTTCATTTAACAGAATGTCTTTTGTTCCATCCATTTCCCTGAAAATGATAGGATTTCATTCTTCTTTATGGCTGAACAATACTACGTTATATATATGTAATTTTCTTTATTTATTCATCTGTTCATGAACATCTGGTTTGATTCTATTTCTTAGCTACTGTGCACATAGCTGTAATAAACATAGGTGTGCAGGCATTTCTTCTATATGTTGAATTCATTTCCTTTGGATATATACCCAGGAGTAGAATAGCTTGATTCTTTTGTACTTCTATTTCTAGTTTTCTGTGAAAACTCCATACTGTTTTCCATAGTGGCTGTACTAATTTACATTCTCATCAACAGTATATAAAGTTTCCCTTTTATCCACAACCTTGCCAGCATTAGTTACTTCATTTCATTTTTTTTAATTGGACACAATATCTTTATTTATTTTATGTGGTGCTGAGGAATTTCATTTTATCAATTTTTTTATAAATATCCATTTGGACTTGGGAGAGAAGGAAACTCAGTATAGTTTTTACTTGTTTTTTCCTGATAGCTGAGCATTTTTTATATATTTATTTTCTTGAGCATTTTTATATATTTATTCTCTATTTGTATTTTTCTTTTGAAAAGTGTCCAGATCGTCCATTTTTTATTGAATTACTTGTTCTTTATTTTTAGCTTATGTTGATTTCTTTGCATATTCTGTACAATTGATCCTCTGCCTGGTGAATAGCTGGCAAAGATTTTCTCCCATTTTGTAGGTTGTCTCTTCATTCTGTTAATTCTTTCCTTTGCTGTGCCGAAGCTTTTTGAAGAGACTGTTCTTTCTCCAGTGTATGTAAAATCAGTTGGCTGAATATGCACATATATATTTCTTGGTACTTTATTCTGTTCCATTCATCTAAAGTCTGTTTTTATAGCAATACCATACAGTTTTTGTTACTATGGCTCTTTTGTATGTTTTGAAATCCAGTATTGTGATGCTTCTATTGATATTTGTGCTTAGCATTGCTTAGACTATGTGGGGTCTTTCAAGTTTCCATATGAATTTTATGATTGTTTTTGTTTTATGATTGTTTTTTTTCCTCACTACTGTGAGGAATTTCAGTGGTTGCTTCCATGGGGATTACATTAACTTTGTAGACAACTTTAGGTAGTATGGCCATTTTAACAATATTAGTTCTCCAAATTCTTGAACATGGAAGATTTTTTCCCCTTTTCAATTTTTTTGGGGGGCGTGCTAGGGGTTGAAACCAGGGACTAATGTGCACTAGGCAAGTAATTTACCAATGAGCTAAATCACCAGCCCTCTTTGAAAATTTATCATTATTATTTGGGTCCTTGGGGTTGAACCTATTGGTGCTTTACCACTAAGCTTTATCCCCAGTTCTTTTAATTTTTAATTAATTAATTAATTAATTTTGGTGTCAGGGTTTGAACCCAGCTTAACCACTGAGCCACATCCTCAGCCCTTTTTAATTTTTTATTTTCCCTAACTTGCTTGGGCCTCACTAATTTGCTGAGGATGACTTTGAAGTTGCAATCCTCCTGCCTCAGCCTGCCAGGGTGCTGGGAATGCAGGTGTATACCACAGCACCTGGCAGTTTTTGCACTCTCTAATGTCTTCTTCATTTTCTTTCTTGGGTGTTTTGAATTGTAGTGGTCATTCAAATCACTTTCATTTCATTAATTAAGTTTATTCCAAAGTGTTTTTTTCTGATGTATCTATAGAGAATGTGATTCTTTTCTGATTTCTTTCTCAGATAATTCATTATTGGTCTACCCAAAATCTACTAATTTTTGTGCATTTGTCCATTGTAACCTGCTACTTTACTAAACTTATCAGTTTAAAATATCTCTTGGAGAAGCCAGGTATATTGGCACATCTCTGTAATCCCAGATAATCAATGGGTAAGGCAGGAGAATTGTGCAAATTCGAGGCCAGCCTTGGCAACATAGTAAGAACCTGTCTCAGAAAAAAAAAAAAAAAGAAAACAAACAAATAACAACAACAACAAAAAGGAACAACTAAAAAGGAATGGGATTGTAAATTGGTGATAGAACACCCCTGGGTTTAATGCCCATTACTGAAAAACAAAACACCAGTATTTTGGTGGATTCTTTGGGATTTTCTATCTATAGAAATATGTCATCTGCAAACATGAATAATTTGATTTTCTTTCTTATCTGTATGCCTTTGATTTCTTTTTCTTGCCTAATTGCTCTGGCTAAAATTTCTAGTTTGAATAAGAGTGGTGAGAGTGGGCACCATTGTCTCGTTCCTGATTTTGAAGAAAATACTTTCATTTTTCCCCATTCAGTATGATATTACCTATGGGTTTATCATACATGGCTTTTATTATGTTGATGTTTGATACTTCTATACTTAATTCAGGACCTTAATCATGAAGAGATGTTGAATTTCATCAAAGGCCTTTTCTGCATCCATTGGGATGATAATTTGATTTTTATTCTTTATTTAAGTGCTATGTTACATTTATTATTCTCCATATGTTGCATCATTCTTGCACCAGTACAATAAAACCAGTTTGATGGTAGCATATGATTTTTTAGTGTGCTGTTGAATTAAGATTGCTAATATATTCTTGAGGATTTTTGCATCTATGTTTATAAGGAATATAGTTTTATTTGTTGTGTCCTTGTCAGGATTTGGTAGCAGGGTAATTCTGGTTTTGTAGAATGAGTTTGGAAGGATTCCTTCCCTTTTTAATTATTGAGTAATTTGAGAAGCATTGGTACTTATTCTTTAAAAAAAATCAGCAGTAAAATTCAGCAGTGAAACCATTAATTCCTGAGCTTTTCTTTTTGGCAGAGATTTTTTTTTTACTGCTTCAACTTCATTACCTGTTATTGATTTGTTAAATTTTTTCCACTTGGTTAAATTTTAGTAAGTTATATGTTTCCAAAAATATCCCCATTTCTTATGGATTTTTGAATTTATTGGCATATATATTTTTTTAAATGGACCTTTGAATGTCTGTGGTATCTATTGTAATGCATCCTTTGTCTCCTCAAATTTTATTTATTTGAAACTTCTCTCAATTTCAATTAGGCTAGCTAAAGTTTTGTACATTTTATTTATATTTTCAAAGAACCAACAGTTTCTTTGATCCATTGTATTTTTATTTTAGCCTCTATTTCATCTTTGATCTTTATCATTTCTTCTCTTAATTTTTTGTTTGTTTGATTTTGTTTTTCTAAGATCTTGATAAACAACATTATGCTATTTCTTTAAAATTCCCCCTATTTTTGATGTAGATTCTCAGTCCATATACTTTTAGAACTGCTTTCCCTGGCCTGGTGCAGTGGCATACACCTGTAATCCCCGTAACTGGGGAGGCTGAAGCAGGAGGATTGCAAGTTTGAGGCCAGCCTCAGCAATTTAGTGACCCCCTCAGTAGCATAGTAAGACCCTGTCTCAAAATCAAAAAAATTTGAAAAAAAAAGGCTTTGAGATGTAGCTCAGCAGTAAAGTATTCCTAGGATTGGGTTCAATCTTCAATCCAAAAACCAAAAAAAAAAAGCGGAGAAGGAGTAAGAGGGGGAAGAAGGGAAGGAGAAGGAGGAGGGGAAGGGCAAGGAGGAGGAGGAGGGTGAGCGGGATGGTGAGGGGAGGGGGAGGGGAGGAGGAGGAAAGAATGAAAGAAAAGAACTGCTCTTTCTGTGTCCCACAGGTTTTGGCTCATTGTGTTTCCATCCTTCTTAGATTTAAGTAGTTTTATTTATTTTTCCCTCTGACTTCTTTGATGACTTCTTGGTCATTGACTAGTATGTTGATCATTTTCCATGTGTTTGTATAAATACTGTTTTCTTTTGCTATCGATTTCTAGATAAGATGGAAGAAATTATTTCAATTTTTTAAATTTGTTAAGGCTTGTTTTGTGGACTATTTGGGATAAGGTTCCATGTGCTCATGAAAATAATTTATATTTTGTAGCTATTAGATGGCATATTCTATAGATGTCTGTTAAGTCAATTTATTCTATAGTGTAATTTAATTCTGTGGGTCTGGGGTGTGGCAACTGTCTAGCCTCTTCGGGCATAGAGAGCAATTGAACCACTCAGTTCTGTGCTGGAGGGGAGGTTACAGGAACCCAGTGATCTGCTACCCTTCATCCTAGCATCTTTAGAGAGAACTCCTGAAAAAAAAAGTACACATGATTATGTTCTTTCCAGCCACATAGGGAAGGTTCACTGAAAATACTGATTCAGAAGGCAATGTGCTCTGCACCCCATCATACCTGTGGTCCCTGCAGCATACACCTTTCAGCAGATTTGTGTCAGAAACACTCTCCCAAGTCAGAATGTCTCTTGTGGCTGCTACCTGCCAATTCAATGCAAATGTAGCCAAGGAGACCCTGAGATGTAATTATGCCAGAATTTTCGATACCCAGAACACTATAGTCCCAGACAATATGATCCTATTCAAAAAGGCTCCTAATCACAGTCCTCAGAGAGTTTGATGAGAGATACAGTGAAACTTCTTTGCTAAAGCTAGCTTATTCTGCAGAGTCCTGATCAATTATTTATTTAAGCATTTCTTTCCTTCAGGTTAAATCCTTCCACACCCTTTCCTTTTCACCTTTACCCCCTCAGAGGGAAGAGTTTCCTTCCCCTGACTGAGGTGCTCAGTGAAAGGCACTGGGTATTTTGCTTCTTGTTCTTTGTTATTTGTCCTTAGATTTTTATCAGGTTTTGTTTTTCATGCTGCCAATTTCAAGCAGTCACCCATGGCCACTCATCTTCTAAAGTGGTTACATACATATTAATTTGTTTCTTATCACATAGAGGAATAGAAAGAAAAGATTAGTGCGGGATACTTCTATTGTGCCATATTTTTTGAGGCAATTTTTTTTTCCTGAACTGGGAATTGAACCCAGGGCCTCAGATATGCTAGGCAAGTACTCTACCTGTGAGCTACATCCTCAACTGTGAATTAAATGTTTTAAAAATTGCAATCAGTTTGTAAAATACAATTAAGAATGACTGCTGGAAAATAAATTGAAAAAAAGACAAAAATTCAAGCTCCAGGATTTATGTCTATTGGTTTTATTAAGGCATAATTGACAAAGATTAATCTTTGTCAATTATGCCTTAATAAAACCAATACACACACACACACACACATTTAAGTTGTGTGACATGATATTTGGATATCTATATGCATTGAGAAATGATCACACAAATCAAGTTAATTAACATAGTTGTCACCTCACACATCTACCACTTTGGGTATTGTTTGTTTTAGTGAGAGCAGTTAGGATCTATTTTCTTAACAAATGTTAAGTATGCTATACAGTATGTTAACTCTAGTCACCATATTTTATATTAGATCTCCAGAATTTATTCATTTTGCATAACTGAACCTGGGAAATGAAATGATTATCTCAAAGAGATAATCTGCATTCCTTATGTTCATTTCAACATTGTTCACTATAGGTAAAAGATGGAAACAACCTAAATTTCTGTTGGCAGACGTATGAAAACAATGTGGCACACACACAGAAATATAGACATACAATAGGGTGGTTTTTGAGCTTAAAAAAGGAGATCCTATGATCTGCAACAACATGGATGAAACTGAAAGACATCATGCTACATGAAATAAATCTGGTACAAAAAGACAAATACTTATGATCTCATGTATGTGTAATATAAAATAGAAGAGCTCACTGAAGCATAAAGTAGAATGGTGATTGCCAGGGTTTGTGGGTGGTGATAAAGGAAATGGGGAGATTTGGGTTAAGCTCCAGTTTTTTATTATTATATTCATAATACATAAAATTATTCTGCTAAATTGCTATAAAAGTTTCTAAATGTGTACTATCAATTTCTATTATCTATCTCATTCCAGACAAGTAAAAATAGGGGACTAGTAATGCTCAAAGAACCTCAACTTGAGTAGACTTAGAATATAATGATAAGATCTTAAGAGGAAGTTGAAAAATTGGTAGTTAATATCCTGAGAAGGGTATAAAAATGTAAATTTTTTTTCATGTCCTCATTCACCCACCAACTAAAAAGCACAGGTTCCGCAACCGTGCTGTAAGCTTGCAAGTTCAGAGGGCGGGGGTGGGTGGGTAAGGGTGAACAGGAGGAAATGTAGAGAGATTCCTTAGTTTTACCCAAGAGTCAACATTATTGTTTATGTCAAGTCTTCATTAAAATCCTACTCTTATCCTCATGTACATTTCCAGCTTTAGTAAGATTAAATAGTTGCTTCCTTAAAAATTGTTACTTTGACCAGGCATGGTGGTATATGCCTGTAATCCCAGCAATTTGGGAGGTTAAATAAGAAGGCTCTCAGTTGGAGGCCAACTTCAGCAACTTAATGAGACACTCAGCAATTAAGGAGAGCATGACTCAAAATTAAGGGGAAAAAAAAAAACAGAGCAGGAAGTGGGTTGGGTAGGTTGAGCCTAGACTTGTAACTTAGTTGTAAAGTGCCCCAGGTTCAATTCCCAGTATGAAAAAAAAAGTTACTCTGAATAAAAGAAACCAGGCTACTGACAAAACTAACATGCATTGACTTGTTCTGAGAAAATGAAAATATTTTAACTATAGTATCTTTCCTTTAACTCTGTATTCTCCCAGAAGGCAAAAGTTTTTCTTCTTTAAAAAGGTATATAGAGACACACTCTAAATTTGAACACAATATGGTATTGGAGAGAACCAGATTGACAATAATTATATCTACACTAAATATTTGTGGCTCAAATATTAACTATTTAGCAGATATCAACAGATATAACTAATATTCATAAATACAGTATTCCACTGTATTAGGTCTTCTAAGATAATTATTAGAAATTTTCTTCATTATTTTGAGTTTTAAAAACAGTTTATGCTTTTTACTGCTAATTCATTTACAGAATCATTAAGTTAAATCACTCACATTTCAGTTATTCATTTTTTTACAATTGTGTAATCTCCAAGAAGGTAAGGACTGTGTTTTTGTGGTTGATAGCTGTATCCCCACCATTGGCCACAGTTCATGACACATGGAAAGTGCTCAATGTAAGACTGGAAGATGCCGCGCCACATGACACAGATCACCAAAGAGGTTTCCGCTTTATTACAAAAGGCTGTGTGTTTATATAGGTCTAAGGAGTGGTAGCAGGGCTGAGGTAGATAACAGGTCACCCGTTTATTGGCAAACTCTTCCATATGTCAGTTCCGGAGCCCAAGAAGTTAATTCTAATTGGGGCTAAGGCTTCCCACCAGCAGGGTTTGAACATTGGCGCCAGCGGGAACATTTTGCGCCAGTGAAAGAAACAAAGAGGAGAAAGAGGGTCGTTAGACGCCACGTTGGGGTTTTTTCTGGGGTGCTGCCGTCGTTATATGTTTTCCCAACACTCAATATGCTCAATGATTGTTGAATAAATAATACCAAATAATTTTATAGGATAATTAAAAATTGTATATGGAATATAAATTCTTAAAAGATGGAGCATGCAGGTTTTAGCATATATAGAGCAGCTAACCTTATACATATATCATTATTCAATCTCATTTAGAGGCAGTAGTGTACTGGTGAATTTATGTGATGTAATTCTCTCACCAAGGCCACTTTCAAGCAGCCAACTTGAAGTCATTGAACTTGGAACTCAGAATAAATCTAAACATTGAGTCTTGGAAGCCAGTAGGAGAAGGTCTCAGTGCACTACTGTTCAGATTTCTGTCCTTTCTTACTCTGCCATATCAAACTTTAGATAATGAAACCTTCAAATGTAGATTTTGTATCTTCTCTCTGAAAACAATGATGAGCAGGTCTGGCATTTTTCCAGGAGCTCTATTTCCACCAGAAGATAGGAGTCCATAATTAGTTGTGTTGCCATAATGTAGTAGCTCTCAAAGTAAAGACCCAAGGACAGAGCATCAGAATTACCTGAGAACTTGTAAAAAAAAAAATCCAGGCAAATTCTCAATGCCTATGAAAAATTCACTAAATCAGGAACTGCAGAAATTCACAGAGGATTTTTAACAAATTTACAAGGTGATTGTGATGCTTAAGCTTGAGAAACCTTTCCCTAACCCATGGCACACTCTACAGGTACCTGTATTTTTTTTTTTAACCAACTAGTCTTTTCCTCTTACATACTTGTAATTTCAGTCAATTTGACTTAGATTCTTCTGCCTTTACTGAATCTTATTCCACTTCTCTGAAGGGACTAAGACCACAATTTTGAAAATTAGGTATAGATATAAGCTGAGATTGAACCAGTAAGCTATAATAAGGACAGCAATGCTAGTCTTCTTAGCCCAGTCGCTACTCTTTTCATGATGGCCCTCCATTAGACTATCTTCCTAGACCCCAAACATTTTGGCTCTAGACTCAAAGACCTAAAAAACTTAAGTGAAAAGCATGATAGTATTTTCCCTAATGTCTGTCTTTTCTCTTGAGAACTACAAAATTGTGATTTATGTATGACTTTTGTTTGAGAGTCTCCAAAACAAAATTTATGCTTAAAATGTGTACCTTAAGGCAGTTGTAGAAAGGTTAAAATGTAAGATGCCGTATCTCCAATGATGATTTTCTTACTTATCATGTTTTCTAAGCACTAAATCCTGAACCTTCTTCCAGTGATAGGCACTCCTCATGGTCTCCTTTCTTTATCCTGTACAAGTCTATCATAGTTATATAGGATATATATATATATATATATATATATATATATATATATATAAACAGAATGTATGAATATGAAGCATCAAGATAAAAATGAAAGAAAAGCTTATATTTAAAATCATTATGGGGCTGGGGATGTGGCTCAAGCTGTAGCGCACTAGCCTGGCATGCGTGCGGCCTGGGTTCGATCCTCAGCACCACATACAAATAAAGATGCTGTGTCCGCCGAAAACTAAAGAATAAATAATAAAATTCTCTCTCTCTCTCTCTCTCTCTCTCTCTCTCTCTCTCTTTCTCTCTCTCTCGCGAGCGCTCTCTCTTTTTAAAAAAATAAATAAATAAATAAATAAATAAATAAAAATAAAATCATTAGAAACCCTCCAAATAATGTAAATTTGTAATTCTTAGATTCTGAGATGTGTAAAAAGTTATTAGGATCTTAAAGAAAATGGACTGTACATAGTTTAAAATGTCAATAAAAGTAGAAAATGTAGCCCCCAATATTTTCCCACTCTAAAAATTCTGTAATGGACATCTATTATTTTTGTTATGAGAAATTACTCACCATTATGTTTATGACCAAAAGTACTATGATTTTTCTCAGGTGAAATCATTTCCTATTCTGTTCTATGATTATGTGTTTACAATGAAGTTGAATCTACTCAAAGCTCCAGGGGAATACACTGATGTCACTTAATCCATGTCATTCAGAACTTCACATTTCCATGACTATTGTGAGATGGATTCAGAGGTGGGTACGTAGACTAGCTGGTGCTAGAGAAATTTTTAATGGGTTGATTAGAAGAAAAGCAAGTGATCTTTCCTATTGAATGTTTGTTTACCTGAGAGAATCAAGAGTCTCAATCTGTTGCAACCATCCTGCTAGTAAAAGAGAAGAACCTAGCATCACTGGGGTCTACCACATTCTGAAAAAGAAGTGGACAAGGCAGATATAAAGCTAAAAATGGAGTAAAATTGAAAAAAAATGGAGTAGAGTTTAGAATTCTAGACATTGTTTGGGCCATACTTTTTCATTTTCAGCTAAACCAGACAATAAATTCTCCTCTAGACTTCAAGGAGTTTGAGTTTGATTTTCTGTCTGATAGAAATGCATCATCATGAAAAGTCTGTGAGGAATAGTTAGTTGTGAGCTTACATTTTACTCTACTCATTGTAACGTGCTAAAGGAAAGTCCCAGAAAACTTCAAGGGCACTCAATAAAATATGTAGAACAAAGTAAAATGCCTCAACAGAACAAGCTGAACAAATCAGCTGACAGATTAAGGAGCTGAAAGAAACTGGGGGCAGGTGATGAAAGAGTCTTCTGAGGAAAATTTTTAGGGGGAGTAGTATGTGGACAACCCGTTCTCTGCTTACTTGAAGACTTCTAAAAGCTAAGCCACTTGAGAATTTTTAAAGTGATTAAGAAGTCATATTGGTAAATAATGGAGATTCTTTTGTAGATTTTTAAAACCTTATATGAGAATCTTATTTTTACTTTTGGGAAACAAATTTTATACTTTCAATTTTCAAAATTAATAAACAAAAAATTTGATAAAATGAAAATTTGACGATTAACTATTTTATTCTGTTGAAGAGTAGATAGATATCTCAAAATAAGGTTATTAAATACGTGAGTATGTATGAATTAATGGATTTAAGAGGTGATCATAAACTTATACTACAGAGGTTAAGTACAAAATATAAATTAATGAGAATGAGCTATTCTAGACAAAAGATCAGTGGGGACTGTGGTGAACTATAAACCAAATGTGAAACTCAATTTAGTTACCACATGGAAATATGGAGCTAGTGTTACCATACGCTAGGAGATGCAAATAAAAACTCATAATAATTGTGTTATTTCTTTTGGTGCTGCTAGAACAAAATATCTGAGACTGGGTACATTATAAAGAAAATAATTTTCTTTTTTTTTTTTTTTTTTTTTTTTTAATTTTTTTTTATTGGTTGTTCAAAACATTATAAAGCTCTTCACATATCATATTTCATACATTAGATTCAAGTTGGTTATGAACTCCCAATTTTACCCCAAATACAGATTGCAGAATCACATCGGTTACACATCCACATTTTTACATAATGCCCTATTAGTAACTGTTGTATTCTGCTACCTTTCCTATCCTCTACCATCCCACCTCCCTCCCCTCCCATCTTGTCTCTCTACCCCATCCACTGTAATTCATATCTCTCCTTGTTTATTTTCCCATTCCCCTCACAACCTCTTATATGTAATTTTGTATAACAATGAGGGTCTCCCTCCATTACCATGCAATTTCCCTTTTCTCTCCCTTTCCATCCCACCTCATGTATCTGTTTAATGTTAATCTTTTCTTCCTGCTCTTCCTCCCTGCTCTGTTCTTAGTTGCTCTCATTATATCAAAGAAGACATTTGGTATTTGTTTTTTAGGGATTGGCTAGCTTCACTAAGCATAATCTGCTCCAGTGCCATCCATTTCCCTGCAAATTCTATGATTTTGTCATTTTTTAGTGCTGCGTAATACTCCATGGTGTATAAATGCCACATTTTTTTTATCCATTCATCTATTGAAGGGCATCCGGGTTGGTTCCACAGTCTAGCAACTGTGAACTGTGCTGCTATGAACATCGATGTAGCAGTATCCCTGTAGTACGCTCTTTTAAGGTCTTCAGGGAAAAGTCCAAGAAGGGCAATAGCTGGGTCAAATGGTGGTTCCATTCCCAGCTTTCCCAGGAGTCTCCATACTGTTTTCCAGATTGGCCGCACCAGTTTGCAGTCCCACCAGCAATGTACAAGAGTACCCTTTTCCCCACATCCTCTCCAGCACTTGTTGTTGTTTGACTTCATAATGGCTGCCAATCTTACTGGAGTGAGATGGTATCTTAGGGTGGTTTTGATTTGCATTTCTCTGACTGCTAGAGATGGTGAGCATTTTTTCATGTACTTGTTGATTGATTGTATGTCCTCCTCTGCGAAGTGTCTGTTCAGGTCTTTGGCCCATTTGTTGATTGGGTTATTTGTTTTCTTATTGTTTAATTTTTTGAGTTCTTTGTATACTCTGGATATTAGGGCTCTATCTGAAGTGTGAGGAGTAAAAATTTGTTCCCATGATGTAGGCTCCCTATTTACCTCTTTTATTGTTTCTCTTGCTGAGAGAAAACTTTTCAGTTTAAGTAAGTCCCATTTGTTGATTTTTGTTATCAACTTTTGTGCTATGGGTGTCCTATTAAGGAATTTGGAGCCCGACCCTACAATATGTAGATCGGAGCCAACTTTTTCTTCTATCAGACGCAGAGTCTCTGATTTGATATCTAGCTCCTTGATCCACTTTGAGTTAACTTTTGTGCATGGCGAGAGGAGGGGATTCAGTTTCATTTTGTTGCATATGGATTTCCAGTTTTCCCAGCACCATTTGTTGAAGATGCTATCCTCCCTCCATTGCATGCTTTTAGCTCCTTTATCAAATATAAGATAGTTGTAGCTTTGTGGATTAGTCTCTGTGTCCTCTATTCTGTACCATTGGTCCACCCTCCTGTTTTGGTACCAGTACCATGCTGTTTTTGTTACTATTGCTCTGTAATATAGTTTTAAGTCTGGTATCGCTATACCGCCTGATTCACACTTCCTGCTTAGAATTGCTTTTGCTATTCTGGGTCTTTTATTTTTCCATATGAATTTCATGATTGCTTTATCCATTTCTACAAGAAATGCCGTTGGGATTTTGATTGGCATTGCATTAAACCTATAGAGAACTTTTGGTAATATCGCCATTTTGATGATGTTAGTTCTGCCTATCCATGAACAGGGTATATTTTTCCATCTTCTAAGATCTTCTTCTACTTCTCTTTTTAGGGTTTTGTAGTTTTCATTATATAAATCTTTCACCTCTCTTGTTAGGTTGATTCCCAAGTATTTTATTTTTTTTGAGGATATTGTGAATGGAGTGTTTTTCCTCATTTCCGTTTCAGAAGTTTTGTCGCTGATATACAGAAATGCCTTTGATTTATGCGTGTTGATTTTATATCCTGCCACTTTGCTGAATTCATTTATTAGTTCTAGTAGTTTTTTTGTAGACCCTTTTGGGTCTTCTAGGTATAGAATCATGTCATCTGCAAATAGTGATAATTTAAGTTCTTCCTTTCCTATTTTTATGCCTTTAATTTCTTTCGTCTGTCTAATTGCTCTGGCCAGTGTTTCGAGAACTATATTGAATAGAAGTGGTGATAGAGGGCATCCCTGTCTTGTTCCAGATTTTAGGGGGAATGCCTTCAATTTTTCTCCATTGAGAATGATGCTAGCCTGAGGCTTAGCATAGATAGCTTTTACAATGTCGAGGTAAGTTCCTGTTATCCCTAGTTTTTCTAATGTTTTGAACATAAAGGGATGCTGTACTTTGTCGAATGCTTTTTCTGCGTCTATTGAGATGATCATATGGTTCTTATTTTTAAGTCTATTGATGTGGTGAATAACATTTTTTGATTTCCGTATATTGAACCATCCTTGCATCCCAGGGATGAATCCAACTTGATCATGGTGCACAATTTTTTTGATGTGCCTTTGTATCCGGTTCGCCAGAATTTTATTGAGGATTTTTGCATCTATGTTCATCAGAGATATTGGTCTGTAGTTTTCTTTCTTTGAGGTGTCTTTGTCTGGTTTCGGAATCAGGGTGATGTTGGCCTCATAGAATGAATTTGGCAGAGCTCCTTCTTTTTCTATTTCCTGAAATAACTTGAAAAGTATTGGTATTAATTCTTCCTTAAAGGTTTTGTAAAACTCCGCTGTATACCCATCCGGTCCTGGGCTTTTCTTGGTTGGAAGTCTTTTGATTGCTTCTTCTATTTCATCTATTGTTATTGGTCTGTTTAAGTTGTGAGTATCCTCCTGACTCAGTCTGGGCAAATCATATGACTTAAGGAATTTATCAATGTCTTCACTATCTTCTATTTTATTGGAATATAGGTTTTCAAAATAATTTCTAATTGTCTTCTGTATTTCTGTAGTGTCTGTTGTGATATTGCCTTTTTCATCCCGTATGTTAGTGATTTGAGTTCTCTCTCTTCTTCTCTTCGTTAGCATGGCTAAGGGTCTGTCGATCTTATTTATTTTTTCAAAGAACCAACTTTTAGTTTTGTTAATTTTTTCAATAGTTTCTTTTGTTTCAATTTCATTGATTTCCGCTCTGATTTTAATTATTTCTTGCCTTCTGCTACATTTGCTGTTGTTTTGCTCTTCCTTTTCTAGTGCTTTGAGATGAAGTGTGAGCTCATTTATTTGTTGGTTTTTCCTTTTTTTGAGGAATGACCTCCAAGCGATGAATTTCCCTCTTAAAACTGCTTTCATTGTGTCCCATAGATTCCGATATGTTGTGTCTGTATTTTCATTTATCTCTAAGAATTTTTTGATTTCTTCCTTTATGTCTTCTGTAACCCATTGATCATTCAGTAACATATTGTTCATTTTCCATGTGATGTAGGATTTTTCCTTCCGTCTTTTATCATTGATTTCCAGTTTCATTCCATTATGATCAGATAAAATGCATGGTATTATCTCCACCCCTGTATATTTACTGAGGGTTGCCCTATGGCATAATATATGGTCTATTTTTGAGGAGGATCCATGTGCTGCTGAGAAAAAAGTATATCCACTTGATGATGGTTGATATATTCTATATATGTCAGTTAAGTCTAGGTTGTTGATTGTGATATTGAGTTCTATAGTTTCTTTATTCAGCTTTTGTTTGGAGGATCTGTCCAATTGTGAGAGAGGTGTGTTGAAGTCACCCATAATTATTGTGTTGTGGTCTATTTGATTCTTGAACTTGAGGAGAATTTGTTTTATGAACGTCGCAGCACCATTATTTGGTGCATAAATATTGATAATTGTTATGTCTTGTTGGTAAATGGTTCCTTTTAACAGTATATAATGTCCTTCCTTATCCCTTTTGATTAATTTAGTCTTGAAGTCAATTTTATTCGATATGAGGATGGCCACCCCTGCTTGCTTACGAGGACCGTGTGCATGGTATATTTTTTCCCAACCTTTCACCTTCAGCCTGTGTATGTCTTTTCCAATCAGATGTGTCTCCTGGAGGCAGCATATTGTTGGATTTGTTTTTTTAATCCATGTTACCAGCCTATGTCGCTTTATTGGAGAGTTTAAGCCATTAATGTTTAGAGTTACTATTGATATATGGTTTGTACTTCCAGCCATGTTTGATTATTTATCTTCTTTTTTTTTTTTTTAATTTAGTTTGTTTCTCCATGGTTAGCTTTCCCCCCGCCCTCTGTCTTTATAGAGGCACTTCCCACTGATGGTTTTGGTTATTGTTTTTCATTTCTTCCTCGTGTAGTGTTTTGCTCAAGATGCTTTGCAATGCTGGTTTTCTGGCTGCAAATTCTTTTAGCTTTTGTTTATCATGAAAGATTTTTATTTCGTTATCATACCTGAAGCTTAATTTTGCTGGATACAGAATTCTTGGTTGGCATCCATTGTCTTTCAGTGTTTGAAATACGTTGTTCCAGGATCTTCTCGCTTTCAGTGTCTGTGATGAAAAATCCGTTGTTAACCTTATTGGTTTACCCCTGAATGTAATCTGCCTCCTTTCTCTTGTAGCTTTTAGTATTTTCTCTTTGTTCTGTATATTGGATATCTTCATAACAATGTGTCTTGGCGTTGGTCTACTGTGATTTTGTGTGCTCGGTGTCCTGTATGCATCTACAATTTGTATATCCGTTTCCTTTTTTATTTCTGGAAAGTTTTCTGTAATTATTTCTTTCAGCAAGTTACTCATTCCCTTGGTTTGAATCTCTGTACCTTCTTCTATCCCGATGACTCGTAGGTTTGGTTTCTTTATGTTATCCCATATCTCTTGGATGTTTTTCTCGTGGTTTTTAACCAGCCTTTCTGAGTTGGCTAGGCTCTTTTCAAGATGATATATTTTGTCTTCATTATCTGATGTTCTGGCTTCTACTTGCTCCACTCTGTTAGTGATACTCTCAATTGAGTTTTTAATTTGGTTTATCGTTTCCTTCATTTCTAGAATTATTGTTTGGTTTTTTTTTATAATCTCAATCTCCTGATAAAGATGCTTAACTTCTTCTTTTATCTGTCTATGTAATTCATTTTCAAAGTGTTCTTTCACTGTTTGGATTTGCTGTCTCGTATCTTCTTTAAGGTTCCATTCCATCTGTCTAAGGTATTCCTTGAGTTCTTTATATGACCATTTTTCTGCTGACTCTAGGTCCTCCTGAATATTTAGGCTGTCCTTCATTGTTTGTACTCCTTTTCTTCCTTGCTTTTTTATGCTGCTCATGTTACTTCTTGTTCTGTTTGACTGCTGAGTTACTGTTTACTCTTATAGATTTATTTGATGCTTGAGAGGAAAGATATTAGAAGGGAAGGGAAGAAGTCACTAAAGAGAATGAGAGTAGGCAGGTAGAATTCAAGGAAGGGGGAATAAGAAGATTGAAAAGACAAAAGAAACAAGAATAACAAAGATTAGATAATAAAGAAAGAAAGAAAAGACGAAAAAAAAATTTTAACAAAAATAATAGTGATAATAAAAAATGAAAATTAAAATTAAAAATAATAATAATAATAATAAAATAAAATAAAATTAAAAAAAATAGAAACATTGAAAAAAAATTAAAGAACAACAACAAATAAAAATTGAAAATGAAAGAAAAAGAAGAAAGAAAAAAAAAAAAGAAAAAGAAAAGAAAAAAAAATGATAATAATAATAATAATAAATGCAGTCCTAGAGTTCTATTAACTTCTCTTCCAGTAGGTGGAGCTGTGCCCACTGGGCCAAGCTTCTCCTCTCAATAGGTGGGAACCATTCACTGTGCAGCAGCTCTTTCTCCTAGACTGGGCGGGTCTCCAATCCTGAGTGTCTAGGGCCTTGTCTTGTGTTTCCTCAAGCCAGGCCGTGCTCACCTGTGGCGCTCACCACAATACTGTCTACACGCCAGGTCTGCTGCTCCTGGGAGCCCTGTTTTCATGAACACCTGGGCTCACTCTCCCTGTTTGCCTCCCTCAGACCCTAAGTTTGTAGAGCTTGGGGCTGAGATCCCCCAGCGAATTTGCTTGCCCTCCTGTAGCCACGCCCCCGGTAGCTGGTGCAAGAGACCTCAGTTGTCAGCACTGGTGGGAGCGGTAGCCGGGAGTTCCGCGCCGCGAGTCCTGCGCCACTCCTGGTTCCCTCGGTCTGGTTATTGCGTTCACAGGAGAGCTGGGAGTGGCCCTTAAGGTTTCCCCCGCTGTGTGGAGAGAGATGGCTAGGGGATTACACACCTGTCGCGCTGGTTTCACTGCAGTTTTTTTCCTTAGCTTACAGTACAGGAGATTCAAGAATCTGGTATTGGCATCTGCTTGACTCTAGTGAAAGTCTCATGGTGGATGATATCACAGTGGCAGGAGCATGTGAAAGAGTGGTGAGTGGAACATGCAGAAGAGAGATTCAGGAGAGGTGCCAGGCTTACTTACAACAATTTGCTCTCAAGGGACTTTCTTAGAGTATGAGAGGATACTCCTGTGAGAAAAACATTAATCTTCCTTAAAGACCTAATCATTTCTCACTAGACCCATCTCTTGAAGGCTCTGTTGCCTCTAAACATTGTCACTCTGAGGAGTGACCCAGTGTCCAACACATGAACCTTTGTGGAATACTCAAACCATACCAAACTACAGTAGTAATGCTTCTCATGTTTTTTTTTTTCCAAAATAATTGACAAATTCAGAGAGATTCAATGGAATACATATGGAAATGTATGTTTCCAAACATATTTTTCTTCCTCTTCTCTAGTAAATGAATATTAATTCATCTCATAACCCAATATTATTGTTATACTGTTGTGTAAAAGGAACAATTTTTAAAAATTTTTTCAGTCTTTTTCTAGAGAGGGTACATACTGAATTAGGGACCTTTGTTAAGGTCCTGTGTATGTGTGTGTCAGATAATATGAACTAATATTTACCACATTTCATGTTTACTGCTCCTCTTCCTTCTATCCATTATCCTTTCCCAATGATTTGGCAACAGATTTTTCTATGTGACCTGCCATTTGCTACAGGATGATACTGTCTTCAAAGAAGTAAACCGTGCTGCTGAATGGACTTTGAAACATGGAAGACATGATAATCTAAAATCCAAAGCATTTTGATTTAAAAGAACCAAGCATGGAGCAGGGGTTGTAGCTCCGTGGTAAAGTGCTTGCCTAGCACATGTAAAACACTGCATTTGATCTTTAGAATCACAAAAAAATTTTAAAAAATAAATAATAAATAAAGATAAATAAAGATAAAGATATTGTGTCCATCTACAATTAATAATATTCAAAAAATGAAAGGAACAAGTATGGTTGATAGAGAAAAAAATTCTTATAATTCTAATATATGTGCTTGTATGAGAGAGAGAGAGAGAGAGAGAGAGAGAGAGAGAGAAAACCAAAGTTAAAAATATAAGTTTGGATCATTTGACATGAAATGCCTTTTCTAAGGGGGGAGTAGGGAAGGAAGGGTGAGAGAATATGAGACTATTATGTAGTTTTCTTAGTTGTACTGTTCTGAAAACTCTCATAGGGATGGACTCTGGTAGTAGATTAGCAATTGTGGTGGGAGTACTCAGGGAAGCCTACATAGCCCAGATGTAGCTCAAACATGGTTACGAAAGCAGTTAAGTCTTGCAGAGCCCTCAAAAGGGGGTTGGAAAAATGCTGGTGGAACCAGTTTTAAAGATAAAAGGAAGATGTTATAAATTTGAATTATGCACTAAACACAATTAAAATTAAAGGAATCTTTGTAACTCCTATGATTCCCCCCCTTCTCTCATGTGTGCACATGATGATTTTGCAACCAGAAAATCTTGGAAGAAAACATATATCCACTGGGGATTTTTCTCATTAAATGCTATGTATTGTGCAATGTGATCCTTCCTGTTTTTATAAATTATCAGTAAAACTCAAAACAAAAAGATAAATGAAAACAAATAACAACGATATGTCTCATATGATTGGAATTCTTGTGAAAGCCAGTCAAGGTGTCAAATTATATGCTTAGTTTTATAGGAGACCAAAATATCGTCACACTGTACAAAGTTCTTCCCTGTCCTATGTAGCCAATAAGTGAGATCTAAAAAGATATATGTGACAAAATTCAATATAGAAATTGTGCTTCAAAAGTCTTTGTACTTCTCTGAATCCTTATCTGTAAAATGAGGATGAAGATTTTTAACTGTATAGTTGCTTAAATGATTAGAGATAATATATTTAGCATAGGTAACATAATGTCTGGCACAGAAACCCTTTAAAAATAGTGACAAAGTGGGCCAGAGATGTAGCTCAGTTGTAGAGCATGTCCTTAGCATGTGTGCAGCTTTGGGTTCTATCCCCAGCACCATCACCAAAAAAGAGGAGGAGGAGGAGGAGAGAAGTGTTGGCAATTACAATAATATTAATGTCTCACTGCCTTTAGTTTTGAAAATGATATATATTTGAAATTAGACATTGTTCTTCCATTTGAAAATTCTAACCTATATATTATAAAGGAACAAGTTTAAGTCTGCCTTTGTCAGTGTCTTCTTTATTTATATGTAAATTTTTAATGAACCACATGCTAATTCACATTATTAACTACATTGAGGAGGGCTAATTTTATCACCTAGCAATTATAAAGATACCCAGAATATATATTTTATTATATAAAATATCTTTTTTAAATTGATTTTATTTTTTTAAATACAAGCCAGCGGAATGCATTACAATTCTTATTACACATATAGAGCACAATTTTTCATATATTTGTATATAAAGTATGTTCACACCAATTCATATCTTTCTACGTGTACTTTGTTGTTGTTGTTGTTGTTGTTTGCATTACAATTATTATTACACATATATACCACAATTTTTCATATATCTTTAATGAAGAAATTCATTCACACTTGTGTTTATTTAGATACAGCTGCAAACACCTTTTCCCTGTTCTTCAAGCATACCCTGACTTTTCTGATTTAATCTCTTTTAAAGATTTCTTCAAGCCTACTGAGCAGAAGGAAAAGTTCCTTCCTTTGCATGTTAATAACAATGCATTTATTCATTTGTAATGGCATTTATTACCTACTATCTGGCATTAAAAACATTTATATAACTCTTCTTTCAAATAATATATCCATATCTTATGCATCTTTCTACAGTCTTGTAGTGTCTTGTACATGATGAGTCTACTGGATATTTGTTTTAAATCTGATAAATTTCCATACATTTCTCACTTGCATATTCAAAGAAATAGTGCAAATGTACTTTAAATAAACTGACCTTAAGATTAAAGCAACAAGGCAGACTCTGCTGCCGCTGTCGCAGATGCCACTGCTGTGCCCAGAGGTGTCTTCTCTTGGCACAGTCTCAGGTACCTCGGATAGGAATTCCAACACTACCTCGGTGGTCGCTGCCACAGAACCAGAAGTCTCCTGTCAATCAACCGCCGCCTGCATCACTACTGCCATTGCTGCCTCTGATTCTGTTGCTGCCAGCCTGAGATTGCCTCAAGGTCTTTTTCTGGGTGCTGCTGCAAAAGAAACCACTGCCCTGGATGCAACTGAAGCTGGCACTGCTGCGGACCCCTAGAGATTGCCTTGTGACACTGCCCCCCACAGCTGCAGTTGCAGCTACTGCTGCAGCCTTTGATACTGCTGACCTAATGGCTGCCTCCTACCAACAACCACCACCACTACCATTGCTACCACAGCATAGAGGACTGCTTGGGAGGAAACTCTAGGTTTGGTAGCACGTGGCTGCCCCCATTTGGGGACACCAGCCAGGGCCTGGGGCCTGGGTGCCAGCAGGTTTACCACCACAAGAACCTCTGTCTGGGGACTCCATCCGGGACTGGCAGGTCCAGTGTAGGGGGGCCTTAAGTTTGTAGGAGCCTGGGGTCTTCCTGCTGAGAGTGCTGGTGGCCCTTATCTTGCTGCTGCATCTTCGGGTTGCTCCTTTGCATAAGTGTATCCCTGGTGGTCTCTCTGCAAGTAGGAGCAGTACTGAGATCTTGGAACTGCAGCATGGCCAAGCCTGAGATATATGAAGCCCAGACTGGTGGGATAGAGACTGGGTTTGCGAGGGCTGATCTGGGTTTGGTGATCCTGAGAGATGTCAGAGACAGGACTGAGAAACTGTTGAACACTGACAGAGGTAGTTCGACTTTACAGCAAGATTTATTTTATTTTTTGATTCACTAATCTCTCTACCATATTTGGAACAGCATGTTTTTATGCATCAGTGTGTGGAGGACAATGATATATGAATGGTGTTTTGCATTTTTATTGTATTCTTATGTCTTTAATTTTTTCTCTTTGTATCCTTTTATTTATTTATTTTTTTTAGTTGTAGCTGGTACAATATCTTTATTTATTTTTATGTGGTGCTGAGGATCGAACCCAGTACCTCACACATGCAAGGCAAGTGCTCTACCACTGAGCTACAGTCCCAGCCCCATTGTTTGTATTCTTCCTCATTTCTATTGTCTTGGATTTTCTTTCTAACTTTTCTCCAACAGCCAATCTCTGTAGGATCCTCTTTCACTCTTCCTGTGAATTTTTACTTCTAGCTTCTCTCCTCCTCCCTCACAAATATTGCATACTATACTACCTCTATTGTCTCTTCCACCATTTGAAATTGTAAATCATTTTGTCAAATGTGCTATTTGTACTGTAGATAGGTATTGAACTCATCATTTTGGTTTAAGGAGAAAAGGCAGTAGACACCTTAGTGGGAATTATTAGGTTTAAGGCTATATATTGTGTACACTGGGTGCTGTTGATATTGGTCTCACCAGTAAAGGCAAAGTGCTGAAAATCTTTAGAGACACTATAGATCTGTAGGGTAGAACTTATCCTGCCTTAGATCCATACTTTTAGATGGGAAAACACACTAACAACATGAACAAAAAAAACAAGGGAATAAAGTGCTCCAAACAAACCAAGATGCTTCAACACCAGAAACCACTGATAACACAATAGAAGAAATGTCAAAGAAGGAGTTAAGATTGTATATAGTTAAATTGATATGTGAAGTAAAGGATAGTATAAAGAGTGAAATCAAAGAAAAAATACAGGAAGTGAAAGACCACTTAAATAAAAGAGTAGAGATTGTGAAAAAAAAACTAAGCAGAAGTCTTTGAAATGAAGGAATCATTAAACCAAATTATAAATTCAATAGAAAGCATCACCAACAGACTAGACCACTTGGAAAACAGAACTTCAGACAATGAAGACAAAATAAATAATCTTGAAAGTAGAGTTGACCATGTAGAGAAGATGGTAAAAAACCATGAACAGAGCATCCAAGAATTATGGGATAACATGAAAATACCAAATTTAAGAGCTATCGGAATAGATGAAGGAGCAGAGAGATACAAACCAAAGGAATGCACAGTCTTGTCAATTATATAATAGCAGAAAATTTTCCAAAATTAAAGAATGGAATGGAAAATCAAATACAAGAGGCATACAGGACCCCAAATGTATAAAATACAGCACATCCAAACCAAGACACATGATACTGAGAATGTGAATAAAGATAAAACCTTAAAGGCTGTGAGAGGCAAAAAAAAAATCAAATTACATATAGGGGGAAACCAATTCTGCTGCTGAGAAGAAGCTTTTGCTTGTTGATGGATGAAATGTTCTATATGTGGGGCTGGAGTTGTGGTTCAATGGTAGAGAATTTGCCTGGCATGTGTGAGGCACTGGGTTCGATTCTCAGTACCACATATAAATAAATAAATAAATAAAGGCTCATTGACAACTAAATATATTTTTTAAAAAGTAATATTCTATATATGTCTATTAAGTCTAAATTATTGATTGTATTATTTATTTCTATAGTTTCCTTATTTAGTTTTTGTTTGGAAGATTGGTTCAGTAGTGAGAGAGGTGTGTTAAAGTCACCCAGTATTATTGAATTGTTGTCTATTTGACTCTTGAAATTGAGAAGGGTTTGTTTGATGTATGTGGATGCTCCATTATTTTGGGCATAAATATTTATAATTGTTATGTCCTGCTTATATATAGTTGCTTTAAGAAGTAAGAAATGTCCTTCTTTGTCTCTTCTGATTAACTTTGGTTTGAAGTCTACTATATCTGAGATGAGGATGGAAACACCTGCATGGTATTGGCACCGAAATAGACTTGTAGATGAATGGTACAGAATAGAGGACACAGAGACAAACCCACATAAATACGGTTATCTGGACAAGGGTGCCAAAAATATTCACTGGAGAAAAGATAGCCTATTCAACAAATGGTGCTGGCAAAACTAGAAATCCATATGTAGCAAAATGAAATTAAACCTCTATCTCTCACCCTGCACAAAAGTCAACTCTAAATGGAGCAAAGATTTAGGAACTAGAAAAGAGACCTGTGACTAATAGAAGAAAAAATAGGCCCAAATCTTCACCACATCGGCCTAGGATCTGACTTCCTTAACAAGATTCCTAACGCGCAAGAACTAAAATCAAGAATCAATAAATGGGATGGATTCAAATTAAAAAGCTTCTTCTCAGCAAAGGAAACAATAACATAAGGAGAGATCCTACAGATAGGGAGAAAATCTTTACCACATGCACCTCTGATAAAGCATTAATCTCTAGGATATATAAAGAACTCAAAAAACTTAATAACAAATAAATAATAAAGAACAAATAAATAACCAAATCAATAAATAGGCTAAGGAACTGAACAGATACTTCACAGATGAAGAAATACAATTGATCAACAAATATATTCAAAAGTGTTCAATATTTCTAGGAATTAGAGAAATGCAAATCAAAACTACTCTAAGATTTCATTTCACTCCTGTTAGAATGGCAATCATCAAGAATACAGGCAACAATAAATGTTGGCAAGAATGTGGTGAAAAAGGTACAGGCATACATTGCTGGTGGAACTGCAAATTGGTGCAACAATTATGGAAAGCAGTATGGAGATTCCTCAGAAAATTGGGATTTGAACCATCATTTGACCCAGCTATCCCATTCCTTGGTTTATACCCAAAGGACTTAAAATCAACATACTATAACGACACAGCCACATCAATGTTTATAGCAGCTCAATTCACAATAGCTAGACTATGGAACCAGCCTCAGTGTTCCTCAATAGATGACTGGATAAGTAAAATGTGGTATATATACTCAATGGAATATTACTCAGCTTTAAAGAAGAGTAAAATTATGTCATTTGCCAGTAAATGGTTGGAGTTGGAGAATATCATGCTAAGTGAAATAAGCCAATCCCACAAAACCAAAGGCTGAATGCTTTCTCTAATATGTGGATGCTAATTCACAATAAGGGGGGGCACTAAGGAAGAATAGTGTTACCTTAGATTAGGTAGAGGGAAGTGATGGGAGGGGAGGGCATATGGGGATAGGAAAGATAATAGAATGAAACAGACATTATTAGTTTATGTGTATATGTATGTCTACATGACCAATAGTATTCTGCAACATGTGCACTCAGAAAAATGAAAAATTATATCCCATGTATGTATGATATATCGAAATGAATAAATGCATTCTACTCTCATGTATAACTAATTACAAATAAAAAAAATTAAAAAGATTAAAGCTACAGCAACAACAAAAATCCTCAAACATTTGTTTTATCCTAAACCTCAGGATATTAGTTTGAAAACCTGCTATTATCTTCAGACACTTAATCACTAGGGGAGTACAAACCAAAACCACAATGAGATGCTGTTACACAGCAACTCTGATGGCTAGTATTAAACAGTCAGAGATGGACAAATCTGAACTGCCAGTGAGAATGTAAAACAAGGTGCATTTGCTTAGGAAAATATCCTGGCAGCTTCTCAAGCTGTTGAACATAGAGTTTAGTTGCCACATGACCATCAATCTATTCCCTAATGGAAATAAAAACAAAATGACTACTCAAAATTTTGTACAACAATGTTTACAATGGCACTATTTATTAGAGCCAAAATATCGAAACAACTCAAATGCACACCAGCTGATAAGCAAGATAAGCAAACCGCGGTAAATCCACACAGTGAAATATTTTGAGCCATAAAAATTATTGACACAGCCATGTATAGTGGCGCACACCATGTAATCCCAGGTGTTTGGGAGGCTGAGGCAGGAGGATTACAAGTTCAAAGCCCGCCTTAGCAAGTTAGTGAAGCCCTAAGCAACTCAGTGATATCCTGTCTCTAAATAAAATACAGAAAAGGGCTGAGAATGTGGCTCAGTGGTTAAGTGTCCCCAAGTTCAATCCCCAGTACCAAATATATGTGTATACACACACACACACACTCTCTCTCTCTCTCTCTCTCTCTCTCTCTATATATATATATATATATATATATATATATATATATATATATATTATTTTGCCAGTGGCAAAAGAGCACATATTATATTATTCTATTTATATGAAATGTCCAGAATAGGGGAATCTATAGAGACAGAGAATAGACTAGTAGTTACCAGGGCTAGTGGCGGGCACTGAGAGGAGAAATGAGGTGATAGCAAAGGGAATGAAGCTTCTTTCTGGGGTGCAAACATTCTAAAACTGGGTTAATGGCTGCACAAGTTGGAATGTATTAAAAAACATGAATTGTACTCTTAAATAGGTAAATTATATCTCAATAAAGCTAGTAAAACAAATTCTGCTTTATCCTAAACCCTAGGGACATTAGCTTGAAAGCCTGCTATTATTCCTAAACAACTATTGATTCTTATAATAATGCAAATTAAATAGAGTAATAAAGTAATGTGTAAGTAAAATTTAAGTATGCATCCCTAGTCACTTTGCTGGATTTGTTATCCCAATTTACTTTCTTACTGCTTGGTACCCCTTATTTTATTTATTTATTTATTTATTTGGTACTGGGAATTGAACTCAGGGGCACTCAACCACTGAGCCACATCCTCAGCCCTATTTTGTATTTTATTTAGAGACAGGGTCTCACTGAGTTGTCTTAGTGCCACACTAAGTTGCTGAGGCTGGCTTTGAACTTGTGATCCTCCTGCATCAGCCTCCTGAGCCGCTGGGATTATAGATGTGCCCTACCATGCCCAGTTCCCTTATTTTTTCTGTACTATATGGGTTTCTTGTCATCTCAAAACCTGTCACATTAAAATGTCTACTGGTAAGTAATAGGAAATTACTACTTTATTATCACAGTAAGGAATCGGAAGCCAGGATCCTTGCTTTGTGTTGCGTAGGTTGTGTAGCCTATATACTGCACAACTCCAGGGGATAGCATTTACATAGACTATGAATGGTACATCTTACAGCAAGGCAATGTGGTAATCTTGATCACATCTGCTTTGTTGTTATTGCCATTTTCTAACTACTTAGGATCATTCACTGCTCACTTATTCTCCCATCCACCTCCAAATATATTGATTAGCTTGATTATTGTATTGATGAGTCTCTTGTATTTATTCTCATTCCATTCCTACTGCCATTACAGTAGCTTATTCACTTCGCTTCATCACTTACTTTCCCCAAAAATTATTGTAGTAGCCTCCCAGCTGATATTTCTTGCTGTCACTTTTTTCTTCTAAAGGTATAATAATGTCTTTCCTGTATAAAACCTCTCAGTGCTTCCACTTGCTTATTCCCCAAATTCTTAGGTTATCATCCAAGACTCCTCATGATCTCCCAGCAACCTACTTGCAAAGCTCATCTTTGAGCAATTCTTTCCCCATGTTCTATACTGCAACCACATTGTTCTATTCTCTGTTCCTCAAACCCATCAACATACATTTATGCTTTCATAAATCGGATCAAATTTCCCTTCTTGTTTATAATGCCCTTTCTATTAATTTCTGTTTAAATTCTACTCTTTCCTTTTAGTCAAACCCAAATGTCTTCATCTCCTAGATGCCTTCTCCTTTATCTTAGCAGAGTGAGTAGGTATTTATTCTATAGTGCCATACTAATTTCTCTTTATTTTTCTTATCATACTCATTTTATGGATAGAATTATTAAACATCCCTGTGTAGGTGTCCATATTTTCACCATCAGTTCTCTGATTCTTCTTCACATATAATAGGTTCTTGAAAATGTTCAGTGAATGATAGGAGAAAGAAATATAGCACATGAGATTGGGAAAAGATGAGAAGCAGAAGAAAAGAAAGAGCTGTATGAAAACACTACAAAATTTGTTTAAAAATATTGCAAAAGAAGCTGATGGTTTACTATAATTTAGACACTTTCTACCAGAAATAAGAAAAGCTATGAGTTTGTATCATAGGAAAAAAAAGATTGATAATTGAAGGATCACATTAAAATATATATAGTTTGTAGAACTGTTTGAAGTTTCTGTATTAGAGTTCTGCACAGAAACCAAACTGATAAGAAATTTCTTAGTTATTAATCTATTATAAGATGGTATTGGACTATACAATTAAGGAAAGTAACTCCCACTATCTGCTGTTTGTAAACTGGAGACCCACGAAAGTCAGTGGTGTTATTCAAATGTTGGATACAGTAAATCCTAGAAAAAATGTTTAATCAGATATCTAGGCATAACACAATCCAGTCAAGTTAACACCTAAGCTCAACCATCACAGTTTCTCAAACAGGAAAAAAGAAGGTTTATAACAAAAAGTATAATACAGGCATATATGCACGTGTGAAATTGGGGATACATAAAGAATAATAACTGAAATTCTAAACTAAATATTGTTATTTTCTTTATCCTTTTAGTTGTGGCAAATGCAAAGTTAGGATCATTTTGTATCCGTGTTTGTACTTCTCTCAACTATAATATGTAAGATATTTATAATATTTCCTACATTATTCAGGTCTGAACTAACATAACATTATTTCTTATTCCTAAGTATAATGGAGCCAGGCAGTTTACAAAGGAAAAGTAACAAACAATTTACAATCTTATTTACAATGGATGTTCTCCCTTGGTGATCTTAAATTATGTTCATTAGATTATATGCAAAATTCCATCAACATTACATTTTAGCAAGTCAAACCATGCCACCAATCTAAAATCTGCTAAGATCTGTCATTTTATTGAAGTAAAGTTTACTTCCAGTTTAATTAAATAAAAATATTATTTTAGTTAACTAACAAATACATTTCTACCAAAATTATGTGAGATATATATATATATATATATATATATATATATATATATATATATATTATATATTTAAGTATTTCAGATTCTTTTAGGAGAAATATTACTTGGTATGTAGGACTTCTCATCTCTCTCAATTTCATCACTATTTAACATCAATGGCAAAACTCAAAGCAATCATTTAGTAGGTCAGAATGCCTAGAAGCATCCAGGCATAAATATATGGAAAATCATCCATGTATGTGTGAAAATGTACTTTGTGGGGGCAGGATTTCCAGCTGAGAAAATCTGACAGATTATTAATCCTAACCTCATGTCATTCTAAAATAAGGGCATCTGCGCCTAAGATGTAAGTTATTGTAAAAGGAAAAACAAACACACAAACTCTCATTTCCAGGGATTTAAAAAAGTCATCTGTGAGCCAACCTGGAACACATGAAATATCTCAAAATAAGATAAAAATAAGGACTTTACTTTATATATTCATTAACTGGTCTCAAAACCAAAAAAAAAAAAAATTTAACTGAATGTTCATCAATTTTGTTTGAAAAATGTTATGTTCCTGGAATTGTGATAGATGCTGCAGTGTAATTGGTGAGAAAAATATAAGTTGTGTTCTCTAGGAGCTTTCAGTCGGGCAAGTGTTATAAGTGAAGTCAGAACCAACTATAATTTAAGCCTGAATTCAGTAAGTGTTCCCAAAAATGGTCTAAAAATGCATTGTGATATCAGGGAGCATACCCTTTTATGCAACATTATTTCTTTTGGGGTAATACTTTATGCCAATTTATAGTTCTGAAGCTTCTGTTAATTATGTCATATCATCCCCACTTCAACCCTACCCCCAAGTGACCATGTGACCTGACTTAGCAAATCAGACTATCCTGTCCTGTGCCACAGTGATTGGTTATAAGTGAGCACATTACCCTAGTAGAATGTCCTGGATATTTTACTTTGTCCTTCCAGATCTACCATGTACCCCTTTTGACTCTGCTCTGATCTCTGGGAGGCTGAACTTGGAGTACTGAGAATAGAAACAGGGCCTTCAGAATGCCAGACAAACCATCTGCCACTGAGCTGCATCCCTACACCCGGGAGGTGACATGAATATTTCCATGAGTTTCTTTTCCCTCTGTCTTTTTGTTAAATTCAGCAAATGGGGTGCTTTGGAGATAATAAAAGAAGGGAAAGAAATAAGACTAGTGTATTTATTCCTCTGGATCTTTCCTTGTGAGTTTGTTGTGAACTACTTAATTCTGTCTACTAAAGTTATAGACACTGTCAGGTGGCTTTCTCCATATTGTTACCTTCTCTGGGTTCAGATAACTGTAGCTCTTATCCTTTTTGGTCTAAGAATGATAACAACTCTTTTTGTTGTTATTGTTGTTGTTATGGCTTAATTAATCTTTGTTGGTTTCCCTAAATCTTGCCAACAAATTGCCATGGTTGTGTGTCTCTTCAATTCTTTCAGGAACCCTGATGGAAAAAACAATCAGAGTCCTCCCTGGTGCATGGAACTGGAGAAAGAGAAGCTTTCTAGTTTTTGAATAGCAACCTGTAAGGATTTCAATGTGCATTTCCAGGAGCTATTTTCCATGTAAATTAGATGGACATTCTAGGAATAAAGCCAATGTCTTCACAAGGAAGCAGGACCATGAGATGGAATAGAGACAGAGTGTAAAAGAGCACAATGATGACGTTGTGCTTCATGACCCAGCCATGATTATGTCATCTATATTCCTGCCTCTCTTAGATATGAGAAGTAATAAATTCCTTTTTTTGCTTGAGATACTTTTGGTTTGGATTCTATCATTTGAAACTAGAATAGTCCTAATATAGAGTTTAAAAGGAAGAAGAGAAAACTTTCACTTTGGAAAATTAGTAAATATTGCATGAATCAAGCATCAACTAAGGGGGAGTTTGTATGAAGTTTGTGATTTTTACAGCTAAGATAGGAAAAAATACTTTTTTTCAGAGGAAACAATTTGAGAAAAAATATGGAGAAAAATTCAAACATTTAGGGTAAAGTGAATAGACCAGTTTTGCTGGACCATATGGTACAAACAGGGGAGTGTGTGAAATTGGGCCTCAACTTGATTTAAAACACTTGGAATGGGTTGAGGCATATATTTCTTGGGTGTAACCATGTCCATTCTCTCCATGAGACAGTAAAATTGAAATGTCATCTTAAGATAGTGCTTTTTTTGTTACAAATTATTTATTGCTAAATAAGATATCACCCTAAAACTTAGTGTCTTAAAATAATAAATATTTATTATCTCACAGTTTCTGTGGGTTAAGAGTTCTGAAGTAAGTTAGGGTATTTCATGAGTTTCAAGTCCAGATGTCAGCTGAGGCTGCATTCAGAAACCTTAACTGGGGCTGGACTATCTTCCAAGATGGATCACACAAATGACTATTAGAAGAAAGTCTTAGTTCCTTGCTGCATGAAGGTGGAAGATCTGGTCACATAGACCACTGCATAGAGTTCCTTAAGTGTTCTCATAAACCGGCAGCTGGCTTTGAGCGCAGCAAACAATACCAGAAATAGTAAGGTAGAAACTACAATGCCTTAAATGACGTGTCTTCTAAAGTTGCACTCCATTTTTTCCACAAGATCATACTTGTACATAGGTCAGCTGGTTTGATGTGGGAAGGGACTATGTATGGACATGAATGCCAAGATGAGGACCATTTTGGAAGCTCAGTGTTATAGTTTCTACTTTTCTAACTTGATGAAAAATTGTGATTTGTACACTACTATTAGGCAATTAAGATTGTGAGTGAAGTTTCAACATGAATGTGCTTTGTGTTTTCATATTTTTAATTGTTCTATAACATTACATGTGTTTCAATAATAGTCCTATAATATTTCTCACAGTGGTACTTTTTTTCTTTTCAAAACCAAGGGAGCACAAGATTCTCCTTTAGTTGACCCTTTATAATACCATGCTTATATTCAGACCATTGTCTGAATATAAGCATGCAGTAAGGAACTAAGGCTATCTTCCAATAGTCATAATTTTTTTTTCATAATGTTATGGAAAATTTGCTTTACTTGTTTTATTTTCAATCATTTCATGATGTGATACTAATAAAATACTAATACATCACTTTAAACTCTAAACTCCAAACTTAAAATAAAAAAAATATGGAGGGCCTTAAATTATGCCACAGAGCTATTGTAACAAAAACAGCACAGTATTGGCAACAAATCGGGCAAGACCAATGGAATGGAATAGAAGGCACAGAGACAAACCCACATAAATACATTTACCTCATACTTGACAAAGGCTCCATAAACATACATTGGAGAAAAAATAGCTTCTTCAACAAATGGTGCTGAGAAAACTAGAAATCCATATGTAGTAGAATGAAGTTTAACCCTTCTCAACCTGTACAAAACTCAACTCAAAGACCTATAAATTAGACAGAAATCACAAACATACTTGAAAAAAAATGTAGGCCCAACACTCTACCATGTTGGCTCAGGAACCAACTTGCTTAAAAAGACCTCTTAAGTGCAAGAAGTAAAATCAATAATCAACAAATGGTATGGCATCAAAATAAAAAGTTTCTTCACAGCAAAGGAAACAATCAAGAGTGTGAAGAGAGAGAGCCTACATACAGAATGGAAGAAAATCTTTGCCACCTGCATCTCAGTTAGGGAGTTAATTTCTAGGATATATAAAGAACTCAAAAAACTTAACACCAAAAAAATCAAATAATCCAATCAATAAACGAGCAAAGGAACTGAACAGACACTTCTTAAAAGAAGAAATATGAATGTTCAACAAGTATACGAAAAAATGTTTGATGTCTCTAGCAATTAGAGAGATACAAATTAAAACTACACTGAGATTTCATGTCACTCTAGGCAGAATGGCAATTATCTAGAATACAAATAACAATAAATGTTGGCAAAGATGTGTGGAAAAAGGTACCCTTATACATTGCTATGATAGAATAAATTGCTGCAACCACTTGGGAAGGCAATATGGAGATTCCTCAAAACAATAGGAATGGAACCATCATTTGACCCAGTTATCCCCCTCCTCAGTAAATATCTAAAGGTTTTAAAATCAACATAGTAGAGTGATGCAGCCACATCAATGTTTATAGAAGCTCAATTCACAATAACTAAGCTATGGAGCCAACCTAAGTACCCTAATAACAGATGACTGGTTAAAAAAATTGCGGTACATATACACAATGGAGTAGTATTACTCAGCCATTAAGATGAATGACTTTTCGACATTTGCCAGTAAATAAATGAATCTAGAAATTATCATGCTAAGATTAAAAAATCCAGTCCCCCAAAGACAAAGATTGAATGTTTTCTCTAGTTTGTGGAGCTAACCCACAGTAAGCAGGGAGGGGGGTCGGGAAAGGAATAGAAATTCAATAGATAAGACAAAGTGGAGTGAAGGGAAATTTGGAGGAATAGGAAAAGGAAAGACAGTGGAATGAATCTGACATAATTTTCCTGTCTACATATATGAATACACCACGTGAATCTCACCATCCTCTACATCCAAAAGAATGTTATCCTAATTAGAATAAGATATATTCTATGCTTGTATAATTATATAATTAAAATGGATTCCAGGGGCTAAGGCTGTGGCTCAGTGATAGACAACTACAACTAAAAAATAAATTTAAAAAAATAGATTATACTTTTGTGCATAACTAAAAAGAACCAATAAAAATAAATTAGAGGGAAAAAATACCCCAAAATTTATAGAGTGGCTTGGTGTGTAGCTCAGTGATGTAATACATGTTTAGTATGTTTGAGGCCCTGGGTTCAATACATTACACTAGAAAAAAAACAAACAAAAAAATTGTACCAAAGTAATATTGTACTGTACCTTCTAGCTATGTCATTTATTTAGAATTTCCTGAAAAAAAAAACTTACAGGCAATAGTTACTTTTTTAAAACAGGCCAAAAGTTGAGGCATAAATTTTTAAAAACCATGGCTCTTGAGGTGGCTTCATTCTCTGTCCTCCAATTAGCTGTGGTTAGAAACATACATTCATGGGCAACTGAAAAAATGCCTGCTGTCTTTTGTTGGGTCTTTGGGTAGGGTATCTTCCAGGAGAAATTAATTTGGCAATAGTAGACATTGATATTATAAAGATAAAACTTGCTGTTTAGTAGATCTTTCGTTTCTCTTCAAACTCCTACTTTATACCTCTGTATAATATCAAACATGGTTCAAATTACCTCATTATATTCAGATTTATTAGTGTTACTCTGAATATGAAGTGATAGTTTCTATTATTAATGGGTTAGGTCATACATAGACTTAATAAAACATTGTGGAGAACTAGAGAGGATATAAAGCTCCTCATCTTGTTTTATTTAGTCATTTCCTGATAACAACTAATTAAAATTTCCATGAATGCATTCTAATAATAACTAATAGAATGAACAAAACACAAATAATAGAAGAGACTATACAAAAATAGTAGACTCTTTTAAAATTTTAATCTGAATAGCCATGTAAAACCGTTTTGAGGTTTTGTCAGCAAATTCTGGGGTGAATAGTTCACTTTTTTGAGATTAAAATATATCTTTAAATAAAAATGTATCTCATCAAAAAATGAAAAATCAAATGCAATTAAATGTGAAACCACCTCATATTACAGATTTCATGTATTTGAACTTTTTATTTTGTGCAACCATACAGAAAATTTCCTTGGTTCAAACTTTGGGGATAATAAAAGAGAAGAAAACAAATTAATTTTTTTGAATGATGAAATGCAAATGAATAGTGTTTATACTTAATCTTTTCAATGTGTGTGCTTGAATATATTTAGGCAATTCTAATTAAATGGATGTTAGTTCGATAAAATATTGGGAAACTCTGCAATCAGGCCACTGAATATTCAGTTTAATTATGTTGGTGTGCACTTCTATTTGCTTCTAATGCCAAGGATCCATTGGTAAAATGAATGCCCATTTTGTGGTCTGTTATGCAGAAAATGTTTAATCCAGTGTTTGATTTACTCTGTTAAATCTTCCTTATTGAATGTGCTTATTCATCCATGTAGAATTGGGTATGCTGCTTTCTGTTACTATGACATTACAATTAAACCACTAAAAGAAGAACAGCAAGACTTTCTGTAAAGGTTCATAAAATTCCCACAAAATTATTCATAGTTTTTTGCTTGTTTTCTTTTGCTTTGCAAGGCCTATGAAAAATGAAAATGTGTTGTGAATATTTCTGTATTGAACAAGCTGACAAATATAATAGTTAGTACAAACAATCATTTTGTTACTAAAACTAGCACTTAAAAAATTCAGCTATAGTGGAAATTATTACTGTCATGACATTGATTATCTTTTAAAGATGGCAATAAAAATGACCTGAAAGAACTGGAATTTCATAAACAGAAAATGGATAATGGCATAGTTTTTATACAAATTTGAAATGGAAAATTTTAAGTTGACTTCATCTGATTATACTGTAAATTCCTCAAGGAGTTTGTACACTCACCAAAGAACTACATCATGTAATTTGAGGATATTCTTCAGTAGACTGGATTTGTCCATTTTTAGATATGCTTTATTGCCCAGAGTATTTGTGCTCATGAATTTTTAGCATCATTGCAACCACAGACTTTGAGACAGAGAAACTTTAATTCAAAACAAGCTCAGATACTAGTTCTACATTTAAAAGAACAACTTTCTCTATAACTGGAACTTGTAATAAGGTGTTAGTAAGCTACTTCCTGAACTGATATTGATCATATTTCATGGTGTTAAGGGATATGTATTCCTACAAACATAACTGTTTTCTAAGAAGTTTCCTTAAATTTTAAGAACTCAGGTTATCAATGACACATTTGATGCTCTAGCTTTTGTTTATACTGAAAAATCAGTGCTCATTTAATTTGGTTGGTTACAATATGGTGACAATGCGATTCTTTCCGAGCACATTCAATGTGTGTGTGTGTGTGTGTGTGTGTAAAATTATGTGAGTGCAGGATCCTAAGATGCAGTACCAACATTGCCATCTGAGAACATTTAATAATTCTGGTTCATCTGGCTCATTACCACTCCTAGAAAACATTTTGCCATGGATATCCTATTAATGGGCAATTACATCATATATGTAAACATGAGAAATATTCCGGAACATACCAAAAGTCCATCCTTGTGTTTTTCAGTGTTTGTCCTGTGGTTTAAGAGTTATTATGAAATCCTCATAATATATATATATATATATATATATATATATATATATATATATAAAATAAAATACTTGAGGAACATTATAGTAAAAAAACCATTTAAGTTTAACTGCTCCCTACAAATATTTGGTCATGAAATCCCTGTTAATGTCTTGCAGAATTCCTTTTCCCCAGAACATGTTTTGGGAAAACGTCTCTGGTGAAAAAAAGTAACCATAGTATTTAAAAAAGGTTATAGAGGGACATAATATGAATATCTAGACCTTTGATATTTTAGAAATGCTTATTAAGCTCATATTCTATTACAGGCTCTCTTTTAGATTCTTAGGATAATTCATAAACAAATATCCCCGCCTTCCTACTGCTAACTCTTATGATCCTTGAATTAACATAAGCTTTTATTAAATATGTTTATATGCTTAATTTCCAGGCCATCTTGGGAGGAAAGAATTTATATTTTGTTTAAGAAAATATTATCCATATTATGGTATTACATGTAGAAATAACTATTAATCTTGAAAAATTGTTTCTTGGTTATATGAATTTAAAACCCAAAGGTCATCAAAATATTTCAGTTATGTATAGTATTATATCCTTGCAAATGATGACAAACCAAGTTCACTGGACTACAGAATAAATTCCAAATGAGAAAGTGCTAAATCACTAAGTACATACATTTGATATGTTGATGGATATTGCCAAATTGCCATTTAAGGAAACTGTACCAATTTACAGTTCAACACCATATAAATGTGCCTGCTTCCCCATGCCTTTACCAATGCTGTGTGTTATCAAATCTTTTAATTTTTGCCTGATTGGTGAAAATTGATTTTTGCCTGATTGGTGAAAAATGAGGTTCATGAAAGTTAAATCACTTGCTAGTGGCCGGTTGGTCAATGATAGAACTGGGACTCAAACCTAGAGAGTCTATACAAGAACCTGAACTCAGAACCATTATCCATACTGCCTTTCTAAAGAAGGATGTTCATTGCAGCATCACTTGTATTTATGAGTATAAGATTTTCAAAATAAAATGGGATAAAAAAGGTATAAAGAAAATAATAATATTTATAGCATATTATCATTTGTGCTACACAAATGCTCTTTATTATTGTATTATCTCTAGCAGGTCATAAGAAACTGGTAATAAATAATGTTTACCTCTAGGGAGAAAATTAGAGGTCAGGCAGGATATGGACACTTAGTAGTCTTAGTGGTATTGTCCTTTTTTTTTGCTGATTTGAATTTGTATTAACTACATATGTAATGAATTACAAACCAAAGACCAGAGGTTGAAATAAATGTTCAGGGCAACTGACTCATATTATTCCCATTATAATAGAATTAATTATTATAACACGTTTTTTCCTCAAGAATTCATATAATTAACACTCATCTATTCATTCAGCAGATATTTTGGAATGCCACTCTGTAACAGGCACTGGATTATGTCCTGGGAATATAGTGATGAACAATACAGGCACTGTCCTTGTCTATATGGAGGTTACCTTCTAGCATGATGAAACAAATGATTATATGTAATTGGATATTTCCAACAATGATAAGTTCAACAAAGGAGGTGTATAAGGTAATAGGGATAATTAAACTAGAAAGGGGACTCTCAGAGTTCATGACATTTCTAAGTAACAGTAAAGACTGAGTACAATTAAACTAGGAGAAAGGGGTGGAGAAGGATAAAGGTACACTTCAGACACACGTAAGAGAATGTGGGAAAACCCTGAGCAGGAAGGAGCATAGGCTTTTAGAAGAAAGGAAGAAGAGCTAATGTGGCTGGAGGTTACAGAGTGAAGGGGAAGACACATGAGACTGGACAGTTAAGCAGGGTCTTTTAGACCACATTTTGTAGACAAATCTGGCATGAGTTGCTGAGGTCTACTCTTGGGTTTTTGACTTGAGAAAATACAGTGTTACCATTTCTAAGGCAGAGAGCCCTGGAGTAAAAGAAGGTTTCAGGATAGGATTGAAATATTCAGGAGTTCAGTATTGGACATGCATAGAAGAGTTGTTGAGTGACGGGGTTAGATAGTTGGTTAGGAAGCTCAATAGAAAGTCTGAAGGGAGACAGACCATTTAAATTACTGGTTTGTAAAAAAATAGTAGTCATCTTATAATTGAGTAAACTTCTAAATACAAAATACATATTCAGGGAATGTTATTATTGCAACACAGGAAACCTTTATATACAAAATTAGTGTCACAGTGACTTAGTAAGGTGGTCATTTCTTAGTTATCTATTATTCTATTGTACTGTGATTTATCCAAATAAAGTATTTCAGCTCTCAAAATTAGATGTTCTTAGAATGATAGAAAATAATTCAGTTCTTTTTTTTTTAATTCCTTTCTTACTGACACTATCAACTCTTGGTTTCATCTAAGAAAGTATATTTGAAAAAAAAGTATTTTGAACTTTTTCTCAATGCAGAGGGTTTAAGTTTTCTCAATGTAATAATTGTTTGTATACCCGGAGAGGGTGTAAATAAGTCATGTAACTTTGGAGTGAAGATATCTAAATTTGGGTTGGTCATATTATCTTTCTGAGGAGTGAGCTTTCTATCAGCAGGAAAAAAAGGAGTTTTCAAGTTTGAGGCCAGGTTGGAAAGTTAGCTCGACAGAGTAACTATTTATTTATTTTATTTTACTCCACTAGATGCAAATTTCCATTGCTATAGTCCCAACTTATAAACTAGTGCTTTGCACATAGTAGGTGCTTAAGGAATATTTGAGGGACAAATTAATTAATGAGTTCTATCTTCATGGTATAATTGTTAGAGAAATTTATGTAAATTAGAAACTTAGATACCCATATTGAAAAGGTTATATATGATATGTAACACATATACATGTGCATGTATATAAATAAATCTCCAAAGTAATACTTTGATTTATTATGCTTTTAACCATCCATTTGTGGCATCTCACTTTTTTCCCCCTGGCAGAGGGGATCTAACTCAGGGCCTCACATATGCTAGGCAAGTGCTCTGCCATTGAGTTACAGCCCCAGTCATGGAGTCTCAGTTTTAGAGATTATTTTTGGAAGTTTCTTGTTTACTCTGGGAAATCTATTAATTTTCATCGCCACTAGTATATCAAGAATCTCACAGATAAAATCTAGCTCATATCTGATAATACTCAAAACTTTCTTTTCATTCTAAGGCAAATGGCACAGTGATTTATTGAACAATACATTATACTTCTCTGGGGGAACCTATTTTGCATGAAATATTCATCAGATGACCATATTGCAAGAGAATTAGCACAACACGATAATCTATAAAGGAAATTAATAAACTTCTATAATATTGCTAATGATTCTGGGAAAATGTGACAGAAATAGAGCCAAAGAAATCCCCAAAAAATACATTTTAAAGGAGTTTCATAGAACATTTCAAAATTAACAAATGTTTGGAGCATCTTAAAAATACAAGACACATGATTGTGTTGAGCAGATATAAAGGAGAAGATGACTAAGTCCATGTCCTCATTGGGTTTATAATTTGTTATGATAGTAAGTTCTGTTCAGCAAACATTGATTGAATTCCTAGTATGAAAACAGGGTTTTATACTTTATAGTGTTGTATGTCTGTGTTGGTGTTTTTGTACTTTTGGGGATATGTGTAACTTATAGGAATGAAAATGCAAATAATTTCAGCTTAATATGGTAGGTTATGACAAGTAATAACACCATGTAGGGAAACTTGGCCCAATATAGGGTGGAGATGAAAGGAGGAGGAGCCAGAAGCTGAACCAAAACTTATTTAAAAAAAAATCCCCCCAAATTTCGTTGTTCTCTAAAAAAATCTTCTTTGCTTTTATTTATTTTATTATTTTAACCGACACATTAAAATTGAACATATTTATGTGGTATGATATGCTCTTTTGAGACATGTATAAATTGTGTAATGTTCAAATCAGGTTAAATATATCTCCTCCTTAATCTTAAGGATAGAGGTTTGCTAGATCATTCTATGCTACAGAAACAAGAGTTTGAGCTGATCACAAAGACCTGTAAGGAAAGAATGGGCCTGGGGGACCACTGGCAGCTCAGAGAACAGGTGGTGTAGGGGAAGGTCCCACTGAAGCCAGAATTAGACGGGCAGTCAGTAGAGATAGGTAAATCAAGTCAGCTCCAATCAAGGAGGCCAATTTTGATTGAGTCTGGGAAGTTGGAGACTGTACCCTGAGGGATTGAAATGTTAATTCCTTCAGAGCCCTTCCTCCACCCTTACCAAGAACCTGCCCCTTCTCCAACCTGTTGCCAAGGTAACCTGTCCCAGAAACTGCTGCTCCCTACAGGGCGATATATGGTTGTTAATGTGTCCTTGGCTACTGTTTCTTTCCCTTCCCCCTTCAGCCCACCAGTTTCCCACCTTTGGGCCCTCCCACCAAGCATTCCTGAGCCTAATAGTCACAGTGGCAGGAAGGAGAAAGATAAGGGGGAAAGGCAGGAAAACAAAGGAAGCCTAGGACATATAAAAAGGACTGAACACCTCACTCTTGGGATACCAATATACCGGCTATGGCCCTCTTCTCCCTCCTGAGAGAAGTCTATGTTACTCCTTTTTAAATAAACCCTACTTTATATGCCTGCCTCTGTGTGCTTCTCTAATATTCAAACTTCAACATGTGAGGAAGCAGAACTGGGCACTGATAAATGGCAGTATCACCACTACTGAAAAGTCTCCTGGGTTTATTTTGAAAGTAGTATAAAAGAATCTCAGAAGTAATTTCTGAGATCACAACAGTATCCCCCTCACTTCAATGCACTTTTCCACTTTTTTTTTTTTTTTTTTTGCTTTGGGGGTTTGTCAGGTAGAAAAACATTTTAAATAATGGTGAGTAGGAAGTTAAAAAAAACTTGAGAATACTCAAGAAAGCCATCTTAGCTGCTTGGTATAGAAAACCTAAAGCCCCCCATCAAATGAGTCTTTTAACAGTCATTTTACTTTAATAATTTTTTGCAGTAGCTTAATGGGAGAATTTTGCATGGACTTGTCTTATTTGACCGGAAAATCAGATTCTGACTTACACATTTAACGTCTACTATGCTTTCACATCCCTTTCCTCCATTCTTGTATAGCAAGGCTAATTTTGCAAATATATATTGCTAGAACACCTGCTTGTATTAACTAGAACATTCGGGCACCATTAGAGTTTGTGGCTAAACTAGGGCAAGGGTTTTTTGTGGGTTTTCATTGGGGAGATATAGAGACTACAAAGACACTGACTATAGTTTGAAAGTTATTGGTGCGAAAAACCATACCTCAGGGGCCGGAATGAAAGTACTGACCGGCTGGTTAAAGATTTTCGGGCTGGAATGTAAATCTCCTTTGTTAACAGAGCAGGACCCTTTCATGTTCACCCTGCCATCCAGGCCTCCTAACAACTCTTGCTGTATCTTTGTCGAGAGGTACCCAGATTTTTCCACACTCATCCTAGTCAGTTAGTGAAAATTCTACATTTCTAATTCAAACCTCCGTGTTAAACGAACTGCTGCACTCAGCTTGGAAAGTGAGTCGAGCTTTTAACATTTGCGTAAACACTTCAAATAGAACGCTGGAGTTGTCTACCTGGAGCCTCCATCCAAGAACTACAATACCCAGAAAGCGCTATTTTCCCTTCCGCCTCCTACCCAGGGAATACCAAACTTGATCTCATTTCCACAAGCAATAGTCACATGACACGTTGCCTCTCAAGATGGCGGATAATCTCCCTTCGGAGTTTGATGTGATCGTAATAGGGACGGGTATGTGTGGCCCTGGTACTTCCCAGACAAAGTGTACGAAGTCTGTCTTGTTTCCACCTTCTCTGTCAGTGGCAAGGGTTGGCGAGGAGTGCCGGGGGTCGCGCATGAGAGGGAGGACGAAAAGGAAGTGAGGTAGTCTGGAGTCAGCGCGGGACTTGGCAGTTTCAGGGAGGGGCTTGGACCCGCGGTGTTTAACGCCATTTGAGTAGGGGTCGATCTGGTCGATGCCGATAGCTGAGGTTGGTTGCTGTGGTGATTCCTGTTCATTTCCTTAGAGAGAGGTGGGTTTGCAGTGTCATGAGAACAGACGGTCGGGATTTTATCAATGGAGACGCCTTTGGCATGACACGGTTTCCTCCTTGTAGATTTCATGGTGATAGTCCCCATCATTTTGTCTCGCCATTTCATAGGATGTTTTCATATATTTGTGTGATCCTATGGTATAGTGCAGCTGAAATAGAGCTTAATTTGCAGTTTTACAAGAATGATAATCAGTTGTGACCCGTGTGCGTATTTGCTAAGGGAAAGGAAACAGATTCTTTTCTATTTTGTTACGAAACCTAGAGAATTGTATTTTGTTGAAGTAGCCATTATTCGTGCTTTATGATGCTGGAAGAAATCATCTTGCTTTCTCCTGCCCACCTATCCACCCACAACTAAAATGTGCTGAGAACAAGCTCCAGAGTTCTGTGACCTTCTTTTCCCATCGTTTGTTCTCCATGTTTTGGGTGGAGCCATTACCCACCCCCACCCCTACAATTTCTAGTTGACAAATTAAACGTACAACATGTAGCAGAAAACGTTTGTCACGATTAGTATTTTTTTCTTAACAGCGTAAGGGATAAGGGATAAATTTTGGATGGGATGAAATCCGTTGTTGGATGGGGTGGGGGAGATTTTCTCCTGTCAGTATAATGTGGAAGGCCTGAATATGGAGTATCTCTGAAGGAAACCTCTCCATTGTGTTAGTGAATTCAGTTTGTTGTCCTCCAAAACAGTAAGAGTAGCCATGTTACCAGGATCAGAGTAAAAATAATAGCCACCTGACTTCAAATGCTTAATATTTCCTAATTAGTGGGCTAAGCACTTAGCAAGACAGGTGTGATCCTCACAACAATCTGATTAGAATAAGTATTCTCTACATTTTACAGAATGGAAAAAAGGGGCTTGGAAATCCAACTTGACCAAGATCACACAGCTGATAAATTTCCAAAGGCCCTTTTATATTTAATTTTATTTTTTAGTTAGTTGGTGCTGAGGATCAAACCCAGTGCCTCATATGTGCAAGGCGGGTGCTCTACCACTGAGCTATAGCCCCAGCCCTCAAAGGCCCTTTAAATCCCAGAAAGTTAAACGGTTGTTCTGACTCTCAGAGTTGACCTGTATTAGTAGAAATAATTGGGAACACTTGGTTCAGATCTTGCTTGTCCATTAGTTATGTGAATTGGATGAGCCAGACAATTTCTCAGAGCCTTGGTTTCCTCCTTTTGAATGTAGGGAAGACACATTAGGTAGCATTTAAGGTGTTGTTAACCAAAAATTCTCTTAGTTCCTGAGTAACTGTTCTCAGAACAGCAAGGATATGTTTATTCCCAGCCTGAAAATAACTACATGGCTGCAGATAGCCTGGCTATAGCTGCTATAAAGAAATGCTGGGTGAGGGCTGAAAAAAGCCAATAGGTTTTCATTTTTTTTTTCTGTCTAGTCTGCCTTAAAACTGAAAACATCTATCCTACAGTAGTTATTTTATATTGTACTGGAAGTCTGTATTCTTGCTTTTCTTTTTTGTTACCTAGGAACATGGATGTTTTTTAAAATTTCAAATCAAGAGAATTTTTCTTACTGGCTTCAAATTTTAATCGATGAATGTTAATTTATATTGTTAAGTGCTCTTTATTCTAATAAATGTTTTACTTTCTGGTACAGTTAAAATATGGAATATGCCTATCTTTTTGTAGTCTGTTCTGAGACTACAGAGGAAGATACTATAAGTGACCCAGGAAACTGCATTAGGAGGCTTCTTTTGTATTTGGGGAAAAAAGGTTTATTTTAGACCATTCTATGGAGTATAATATTAATTCTCAGTGTATGAGAACAACTTATGGGAAACTAATCTTAAAAGTTAAGTTTTTCATATTGCTCAGTACTGCCTCATAACTATTTTTTCCCCAAGCACATTGCTTAAATTTATGATAGGAGGCCAGCATGGTAGTGTACACCTGAAATCCCAGGAGCTCCGGAGGCTGAGGCAAGAGGATCAAAAGTTAAAAGTCAGCCCCAGCAACTTAGTGAGGCCAAGCAACTTAGGGAAACCCTGCCTCAAAGTTTAAAAAAAGGAGCTGGGGATGTGGCTCAGTGATAAAGTGCCCCTGGGTTCAGTCCCTGACCACGCCCCCCTACAAAAAAAAAAAAAAAAAACCTATGGTATGAATTGTTTTTAGGTACATGGAACTAGAAATATTAGATGAAAGTCATTTCCCAAGTAAAACAATTTCAATATCCCTATCATTGCCTTTAATGGGAATTATTTGTAATGCATTTGATTGTTTCTTTTCTAAAATAGAAAAGTAGCCTTGTTGCTTTTTGTTTAATTTATTAAATGAACTATTAGTGTAAATCATAGGAAAAGTAGTGTATTGTTATTTTAGTTTTATTAACAAAGGAAAATTTACCATACACATATCAGAAACATGAAGAAATAGGCTATGAGATGTAATTTTTCTTTTTTACAGTTTTAGTTAAAATTCTGCCAAGAGAAAATTGCTTCAAGTAGAATCATCTGAGAATATTTAAAAAATCCCTTTAATCTTGAATAATTTGTATTTTTGTTTTCTTTAAGACAAGGTGTAAGTTTTCCTTAAGATCACATTTTCAAGAGATCATGGGAAAAATATTCTATGTACTTTCTTAGTTAAGCCCATTTCCTTCTACTAAGAAAATACAGAAAGTATCTCTTGAGTAACCAAAGGCAAAAGAATAATATAAAGTACCTGAACTGTGGAAAAATAGAAAGAAACAGAATAAAGGACATTAAAAATAATCCTTATAAGCCGGGTGCGGTTGCCCATGCTTGTAATCCCATTTGACTGCTTGGGAGGCTGAGGCAGGAGGATCTCAGGTTCAAAGCCAGCCTCAGCAAAAAACGAGGCTCTAAGAATCTCAGACCCTGCTTCTAAATAAAATACAAAATAGGGCTGGGGGGCTGGGGCTGTTGCTTAGCGGTAGAGCACTGACCTAGCACTTGTGCGGCACTGGGTTTGATTCTCAGCACCACATAAAAATAAAATAAAAGGTATTGTGTCCACCTACAAGTAAAAAAAAATATTTAAAAAAAAAATAGGGGGCTGGGGATGTGGCTCAAGTGGTAGCGTGCTCACCTGGCATGCGCATGGCGCTGGGTTTGATCCTCAGCACCACATACAAATAAAGATGTTGTGTCCGCTGAAAATTAAAAAAAAATAAATATTAAATTCTCTCTCTCTCTCTCTCTCTCTCTCAAAAAAAAAAAAATAGGGCTGGGGATGTGGCTCAGTAGTCTAGTGCCCCTGGTACACCCCCCCTCAATATAATGTAACCTCTAATTGGAGGTGACTTATTTGTATACTCTAGCAGAAAGCAGAACTGAACAGAAGAGTACTCAAGATCTAAGAGCTTTGTGATAATATTGACATGCTTCATATATAGGGAAATACTTCAGGTCTTAGAACTTATTCTTATTTTAGAAATACTTCTAGCATGCTCAGCATATTAGAATTATCCCCTTTGAAGAGATAGAGAGTGTTACCAATTTCTGCAAAAAACTGTGTTGGGGATATTATTAGATGTATAAGTGACAGTTTATATCTGTATAGAAAAGGGAAGATGTAACCCTACATGAAGTAGTACAATGGTTTCACCCCATTTATTGTAGCAACAAGCACCCATATTTATTGATACCTTGTCCTCTTGAAGTTTATGTATTGATTTTTCTTAAGGAACTTTTTCAACTTCTTGACAGTCACATCCCCAAAGCTGTTCTTAAGACAGCATGGGTTTTTCATTTTATCCTTGCTTTCGAAGACCACGCAGAGGTTAAATCTGCATCACTTTCTTTTTTAAAAGTATACCACATTATCTTACAGAATTCTTTCTCTAAGATGGGCCATGGAGTAAGCTGGCTTATCATTTTCTTGCAGAAGATAAAAATATAGGTACATTTAAAGAACTTTATTGCTAAAGGTTATGGAAAAATAGAAGGGATAAGAAAAATAACAAATATAAGGGGTTCTGTGCTCCTGAATCCTTATTTTCTTGCAAGATAGTGTTCAACATAGTACAATAATAGATGTGGCAGCCTGGCATGTTGTAATCACATGACCTTCCTATTGTATGATTTCCTACTGTATGACTTTGGGGGAATTGCATAACCTCTTTGTGTATCTGTTTGCTCATCTGTAAAGTGAGAGATTTGAGTTAGGTTATATTTAAGATAGGGGTCTACCAGCTCTACAGTTACCATTATATGTGCTTAATCATAACCCTGTGTCCTTGAGAAGAGATAAATTTTGTTCTGTATAGTCCATTTAAGAAGTCAAGTCAGTGGTTAATGTACTTTAGATTCTAATTTTCCACCAAAAGCCATTTTCTTGATATGAGAAGCTATTTTCTCAGGGCAGTTCATGTATAGAGTGCATTTCTATTCCTTGTTTTTTTTTTTAAATAGTTTTAGTTGGACACATACCTTTGTGTTTTTTTTTTTTTTAATTTTTATGTAGTGCTGAGGATCAAACCTAGCATACTGCCCGTGCTAGAGCTCACCTAGCACCGCGCTAGGTGAACAATCTGCCACTGAGCCACAACCCCGGCCCCTCCTTGATGTTTTTGAATTGAAATGTTAAAATAGTTAACCTTGACTGGCAGCTCATTCATTGACCATTCTTAATGGTTTAGATATTAGGTGTCCCCCAAAAGCTCATATGTGAGAGCTTAGAGGTGAATTGCTTGGGTTATGAGAGCCTTAGTCTAATAAATGAATGAATCCACTGATTGGGATTCACTGATTGGTTTCTGAAAGCAGGTAGGGTGTTGCTGAAGGAGGTAGACATTGGGGGAGTGCCTTTGGAATATATATTTTGTGTCTGGCAAGATGAGTCTCTCTCTCTCCACTTCCTGATATGATGTCTTGAGCCAATTCACTCTGCTACACTCTTCCATGATGATGTTCTGTTTCACTCAAGCCCTGAGGAATGGAGCCTGCTGTCTATGGCTTGAGACCTCTGAAACTGTGAGCTTCCAGATAAACTTTTCCTTCTCTAAATTATTTTTTGTCAGAGCAGTGAAAAAGCTGACTAAAACAACCATAATGGTTATGATGGTATTTGAGTAGCTTCATTTCTCTAAATCTTGGGGAATGCTAATGTTGCACTAAGTGTTTTGAAAAATGATATTTGCCAAATATCCATTTGTGCCAGTCTTAATATAAGTGATTTCCCATATTTGTATCTCATTTAATCCTCTCGCAGGATGCCTGCATGTGGTTCTAACAGCCCATGATGTATGTGCTCCTTCTCATATATTTCCAAATATCCATATCCTTATTGTCTAGAGTACTTTTTTTTTTAAGATTTATTATTTATTTATTTTTGGTTAGACACAATATCTTTATATTATTTATTTTTTTAAAGTTATTTTAAAATATTTATTTATTTATTTATTTTTAGGTGTAGATGGACATAACACAATGCCTTTATTTTTATGTGGTGCTGAGAATTGAACCCGGTCTCGCCCATGCTAGGGGAGCACTCTACCGCTGAGCCACAATCCCAGCCCGGGTTTTGTTTTTCAAATTGCAAGATGCCACCTATTTGTTGGTTATGAAATGGATTACAGCTTTTAAAAAGGCATGCTATATCAGAATGTAAGTAGTAAGGATGATTTTTAATTTATATACATAGTTTTTTTTTGTAGGGCGAAGGGCAAGAACTTCAAAATCTATGGAATATTGGAATAACAGATGGTGTGAGGGAAATAGTATATTAGAAGTCATTTAGTTCTACAAATGTTATACCATATATTTTACTTACTTTGGTATGCATATAATCTCATGAGCTGTATAATGTAGCAACTGACAGCGTGGCTCTGGAATCAGACAAACTAAGTTTGAATTCCAGCTATGCCTCTTAGACCATTTTACGTATATACCTTAACCTCTTTAAGCTTTATCTTTTTTATTTCTCAATACAATAAATTTTACAGAGTGGTGTTAAGGATTGAAAGAAATAATTCATATAAAATGCTTAGGGCTCAGAAAATGTGGTTGATTTTTATGGCCCCTAAAGCCATACTATGGCTTTTAGTTTCATGACTATTGCCTGAATGCTTTTCAGGAAGGATTCATAATTTCCATGGACAGTAATGAAAGGATTCAAGTGTCTGATTCATCTTCTTGTCTTCCCATTGGCTGCTTGGTGGGAAAGAACTTTGTGTATCTATTGCCACTATTTCAATAATATTTCTTACCTGTTTTTAAAAATATTTATTTTTTTTTTTAGTTTTAGGTGGACATGTTATCTTTATTTTATTTTTATGTAGCGCTAGGATTGAACCCAGCACCTCATGCATGCTAGGCAAGCACTCTGCCACTCTAGCCACAACCCCAGCCCCTTACCTGGTGTTTTGTAGATTTTCTTCTTTTTTGTTCACCATATTGCATTACTTATTATTTTTTTTCTTTAATTTCTTTTTTTATTTATCACTTGTTTTGAACAGATTTAGTGTTCATTTTACTTGGGGCATTGTATGATATATTTCCTTTTTGGTGTAAGAAATATTGAAGGAGCTAAAGAAAGCCTACAGATTTTGCTGTTCTGAAAAATGCTTAGCATTTCTGCAGGCATTTATTGATGGAAAAGTACACCTTTTCTGCTTTCAATACCTAGAAATGTAAAGGGAGTTATCTAACTCTGGAGAAGACTTTCTGAGTACTGCTTACACTTCTCTGTGAATCATACATTTGAGGCAGGTCTTTAGAGAGAGCCACATCTGTTACCAGTTCCCTCAGCAGCATCATTTTCATCTCCCATGCCTCTTGTCATTTTCTCATTTTCTCCAGTGTTCTCATGGTGTTTTGGATAACTCAGGCTGCAGCAATTAAAATCAAATGTGGCTGCTCACCCTCAGATTCTCATGTTTAACATAAAATCCCAATGCACAGAAACAATTATAATTCCATATAATTGACCTGTTACTCATGCTAAATCATCTGTTATTGCATTTTAGTGTAAAGACTTTTAACTGAAAAGTTAGCCTGTGCCTGTTATATATGTAAATGGATTTAATTGTAAAATAGACTAAAAATTACATAGTGCCCAGTTTATGATATACAGTGTAGAGAGATTGGAGATAATTTGGGAACATTTATTTGTGGCCAACAAGATAGAGATACTTATTGAAAGGTTGATTTATTGTCTTTTTGCTTTTCTAATAATTTTATTAAAGGGCAGTGTAAAAAAAGACAATAACTCATCACATATTGATTAATCAGAGCATGATTATGCGGGCTAGCATATTACCATACAGAGGCTGTCAAAAAAAAGTTTGTAAATATAAGTGACCAAGGTATCTTGACCAGTGTGTAATGCTTAACGTGTATCGTCCTGTATTGTGTTACCAAGAGCTTTAAGTTGGAAATATTGTACTAGTTGACCAATTTGGTTTTTATCACATTTAGAAAGGTACTAATGAACTTTTTTCTTAACAGTGTTGTCGCAAACATTATATTGTTCTTTTGAATCTTACAGTAATCCTATTGGTGGTTAATATTATGTCATTTCCTTTTTACAAATATGGAGTCTGAGCCTTAGTTAGTTAAATGTAGGTTTGGCCTGTATCAGAAAATTAAGACTAAGTTGCTTCAACTAAAGCTGAAATATTACACCGAACGTGTTGGATTCTTCCAACTGAAAAAAATAATAATCAAGATTAGAATCGTTTCCTCTAGGTTTGTGGTTGATAGTTTTATTTTCAAGTGTTATCATTAAAATTTGTGACAGTTAGTCTCATGTCACCCCTTTTTTGACAGCATTGTAACATCTCTGTCAGTTTCCAAACCTTTTGATAAAAATGAACAGAATACCCAGGCTGTATTTAATCCTTAAAACTGAAAAAAAAAAAAAAAAAAAAAAAAGAATTGCAGCTACTAAATCAAGACAAGACATGGGATCAGAGACTACAGTCACATTTTAGGATATAATTTGTTTCAGTAAGAATTCTTTATTGATTCCAGGATATGTAATTTCCCACTAAAATACTCCCCCTGCACATGCTAGGATTTGCCATTTTTGTTTTGGTGTTCTTCACTGGCAAATTCAGTTTTCAAGGTCAAGGATTCATTTTTCAGTTTCTGAAGTATTATCTTTTGTTTAATTATTTTTCTTTGTGCTGGGAATTGTTGCCTGGGCCATTTTACCCCTGAACTTCCTCCTTCGCCCTTTTTGTTTTGTTTTGTTTTGAGACAGGGTTTCACTAAGTTGATTAGAGTCTTTTAAAATTGCTGAGGCTACCTCCAACCTGCAATCCTCCTGCTTTAGCTAGTTGAGTTGCTGGGATTACAGGCATGTGCCTGCACACCCTGCTGAAACTTTTTTCTCTTTTCTTTGTTAAATTTGATCTGCTTGGGATCAAATCCAGCCCTCGCACATGCTATGCAAGCATTCTACCACAGAGCTAGACCCCAGCCCTGACTTTTTAAAAAATTGTTCTTTGGTTCTTACCATTTTCAATAGCTGTTAGCATTTACAATAGGAACATATGTCTTAATTGACAGCCTGTATATGATAATATATTTTTTCTTCCAAGGTCCCTCTCATTAAAAAAGAAAGTGTAATGACTGACACTTACGCATCAATTTCCAGACCTTTGTTTTGTGTTTGTGTTCTTCTATTTATAAAAAAATATACCTTATTTTAGACTCTATTTTGAAACCTGTTTTTTTTTTTTCTTATTCACAATATGTCATGAACATCATTCCAAGTCAACCACATGATCTCTCTCAGTGCTGATTTAAAAAAACTTTTCATTTGGAGCCAGGCATGGTGGTGCCTGGCTTGTAAACCCAGTGACTTGGGAGGCTAAGGCAGGAGGATCACAGGTTCAAAGCCAGCCTCAGCAATTTAGTGAGACCTGTCTCTAAATAAATATATAAGAAGGTCTTGGCATGTGGCTCAGTGGTTGAGTGCCCTTGGTTCAATCCTTGATACCCACCTCCCAAAACAATAACAAATAAAAACCTTTTCATTTGGAAATAGTGGTAAACTCACATACATTTGTAATAATATAGGAAGACCCTATATAATGGTTTTCCCCAATGGTAATATCTTACATAATTGTATCACAACCAGGAAATTCTTACACAATGATCTTGTCAATAAAATAATATTATTTTCTTGTTTTAATATTAATTTTAATGTAATAAGTGAGGTTGAATGTTTAATATGCATCTTGGTCACCTATAATTCCTTTATACATTATTTTGACCCATTTCTATTGGATCATTATTTTTTCCCTATCAATATGTAATACTTTGTTACATACTAAAGACATCAATTCCTTCTTGTATGTAGTTTCTTTTGTTGATGTTTTGTAGTTTTTTTAAAGATCTTTTAACTCCTTGGTTAAATTTATTGTGAGGATTTGTTGTTATAAATGGGATTGTTTTCCTAATTTGTTTTACAGATAATTTACTATTAGCATATAGGAATACTCTGTTTTTGTGTCTTGATTTTGTAGCCTGTAATTTTGCTGAATTCTTTTACTATTTCCAAAAGTGTTTATATATAAAATCATGTGGTCTTCAAACAAGGGCAGTTTGGCTTCTTCCTTTCCAATTTGGATGACTTCTGTTTATTTTTTCCCTTGCCCAGTTGCTCTGGCTGGCACTTCCCATAATATTCTGAATAATAGTGTTGAAAGTGGACATATTTATCCTTTTCCAAATGTTAGTGGAACAGCTTTCCATTTTTCCCTATTCAATATGATACTACCTGTGGTTTTGTCACATATCACTTTTATTGTTTTGAGGTACATTCCTTCTCTACCTAATTTTTTTATCATGAAGAGATGTTATTTTATCAAAGTTTATTTTATTTTTTATCATGAAGAAATGTTATTTTATCAAGTGCTTTTTATGCATCTATTGAAATGATCATATGATTTTTGTGCTTTATTCTGTTAGTGTGGCATATTGCATTTATTGATTTTTGTATAGTGAATCATTCTTGTTATCATTGAAATAAATCCTACTTGATTGTGGTGAATGATCTTTTAAATGTGCTGTTGAATTTGGTTTCCTAGTATTTTTTTGAGGACTTTGAATATATGTACATCAAGGATATTTACTTGTAGTTTTCCTTTTTTGTTGTGTCCTTATTGTCATATATATTAGCAAAGTCTGCCTTCTATTCCTATAATACTTTCTAGTATGAAAATTTATAATTTTTATGTTGTTAAATACATCAAAGATTTTAAAATGGTTTCTGCATTTGGAGATATTCATGGAAAGCCTTTCCCTCATAGATTGAGGTTAAATATAACTTATTTTCTTTTTTCAATATTTCTTTTCTTGTTTTCTCCCCCTGCTGTATTGGGAATCATATCCAGGGCCTTACACATGCTCAGTATTTCAACATTTGATTTAAACATTGATTCATCTGATTCATTTTTTTTTTTCATTTTGTTTTAGAGTATGAGTTTTTCCTCCTTAAATCATTAGCCAGCTATTCCAGCATCATTAAGCTGATAATCTATTCTTATGCCACCAAATTGAAATAGCTATCTTATTTTGTCCTGTAAGATCCATTTTTCGACTTTATCTTCTGCTACTAGTCTAGATGTCTCTTTCAGTGTAGTGTGTGTTAAAGTGGAAGAGTAAAGTGGGTCATCAGATCTGTTGGGAAATAGTAACTTGCCCTCTTTGAAGCCATAGAAATCACTCAAAAAGGCAAACATCTGAATGTGTGAAACATTATAGCATCTGCTATGAAAAATAGCAAACTAAAATAAAATAAAGCCAGCATGGAATTATTTGACACTTATAAATGCATAAAGCCTAATAACACATAAAGAGTTCTTTCAAATTTCTTTGAAAATATTTAGATCTGTAGATAAATGGGTAAATTTAAATAAACTAAGATGAGAAAAAGATCAAAATATTGAATAAAATGCTGGTAAAATACCTTAAAGTCAATTGCAAAGTAACCTAATCATTAAAAATTATATTGAAAATAATAACTAATTGTTTGATGAAGTTGTATTCAGTTGGTATACTGATATTATCATATATTAGGACATTGCAAAGTAATGTAACAGTCAATATGTTCATTGCCTTAGAGTCACTAACTCCAGATCTGAGAGTTTATTCTAAAGAAATTGTTCAGTAGAGATGATGTAAGGATGATGACGTCCATTTAAAGCTACTTATTTTACTTAGAGTAAAACTTGAAAATAATAAAATGTTTTATTTTATATATTAAAGAATCCATATATTTCTTTCTTTTTGTTTTTTTTTTTTTTTTTGAACCCATATATTTCTAAGGAGGATGAGTGGCTGTGTACCTAGTGGAATATTCAGTCTTAGGGTGAGGCCCAGGATCTGGTCCACAGCTTTCTGTTTGATTCTGAGTATTGTCCCTTTCAGTTAATGCTTAATGCTTATGTGTGTAGGATACAGTCAAAGAAAAATACTACTTAAGAATTTTACTAACACTTCAAAAGCCCCCTGCTTGCTCTATCATCATTTTGTCCTGTCTTCCATTCCTGAAGTTGTAACCATTATGGTAAATTTTGTCAATTTCTAATATCGTAGTTTGTAAAGTGGGTTTATTATGTGTTCAAATATCTCTAAACAGTATATTCATAGTTTTACTTGTTTGTAACTCCTGCCTGACTTTCAGAATTCTACTGTATGTATTCTTTGCATGACTTGCTTTTGGTGATTTGGTATTATGTTTGTGAGATTCATTCATATAATGCACATGTCTGTGATTCCCTCATACAGACATTCACACTGCTATCATACATATTCTAAGCTTGCAAATCTTCAACCTCACTAGGTTATGCTGGTTTACCAAAGTTTATGTGTTTTCCTGTTGGTTCTCAGTTTTTTTTTTTTTTTTAATTTTCTAGTTGTTGGTGGACCTTTATTTATTTATTAATTTATATGTGGTGCTGAGAATCGATCCCAGTGCCTCACACATGCTAAGCAAGTGCTTTACTGCTGAGCCACAACCTCAGCCTGGGTTCTCAGTTTTTTTAAACCTCTCAGGAAATATATATTGTCAGAAACATACACACTTATGCTAAAATAAGAAAATACCATGCATACCCTGTGCAGTGTTTTCAGTTAATAATCCGCATCTTGTAATCCATTCCTACATTTTTTTCTCATCTAGCATACAGATCATATTTAATTTTCTCCAATACCATCCCCATACTCTTTTTAGCTGGTATGTATAATGGAGTTAAGTCAGCATTGTGCATTGGTTCTTTTTTTTCTGGGAGGGGGTACTGGGGATTGAACCCAGGGGCACTCAACCACTGAGCCACATCCCCAGCCCTGTTTTGTATTTTATTTAGAGACAGGGTCTCACTGAGATGCTTAGCACCTCACTTTTGCTGAGGCTGGCTTTGAATTCACGATCCTCCTGTCTCAGCCTCCCAAGCCTCTGGGATTACAGGCATGCACCACCGTGACTGGCTGTGCATTGCTTCTAAATTGTTGTCCTGTATAATGTTTTATTCTAGTGTTGTCCATCTTTTCTTTTAAAAATTATAAATGTTGAAGATAGCAGGTCAGTGGTCCTACAGAATGTGCTGTGTTTGGGATTTGGATGCTGTCTTACTTATAGTATCATTTAACTTATTTCTGGGTCCTGTGTTTTCCCTGTAAGCTGGAAGTTAAAGGCTTGATGGACTCAAGGTTAACATTTTTGTTTAGAATATATCTTAGGTCATGTGAATGTCATGCTGGAGCATACCAGAAGAAATGTAATATCTTGTTGATCAACTATGAATGTTGTTAAGATTGACCCTGGAATGGAATGGTGACAGTCTGATACCTCTATGATATGGATATCTTTCTCCCTTTGTATTGAAAATAATCTGTATACTGTAAATTTGTTACTGTACAAATGTTAAATTTGATGCCAGCCATTCATATAATTGTTTTAGCATTAATTACCAACCCTTATATGAATAAGTATTTTAATTTGGGCCTACAAAATGATTTTTTCTAATTATTTAATTCCTTCTACATGTATTAGCTGCTTTTGAGTGGTTTCTTACATTTCCAAAGGAAGATGTATCTTTGTAGTATTATTGTTATCCTCCAGATAGAGTATGTACTTCCTAGAATCACGTCGTTTAGGAAACTGAAATAGTCATAAAATTACTTGGGGGGACGAACAGAGATATAATACTGAAGCGATATAATGCTACAAACTCTTTTAAGTTCTGATCTCATAATTGCCATTTACTGAGTATGTGACTTTGGGCAAATTATTTACCGTCTCTGTTTCAGTTTCCTCATCCTCTCCTGCTATGTATATACGTGTGGAAAAAAACTGGAAAATCATGGGAAAATGAAAATATAGGGACCAGGTTATGGGTGATTCACATGTTTTCTTTAGCAATACACCATATTTACAAGAGGTAAATATGTATTTTTAGAGAGTATTTATATATAAGGTATTTATAAGAGAGGAAATGAAAAAAAAATTAACTGTTGTGCTTCTGTTTAAATATTTCTAATATACAATTTAAAGTGCAAACTCACCAAAAGTGATTTATGAGTCTTATACATTGGTTTTAATTTATCCTTCTTGAAATAGTACATAAGAAATTCTTAATGCAATAAACTAACTTTAATTAGACAAAATTTTATCATTTTCCTATTTTAAAAAAACTCAGTGTAATCATTCTTTATCCTTTTAATGTGCAGGATAGAATAATTATCTTAAGTGTTTTCTCAGTGATTTCTTTTAAACACATAATGGAATTGCACTTAATATTCAATTTGAAATGTTTGTACCTTAAGGAATGTGATGTAGTTTAAAAGAACAAATTCATAAGTAGAAGTTGAGTATCCTTAATTCAAAAATTTTAAATCCTAAATGATCCAGATTCCTAAATGTTTTGAGAGCCAACACAATATCATAAGTGAAAAATTCCACACCTGGGTTAATGTGATGTGTCAGTCAAAGTGCAGGCTCAGTAAAAATATTGTATAGAATTACCTTTAGTCTATGTGTTTGAAGTGTGTACAGAACAAGTGAAATTATTGTTTACACTTGGCTCTCATCCTCAACATATCTCATGTATATGCAGATACAGCACAACTGAAAACATCAAAATTCTGAAAGTCTTCTAGAGGGTCCCAAGCATTTTGAATAAGGGATACTAAGTTTGTAAGTTTTTGTCTCTACATTTTAGAAAATGTGTTTCTTGAAAAGATTTTTATATTAGGGTGAAGAATGTGTTTTGTGTGATTTTATAACATTATTGGAATGAACACTTGGTCTATTTCATTTATTTTAGACTCATAGTTTTATAAATAATTAAACATGTTTCTTCTGTGGAACATAAGTAAAGTGTGTTCTGTACAAAACAACTTTATTTTCCTCATCACAACTTAAATATTGTGTTCAGTTTTAAGAGAGCTGATCTGGGGTACCTTTTGCTTTGAGAAGATAATTTTGATCACATAAATTGATACAACAGAAATATTAGCATTATGAAAACTAAGTAAAATTAATTATAATAGAAACTACTTATTTCATTTACTGGCATGGATGAGGTCTTAGGAACTATTTACATTGCTCAATATAACTTTTCAGGGAATTTGAGTTGATAGAGTTTGATCAATTTATATAAAAACTTGAACACTAAATCTGTTTTTTCAGAGAATTTCTATTTTGTAGGCCCAATCTTTCATTGGCTCTCTAAAATTTAAAAAATAAAATACATTTTATTATTTATTTTCTAAGCCTTGTTTATTTTGTTGGTTCTTTTTAGTATACATGATGGTAGAATCCATTTTGACATAATTATACAAGCATGGAATATATCTTATTCTAATCCAGTCCCCAGTACCTCTTCTTCCTACCCCCACCCCTGTTTCCTTCCCTCTGCTGATCTTTCTGCCATTTACCTGTAGTTATGTTTAAAATTAATTTCTTGTGGATATTCATGATGTTGATGTATTTATACTTGCACATAAGAAAGTTGTGTCAGATTCGTTATACTCTCTTATTACTATTCCCTTCCCTTCAATCCCCTTTGTCTACTCCACTGAACTTGTACCTCACCCCCTTCTTGTGGGTTAGCTTCCACATGTCAGAGAAAACATTCAACCTTTTGTTTTGTTGCGATTGGCTAATTTCAGTTAGCAGGATAATCTCCTGTTCCATCCATTTACTGGCAAATGCCATAAAGTCATTCTTCTTTAAGAATGAGTAATACTCCATTGTGTATATATACCACATTTTATTCATCCATTCATGTGTTGAAGGGCACCTAGGTTGGTTCCATAGCTAAGCTATTGTTAATTATGCTGCTATAAACATTGATATGGATGTGTCACTATAGTATGCTGATTTTAAATCCTTTGGATATGTATACTGAGGAGTTGGATAACTGTGGCAAATGGTTGTTCCATTTCTAGTTTTTTTTAATATTTTTTTTTTAGTTGTAGATGGACACAATACCTTTATTTATTTTCATGTGATGCTGAGGATCAAACCCATTTCTCCATATATGCTAGGCAAGTGCTCTACCACTGAGCTACAACCCTAGCCCCCATTTCTAGGTTTTGAGGACTCTCCATACTAGCTTTCTGGAGTGGTTCTTATTATGGAAAATATCAGCCTTTAAAAAATGAAGTAAGATAATCTCTCATGTACCAATCCTGTATTTTCAACAGGTATCAGTTTATAGATACTCTTCTGTATATTCTTTACCTTCTCCCTCATTTCACCATCCAACCCTGGATTAGTTTGAAGGAAATCCCAGTTATCATTCTATGTGTAAATATTTCATAATGTATCTAGAAGACAGAGTGTTCTCTGTTTTAAACATAATCACAGTTCCTCCATCACCTGTGCTTTGTTCATGCCCAGTGTTTTCATTATGTTTCTTTGCTCTTGTACAGTTTGTAGCTTAGTTTTCATTACTGAATTGATTTAAAAAAGCAATTTCTTAACTTGTTTCACTCTTTTTCAAATGGCTGTTCTCTAGTCATCTCACTTTTGAGCTTTTCTAATTGTGATTTATGATGTTCTCTCAGTGCTGCTGCCATTTTCTTAATTTCCTTTAGCTCATATTACCACAATTATGTTAAAATGTTTTCATCCAATTCATGAGGATGTCTTTCTGACATACTTTCATTGTCTGTGGAATGTTATCTTGCTCTGTATTCCATTTTTTCTGAAAGTACCTTGAATGGAGTTTCAGCAAGATCTTTTTTGTGTTCCTCATTTTTAAGTGAAATGAGCTTTCCCTATGTATTTAATAATGAGTATGGGCCAGGGTAGCTTTTCTAGCTTCACTGTTGTTGATCTTTCTCTTCTGTCTTCACAAAGTAATGAAAACATGTTACCTGGTATCTGAGATCTGTTGGCTGTTAAGCTCTGCAAATTTTGTCTGAGCTTTCTCTTTCCTTTGCCCCCATTTCCCCTGTTCTGTGAGGTTCCCAGTTACTCCTCTATGTATGACTTTGTCATACATAGTCATATGACATAGTCTCTGGTTTGTCAGTTTTCTGAGTCATCTTGCCCCATCCCTTCTCCCCTCTCCAATCTAGCACTGGTAGAGATTCCTGTTCATTCATCTACAGTTGAAGCCTGCAAAGTTTCCCACTTTTTCATACTTTTTTTTTTTTTTTTTTTTTTGTACTGGGAATTGGACTTGGGGGCACTGGACCACTTAGCCACATCCCCATCCTTTTTTTTTTTTTTTTTTTTTTTGTATTTGGGGACAGGGTTTCACTGAATTGCTTACTGCCCCAAATTGCTGAGGCTGGCTTTGAACTAGCAGTACTCCTGTCTCAGCCTCCTGAGCCGCTGGGATAACAGGTGTGTGCCACTGCACCTGGTTCATATAGTCTTTTAATGTTCCAGTGAGTACCAGATAACAGTTTTGGGGATTTTCTGGCTCTGATGGCTATCACAAATTTCTTTGTCTTCCCTTCGATTTCCTTTTGCACACTTTCTGATACAATGTGGGCAAAGTTGTTGGTGGTTTATAATAACCGTTTTGTATTTTGGGGTTTATGATGATATTTTATCACCTAGTTTTGTTGTAGATGTTGTCCTTAGGTGTGTGGATTTGGTATTCTGGTTCTACTCTCTGCTTTTAAAAGTGTTTTTCATGTGTTTCCACAAGACACTAATGAAAAAATAATAAAAGTACATAGCAGAAAGATCAGTAGAGTAGAGGGACGGTAACTGGGGGAGGGAGAAAAGGAAGGGGGAAGAACTGGGGACTGAATTAGAACAAATTTTTATAATGCTTTTATAGTTGTGTCAGAATAAATCTATAACATCATATATAATAATGAATAAAAAAGTGTAAAAATGTTTTTATTAGTGCCTTATAAAGTTATAGCTTTTCTAACTTCACTACTGTTGATCTTTGTCTTCTGTCTTCACAAAGTAAAGAAACATGTTACCTGGTGGAGTCTGGGTAATAATAGTGGAGTCCATATTGACATATTCATAAATACATATAATGTAGTTTTCTCCATTTTAATCCCCAGCACTTTTCCTTTCCCTCCTCCTTTTTCACTCTGATTCCCTTCTTCTACTCTATTTATTTATTTTAATATTTTTTCTTTATATTTTAGTTGTTGATGGATCTTTATTTATATGTGGTGCTGAGACTTGAACCCAGTGCCTCACACATGCTAGGAAAGGTCTCTACCACTGAGCTACTACCCCACCCCCATATATTTATTTTTAATTGATTCGTTACAGTTATATGTAATAGTAGAATGCATTGTGTTATATGTGTACATAGCATAATTTGGTTAACTTCATCCCTCAATTCTTTCCCTTCTCTCCTCCTCCCCCTCCTCCTCCTCCTCCCCCTCCTCCCCCTCCTCCTCGCCCTCCTCCTCGCCCTCCTCCTCCCCCTCCTCCCCCTCCCCCCTGGGCCTCCTGCCTCTACTCTACTGATCTCCCATCTGTTTTCCAAGTTCTTCTTTATTAATTCCTTTTTTTTCTCTCTACCTTCCACATAGGAGAGAATGAGGGATCTTGCGGGAGATTCAGCCACTCTGTTCCTGGAATCTTGATTGTGTTTTTCAGTTCATATCATTTGCCCAAAAATAGAGTTCAAGATGTTGTTGATCTAATATTAATATTCACCTTTCAGAACCTATAACAAATTTTTGGGCCACTTATTCCAACCCCTTCATTTTATCTAATAAGTGTGTGTGTGTGTGTGTGTGTGTGTGTATATGTATGTATGTATGTATGCTGAATTCCAGAGAGGATAAGTATTATGATTTGGATATGAGGCATCCCCCCAAAGCTCCTATGTTAATTCAGGAATATCTGGAGTTAAAATGATTAGGTTGTGAGAGTTGGAACTTAATCAGACCATCCTAATTGAATGGACTCAGTGGTAACTGCAGTCAGGTGGGATGTGGCTAGAGAAGATGGGTCACTGGGGGCATGCCCTGGAAGAGTTCATCTTGCCTGTGGTCCCTTCCACGTAACCCATTCTGTTTCCTGGCTGCCATGTATGGAGCAGCACTCTTCCACCACACACTTCCACCATGTTGTTCTACCTTACTTTGGGACCAAGTAAATGGATCTGGCCAGCTGACTGTTGACTGAACCTCTAGAACCATGAGCTACAATAAATTTTCCCTCCTCTTAGTTGTTCTTGTCATGTATTTTGATCAGAGCAGCACAAAGCTGACTAACACAGTAAGTGACTTTTCTGATGTCACAGCTATTTAGTATAAACCTGAAAATGAGAAGCCAATCATCCTCTTAGTTCAGTACTTGGAATACTAAAACAATGTTATTCTTATTCCTAAGAGCTTATGTTATATTGAATTTTTTAAAAGTAACAAATTCTACATAATAGTAATATTTTAAGGTTAGTACTTTTTTCTAAAACTATAAAAAATCCATAGATTTAAACATTACTACATTTATTAATGTGCTTGATATTTTGTGAGCATCAAAGTGAATTGAATTGATTGTTAATTTTAAAATGATGCTTTTTATCTATTTTTAGTGGTTCCCAAGGCTACTTCCCTGGCAGTTTTTTTTTCCTTTTTAATAATGTAGCTACTAAAGTGTAGACTTAATATAAACATTGAATTTAAAATTCAAGTTTGGGGGGCTAGGGTTGTGGCTCAGTGGTAGAGTGCTCGCCTAGCATGCATGAGGCACTGGGTTCAATCCTTAGCACCACATAATTAAAAAGTATTGTGTCCACCTAAAACCTAAAAATAAATATTAAAAAAAAATTCAAGTTGGGAATCAGCAACACAACTTGAATCTGACTTGAATCTCATTTTTTTTGCTTCATTTTGTGATGTCATCTTTCTTCAGTGGCCTTCAGCATGAGTTAAGTGTGCAGTTTTGCAATTGCTCTCTAGTCATTTCTGTATCTAATGTTGTTTATGCTTTGTTTACAATAGTGCAGAAGATCTCTATCTAGGGTTCAGTAGTAAAATAAAGGATGTGGTTCACTAAAAGTTTTTTGCATTCACAAGTTTTTCCTTACTGGTAATTCTTTTTTTTTTTTTTTTTTCCCTAAAAAAAGAAGTTATTCTTTATAAAAGCAGTCACAGTAAATTTTCTAGTTCTATGTAATTTTCTTTCCATTCTGGTCTTCACTAGTTATAAATAACACATGAAATGACTTTCAAGGTAGAAAGCAAGAATCCATTTTGAAATGTTCTATAAAATAAAGAGTGATTTATGGTTTTATATGATTTGGGCTGAAAGCACTCGGGCTTTGCCAGGTCATCAGAGTCCTGTCAGGGGATTCTATTATTTATTGTTCTATATGATGGGAGTGGTGTAAGTACTTTATTTTATGTTTATCTTATGTAATATAGTGTTAGGAAAAATCAATTCCAAATACTAATACAATTTTAAGACTATATCATGGAAAATTAATCTGAATATTATAGTTGTAAATGATGAGGTTCAACATTAAGAATGTGGATTAAGGGGGAATTTTAAAAAATGAATGAACAATGTTCTCATTCCTAGAAAATATTTTAGGTAAGATTCTTGACAGTGTTAATTCCATTTTTTTTTTACCTTGATTTTAGCCTAGTTCTTTATTTGATAGTGAAATATCTTTATTTTATCTAGATAGGTTTTAGAAAATGGCAGAAAATTAAGACCAGACTTGATGGTATATGGTCATGCAACATTCCATACACATCAAATATGTATTTTTTTGCTAGTTGCCAACTTTATAAAACAGAACCTTTACTGAGAAGGGTGTGATGAAGCTAATCTCAATTTCCTTCATTACAATTTTTATGAAATGCTAATTTCATATCTTATGTTTACCTATGTTTAATAAAATTATTTATCCATATTATTGATATGATATCAGAATTATGCAAGTTTTCTGTGATCCTATTGCAAGACCAAGTTCTTTGGTACAGTTTTACTAATTAATTTTTTTTTTCAAATACATAGAATCATAGTTTATTTAAAAATAATAAAGCGAAAGCAAAGTTTACTGAGGCACATCATACTTAAATTTCAAAAACAGAAATAAAAAAGAAAATTAGACAAATTTCCTCCAACTGTTAGATTTTAACATCAAGAATATTAGTGGAAGCCAGGATACAGTGAAATGTTATGCTAAGTGTACTGAATGAAAATTTCTAGTAAACTAAGCATTTCTAGTTAGTAGAAATGTTCTTATTTTTTTTTAATTGTTGGTTGTTCAAAACATTACATAGTTCTTGATATATCATCTTTCACACTTTGCTTCAAGTGGGTTATGAACTCCCATTTTTAGCCCATATACAGATTGCAGAATCACATCAATTACACATCCATTGATTTACATATTGCCATACTAGTGACTGTCGTGTTCTGCTACCTTTCCTATCCTCTACTATCCCCCCTCCCCTCCCCTCCCCTCCCCTCTTCTCTTCTCTCTCTACCCCCTCTACTGACCTTCATTTCTCCCCCTTGTATTATTTTTCCCTTTCCCCTCATTTCCTCTTGTATGTTCTTTTGTATAACCCTGAGGGTCTCCTTCCATTTCCATGCAATTTCCCTTTTCTCTCCCTTTCCCTCCCACCTCTCATCTCTGTTTAATGTTAATCTTCTTCTCATGCTCTTCATCCCTACTCTGTTCTTAGTTACTCTCCTTATATCAAAGAAGACATTTGGCATTTGTTTTTTAGGGATTGGCTAGGTTCACTTAGCATAATCTGCTCTAGTGCCATCCATTTCCCTGCAAATTCTATGATTTTGTCATTTTTTAATGCAGAGTAATACTCCATTGTGTATAAATGCCACATTGTTTTAATCCATTCGTCTATTGAAGGGCATCTGGGTTGGTTCCACAGTCTTGCAATTGTGAATTGAGCTGCTATGAACATCGATGTAGCAGTGTCCCTGTAGCATGCTCTTTTTAGGTCTTTAGGGAATAGACCAAGAAGGGGAATAGCTGGGTCAAATGGTGGCTCCATTCCCAGCTTTCCAAGGAATCTCCATACTGCTTTCCAGATTGGCTGCACCAATTTGCAGTCCCACCAGCAATGTACAAGTGTACCCTTTTCCCCACATCCTCGCCAGCACTTGTTGTTGTTTGACTTCATAATGGCTGCCAATCTTACTGGAGTGAGATGGTATCTTAGGGTGGTTTTGATTTGCATTTCTCTGACTGCTAGAGATGGTGAGCATTTTTTCATGTACTTGTTGATTGATTGTATGTCCTCCTCTGAGAAGTGTCTGTTCAGGTCCTTGGCCCATTTGTTGATTGGGTTGGTTGTTATCCTATTGTCTAATTTTTTGAGTTCTTTGTATACTCTGGATATTAGGGCTCTATCTGAAGTGTGAGGAGTAAAGATTTGTTCCCAGGATGTAGGCTCTCTATTTACCTCTCTTATTGTTTCTTTTGCTGAGAAAAAACTTTTTAGTTTGAGTAAGTCCCATTTGTTGATTCTAGTTATTAACTTTTGTGCTATGGGTGTCCTATTGAGGAATTTGGAGCCCGACCCCACAGTATGTAGATCGTAGCCAACTTTTTCTTCTATCAGACGGCATGTCTCTGATTTGATATCAAGCTCCTTGATCCATTTTGAATTAACTTTTGTGCATGGCGAGAGAAAGGGATTCAGTTTCATTTTGTTGCATATGGATTTCCAGTTTTCCCAGCACCATTTGTTGAAGATGCTATCCTTCCTCCATTGCATGCTTTTAGCCCCTTTATCAAATATAAGATAGTTGTAGTTTTGTGGATTGGTTTCTGTGTCCTCTGTTCTGTACCATTGGTCCACCCACCTGTTTTGGTACCAGTACCATGCTGTTTTTGTTACTATTGCTCTGTAGTATAGTTTGAAGTCTGGTATCGCTATACCGCCTGATTCACACTTCCTGCTTAGCATTGTTTTTGCTATTCTGGGTCTTTTATTTTTCCATATGAATTTCATGATTGCTTTCTCTATTTCTACAAGAAATGCCGTTGGGATTTTGATTGGCATTGCATTAAACCTATAGAGAACTTTTGGTCATATCGCCATTTTGATGATGTTAGTTCTGCCTATCCATGAACAGGGTATATTTTTCCATCTTCTAAGATCTTCTTCTATTTCTCTCTTTAGGGTTCTGTAGTTTTCATTGTATAATTCTTTCACCTCTTTTGTTAGGTTGATTCCCAATTATTTTATTTTTTTGAAGATATTGTGAATGGAGTGGTTGTCCTCATTTCCATTTCAGAGGATTTGTCGCTGATATACAGGAATGCCTTTGATTTATGCGTGTTGATTTTATATCCTGCCACTTTGCTGATTTCATTTATTAGCTCTAATAGTTTCTTTGTAGAGCCTTTTGGGTCTGCTAGGTATAGAATCATATCATCTGCAAATAGTGATAATTTAAGTTCTTCTTTTCCTATTTTGATGCCTTTAATTTCTTTCGTCTGTCTAATTGCTCTGGCCAGTGTTTCGAGAACTATGTTGAACAGAAGTGGTGAAAGAGGGCATCCCTGTCTTGTTCCAGATTTTAGAGGGAATGCCTTCAATTTTTCTCCATTCAGAATGATGCTAGCCTGAGGCTTAGCATAGATTGGTTTTACAATATTGAGGTATGTTCCTGTTATCCCTAGTTTTTCTAGAGTTTTGAACATAAAGGGATGCTGTACTTTGTCGAATGCTTTTTCCGCATCTATCGAGATGATCATATGGTTTTTATTTTTAAGTCTATCGATGTGGTGAATAACATTTCTTGATTTCCGTATATTGAACCAGCCTTGCATCCCAGGGATGAATCCTACTTGATCATGGTGCACAATTTTTTTTGATATGTTTTTGTATCCGATTCGCCAGAATTTTATTGAGGATTTTTGCATCTAGGTTCATTAGAGATATTGGTCTGAAGTTTTCTTTCTTTGAAGTGTCTTTGTCTGGTTTAGGTATCAGGGTGATGTTGGCCTCGTAGAATGAATTTGGAAGTTCTCCCTCTTTTTCTATTTCCTGAAGTAGCTTGAAAAGTATTGGTATTAGTTCCTCTTTAAAGGTTTTGTAAAACTCTGCTGTATACCCATCCGGTCCTGGGCTTTTCTTAGTTGGTAGTCTTTTGATGGTTTCTTCTATTTCCTCGATTGATATTGGTCTGCTTAGGTTGTCTATATCCTCCTGACTCAATCTGGGCAGATCATATGACTTCAGAAATTTATCGATGCCTTCACTATCTTCTAATGTATTGGAGTATAAGGATTCAAAATAATTTTTGATTATCTTCTGTATTTCTGAAGTGTCTGTTGTGATATTGCCTTTTTCATCCCGTATGCTAGTAATTTGAGTTCTCTCTCTTCTTCTCTTCGCTAGCATGGCTAAGGGTCTGTCGATTTTGTTTCTTTTTTCAAAGAACCAACTTTTAGTTTTGTCAATTTTTTCAATTGTTTCTTTTGTTTCGATTTCATTAATTTCAGCTCTGATTTTAATTATTTCTTGCCTTCTACTTCTTTTGCTGTTGTTTTGCTCTTCTTTTTCTAGGATTTTGAGATGAAGTATGAGATCATTTATTTGTTGGTTTTTTTCTTTTTTTAAGGAATGAACTCCAAGCAATGAATTTTCCTCTTAGAACTGCTTTCAATGTGTCCCATAGATTCCCATATGTTGTGTCTGTGTTTTCATTAATCTCTAAGAATTTTTAAATTTCCTCCTTGATGTCTTCTATAACCCATTGATCATTCAGTAACCTATTGTTCATTCTCCAAGTGATGTATGCTTTTTCCTTCCTTCTTTTATCGTTGATTTTCAGTTTCATTCCATTATGATCAGATAGGATGCATGGTATTATCTCTACTCCTTTATATTGTCTAAGAGTTGCCCTGTGACATAATATATGATCTATTTTTGAGAAGGATCCATGTGCTGCTGAGAAAAAAGTGTAACTGCTTGATGTTGGGTGGTATATTCTATATATGTCAATTAAGTCTAGGTTATTAATTGTGTTATTGAGTTCTATAGTTTCCTTATTCAACTTTTGTTTGGAAGATCTGTCCAGTGGCGAGAGAGGTGTGTTGAAGTCTCCCATGATTATTGTATGGTGGTCTATTAGACTCTTGAACTTGAGAAGAGTTTGTTTGATGAACATAGCTGCACCATTGTTTGGGGCATATATATTTATGATTGTTATGTCTTGTTGGTGTATGGTTCCCTTAAGCAGTATGTAGTGTCCCTCTTTATCCCTTTTGATTAACTTTGGCTTGAAATCTATTTTATTTGATATGAGTATGGACACTCCTGCTTGTTTCCGAAGTCCATATGAGTGATATGATTTTTCCCAACCTTTCACCTTCAGCCTATGTATGTCTTTTCCTATCAAATGCGTCTCCTGTAGGCAGCATATTGTTGGGTCTTGTTTTGTGATCCATTCTACTAGCCTGTGTCTCTTAATTGGTGAGTTTAAGCCATTAACATTTAGGGTTATTATTGAGATATGGGTTGTTCTTCCAGCCATATTTGTTTATTTGTGTTACTAAACATGGTTTGTTTTCCTCTATGATTATTCCCCCCCCCCTTTACTGTCCTACCTCCCACTGTTGGTTTTCATTGTTATTTTCCATTTCCTCTTCCTGTAATGTTTTGCCGAGGATGTTTTGAAGAGATGGTTTTCTAGCTGCATATTCTTTTAACTTTTGTTTGTCGTGGAAGGTTTTAATTTCATCTTCCATCCTGAAGCTTAATTTTGCTGGATATACAATTCTTGGTTGGAACCCATTTTCTTTCAGTGTTTGAAATATGTTATTCCAGGATCTTCTAGCTTTCAGAGTCTGTGTTGAAAGATCAGCTGTTATCCTGATTGGCTTGCCCCTAAATGTAATCTGCTTCCTTTCTCTTGTAGCTTTTAAAATTCTCTCCTTATTCTGTATGTTGGGCATCTTCATTATAATGTGTCTAGGTGTGGATCTCTTATAATTTTGCACATTCGGCGTCCTGTAGGCTTCTAGAATTTGGGATTCTGTCTCATTCTTCAAGTCTGGGAAGTTTTCTCGTATTATTTCATTGAATAAATTGCTCATTCCTTTGGTTTGAAACTCTGTCCCTTCCTGTATCCCAATGACTCTTAAATTTGGTCTCTTGATGTTATCCCATATTTCTTGGATGTTCTGCTCATGGTTTCTTAACAGTCTTGCTGAGCTGTCTATGTTCTTTTCAAGTTGAAATACTTTATCTTCATTGTCTGATGTTCTGTCTTCTAAGTGTTCTACTCTGCTGGTAGTATTCTCCATTGAGTTTTTAAGTTGGCTTATTGCTTCCTGCATTTCTAGGATTTCTGTTTGTTTGTTTTTTATAACCTCTATTTCCCTGTATAGTTGATCTTTTGCTTCTTGGATTTGTTTATGTAATTTATTGTTGAAGTGATCTTTCATTGTCTGATTTTGCTGTCTGATGTCTTCCTTGAGACTCCAGATCATCTGAAGCATGTATATCCTGAATTCTTTATCTGACATTCCATCTGCTGCAGCTGTTACCTCTTCTAAAGTTGAGTTGACCTGCATTGCTTGTAGTCCTTTCTTTCCTTGTCTTTTCATACTGCTTGCGTTTCTTTCTTCTTGGTGAAACTGTTGTGTTTTTGAAATTTTTCCCTCCCTATATATTTATATTGCTCTTGTATAGTTGAAAAGTCTCCCTTGCAGGTGCGGGCGGGGGCTCTGCTCTGCCCCTCTTCCAATTGGTGTGAGGTGTCTACCACGCCCGCGGACCCCTGGGCCTGATCCGCCGTTCTGTCGCAGGTCTGCCTACCTTGCAGGTGGGGGCGAAGGCTCTGCCCTGCCCCTCCTACCACGCCCGGGGACCGCTAGGCCTGATCTGCAGATTGGTCACCGGTCTGCCCACCTTGCGGGCACGAGTGTCAGTTCCGCTCCGCCCCCACTCCAATTGGGGTCACTTGACCACCACACAGGCGGGCCGCTGGGCCTGATCTGGGCGCGGGCGAAGGCTCTGCTCTGCCCCTACTCCAGTTGGGGTGAAGTGTGTACCACGCTGGCAGGCCGCTGGGCCTGATCCGCCGGTCTGTCGCAGGTCTGCTTACCTTGCCGGTGAGGGCGGCGGCTCTGCCCTGCCCCTCCTACCACGCCTGCAGACCGCTGGGCCTGATCTGCAGGTTGGTCGCAGGTCTGCCTACCTTGCGGGCGCGGGCGGTGGCCCCGCTCCTCCCCTCTGGCTCGACGACAAAGCGAGAGAGACTCGGGTATCTGTGACTCACCCTCCCCACCAGGGGACCAACTGTTTCCGTCGCCGCTGGCACCGATGAAGTTCTCTCCTCGGCCGCTCTCCGATGACATCAGATCTCTGCCATGCTGGCATCCCCTGTTCTATGGCTGAATCCCATTTTCTTCTCTTCCAATAGGCGGAGCTGTGCCCTCTGAGCTGAGCTTCTGCCCTCTATGTGCTGACAGAAATCCCTGTAAGGTGGCTCCTGGGAGTCTCTCAATCCTGTTAGTCCAGAGCCCTTTCACTTATCCGGCCCCTCCCCCTGTTCCTCCTCCCAGCCAGGCAGCCAGGTCCTGTTCACCAGAGGCGGTTCCCCAAGGATCTGATTACACTTGCAGCCCCACCGCGTGTCTTATATCCCGAACGATGAACACCCTCACTGTCATTCATCTAAGCCCCAGTGCTGTGGTGGGGTGATCTGGGAACCAACAGTTTAATTTTTCCGGACCCCTTTGGTGGGCACGCCCCCAGAAACTGGCGGCTAAGATCTTGGGTGTTGCCGCTGGTGTTAAGGGGAGGTGGGGATCTGGAATCCCCTCTGCTTCCCTACAGACACGCCCCCGGAGAGATTCCCGAGGTTTCCTGGCTGCTTGTATCTGGAGGGTGTGGGAGTCACACACCTGCTAACGTGGATTCCGCTGGGAAGGAATTCTGTCAGCGGAACTTTGGTGATGTCACCTCTCTGCTATGGCGGGCCCCAGGCTCCTTGCCGGTGTGTCCGAAGGGAGGGGTGGGACTGGTCTGTCTCTGGTTGGTTTCAGCTCCAGGTTTGCTATTTCATGAAGGCTTGGCGAGAGACCTCTTCCTAGAGTCCCTGCACCGCTCCTGCTGCGCTGCGCCTCGCCTCGGAGGCTATCCGCCCTGACGCGGGGGCCAGTGCAGGCAGCCGACAGTCGCCGAGTCGCGCAGGCAGCGGCTGGCAGGTCTGGACCTCTGCACTGCGTGGCAGAGATTCACTCGTCTAGCTCAAACTGTCACCTCCAAAAATCCTACCGATTCCCGGCCGGTCTCTCTTTAGTGGAATTTTGCTAGGAGTTTCTCAGCAGGTCGAATCTAAGCATATCCATGCGTCTCTCTGACCCCGTTGTTGAGGAGGTACTGAAAGCGCTGCCTCCCCTCTCGCCGCCATGTTGGATCCCCCCTAGAAATATTCTTAAAGCAAAAAGAAAAACAAACAAAAAACACCACTACCAACAAAAAAGGAATATAATCAATCTTAGACAAAAATAAAAACAAAAACAAAAAACAAAACACCCATTTGTCACTGGTGAACCTATGCTAAATAGCTACTTTTTAGGACTGTTATACCAGAGAGAAAGCAAGCAATGAAGAGCAAAGAGGGTTACAGATACGCGAATAAATCTAAATGAAATCTACTAATGAATTTAATAATATTAAATGTTTAAATGATAACAAATGTTTGATTTTCAACTATGTACATATATCAAAGGAACTTTTAAAATAATAATTTTAAGTTAAAGTTTTGAAGATAAATAAATGATAAGCAAGTGATAACCTTTTTTTTTTCTTCCTCAAATAACTAATCTTTCTGAAGGTGTAGGAGGAAGAGGGAAGAGACTCAACATTTACCAAATTTTAGCAACATGCCAAGAGGCACCGTATAAGGTGTTTCATATCATATTGGACCTTTTTCTCCCATTTTACAGATGAAAACATTGCATTTGTATATTTGTTTTGTGGAGTGTTTCCAGTGAAATGCTGTGATTTCACTCACTCTGATCTGAGTTGTTTATAACTCATGTTTGATTTTTCTTTGTGGGAGAGATTGTATAATTCATTATAAGCCTATGTATGTTCTATATAAATGCCTCATTAGGACTTTGTGGGAATTTGAGTAGTTATTCAGATATTGTTTACTTTTTAAGCATTAAAAATGATTTTATTTTTAAATTAATCGGGTTTAAATGCTACTAAATTGAAGTTTACAGGTATTAATTTAAACAGATCATGCAGTCATTTTGCTTATTTCACCAAATTACTAACAAGACAAAAGGTTTAATTGTGTTCTGTTTTCCTAAATAAGAATTTATTTTTAAACTTAAAGCTCCAATTATATGCAGGTTTGTTCTCCATACTGTGAGTAGAGTTTCTTTTTCCCTGATACATTGATTTGACCATTCTATTCTGGTTAAAATCCTTTTCAAGATTGCCATGGCTTAGAGGATCAAGTACATAACTCTACTATTTGGCTTCAGCCACCTTAAAAAAAACTGTTTTAGTGTAGTAAGAACATTTAACATGAGATCTACCCTCTGAAATTTTTAAGTGTATAGTACACTGTTAACTATAAGCACAATGTTGTACAACAGATCTTTTAAACCTATACCTCTTGGGTAATTGTTACTTTTTATACCCATTTATTAACAACTCCCCATTTCCCTCTCCCCAAACCTCTAGCAACCACCATTCTATTCTTTGATTGTATAAATTAGCCATTTTGGATATTCCAGGTAGGTAGAACCATGCATTATTTGTCTTCTTTCAATCAGTCTATTTTCTGCAGTAATGTTCATAATAACTAAGAATTGAGAATGATGTAAATTTTCAACAGTGGAAGAATTGATAAAGTGAATGTGATATAGCCATATACTGAAATAATACTCATTAATTAAAAATACTGAAGCTGCAACATAGAGACCCTTGAAAACATTATGCTAAGTGAAATAAGCCTGCCCAACCACATTTTTTTAAAGCATTACCTTTTGGTTCTTTCTTCCTTTACTCTTTGCCAAAAATTCTCCTTTGCACTTTCCTTTTTACTTTTATACCCTTCAATTTAGGTGGTTAGACCCTGAAAGATCCAGCTAGTGTCTCTTCTTTGGCACTTTCCATCTCTCCCTTTTATAGTGGGAATGTTTCTTTCCATTGTGTTCCTGTAACAGTCCGAAATAGATTCATTATTTTAATCTCTTTAAATTATTTCTTTAGACTCGGAGCTTTTTCAGGTTAGGAATTATCTTAATGATTTTCCTCCCACCACCTGGGAGTCTGCTCTAGACTTCCTGCCTTCTCCTTTTTCCCCACTTTCTTTTTTCTCCTTTTCTTAAGCAAGTAGTTGAAGATAATCTCCTGCATGCCTTCTTCCTGTGTTCAAGTAACTTCTTTTTTTTTTTTTTGAATAGGTTGGAAGAAATATAAGAATTTGCCTAGAAAGACATTGCTGTCTGTATTCTTCACTGTAATTTTAATTATTTTAAGAATGGAGATAATATGCCATTTAACATTGGAACAGCCTATTGATTTGACAAGCTTGTGGGGATGTCTAGATGAAAGAATAAAGGAAAAACAGGTTAGGAATTATCTTAATGATTTTCCTCCCACCACCTGGGAGTCTGCTCTAGACTTTCTGCCTTCTCCTTTTCCCCCACTTTCTTTTTTCTCCTTTTCTTAAGCAAGTAGTTGAAGATAATCTCCTGAATGCCTTCTTCCTGTGTTCAAGTAACTTCTTTTTTTTTTTTTTTTGAATAGGTTGGAAGAAATATAAGAATTTGCCTAGAAAGACATTGCTGTCTGTATTCTTCACTGTAATTTTAATTATTTTAAGAATGGAGATAATATGCCATTTAACATTGGAACAGCCTATTGATTTGACAAGCTTGTGGGGATGTCTAGATGAAAGAATTAAGGAAAAACACAAATGATAGTCATTTTGGTTTTATATAATCTGAACTCAAATCATATTCAGAATTGAAATCCATTTTGGCATTGCTTCATCAGTAGAGACTTGACTTCTGATAGTGTTGATTATAGGCATGAATATAACCACATATCCGCCTACCCAAAGTCATAGGTATTTTGAGCCAAATGGAGAAGAGTAATATTATTGTCTGCCACTAGAGCTAGAATCTAAAATATTTTCTGAAGGATAAGAGTAGATAGGCCAGGTGCAGTGGCACATGCTTGTAATTTCAGCTGTTCAGTAGGCAGAGGCAGGAAGATTTTGAGTTCAAAGCTCGCCTCAGCAAGAGAGGTGCCAAGCAACTCAGTGAGCCCCTGTCTCTAAGTAAAATACACAAAAGGGCTGGGGATTTGGCTCAGTGGTTCAGTGCCCCTGAGTTAAATCCCAGGTACCAAAAAAAAAAAAAAATGTAGATGGCATTCATTTGGTAACTACCCTTGCTAACAACTGAACAGTACTATAAGGTAGACGGCAATACTCACATTAATGAAGAAACAAAGACAAGTCAATGACTTGTCTGAGGTTGCATAGTAATCTTAAGATTCAAAGCAAGGTCTGTCAGATTGAGACCATGCCCATTTTATTGTGTTGCCAGTACTGCCCTTTAGTACTTAGTCTCAAACTTCTGTCCAAGTCTGAGATAGTGAATTCCCATGGTTTTTGAATTGGCAATATTGTATAAGTTGGTATTTGGCAACATGCTCAAACTCATTTCCTCACATGGCTATTACTTCCTGCCTCACATGATTATAATGAGAAATACATGAGATGATGTACACTAAAATATGGTGTGAAGTGTAAAACCCTATAATATAAGTGGGTTTGGTAATACTATTATTACATGTAAAAGCATTGGTCTTTAACTTGCTAATTCTTTTTCCTAAGTAATATTTTGCTGTTACCCTTTGAACTAAGCTGTGTATTGGCTTTTAAAGGTTCATAGTGATTACATTTAATTAAAAGAAAATTATTTCTTTAAGCAGAACAAAAATTTCAGATAGTCTTAACATGAAAAAATTCTTTCTACTCAAAATTCTTGTTTTGTAAAAAAATATATATCCAAAGTTAATGTTGGCACTTTATGATGGCTTCTTTCTGATAACTGATGTTTAATGGTTATATTCAGTACATTTGGTCAGAACTTCTTTTTTTGAGCCAAATATTATATGCCCTCAAAGTATTCAACCCTGAAAAACTAGTTCCTAAAGGAGGATTGACCTTGTGTTTAATGTGGTTTTAAGTACAGATTGTGACAATTCCTTCCATGTACGTATTACTTTTTACATAAAGAAGATAACCCCTTTTCCTAAAAATCCTTGACACTCAGTATGTAGTTCATACTCTTGCCAAAAAATGGTGGTATCTTTTTCTACCATAAAGTAAAAATACAGGAGAGTCAAGATGTCTCACGGTAGTGGTAGCTCTATAGAGTTGCAGTAAACTTTAAAAACATGATTTATTTGTATGACTGATATAAAAGATTTTAATAGCCTCCATTTAAATGGCAGATCTTGTGATAAAAGGTTATGGAAGCATCTTACAGCATAGAATATTTAACTATCTAATGTAGCACAAAACCTGAATTTATTTTTATTAGAAAAGCATTATCTTTGGTAGTTTAATTTTTGTTCATACTGATAGTCATAATATATATTTCATTATATGATAATCAGCTTTATGGCATGACTACATTTGACTCCAGAACAGTAATGTTTTCTTTTCATACTGCTGTACTGAATGAAAAGGAAAATAATACATATTTTAAGTGGCCTCATATTTCTTTAATTTTTTTGGGGGGTGGTACCAGGGATTGAACTTTGATTTAAATTTAATTTTACATTTTCTGTTAGATATTAATTGCAATATGTCCCAGAATTCCAGAAAACAAAGCCCTTTTTCTCGTTTTAATTTTGACCACTGAGCCACATCCCTAGCCCTATTTTGTATGTTATTAGCGATAAGGTCTTACAGAGTTGCTTAGCACCTCACTAAATTGCTGAAGCTGGCTTTGAACTCGCCATCCTCCTGCTTCCTCCTCCTGAGCCGCTGGGATTACAGGCGTCCGCCACTGCACCTGGCCAAGAAACTAACGTATTTCTTTAACTAAAAAATGTGAGGTATTCTGCATTAGAAGCATTGTGGCTTTGGATTTAGATTTGAGTTCAGATTTCAACTCTATAATCTTATTTTTAAGCAGTGAGCAACAAAGTTAACATATTTGAACCCCAGGTTCTTTTTCCTTTCTAGACTGTATCAGATTCTTATCTCTCAGTGCAGTTGTATCAGATTAACTAGTATGTTAACATGGTTCCTAATAATAGAACTCTATATGAACATTATGCCTTTAGTTGCTCATTATGATAATTTTCAGGTAAAAATAATTTAAGTTCTTGTTTTTATAGACTATTTCTACCACATAATAAAAATTTCAGTGTTAGTATATTTAAAAAATGTCTAGGGCTGAGGTCATGGCTTAGTTGGTAGCATGCTAGCCTAGCATGTGTAAGGCACTGGATTCAATTCTTAGCACCACATATAAGTAAATAAATTAAGGTCAACCAACAACTAAAAAATTAAAAAAGGGAAATATCTAAAAGTGAAATTAATACAGATTTTACAATTTCAAATACAAGGTTGGGTCTCTTGGTAAGCTATTCTATAATGTGATAGCATGAATTGAACACTTTATGTAAAATAAATATATATTTCTACATTCTAAATGATATAGGTGTGTGTTTTTATAGGTTTGCCTGAATCCATCATTGCGGCTGCATGTTCAAGGAGTGGCCAGAGGGTTCTGCATGTTGATTCGTAAGTTTTATCAATGGTAGCATTTAATACTTCCTAAAATTCTCTATACAAAATTGAAATTCAGTAACACACACCTATATGCCTCTAGATGTGTGTATGTGTATATTTATATATTATCTAAACTTCTTAAGATAGAAAATGAGTCAGAGTTAATTTTTACCAATAACATGTGAAATATATAACACTTATTATATAGTAATTATAATATATTAATATATATTAAGAATATATTGTCTAACTTTTAATATAAATCTAATGTGAATTTTAGTATAATTATAAGCTTTAAAATAGGTATCTATTTTTTTTGAGAGGAAGCCAAATGCATCATTTTATTTTCTTTACAGTGATTTTTTTTTGTAAATAATAAATAATTCTCCAAGAGGCTTATAAATCTCACATCTGTCTTATATATATATGAGCGCATGGGTGTATACAAGCCATATATGTATTCTTTTTTGTTTTGTTTTGTTTTTTTCCTGGTACCAGGGATTGAACCCAGAGTGTTTAACCACTGAAATACATTCCTAGCCTTTTTTCTCTTTTTAGTTTTGAGACAGGGTCTTTAATTTTGCAACAGGGTCTTGCTAAGTTGCTTAGGGCCTCACTAAGTTGCTGAGGCTGGCTTTGAACATACAATCCTCCTGCCTCAGCCTCCTAATCTGCTGGGATTACGGGCATGCAACACCACAGTGTATTGTGTTTGAAGCTTCATATTTGCTTGTAAAATTTGGCCAAGAGATTTGAGTATGTGGTTTTGTTCATCAAAATTTAAACTTAGAAAAATTTTAACTAGGAAAAAATGTCTAAGCTGAGTGCCATGGCACGTAATTCTGAAGTCCCAGTATTTCAGAAAGCTAAGGCAGGATGATTGCAAGTTTGAGGCCAGTCCCAGCAATGTAGCAAGGCCGTAAGCAACTTAGCAAGACCCTGTCTCAAAATTTAAAGAGGCTGGTGATATAATTCAGTGGTTCAATGCCCCTGGCTTCAGTCCTCAGTTAATAAAAAAAGCGAAAAAAAAAAAAAAAAAAAAAGGTCTGGAATTATGTTTTACTTTAAATGTGATGATAAAAAGGATGTTAATGAAAAACTCAGGTTTAAGATAAAGCATTTTTAAAATTTCTGTATTCAAACATTCCCCTAAAGCAAACCCCTAATCTTCCATTTGTATATATAATGTTTTGACTATTATATCTTGACACTTCAGTTATTCCTTGAATAGGAATAGAATAGCAAGAAATTTAATTTTACATTTTCTGTTAGATATTAATTGCAATATGTTCCAGAATTCCAGAAAACAAAATATCAATAGATTTGTATATTGACTTCCCATATATTATCTCATTGTTCAATATGTAGAAATCTAAAATTAGCATTAGTTAATTTACATTTAACCCTTTCTAAATTTATTTTGAAAGCATATTAACATCTTGGTTATTATCCAATGGTTAATCCAGGATTTCTAAATTGGGTTTACTTTTCTTCAATTACTACTACTACTACTACTACTACTACTACTATTACTACTACTTCTTTTTTTTTGATGCATTTTGAAGAATATTCATTTAATACAAAGTTACTTTTAGAGAGAACAAAAGTAAAAAGGAGAGGTGTGTTTTTCTAACAGCTTTATCCAAAAGAAAAATAAGTTGTAATGAACAAACTGAAGGACAAAAATCTGTGAGGATTATTCCTCTTTATCAACCCCCTGAAATGTATTTCAATAGGGTCCCCCAGGATGTGGGGATCCATGAACAGAATCTCCAGGAAGGTGCTGATTTCTTATCAGAATACATGAGTATTCAGGGAGAGAGAAGGACACTAAATGCATTTTTAATTTATTGCTATAAAAATGAGATGAAAGTGCCAAAGCAAATCATATGGAAATACTGAGTGATCCGGGTTTCTAGAATTTTTTTACCTAATGCATGTTCTTGAGGAGAAACAGAAGATGAAGACTACATTCTCAGGAGGCACTGCAGTGAGAACCTTCTGGAAACAAGATGTAATTACTGAAGTAAGCAACAATAAAAGTACCAGAATAAACTAATTAGAAATCTGTTTACTGGAATGAATGGTGGAATTTTAAATTGTCCTAAATTTAGTATGTGAAATAATTGAATTTGGAACACTGCCAAGTGTTGACTAATTCTAGTCAAAGTATTTAAAAATTTCTCTTCTGAGTTTTATTTTTTTTTTATTTTTATTTTTTTTTATTTTCTAGGTCTAAATTGAAGTTTATTTTATATGAATTCTCTCCACATTAGCAAACTCCCCACTCTTTCTATGAAGTCTCCAGGTTGGAATTGAATCTGTTTTTTGGCAGGTGCCTATATCTAGACTTGCCTTATCACTACTTCTTTTTATTCAGTTTTCATATGAAGCCTGCCTTTAGAATTCTCTTCTCATTATTGTATGCACAGCTGCTTGTGTTAATATCTCAATTGAGTCTTTTTAAAATTATTATGGATTTACATGCCAAAATATCTTCCACCTTAAAAGCTCAGGTATATTACCTGTATGAATTGTTTAATGCACACATACAGACAGATTTATTTATGATAGCCTTAGTTAATTTGAAATTAAAGTGGTTCCTGTTAATTTCTTGAAGATAGGAGAGTTAGTAAAAGTTATTACTTGATGAGCTCATATTATATGCTCGTTACCATATTAGTTTCTTTACATATGTAATTTAATTCCCATCAAAGCCAAGGGAAGGTAGATGGTATCAACCAAATTAAACAAGTGGGGAATGTGAGGCAAGGATAAGTTAAGTAATTTTGTTGAATTTTGCCAAGCTAGTATATGTTTAACTTTAGATTTAAATTTCTTTTCTTTTTTTACAAACCTGGAGTCTTCTCTGGATGAAGAATATTTTAGAAAACACATAGGGTTTACTGATACTATAAAAAATAGAGTTTTATTAATAGTATAAGAAGCTAGATCTTACTGTAAGAAACAGTGACTCAGTTTAAAAAGCTCCATACTGTGGTTGGCTTAAGACCTTAGAACTTAAAAAAGATAAAATTTCAAAGTGTCAGAACCTTTTTTTTCTTATCTTGTAAATCTTCAAGCTTGTTGATTTTTAAGAGTTTAGATACATGTAAATACTAGATTCTCCCAGATCTTTTATTTGACATTTAAAAATTTATTTAAATTTATTTTTTAACTGATATGGAAAACATAAAAATTATACACATTTGTGAGATACCATGTGATCGCGAGAGTTGGGGTGCAGGGGATGGAACCCAGGGCCTCATCCATGCAAGGAAAGTGATCTTTCATTGAACTCTACATCTAGTCTTCCATCTGATGTTTTGATACATGTGTACATTGATTAATATTTTAATCAGGTTAAACATATCTCTTTTATTTTGTTATGTTGAGAACACAAAATCCTTTCTTCTAGCTTTTTGAATTATATCATACTTTGTTACTATCTTTTACCACATCAGAATTTCTTAGCTGCTGTTTGACAAAGTATCCTGTGATCAACTTCTCTTCCCTCCTTCTACTTTCTGTGGCCTTAGAGATAACATTTTATTCTCAACTTCAATTTTTTTAATTTCACATGAAGGATATCATGCAGTAGTTTTCTTTCTGTGCCTGGCTTATTTCACTTAACATAATTGATCTTCAGTTCCATCCATGTTGTTGCAAATGAGAGGATTTCATTTTCCTTTTTTGCCAAAAAGTTCTTAATTGTTGCTGTATATCACAGTTTCTTCATCCATTCATCAGTTGACCACACTTAGGTTGTTTTCATTTCTTGGCTGCACTGAACATGGAATTGCAGATATCCCTATGACATCCTGATTGCTAGATTGCATGGTAGTTCTGTTTTCAAAATTTGAGGATTCTCCATACTGTTTTCCATTATTGCTTTACCAGTTTACATTCCCACTACCAGTGTGCATGGATTCCCTTTTTTTACATCCCCTTGTCAGCATTCATTTATCTTTAATCTTTTTGAAAATAGCCATTCTTACTGGAGTGAAGTAATACCTCATATGGTATCAATTTTTATTTTTCCTGAGCATTAGTGATATTAAACATTTTTTTTTTTTCATATACCTTGTAGCCATTTGTGTCATCCTTTGAGAAATGTCTATTTAGGTCAATTGCCCATTTTAATCAGTTTATTTTTATTTATTTTTTGCTGGTAAGCTTTTGGAGTTCCATATACATTCTGGGTATTAACCCTTTTCATGTGTATTTTTTGAAATTATTTTCTCCCATTCTGTAGAGTTGCTTTGTACTGTATTGATTGTTGTCTTTGCAGTACAGGAACTTCATTTGATGTAATCCATTTTGTCTATATTTGCTTTTATTTCCTGTACTTTTTGGGTCTTACCCAGAAAATTATTGCATGTTCCAATGTCTTAAAGGATTCCCCCTATGTTTTCTTCTGGTCGTTTTATAGTTTTAAGTATTACATGTAACTCATTAAACCATTTGAGTTGCTTTTTGTAACTAGTAGGAAATAAGGGTCTATTATTCTCCTAGAACAAAGTTTAGATTGAGTGGCCCAAATAGGCACCACTATTTGAGGGTAATGGTTGCTCTCTCTGTTATTCATGTCTCCTAATCTGAGTTTGTCCTCAGCTCCAGGTCCATATATCCTGCGGTTTAACATCTTCATCTAGCTATTCCACAGTAGTATCTTAAACTTAGCATGGTTAATGCTGTATCATCTTCCTTGTCCTTGTCTCAAAATGCACAATATCTCCCCAAAGAGCTTTATGTTCCTATTCTTTTTGAATGGCAACATTATCTATCAGACACTTGGAAACTTCTGTTGATTTTTTTCTTCTTCTTTTTTTATTTGTATATGACAGTGGAATGCATTACAATTCTTATTTCACATATAGAGCACAAATTTTCATATCTCTGATTGTATACAAAGTATATTCACACCAACTCATTTCTTCATACCTATACTTTGGATAGTAATGATCATCACGTTCCACCATCATTTCTAACCCCATGTCCCCTCCCTTCCCCTCCAACCCCTCTGTCCTATCTAGAGTTCGTCTATTCCTCCCATGCTCCCTTTCCCTATCCCACTATGAATCAGCTTCCTTATATCAAAGAAAACATTCAGCATTTGGTTATTTGGGGTTGGCTACCTTCATATAGCATTATCTTCTCTAACTCCATCCATTTACCTGCAAATGCCATGATTTTATTCTCCTTTATTGCTAAGTCTCTTCTTTACCTTCCACATTTGTTCAACTACCAGGTTCTATAGATGATAATAATGATAGTTTACATGTATTGAGTTATCCCAGGCACTGTGCTGTGTAGTTTGAAAACAAAATTTCACTGATCTCCCTTAAATTTAGTATCTTTCTGCCATATCCACTTCTTTTCATCTCACTGTCACTTCCTTAGTTTAGTCCCTTGTCATTTCTCTGCTAGCTAAGCTTAAAACCTCTTTATTAATGATATCCAACCCTCCAATGCCATTTAGCATGTTGTAGCCAGTCACATCATTCTGCTGTATGAAATCTATCAGTGTCTCTCTGCTGCCTATTTTTATTGATTTTTCCAACTTAAAAGTCTTCTATGGAAATATAAGTAACTTGAATAGATGAAACAGAGCTGATGTGGTTGAGGTGAGTTTGTCTGCATCAGTTTAGACAAAGCTGTCTTATAGAAGAGTGTCTAAATTTTCTTTATGTCATACAGTGCCCCCTATGATCTGGACTTACTCATACCTTCAGCCTCTTGCCATTTCTACCTCAACTGTACACACCAGTGATTCTGAGATTTGCAATAACTAAGCATGTCTTAGTCTTTTACATCTTCCTGCTTTCTGAGGTTCCAGTAAGCATCCCTCTGCCTGGATTGCTTCTCTACTACTTAGGCTGACTAACATCTATTTTTTTTTAAACTTTCAGCTAACATGCCACCTCCTCAGGGAAGTCCTCCTTCCTTAAACAGCCCTTGGTATGTGTCACAGATATGACTGGATTTTCATAATACTATATGAGTATAACAGCATTTATCACATTCTTAATCATTTACTTCCCTTTCTTTGGAGCCTATATGCTTCTAAATCACAGGATTTACTCAGTTTTGTATTGCTAGTACTTAGTTTTGTTGCTGATATACAATTAGATACTTGATGAATGGATGGATAAATATTAATTATTATATGTAATTATATGTTTTTTTCTGGTAATTATTTTGGCCATGAATAACTTTTATCAATGATATACAAATTTTGGACAAATGGCTGTTGTTAGAGATATAATTCATGGCTAAAATTTAGACGATGAAGTTATAATAATCTTGGCTTTATTCTCATCTGGCTTTTATATTGTCACTAGTCATTTAATTTTCATTGAGTATTTTTGCAAGGAATTGTGCTAAGTGTTAAGGATACAGAGATGAATTTGAGGATACTGACTCCCAATCTAGTAAGGGGAATGAACAATTATACAGATAATTATATATGCTGTGTAAATTATATATGGGTATGTATGTGTGTGTATGTATGTATGTGTATATGTGTATGTGTATAGGTATATAATATAGCTATGGGGGACACCTGGCTCATGGAGAGTGTTTCCCATAGAAGTCGGCACCTTAGCTAACTTTAGACAGACAAGTCACATAAGATGAAATAGTTTGGATTGGAGCTGGGAAGGATATTGCACACAAATGGACCAACATATGCAAAAATTTGGATAAAAGAGAACATATGTTTGGAAGACTATAGTTAGTTGAGTATGACTGGTGTTTGGTGGGCTGGGAGTGAAATACAAAGATGAGGCTGCAAGTAGTGTTTAGTTCAAGGAATTAATGTTATAGACATTAGGGAACTATTGAATGGCTTTAAGCAAATAAATGAAATGATCAGATGTATGTTTTAGGACTATACAGTGGAGAGTGGTTTGAATAAGTTGAGGTAGAGAGCAGCTAGGTGGCTGTTTGCAGGGATATAGTTGAGAGAGAATTACCTGAACCAAGATGGATAAAAGGTAAAAATATTTGAGGTTATCTCAAGAATTTTGGAGGTCAATCACATATAGTAGGTGAGGGAATGAGAATAATTATGATTCTGATTTGAGCATTTTGATGGATGGTGATGTCATCAAATTGCCAATTCATTTACCGATGTTAGGAATTTAGGCTTAAGGATTGATGTTTGGGGCAGGTAAGGTAAATGTGTCCAAAATTGGAAGTGTTGAGTTTGAAGTGCCAATACCATTTCTAAGTGAAGAGAATCAGGTATGTTAGGAACCTGAGTCAGAGATGTAGACCTGGAGATAAGAGATTTGGGCGCTATCTGTAAACAGATAGTAGTTAGAACCAAAGAAGTAAATATAATTGCCCTGAATATGTGTATAATGGGATAGGGATAGAAACCTGGCAAGGGCAACTTTTAAGTCGTGGGCAAATGAAGAGATTTAACAAAGAAGATTGAGAAGAAACAGATATTCAGGAGGAAAGCAGAAGGGTGGGTAATTTCATAAATCTGATAAATTTACTCCTGGAAAGCCTTAATATCTATACGTAATGTGGAAGAGGAGGTCTGAAGGAAGAGAACAATTATGGGATGTTTTTCTGTTGTGGGTCAGGATTAGCTCTTTTCTCATTTAATATTTATTATAGCATTTAAGATATTTCATAGTCTGGTTCAATCTACTTCCTTTGCTTTATCTTTCATTTCTGTATTACACATAAAAGAGTACCACGTGTCTCTGTTTGGTAGACCTATCTTCCCATGCTTTTTTGGAAATATTTTAAAAATTATGGTTAACCTGAAACATAAAATTTGCTATATTAACCACTGTAAATGTAAAGTTTGGTAGTTTTATATGTACTCACATTGTTATGCAGCAGAACTCTAAACTATTTTGGTCTTATAAAACTGAAATTCTGTACCTATTAAACTATAACTCCCCTTTCATCAGTCCCAAGGCTCCTTTGTACATTCTTGCACCATGAATTTCACTACTCTAGATACCTCGTGTAAGTGTATCAGATTATTAATTTTTTTGTGATGAGCTAGTTTCACTTAGCGCAGTATCCTCATGGTTCATCTGTATTGTCATATATTGGAGGATTTCCTTCCTTTTTAAGACTGAACAGTATCCCACTCTATATATCACATTTTGTTTATCCATTTTTCTGTTGATAGGTACTTGGACTGCTTGCACTTTTTGACTGTCGTGAATAATTCTGCTATGAATGTGTGAGAGCAAATGTATCTTCAAATCGCTATTTCAGTTCTTTTGGCTAAACACTCAGACAGAAGTATGGGATAGCTAAATTATATCTACTGCCATTTTAAATATTTTGAGGAACTACTTTACTGTTTTCCATGTTGAATTCACATTTCTGCCATCTTCCAATGCTTTGACTTCAAAGGGTAGTGGAGTGTGGGCTTTTAAGTGAGAATGCCTGTGTTCATGTCTTAGCTCATTAGATATGTATTTTTAACAAGTAATTTGATCTTTCAATACTTCAGTCTTTTTTTTTTTTTACCAAAAAAGGGAAAATATTAGCACTTAAAGTATAAGATTGTTGATAAGTTTGAATCAAATAATGTATACAATGGAGTTTTGACATTTCCTCATTTGTGGACCATTATAGATATTAGGATCTGTTACTCTTAACAGTGGTGGTGGTGATGGTGGTGCTGTTGCTGCTATTGCTGCTGCTGCTGCTATTGCTGCTAGTAAATATGAGCACTTAGAAGTCAGAGAAAGAAATGATTTTACCAGTGGGAGTTGTGGAAAGTCTCACAGAGGTGACATTTGAGCTGTGTATTGAATGATGACAAGGGGTTCAATTTAGTGTGGCTAGAAGTCATGATAGACTAAATGAATTCGATTAATGAAAGTTTGAGGTGTCACTGGAAGAGGACCAAGGAGTTCCTAGAGGGGGGAACCTCAACTCGAAGACTTAAGTGAGATTCTTGAGAAACATCATAGAAATGAATTTAAGGACATTCCAATTAAAGTTTCAGATTTATTGAGGAAAGCAAGGAGTACATATTTAAGGGAGAATGTAGGCCATCTTGAGAGAGGGAAAGATGTTTTGGGGGTTCTCAGGCTCTTTTAAAGGAGACTTGGTGAGGGGTGGGAAGATATGTGATGATGACATCACTCTGGTGATCACAAGATGTTTTATTGTGGTCTGGTTGTTCTCAGGATCTTTAGGTTGATATGGTGTCTATTATCTGTCAATAGATATTGCTGGAAAGTTTCTAAATTATAGAAACATCATATATTTTTTTGCTTAATCTATTAATTGCCTTGACTAATTAATAGTGCACAAGATAATTTTCATAAGAGAGTGAGTTTTTGGTAATTCTAAGATTTACAGATTTCCCATAAATTTTGCAATGACAGGCTTGGTAGAAGAACTAACCTGGGGTGTGACAGGCCTGGAAAGGTATTCTAGATTAAAATTATGTTTCCTTGCCCTTCTTTTCATCTCCTTTCTACCTATGTTTTATTTCTTCTACATCAAAAATAGAATTAGACTGGAGCTGTATGATGCAGACTTTATTTACTGAGGTAGGAAGTATGGATATTTATTATTAGTTTTTGCAGTGTTGGGGATTGAACTCAGGATCTCATGCATTCTGTGCCAAGTACTTTCTTAAGAATTATCTTTAATGTCTTTGTCTTTTCTTCAAACCCATGTTTAGTCCTTCAGCATATCCTGTTCAGCTCTACTTTTTTTTCCTGTTAATCAAAATCTATTCCCAAGCTGAACAACAGATGGACTTCAAAATGGTTGTACTTCTTGCTCCTCTCCAATACATACACTATTATTGTCTGGCATTTAAGTTGCATCTTGGATTGTTTTTGTTCTTAATTTCAAATTAGATGCAATTAATTATTTTTCAGACAGTGTTTGCATATACCCAAATGTTTATCATTTCTTTGCATCATAGACTTTACTTCTGGGATTTTCTCTATTTTTTTCTGTAATTAAATCCTTTAGAAATATCTTTTATGAAGATCTATTTAAAATTCATTTAATTTTTTTATGTATCTATGTAATAATGTCTTTTCTTTAGTCTTATTCTTTAAAGATAGTTTTGTGGGCAATATAGACCTATCAATTTCTTTTTTTTTAAAATAAAATGTGAACTTTTAAAAAATTTGTTCTAATTAGTTATACATGATAGCAGAATGCATTTCTGTTCATTGTACACAAATGGAGCATAACTTCTCATTTCTCTGGTTGTACATGATGTAATATCACTCCATATATGCAGTCATACGTGTATCTAGGGTAATGATGTCCATCATTCCACTATCTTTCCTGCCCCCATTCCTCCTCCCCACCCTTCCCTCCCCTTTGCCCAATCAAAATTCCTTCATTTTTCCGATGCCTTTCCATTATGGATCAGCATCTACTTATCAGAGAGAATATTTGGCCTTTGGTTTTTGGGGACTGGCTTACTTCACTTAGCATGATATTCCCAACTCCATCTGTTTACCTGCAAATGCCATAATTTTCTTCTCTTTTGATGCTAATAATATTCCATTGTGTATATAAACCAGTTTCTTTATCCATTCATCTATTGAAGGGCATCTAGGTTGCTTCCACAGTTTAGCTATTGTGAGTTGAGCTGCTATAAACATTAATGTGGTCATATTATTATAATATGCTGATTTTAAGTCTTTTGGGTATAAACCGAGGAGTGGGATAGCTGGGTGAAATAGTGGTTCTATTCCAAGTTTTCTAAGGAATCTCCACACTGCTTTCCAGAGTGGTTGCACCAATTTGCAGTGCCACCAGTAATGTATGAATGGACCTTTTTCTCCACATCCTCACCAATACTTATTATTGCATATATTCTTGATAATTACCATTCTGACTGGAGATGAAATCTTAGAGTAGTTTTGATTTGCATTTCTCTAATTCCTAGAGATGTTGAATACTTTTTAATATATTTGTTGATTGATTATATATCTTAGAAATGATGGGTAGGAAAAAAAAGTAGGTGGCAATGCCTTAATTGTATGCATGTTGTCAGGCGTGAGGGCCTCTTCCATCCTTGTCAAGGGGAGTGCTAACCTTTTCTCCTTTCATACAACACTGTCAGCTCTACTTCTAAGACAACCCAAATCTAACTAGTTTTCTCCTTCTTTACTCTTTCTAGTTCATTCCACATTCATTTACCATTGGACTACTCAAATAACCTCCTTATTGTCCTTTTTTCCACTATGGCCCCAGTAATTGGCCTTTCCCTTCTGCCTAAGTTTATCATATATAACTGTCTTCCTTCTTCACCGTACTGTACTATAGCTATCATGCACTGTTTTTTTTTTTCATTATTTATAATATTGTTTGTGCCTTTTGTCTTCTTTTGTCCTTTATCTTTATTGCCAGGGACTTATCATTTTATTAGTCTTATCAGAGAACTAGCTTTTGCTTTGTTGGCTCCTTCAGTATTGTCTTTGTTTTCTATCTAATTTATCCTTATCATTTCCTTCCTTATACTTTCTTTGGCTTAGAATCACTCTTGTTCTTTTTCTAATTTCTTGAATTAAATTCTTAACACTTGATTTTTAAGCTTTTTTTTTTTTTTTTACTTTTTATAATCATTTACAGCCATTTGAATCTCTCTCAGGACCACAATAACCATCTTCCGTGAATGTTCAGTATTTTCCAATAGCCACTAGACTTTTAATTTTTGCTATAGGTTATTTAGAAGTGTGTTTTTAAGTTCCCAAAATTTTGTTCAAATCTTGATCGAAATTTTAATTCCATTAAACATGACAAAATGTACAAATAATACAAAATATAGAAAGTAAATAGTTTTAATATGCCTCCTTTCTTCCAACCTGTACCCTACCCTCTTTACCTCTAGCCCCACCTTAGAGAAACGTTAATTATACTTTTTATATATCCCATAATATGCTGTTCAGATATCTAAGTAAGTTGCAGAAAAATGTGTAAGTATTTATAATGTGTACATTAGATTCAGTGTAAGACAATTTATAAGATATGGAACAGTTTAACTTAAGGATCCCTTATTTTGCCTTTTTATAGCCATATCTGCCTCCTTTGTAGTGCCCACACTGTTATTTCTGATTCTGGTAACCAGAAATCTGTTTATCATTGCTTTAATTTTGTCATTTCAAGTATGGAACTGTACATTATATAAACTTTGGAATTTTTTTTTTACACTGTGATTCCTGGAGATTCATCCAGGTTCTTGCATGTATCGTGTGTGTGTGTTTGTTTTACTGCTGAATAATACTCCATATTACTTACATAGCAAACTTTGTTTAAACATTCACTGTTGAAGAGTATCTAAGCTGATATCCATTTTTGACTATTACAAATAAAATTGTATGTGTGTGTGTGTGTGTGTATAAGTTTTTATTTGAGATAAATTCTCAGGAGAGCAATCACTGAGTCAAGTAGTAATTAATGTGTTTAGCTTTTTAGGAAATTGCCAAATTATTTCCCACTGTGCCTGTAACATTTTATAATCGTACTAGCAATATATGAGTGATCTAGTTCCTCTACATCTTTGATAGAATTTAGTGTTGCCGATATTTTTTCTGATAATTCTTTACAGGTGTGCACTGATCTCACAGTTTAGTTTTAATTCACATTTTGTTAGTGACTAATGATGTTGATCATTTTTCATGTGCTTATTTGCCACCTGTATATCCTCTTCCATAAAACATTCATATCCTTTGCCCACTTTCAATTGTATTGTTTATTTTACTGTTGAATTTTTAGAGTTCTTTATATGTTCTAAACAAATATATTTAACTTTATCTTTGTGGTAAATAGTTTCCAGTTTAGTTACATTATTGTCACAGAATGAGCACTGCAGGTTATTAATTGTTTGGTATTTTTTGGAATTGCTTAATGGTTTGGAGCCATATGTTCCCCTGTGGCTTAATAAGAATGTTTTTTTCCCTCTAATTCTTGGATATGGCATTCTGTATGTTTAGTTGATCAATCTTGTAATTTTATTATATAAAACTATTATTATTCCTGTCCTGATTATTGAATTCTTATTTTCCTTGCAATTATGTTATTGTTTGTTTCATATATTCTAAGTGTTTATTAATAAGGGCATGTAAGTTTGGAATTGTAATATTCTTGTATGGTTACACTTATTATTTTCCCCAAATAATGCTTTTTATGCTTTAAAGATTATTTTTTATGACATTAGCGCAATGACATAAGGTTTCCTTGTTTTCTTCCAGATAAGTTTTCTACCCTTTTAGAACATTATTTTCCTCCCTTTTTCCCCCATGGTGCTAGGGATCAAACCCAAGGCCTTGTGAATGCTAAACAAGTACTCTACCACTGAGCTATCAAAACCTGATTTTTAAAAAAAATTTAATTCTGTCTGGCAATTGTTTTTAACTGAATTTAGTTGTTTGTATTTCTTTTTCTTCACTAATATTTGGATATATTTCATCCCTCTTATTTTCTACTTTTTCTTTAGCCTCTTTGCTTTGCTTTTATTCCCTCTCCTTTTGGTCTCTTTTTTTTCAAATATACAGAAGTATGCTTTCTTCCTGCACATAGATTCGAAATTCATATATGAAATTTATATTCTAGATTAGAAAAACCTTAACATTTTCACTTATATTTTCAAACTTTAAGCTACTTAAACTATTCTCTCTCTACAAGCAATACAAAGATTACCCCTCTATCATGCTTATTGTTGTCTGATATTTTGTTGACACTTTGATTTTATACCTCTTTGGTCATTGTTGTTGTGGTTTTTTTTTTTTTTTTAATCAGTTAATGCTTATTTATATCTGCCTTCATGTTAAACAGTTTCTTTGCTTGCTCTTCATTTTGTAGCCATCATTTCTTTCTTGAAATTCTTTCTACCTGAGCTCAGTGGTGATAAACTTTGTTAATGCTTTTATTTTAATCTCAGTCTAGACTTATAATTTAGTAGGTTCTGTTATTACACATTAATAGTGTTTTTTTCCCTCACGGTATATTGTTCTTTGGCTTCTTTTGTGGCTTTTGAGAAGTTTCTATTAATCTAGTGCTATTCGATTATAGGGAGATTGTCTTTTCTTTCTGATTGTTTTATCATTTTTCTGTTTGCATTTGTAGTTATTCAGTCTCATTCTTGTCTAAATGTTGACTTTGTTTCCATTTTTCTTGCTTTGAAATTGTTTGGCTTCTTGAAACCAGATACTTATACCTATAATTGTCAGGAAAATTTCCAGATATTTCTTCAAAAATTACCTCTCTCTTATTCTTCTTTTTGGAACTTCTTTTACAGATGTATGAGATTTTCTTCTTCCTCCTCCTCTTTTCCTTTTGCTGGCTACTTGGAGTATATTTTTGCTGGCAAGTAATTGTGTGTGTCAGGAACTTTATTTGATACTTAGGTAGTATATAATGAGCTCTCTTGACTTCTTTGTTTGGTATTTGCTGTTTTGATATGAAAAATAATTCTTTGTGTTTGCTGGAGTCTGCCTAGTTTATAGTGTTGGATGCAGAGGACCTAGTCAAGATGGGGGCCTGGCTTTCTCTGTAGTGGGCTGGCAGTCTGGTCACCCATTGGTGTGATCTTGTTTCTGGAGGCCTGGGGTCCAGGTTTTCATGTGCTTTGGGGATTTGAACACTGGGGATATGAAGGAAAGGTAGATTTCCCAAGACAGAAATTTTCCTACTAGTATTCCTGGTGGGCCTTTTGGAGACCCAGCTGGTGGAGGATGGCTTAACCATAGGACTTGTCATTTCTGTAGGAGTTGCTGGAAATAAACTCAGGTGGAGTTATAGTGCTTGTGTGTCCATGTATGAGCTCCTGGAGGGGTAAGTGCCATGATCTTGCCTGCAGGCTTGTGGAAACCTTTGTGACAACTGGGGAAAGGGTGCAACAAGCCCGTTTGCAGAAGAGACCACAAGTTTGGGCCACTCTGACCTAGATATGTGTGCAGACTCATTCTGTCTTTATTCCTCTTAATATCTCTTTGTCATTCCTCATCTTTTTTCCTTTTGGTACTTCATTATATGTAATGTCTTCAGCTTTATTTTCTAGTTTTTAAATATATTTTAAAAATTTTTAGTTATAGATGAACACAATATCTTTATTTTGTGTACTTGTTTTTATGTGGTGCTGAGAATCTAATCCAGTGCCTCCCATGTGCAAAGCAAGTGCTCTGCCACTGAGCCACAATTCCAGCCCTATCTACTAGTTTTATAGTTGAAAACTTTAATCTACAGATGAGCCACTTGTTTTTGTAAATTAAGTCTTATTGGACCACAGCCATGCTTGTGTGACATGTACACAAAACATATTTACATACTCACCATGGCTGCTTTTATACTACTAAAGCCAATTTAAGTAGCTGCAACAGTGACTGTGTAGCATGCAAAGGCCAAAATATTAACTAGCCTTTGAGAAAAAAGTTTGCAGACCTCTTTTCTAGTTCATTAATTCTCTCTTCAGAGGTGTTTGATTTTCTATTTATTCTAGCGTTTGTTTTTACTTCAGTGACTTTTACTTCAAGAAGTTGTTTGTTCTGTTTTTAAAAGCTGTCATATTCATTCCCTTTGCTTCATTAATTTTTAAAAAGCTAACTTTAGTTATATGAAGTCATTGAAGGTTTAATACTGTTTGGTAATATCTTTCTTGTTTCAGGGTCAGTATTCTTCTTCTTTTTTTTCCACCAGAAATGTTTAATTTTGAATTTTATGAAGTGGGACGTTATCTGTAGGGATCCTTTATTTCTGCTGAATGTTTTTGCATTTTGCCATGTCACCCAGTGCTATTACTGGTGGTATTTGTTTCCTTTTGCTGACATAACCAAGTATTGCAAAACTTTTAAAACAGACTTATTATTCCACAGTTCTTATAGATTATAAATCTGAAATGAGTCCTATGGGGCTGAAATTAAAATGAAGGTAATTCTGCATTCCTTTTGGAGGTTCCTGGAGAAAATCTGTTTCCTTGTCCCTCCACTGCCAGCTTCTAGAGGTCATTGGCATCCCCTCCCTCCATCTTCAAAACAATCTGGAAAGCAGTATGGAGAGTCCTTCGAAAACTTGGAATGGAACCACCATTTGACCCAGCTATCCCACTCCTTGGTTTATACCCAAAGGACTTAAAAATCAAACTACAGGGACACAGCCATATCAATGTTTATAGCAGCACAATTCACAATAGCTTAATTATGGAATCAACCTGGATGCCTTTCAGTAGATGAATGGATAGGGAAACTTTGGTATATATGCACAATGGAACATTACTCAGCATTAAAAGAGAATAAAATCCTGGTATTTGCACTCCGTAAATGGATGAAGTTGGAGAACATAATGCTAAGTGAAGCAAGCCAATCCCAAAAAACCAAAGGCTGAATGTTTTCTTTGATATGAGGATGCTGACTCCTAATGGCGATGTGGGGGGAGCATGGGAGGAATGGAAGTACTTTAGATAGGGCAAAGGGGAGGGAGGGGAAAGGAGGGGGTAAGGGGGTAGGGATGATGGTGGAATGAGTTAGGCATCATTACCCTGAGTACATGTATGAAGACATGAATGGTGTGAAAATGCTTTGTGTACCATCAGTGACTTGAAAAATTGTGCTCTATATGTGTAATATGAAATGAATTGCATTCTGCTATCATGTATAACAAATTAGAATAAATAAAAATATTAAAAAATACATCACGGCAACCTCTGTTTCAGTCATCCCACTCCACCTTCTGCTTTTGTCTTGCCTTCTTTTAGAAGGAATTTTGTGATTACACTGGGGTGGGTGTGGATAATGTAAGATAATCTTTGCACCTCAAGATTCTTAATCACATTAGCAAAATCCCTTTGCCACATAAAATAACACATTATAGCTTCTGGGATTAGAACATGGACATCTTTGGGGACCTATTATTCTGTGAACCACATGGGCCAAAGCAGTTTTTATGTGAATTTCTAGGCTTGGGGTTTCCTGGTTTATGAGGGTAGTATAAATTAAAGCACTGTACTCACCTGTGGTATAAAGTTGCCATTTTAAATTCTCAGAAAAAAATTCTCTTTTCATGTACAGTCATGCTTAAGCAGTATCTCCATTATGCATTCTCTTTGGACATAGAATAGTCCCTTATGTCTTTATGCCTTTTTTCCATCCTGATCTCCATTTTGTGTGAACAATTTTTAGTATTTCTGGATCCATTGCTTCCTAGCGAAGCCTTCCTTGATAATCCAAGGAATATCAGTTTTTCTATTTATAATTTCAGGTATTATGTACAGTTTGCAATATAACATTTTTCACATTGTATTATTGTTTGTAGATCTGCACAGGCCATGATTCATTCATCTATATATCACCATTGCCAAACAGTACCTGGAATATAACAGTTCCTCAATAAAAATTTGATTATTTATTAAATAAAGTTTAATAATATTTATATGTGTCAAGCCACTACATTCTTGATGGGAATTTACAGTTGCCTAATATGCTCAATGAAGCCTTAATCCCATATTGATAATCTGTGAATTTATAAATTCATGGTAGCTTAGAAGAGAGTTGTCCGTTGATGAGAAAGTTGATGTGTGCAGGGTCAAACAAGCAAATAATGATAGGATTGGGGCCAACACCAAGGTCTTATTTCTATGCCAGCATTCTTTGAAATAAACTGTACTAACTTTTCTGTTGACAATGATTTGGCTTGCTCTAACTAATTCTAATTTCAGACATAGTATAAAATTATTACCTTCTATTTTTGGCTATTCCTCAATAAATTTCTGCAGTTAAATGGGTTAGATCCATTGTTCTCAAATTGTATCGGTGTTCTGACACTTGGTGGGTGGTAGTGGTTGATTTTGAAGCTATAAGATAAACACTGGGATATATTAACAGAAGAGTATAAATTTTATCAAGTTAAAAACATTAAGACTCTTTGAACTAATTTTAGACTCCCAGAAAAGTTGCAAAATCAATATTTTATACTTCATTGAGCATCCCTGAATTTTAGTATCTTAAGTATTTATTATAGTTCGAATTGGAAGCGTTCCCCAACATCTCATTTGCTAAGGTTTGTTCACCAGCCTGTAGTGCTATTGGGAGGTGGTGCAACATTAGGGGGTGAGGTCTAGTGGGGCATGCCCTTGAAGGGCAGATTGGGAACTCATTCCCTTCTTTCCACTCTTTGCTTTCTGGCTAACACAAGGTGAGTAGCTTTGCTGTACTATGTGCTCCCCATTATAATGTTTTGCTTCACCATAGGCTCCCCACTATAATGTTTTGCTTCACCATAGGCCCAAATGCAAGAAAGCCAAGTGACTGTGGACTGAAACATCTGAATCTCTGAGCCATGATAAATGTTTTCTCCTTTAAAGTTATTCATCTCAGATATTTTGTGAAAGTGAGGGAAAGCTGACTAACTTTTATCCATAGAATAATTATTAAAACTCAGAAATGTATATGAGTGGAATACTATTTTTTTTTGAGAGAGAGAGAGAGAGAGAGAGAGAATGAATTTCTTTTTTAATATTTATTTTTCAGTTTTTGGTGGACCCAGCATCTTTGTTTTTTTGTATGTGGTGCTGAGGATCGAACCCGGGCCGCACGCATGCCAGGCGAGCGTGCTACTGCTTGAGCCACATCCCCAACCCGAGTGGAATACTATTAACTAAACTGCAGATCTTATATTAATTTTACCATTTTCTCCAAAAGTGTTATATTTTGTTCCAGGGTCTGGTCCAAGATTCCATATTTCCTTTAGGTGTTAACAGCCTCAAATTATATCCCTTAAGATACATTGTGTTGTTTGTCTACTGTTGATTTTTCTTTTTCTTTACCTATCTTCATGTATTTGTTGTAATTCTTCTGTAAAGAAGAGCTGTCTCTTCCGTCCTATCTATCTATCTATCTATCTATCTATCTATCTATCTATCTATCTATCTATCTATTTTATTTATTTATTTATTTAATCATTTACATCAGTATGGGCTCCTGGATATTTATATTGTTCACTGGGTTATAATCCAGTATTAGCATTGATTATTTGGTTGCTCATATTGTCCATCTTTGGCCACTATGAGTTCCTGCCAATTGGGTCCAATGTGCTTTTGAAATGTTTCATTTTTGTTTGAGCACTTTATTTCTGGCCCCGCAAGCACTGCAGGCTCATCTATATTTTTCCTCCTCTAACCCTAGAGTCAACAACTTATCAAAGAGTTCTACCTCTTTACATTTAGAAAACAAGATCTGAGTGCTACACGTGCTCATTTCAACTGGGGTATTATTGCTTCTATGCTCTCAGTGGACAGGGCTGATTAGTATAGAATGTATTTAGATCTGTTGACATATATACATCCATATTTCTGTATTTGTGTATGTGTGTTTTAAAAACCATAGATCCATGGTGTTACTTTAAATAGCATATATTTAGAATATTATTTAAAAATGAATATATGATCAAATAAGTTCCAAAATTTACCAATTTTTAAGATGACCTTTGAAAAGTCAACAATATTTTGTGTTTATGTAGGACTACTGTAAACTATTTCCTGGTTTTCCTAGTCTCTTAAGCCTTGAGAGCAGCTTCAAAGGAAATGTTGAGAAATCTTATATCAGTATATACTTTGTTTGCTCTGAGGTGCTTGGCATATAGTAGGTGCTCAGTAAATACTTTTTGAATATATGAATCAGTATGAAAGTATAGAAATGTGGAGGGGCCCGGAATTTACACTGATTGATTTATGATCATGGTCAGAATTTGTAACTTCAGCTATCTTGCCAGATGTATATCACTGACCATGTAGGACATTAGATAAAGTAAATTGATGGTGGTAATTAATCACGAAAGCAAAAAGAACAACAAAACATATCCTAGCAGCACCTTGACATTTGAAGGGCCTTCTTTGTCTTTATTTGTTGTTAGAGCACCAGCTGTGCATAGGTACTCATAAATGCCATTTGGTGACTGTGTAGGGTTTAAAGCTTACTTTTAGTTTCTTGAAAGTTTAGGATGATAAATTCTCTAGAAAACATTTGGTTTGTTTCTCAGTTTTCAGAGTTTTAATATTTTTTAGATTCTTCCAGTCATGGAGAATGAACACTACTGTTATCTTTAATGTCTTAAAAGTCTAAATAAACTTTTTAACATGTGACAGTTAAGATGATATTCTAGATTGGCAAAATATGGTCCATGGGCCAGATGCCTGTTTTGTGAGTATATTGGAACACATATATGCCTGTTCGTTTTTTTATCATCTGTGTCTGTTTTGGGTATATAATGGCATCATTGTGTTGTTGCATGAGAGACTCTGCTTACCTACAAAACCTAAAATATTACTAGCTGATGCTTATTAGAAATGTTTGCTAATCCCTGCTCTGGAGAATAATATATGTATATATATTCTCTGGAGAATGTATATATATATGTATATATGTGTGTGTCTGTCTGTGTGTATGTACATTTTTAACTATCTGTACAATAGCTGTCTTGTATGAGAAGATATCAAAGGAAGATCAGAGAATTAAATAATGATTTATATTTAAAATGCATTAAAATCATGATTTTTAATTTTTATTTATTGCTAAGTAATGTATACCAAATCATGAAAGTAAAAATAAAAAAGCATACTGCTATCAATTTTTATAAATATCCAGAAGTCATGAACATTAATTCTGGCATTTTTCTATGCCATAAAATTATAGGGTAAAAGAATGAGGGGCTGTAATAAAAGGATCCAAAACACAGTGTCTTGAAGAACAGTTACTAAATATATTTTGTGACTTAAACAAGCTCAAAGGCTTTAGGGCTAAACAAGGAATAGCTCTGTTCCTTAAGTGCTCAAATTCCTTCCATTTTGGTTCTATACCATTCCCTAGGGGTTTCTTTGCACAGTATAAACTGGGTCACAGGTTAGCCTAGGTTCCAGCTTACAAGAAGGAGATAAGAGTGTGGATATTCCTTTGTTCTTTTAAGGCCTGGTCCCAAAATGAAATGTATTATCTCTGCTTGTATACCATAGACGAAAATTTATTTATCCACATAATAGTTGTATGGAGGGATAAAATAAATGACTACCTTGTGGTCTTCCTATGGGAGGAGGTGAGGGGGGAGATTTTGCTAGACGGTAGTAGTCTCTGCATTCTCTTAAGTCCATACCATTTTTTGCAAAAGATGTGTTTTTTAAAACAACATTTTACCATGTCAAAATAGGATTTTTCTACTAATTATAATGGGCTTTATAGTATTTTTATGTTACAAATACTATGATTCATTTTAACATGCTCTTAATTGTGTATTAAGATATTTTCAATTTTTCTATTATAAACAAAATGTGAACATCTGTGTACATATGATTTCTACTTATAAATTTGTAATACTTTGAAAGAAGGCATTGTTCAAATTTTAATCATTTGTAAAATAGTTATATGATCTTTTTTTTCTTTTTCTCTAAACACGTGTCATAAAGTCAGTTTGACATTGGGCTTGTACAAAAAACTCTAGTACCTCAGTAAAATTGAATATGCTGGTTATGAATTAAGTGAAATTCACCTTTTTTACAGGAAGATTTATTTAGGAAGCCAGTAGAATAGTAGCCTGAATTGATAAAATGTAATTTCATTCTGGTGAACTGCTGAGTAGTGTTGTTTTTCTTAAGTTGATTAAAGTCTTTCTATTTATTTATTTAATTATTCTCTCTCTCTCTCTCTCTCTCTCTCTCTCTCTCTCTCTCTCTCTCTCTCTCTCTCTCTCGGGGTACTGGGAATTTAAACCCGAGCTACTCTACACTGAGCAACACCCCCAGCTCTTTATTAATTATTTATTTTTAATTTTGAGACAGGGTCTCTTTAAATTGCAGAAATAGCCTTGAATTTGCCATTCTCCTGCCTCTGCCTCCTGAGTTGCTGGGCCACTGTGCCCAGTTTGATAGTCTTTTTTATTTTGAAAAATTGAATATTAAGTGAAACAAAAGCTATAACTCAAGCAAAAATACAGTGTGACTTTTATGTGTGTGCATGTATTACATTTATGATTTTCTGAAAATCAACTTAGTATTTTTAATCTTCTGCTGTGGTTGGCATTTTATTTCATTAAAGTGATGATTCTGAAGTGGCCTATTATAACATACTAGTTACAGCTTCTATTGATTTATAAACTCTGTCGAAGTGTCATTATCAATAATAGCTAATCTTATTCAAAATAGTCACTTAATTGTTATATTGCCCTAAATTTCTGCAGATTTTAAACTAGACTTCTGCGAAATTGAAGCTGAAAGAGCTCTAATTTTATGTGTGAACTCTAAAAAATGTAAAATATGGTTCTTTTGGGGGAGCTACATTTACTGTAGGTATTAATGAGCTGTTGACATGTGAAAGTTCAAGAATAGATGTTGAGATTTAGAAGAGCAATTTGCAATTCAAAATATAGAGATTGGCATTTACTTTAAATTTGAAGTTGCTAAAGGGAGATGCAAGAAGATGAGAAGTTTATACTTGACTAAAATATACCTCTACCGATAATTGTATATTTACATTGCCTGGCCATTTTTTTCCTGATTATATATATTATTGGTTAGTTTTATTTTGTTTTCTGTCCTTCACTTTTTACTGTGTACCATGTTAGAGAAAAAAGAAAGTAAATCAGTTGTAAACTATGATGCTATCTCACTGAATTCATTTAAATTCGATTTTTCTTAGAGTTTAAGAGTATACTCAATATTTGAAGTCATTTTTTACTTTGTTTGTACTGGGGATTGAACCCATGGTTGCTTTTCTGCTAAACAACATTCCCAGCCCTTTTAATTTAATTTAATTTTTTAAGAAAACTCTTGAGACAGGGTCTTGTTCAGTTGCTGAGGCTGGTCTCCGACTTGAGATCTTCCTCCCTCAATCTTCCTGGGATTACAGGCATGTGTCACCCCACCTGACAATGTTTGGCATGTTTAAATTTCATTATATTGCTTATTTGGTGGTTTTGTAACTGGTTCCAAATAATTGGCTGTTGCCAAGTACATTGGTGCATACCTGTAATCCCATCAACTTGAGAGGCTGAGGCAGGAGGATTGAAGTTTGAGGCAGGCCTTGGTAACTTAGCAAGGCTCTAAGTAAATTAAGAAGACCCTGTCTCAAAACAAACAAACAAACAAACAAACAAATAAATAGTTCTAGCATGTTTCTCAGTGGTAAAGGAGCACTGGATTCAACTAAAAAAATATATAGTTGTTGAATTTTACCCTTATACTGCTAAACATATTTTTTGTTAAAAGTTGAAAACATATTATGTTTAATAATTGGACCAAAGGATTACATTCAGTTAACTAGCATTATCTGATGTGGTTAAGAAATATGACGTCACTGGGTGTGGTATCACAGGCTGTAATCCCAGCAACAGCCACTTAAGAGGCTGAGACAGGAGGTTCATGAGTTCAGTGCCAGCCTTAGCAACTTAGGGAGCCCTAAGCAACTTAGTGAGAGAGACCCTGTCTCAAAATAAAACATAAAAAGGGATGGGGATGTAGCTCAGCAGTTATGTGTTCCTGGCTGTAATCCCTGGTACCAAAAAAAAAAAAAAAAAAAGATGATGTCACTATTACATGTCTATAAGTTTTTAGGCTAGGTGTCTCTTTGTTCTAGCCTATGAAAAACTTTTTTTCTAGTTAGCAGTTGTGTCCAGTTAGGAATTATGTTGGAATTGTGTTTAAGAGAAATGATCAGTTATCTTTTTTTTTTAAGATTCATAAAACTGTTTTTTTTGAGATTGTCAAGTCACAAATTTTTATAATGGGTAACATTTATTATTATAATGTGAAATATTTCTGCTTTCACAGTTGTAATCTGTTAAAGGATCAGTTATCTTTGTGACATCTAATTCTTCTTTGAAAGAAATCTTTTTCATTTAATCACAAAAATGATACGCTTATCATAAGAATTTAAGGGACATATCTGTCAGTGTATCACATGTACATGCACATTCATATATTGAAAATATACATGTCAGCCTTCTCATATACCATTCTCAAGAGTCTGCTACTAGTTTCGTGTATTCTGTCCAGAGAACTTATGGGATAGTTTCAAGATAGAAGAATGAATGTGTGAATGAACAGATAAAATAAATTGAATAGATGAAAATAAGACATTATAGTATCCCACCATCAACACTATGTATTTGCCTTTTCTTTTTACATCTAATAATATCATTTAGTAATATGTTACAACATTAATAGTGAAAGAACAATTTTATAAACCTATTTTTTATAAATATGTGACCAAAACTAGATGACTAAATGAAATCATATGGGAATATATAAGGAAAATTCATCTTAGTTGATTTCTTGAGTTGTAGAGCTATGGCTAACAGTCATTTCAATGTGTAGCTTGAATCCCCATTGTGCCAGTAAAGATTGTCAAGATTTCTGGTAACTTTTCCACGTTTAAGAGAAAGTGAGAATGTCTTCCTACAGGACTTTCTTTAAGGTACAATAAAATGGGTAGTAGTTGTAGGAGGGAGAGCTTTTGTGCTCCCCGTTTCTCCACCATGGACTTGACATTATATTTTTCTTCACGATGGACTTGACATTATATTAATTCCCATTTCTTCTCATTATTTATTATATTCTGGCACTAAGACAAGAGACCCTAAAATTTGTCTGGAATTGTCACTTTTCAAGAAATTCATTCATTGTGATTAGAAACCAGTTGTAACATTACATGATGTACTTTGCTTGTTCCTGGGTATCAATAGATTATAACCAGACTGATTCTGACCTCTGTCTTCGTGGTGGAACTTGGACCCTAATCCTGGTTATAGACATTAAATATGCTTAAGTTTTATATTATAAACTGTATTATGAAGAAAAAATGGAGTATAATAAAAGAATAAAAGAAACATTATTTAGAGTTGGTGGTAGAAGTGTGGGGTTAGCGGGAGTGGTCATGGTAATTCCTATTTACTTCTCATTTTGGATATAAGAGTCTGTAACACTCTTTGAGAGCCTTCATCATTTCTGGCTTTAATCCTTTTATAGAAAGTTAATTGATTTCTTGGTACAGGCAGATTTTGTGACTTAAACCTTTAACTCATTGAGCCGCCTTAGAAATTACATATGCACTTGTCTGTCAAATCAATGTTAAAGTATTTTCTGCCCTGTAAGTTAACTGTACATATATAGAATTAAGTGAAAAATTTATTTCTGATGTTTTGATTCTGTAACCAAAGGACAGAAATACTCTATTCAATGATTATTAGCTCTTACACAAAGAAAGCGGTATTGATTCAACAGTTATTCCCACTATGAAGTTTATTTTTAGTGGCTTTTAGTTTGTGGAAATTGAGGTTTTCTTGTTTGTTCCTTCATTTTTGCCTTATAAAAAACAATCTATTTCTATCAAAATGTTCACATCTGTATGTAAATAAGATAGCTCAAGGATAAGTTTTAAGCATTTTAAAGTTTAAGACTACCATATATGGATTGGGAAATAAAATCTCATGTAAAAGAAAATTTATCTTGTATGGAAAAGAAACTGTGCTCTTCTCTAAGGGTGAGAAAGATGTGTAAGTATCAGAGAATCAGTTGTTACACTGTTTTCTCCTTATTTTCCCATTTGAAGCTGGATTTTGTGATGTCACTATTTTCTGAGTGAGGGTGATTTTCATTAGAGTGTGCTAATCTAGTGTTCAAGATGTTATATGTAATTAGAGACAATTCGATGTAATAATAGCTACCGTTAGCTATTTTCTTGGTTCTTTATGAATGGTAAGCTATTTAAATTCTACACTTTTCTAGAAAAGTATAATTTCCTACATTCTGCAGATAAGGAAACAAACTTAGATAATTAAAGTAACTTGTCCAATGTCATGACTATTAAGGGAAAGAAATAGGGTTTAAACCTAGATTCTTTTTTTTTTTTCCTACAAAGCCTCTGCTCTTATCATAATAAAAATACTCGGTTTGATGATCAAGAAACTTGGTACAAGTTAGGACTCTGTTACTAATTACTTAAAGTGACTAATGTTGTTTTCCTTGACTGTAAATGAACCTAGCACACAACCTACTAAGTACCTGTCATCTGTGAGGGGCCAGTAAGGTCTTACAACAAAATGTGGAAGGTTCATCAAAAACTTTTTTTAATGAAATAATGAGGAATATGTTCAGCTTCCGATTTGGAGAACAGAGCAAGGAAAAATACTTGAAAGAAATTTATGAATTTGTATGGTCTCCAAAGAGAAATGCCATTTTATCTTTAGGACATGAAAATTTGTAGGATAGGGTCTTCATTTGCCAATGACATTTCTTGCACAAGCAGGATTTTTCCCCTATAGAGGTCACACAGGAGCTTGATTGAGATAACTCTTTGCAGAAATTGTGAAACACCTTTTCTCTAGATATTACTAATTTTAATTTTTTTTTGGTACTGGGCATTGATCCCAGGGGTTCTTTACCACTGAACTGCATTCCTAGCTCTTTTTAAAAATGTATTAGTACATTAGAGTTACATATAATTTTGTGATTCATTTTAACGTAATCATACATGTTCGGAATATAATTTGCTCCAGTTCAATGCCCACTACTTTCTCTTTCCCTCCCCTTTGACCCTCCCATTACCCCTCTTGTACTCTACTGGTCATCCTTCTATTTATGCTCTTTAAAATTGGCACTTTATAGATACACATAAGGGTGAAATTCACTGTGGTATTTTGTGTATAGCATAATTTGGTCAATTTCAGTTCTGCAGTTCCTTCCTTTTCCCAGCCCTTTTTAAAATTTTTTATTTTGAAGCAGGGTCTTGCTAAGTTGCCCATGTTTGTTTTGAATATGTGATTTTACTGTTGAAGCCTCCTCAATTGCTGACATTTCAGGCCTCAGTCACTTGGCCTGGCTAGATGTTATTAATTTTGAATTCTTTGATTCAATGGTTTTGAATCAGGGTAGCTTTCACATAAATAGGAAACTGCAAGTAAAGATAATTGAATGTACATATGCATTTTTCCTTCTATCTTCTCCATCTTCTTCCCCTTGAACTTTTTAAAAGGATCAAAGAAAGGGAATATTTTTCTCTTCCTTATTTTTGTTTTGTTGATTTTCCTTTGCTTTGTGATGGTGAATATCTCTACCAGCTTCTTGGGAGTTTGAGGAATATTAATAAGCTTCATAGCTAAAAGGAGAGTGTTCTACAGCAGTAAAGCTTTAAACTTTTTGTTGTTGATCTAATTTCTCTTTTTCCCCCATAAATAAAAATGACTTTAATTTGCCTTTCCATGACAAGGAAGGGTTAAATTGGAGGAGCTGTGAGACTCTGAAGTAGATAATCAGTAAGAAGAAATCCCTAGTACTCAATCCTTTGATCTGTGAGCTCTGTGCTTTGAGCTATGTCCCTGTTCCTGTCTATTTCTCTTTCTTCCTAGGATTGTTGGTGAACTTAACAATGCATGGCTGGCACTGGACTGTATTAATTGTCAGCAAAAGGGCATTGGAGACTCCTATGGAGTATGTTATCTTGTGCCTACACTTTGGAAGGAGAAAAAGTTAGTGATGATGTTGCTGATAACTTACCATGTGCTTTAAGTGCTTTTGTATTTTACAGATGTGGAAATTGAGCTTTTAAAGAGTAACATCTGTAAGGTGGTTGAATGAGGTCATGCAGCTTATAGGCACAGCAGGGATTTGAACCCAGTTCTGTCAGGTTCTGAAGCCTTGATTAATAGCAATGTATTAGTGGAAATACTTCCTTCAGTTAACATTTATTAATTAATATTTATTAAGTTTTCAAAGATGACCAAGTTACTGTCCATACCCCTAAGCTACTCTTGATTTAGTCAGAGGAAGCACTCATGCAATCCAATGACTAGATATTCTGTCAGAACTCTTAAAAAAGTATGTGCAAAACTATGGAATCACAGTTCTTTTGGTTACACATGGGAGAACTGATGGCTTCAGAGAAGAGACTATGTTGGACTTAAGGATTCTGAATAGTTTAAATTGTTTATTCATTGGTTTTGTGATGGAATAACATTTAGAATAAGCAGTATCACTAATAAAAACAGATATGCAGGCACATGTTTCACTCAGATATTGTGGAATATATGGTTGTGACTGCATGGTAGAGAAGATCAGTATCTAGAATAAGGCAGAAGGGTTGTGTTGGCACTAAATTTTGCAGGGTGTTTTAGTGATGCTAAGGCTTTTGAACTTGATTCTAGAAGATATGTATGTGTGTGTGTGTGTGTGTACATACAGCACACACACACACACGCACACACACACACTGGAAATTGAACACAGTGACATCAAAGTGAGCAACATTGCCAGACCTTTTTATTTTTATTTTTTTCATAGGTAAGAACTTATATCAAAGTTGCTAAGTTGCTGAAGCTGGCCTTAAAATTGCAATCATTCTGCCTCAGCCTCCTGAATCACTGGGATTATAGGCATGTGCCCCAGTATGTGGCTGATTCACAATTAAATATCTTTAAGCCAGGGAATTGTGTTTTGAGTTAGTGTGGGAGTTGTAATGAAGGGGTAAAACTTAATGGCAGGAAAGCCTTTGATTAGACTAATGTAGCAGACAAAATACTAGATAGTGAGAATGAAATATGGTAACATTAGTAGGGATCACAAGGATAGGAGAAGTTTGAGAACTTAAGTAGAATTATACTTGAAGAAATAATGAGGGAGTTCATTTTTTTTTTTTCTTGGTATAGGTAGCTATAAGCGTAGTGTTGCCATTATGAGAACAAGAGGAAGACCAGGTTGGGGCTTTTGGATAGATAATAATATTGTCCTTTGGACATGTCAAAACTGAATTGCTTCTGGGACATTTAGTGAAGGGAAATGTCTAATAAACTGATGAATCATTATCTGCAGTTTTAGTCGACTAGATATTGATCTGAATCTGTAGCTAACTGGATGAGCCCAGATTAGAGATATCAGTTAGTGCGTCATCCGCAGAGAAGTGATAATTAAACCAGTGGAAATAGATGAGATCATAAAAAGAAACAAGAATAAAGGGCAACTTTTTTTATATTACTACTTACCTGCCTGCCTTGGTTGTCTTAAATGGATTTGAATGGGTGGATTTGTGTGGGATAACTGACAACTCTAAACATAGGAACATCTCTCTCTAGGTATAATGACTGGAAATATAGCTTGGTATTTCTTGCCAATAGACTGGTCTGATTGCCAAAGCAAATTCCTATAGCTTCATGGAACTCTTTTAAAGCCAGGTAACATTTTAAAACCATATGTTATACATGATAAATATGTACAATTTTTATTTGCTAATAAAAATGTCCACTAAGGTCCTGGTCATTGTCTTTGACATAAGAATAACATCTGCATTCTCTATCATGGGGACTCCCCTTCCCTTATTTTGGAGTAAGAGGTGGTAAAAGGAGTTTAGTTTTCTTTGTATCAGGCATGTGGAACTTTTACTAAATGAAAATTTATGTAGAGGCTAAGTCTGAAAAATTTTGTAACCTGTTCTATTATTTTTCACCAGCAAGTCCTGTCATGACTCATGGTATTCCAACAAAATTAAAATGGAAAAAAGCCTTTATAAATGTGCACCATTTATAGTACTGCATAACAGCCAGCAAACCAATACTAGTAGGCATGCTTGACTTCTACTTTCTCATTCTACCATATACATAAAGATATTTTAACATATTGTATATGAGACATGCAATAATATTGATTGCATTCTAGGGCCTGGAAATGAATATTCCTTGCAGCTCTGACATTGGAGTAGACATAGTCATAAAATTATAATCCCTTTTTCATTATACAAATAAATTGGGTCAGCAAAAAAAAAAACAAAAAACTTTAGACTTTATTCCATGTAATGTTTGTAAACATTGATTTTTTTCTTATGTGATTTAGATTGAAGGGTTTGTATGTGTTTATAATTTAAGATTCTAACCAAATGGGTTATAGTATATAATGTTAATGTTATATTGTGGGAAGAGTATAGGCTTTGGAGACTGATATTCCCTGAGCTTTTTGTTATTTCCTATCTGAGTGAATTAGATATGATATCAACTTCACAGTTGTTTTTTTCCCTATTGTATAATGGAGATAAATATAGCACCAGTTTTTGATTCACATGAAGTCTAAGCGAAATAGTGAATGTAAAATGCCAAACTTGTATATATAGATTTTTCTATTTTTTTCCTTCCCCTTTAAGTGAATTAAGCCAACATTTCACAAAATATGTTCTGTTAAAACCTAATACTTCAAAATGCTTTTTCATAAAATGGTATTCATTGGTCAACTGAATTTGTGGAATGGTACATACTGCTATATTCCCTCTTGAAGAACTACAAAAAACATGACCATAATTAGGGGTGCTGAGAAGAAGCCATGCCACAAATAAACCATTTTTTGTTGTTATTATTTAACTTTTTAAAACTCAGGGTTTTCCAAATCTATTTTGGCATTGTGCTTTATTTATTTTTATTTTTTGGACACATTAACAGTCCATGTTATTGATAGGGAATGCATTTTGGAAATGGTGAATTTAGTTTATCAGGGCCAGGTGCTATTCAACATTTAAGGGTTTGGATTCATTGAACCACAGCTACTATTATCTTGTATCTATGTGTGCAAGTCTCAGTGTCCTCACTTATAAAATTGCATCTTTCCTATCTACCTCACCTAATTTCTGGAAAAGCCCATGATAAAATATTTGTACAAACAACTTCAAAGATTAGAAATGTCATTAGTGGAAGGTGGTCTTTTCTTCTATTCTACAAAAAGGAATTGTAGGAGCAGTGAATGTAAAATAGGACCATCTAGAGGTTGAGCTGGGCTGCTTCCCTTTCTCAATGACCGAGCTTAGTCCCCATTGACTATGTGCCTGAAAGCATTTTCAACTCTTGAGTTTCTTAATAATTAAAATGATTCCCAGATGAATGTGCCTGAATGTCAATAACTCCATCTTTTGTTAATGTTCATGGACTTGCTTACAGAAACCATTTTATAACACAATATGTAGTTTAGAATCATTTAACTATGTCTGCTGCTGAATATTTAGTAATGAAATAACGTATAATGGTATTAGGATTTAATTAATGGGCTATAGTTAATGGATTTAATGCTTGGCCTTCTCATATAGTTCAAAATTTTGGGTCTACCTGTGGTATATTTCTTATTTAGTAGGAAATATTAAGCACAGTGATGTTTCTTTAAGATCAGACACTATGAAAGGGTGAGAAATTTCTTGAAATACTGTTTGAATATGATGTTAATGGAGACAGTTGTGTAACACATTTCCTTATTGTGCCCAGAAAAACTTAGTGGCACTATGAGTAAGCTATGGGAAAACTTAGAAAGATTAAAACTATGTTTTCTACAGTTATAAGGTCAACATTTCACATAATGGAGAACTGTATCCTGTTGTTATATAATGAAACCTTTCTTATATTTAAAATATAAATGCCATGTTTGTGATTTTTACTATTTTAGCTGAAAATTGTGGGTCACTTTCCCATCCTAAAACATTAAAGGGCTTTATATATTAGTTTCATGTGTGCTGTTTAAATACTGTGAATTCTTATTTTCCGGTTCTACAAAGAGACAATAATTTTAAGGAAGTCTTTTTCATCCTTCATCAAAAAGTACTTATTCCGTTACTTGTTATACAGATGCAGTTGTGACATAAAACTGGCAGAAAACATGCCAAGTCTTTTTTCTTATTTTTTTCTCATTCAGGAAGTTCTCACTTTGTCCTTAAAATAAATCTCATCTTTGAGGTTTGAAAAACAAAACCAACAACCTAGCTTTACTTCTCTCTACAGATGCAGTTTTAAAAACAGTAGAAATAATATTTTATGAATTGAATTTAAATGTCACAGTTCAAAAGCCATATGTTTATAGATAAAATTGAGAAAAATATTTTGTGGGCTTTAATTTTTATTATTTCTATTAAAGTATTGCTCCAGAGAGCATATTAAAATGTCATATTGATTTTTCTTTTTTCTTTTCATCATATTGATTTTGATACATCAAGTCGTTGTCTTAAAGGGATGTTTTAAACTATATTTAGAACTATACAAATATCAAAATGAATTTCATCAAAGACAGTGCTGGCTTTATAGCAAGTTTACTAATAATTGTGTTACCATTTTTGTCAGAAAGACCACAGTAATGAAAACCATGTTTCACCTTTTATATATATAATTGGATGAGATCACCAGATGCTGATGTTAAGAGCACATCAACAGGAAAAGTTGAAAATGGGAGCTGCATGGAAAAATACCAAAACCAATTAGCTTTGTCAAAAACCATATGACCAAGCATAGGAGAGAAAAATAGATTTTGACCATGAGCTGACCTCAGGTAACTTAATCATGGAAAGAAACAACAAGATGGCCCTTCTTAGAGTTTTCTTAGGCATTTGATAATAGACGAAAATACCTTGGAAATTGATACATCATATTCAGTGCTTCAAAACTCAATGTCAGCTTACTTTTATTTTTCTAATATTTTATAATGCTAATTTTGAAACACAGAAAATTTGAAAAATTATATTGTGAACACCTGTGTATGCACAACCTAGATTCTACAATTAACATTTTGGTGTATTTGCTTTACTACATAACTATGTATTCATTCTATTATCCATCCATACTCCATCTTATTATTTTAAGCATTTCAAAGTAAGTTGTACACACCAATAATTTCAGTTCTGAATACTTCAGCATACATATCAACAATAGTTCAACATTTGTTTGTGGTTCTTTTTTGAGATAATATTTAGATACAGTGTACCACTAATCAGTTTGACAAATGCATATACTTAAAAACCTTATTAATTGGGCTGGGGTTTTGGCTCAAGAGGTAGAGTGCTCACCTAGCATGCGTGAGGCACTGGGTTCAATCCTCAGCACCACATAAATAAAATAAGATATTGTGTTCACCTATAATTAAAAAATAAAAATTAAAAACACCTTATTAATTAAGTAAATTAAATTAAAATTGTAACAAGGTAAAGAATATTACTGTCAATCCACAAAGTTTCTTTGTTCTTCTTCATAGTCTAGTCCTGTCCTCATTTCCACACTTACAAATTACCGTTCTCATGATATTTTCATCATAGATTAATTAATTTAGCTTGTTCTAGAACTTAACATAAATGAAAACATACAGTATTTTTTTTTTTGGTTAAAGCTTTCTCTTAACAGTTTTGGTATGCATCTATATATTGTCTATATAAGTAGTTTATTTATATTGGTGAATAGTAGCCACCCTATGAATGTATGCTGCAACTTATTTATCCATTCTATTGATGGATACTTGAATTATTATTACCATGGGCTATTAAAGAATAGACCGTTGTGAAAAGACTTGTGTAAATATTTTTGTGGGCATATATTTTTCTTTTGTATAATCCTAGGATTACAATTACGGGATCATAGGATAGATGTATGTTTAGTTTTGTAAGAAACTGCCAGATGTTTTCTGAAAGTGTTTATACCATTTTATATTTCACCAAAAAAAAGTCCCAAGAAACCATCCTGAGCATCCTACCAATGCCCAATATTATGAACCTTTTTAAACTATTATGCTCATTTTTAATGCTCATTTTAATAGGAACTTACTTAAAGATACTTAGTAATCACTTTGTGAAATGTTTTTTCAATCTCTTTGCCCATTTTTAAGTTGGTATATCCATTCAAATAAATTTACATAAATCTTGAAACTTGTGCCCATTAGATAAAAAGTGAAACACACATATGACCTTATAAGTTGTTCAAAGGAAGTCTAAAAATATTTCGACAAGTTAAAATGAAAGTGTACCTAGGATCTCTTGTTACTTTGTTGAATGTTGCATTTGGATGGTAGAAAGAGGTAGCAGAAGTGTATTCTTCTCAGGTAAGGGAGTAAATGGTATACATTGGTATGGGAAAACCACCATTGCTAACATTACTTTTTTTTCTTTCCCTTATCCATGCTTCCATATCTCAGCTTCTTCTTCCACATGCTCTCTGATTTAGGGTTAGCTTATAGGTTTCCTGACCCCATCATTTTAGCAAGGTTTGGTCATCTAGAATTGGTTGTATACCTGAAATCCTATCTAAATTTTAAAGCCTGTTAGAGATTCTGAATGATGTATGAATTTACATTATCCCTGAGAGAACCATAAGATATGACAAAAACGATGATCTATATTAATAGACCTTCTTTCACAAATGTTTGATTTAACCCTTTGTTAAAGCAAAGGAGTGATTATTTGTTAAAATATTCTTCAGGCCCATGTTAACAGTTGATCAAGTACAAAATATCAAAATTTTGAGATAACATTCAGTAGCATTATGGAAGAGTAATTTTGTATGTAATATTAATGGTTTAATTTTCAATAGAGCTTTTATATATTCTTATTTTATTAGAGAAAGATATAGAGGAACAAATGTGTTACTGGAAGCAAAGGCAAGAATCCCTCCCACCCAGAACTGAAATGGCTATTGTAGGTTGGATTTAGTGTACTCTGTAGTTTATCAATACAGAGTGACTAAATGTGAATAGCTTTGCAAGGACTAGGAAGAACATTATTCAGTGCAGATTAGAGAGGTGTGTTTGCCAAAAATCTCCACTTGTGTTCATTGTTTACAAAATTTAACTGATCTTAGGAGACTTATATCTTCTCTAAAACAGTGATCTTCATAGGAGTGTGGCATGAGAAGAATAACTCTTGGAGCTGGAGTTGTAGCTTAGTGGTAGAGTGCTTGCCTTACATGCATGACACACTGGGTTTAATCCTCAGCACCACATAAAAATAAATAAATAAATAAATAAATAAATAAATAAATAAATAAACAAACAAAGAAATAAATAAAGACATTGTGTCCATCTACAACTAAAAAAGAATATTAGAAAAAAAAGAATAACTCACCCAGGTCTCTGTGGAAGTTTTGTTTCTGTTTAATTTATCACATATCTTTGTGTGAATAACTGTGCCTCAGGATCTAGTTTTCTTTTATCTAAAGTAACCACTTCAGCCTGGAGTGATGGTGCTTGCCTGTAATCCCAGCAATTCTGGAGGCTGAGGCAGAAGGATCAAAAGTTTGAGGCCAGTCTCAGCAACTTAATGAGATGCTGTCTTAAAATAAAAAAGGGCTAGGTATGTAGCTTAGTGGTAAAATGCCCCTGTGTTCAATCCTCAGTACCTGCCCCCCCACCACAAAGAAGAAAAATAATAAAATAACCACTTCATCTGTTTTATCTAGAGTAGCCAATTTCTCTCTCTCTCTCTCTCTCTCTCTGTCTCTCTCTGTATGCATGTATGTATGCATGTATGTGTTTGGTGTGAGAATGAATCTGGGAGTCTCATCTTACCTGCTTAGTGATCAGGGAAGAAAACTCTATGGAGGTCAAATATATTTTTTTAATTTCTTATAAGAAAAATTTCCTTTGGCATCTGAGAGCTCTGAATTTATTTCAGCCTATTATGTCTTCTTATGTCAAAATCCTGATAAGTATACTTTTGATTTCTTTCTTTTTTTTCCAGGGCTGAGGACTAAACTCAGGGCCTTGCGCTTGCTAGACAAGCGCTCTGCCACTAAGCTAAATCCTCAACCCCTGCTTTTGATTTCTTGAGGCAGCAGTATTAAAAAAAGGAATTGAGTTTACGGATCATGAATTTTGGTTGGTGAAGATCACAGACTTGATTTTTTACCCCATCCTTTACTTTTCTTATTGTTACAGAAGAAACTACTATGGAGGAAACTGGGCCAGTTTTAGCTTTTCAGGACTGTTGTCCTGGCTAAAGGAATATCAGGTAAAGTTCTTATTTGATCTTTTTTTATTTGCAAGACTGTGTTTTATGCCACATAATAATCCACCATTGAAGAAAACTCTAGATGTCATCTAGGTAATATATAATTGATTCTTTATTTTTATTCAGTTATTTGTCAAAAAACATGTTACTTGAAGAGTAAATCATATACTGTTGATACTATTTCCTATTTACTCTCTATGCCCAAATATAAAGCAAGATATTTACCTCCAAAATTATCTTTCACAAAAATATCCCAGTTCTTATATAACATTTTACATATTATTAGTTGCTTTTTTTTAGTTAATATATTTAAAACAGAAAACAAATAGTGGGCTGGGGTTGTGGTTCACAGGTAGAGCACTTGCCTAGTATATGTGAGGCACTGGGTTTGATCCTCAGCACCACATAAAAATAAAATAAAGGTATTGTGTCTACCTAAAACTAAGAAATAAATGTTAAAAAATAATACAGCTAGTTAAGGAACATACATTGACTTGAAATGCTCTCTGTCAGTGGTGGTTTTATATTTTCATATAAGTCATCTGACAGTGGTAAAAAAAGAGGAAAATGATTTAATATAAATAAATTAAGTAATTTTTAAGGGTAGGATTTTATTACTATACCTGTTGAATGAGTGCCATTATAAAGAAATTTTTAGAGATCTCTTAACATAAAATATGGAATTTTTAATGTTGGAGAATTTACCAATTTATATGATAGGCTTTTAAAAACTCCTGAAATTCTTGCTGAGAACATCTTACATGGAATCATTAACTGCTACATATCGAAAGAGTTTAGGTTTTTGGGAAAGGAGAATGTTATATTCCAGAAAATGGCATTCAATTAGCTAAGAATAACTATTAAAACTTATCGATCACCATACTAAGCACTGTAGTTGTGTTGATTGATTTAATGGTGTACATGACTCAAAGAATATCTCATGATAACAGAGACTTTAATGTTAAAGATACAAGATACAGTATGAATATCATTTCATGAAATAAGTAGAGAAACAAATGATTGTAAAATAGTATTTCATATAATAATTCAACCTATCTATAAGTCAAGATAGTAAATGTTAGAAGTATATACTTATCTATTTTATCTATGTGCCTAAAATATTCATATGTTTAAATTGATCGGAAAACCAGTTTTTGAACCTTACCTTTGGAACATGTATATGAAGCACCTTATATTAGGTGTATTTAGTATTTCCTTGAGAAGAGTTAGTTTTTGTTCTCAGAAAAACAACAAAATACCCAGTTGTCTGGAAGTTTTTTCTTGAGTGTGTTAGTTAGGTTTTTGACACTGACCAAAATACCTACAAGAACAACTTCTAGGAGGAAAAGTTTATGTGGACTCACTGTTTCAGAGGTTCAGTCTATGGTCAGCTGACTCCATTGCCTTGGGCCTGAGGTGAAGCAGAACATCATGGGGAAAGGGCATGGAGCAGGAAAGCTAAAAGAGAGAGGGAGAAAAGGAGAAGTCAGTAAAACAAGATATAATCCCCAAGGGCACATCCCTAGCGAACTACTTCTTCCTGTTATGCCACCTGCTTACAGTTACTGCCCAGCTATTTCAGGGTAGAATGGACAGATTAGGTTATAACTCTCATTGTCTAATTATTTCACTATGAATATTCCTGCATTAACAGGAGCTTTTGGGGGAACACTTCATATCCAAACCATAACATTGGGAAAAGTGATTTTTGAAAGCAAATTTTAAAATCAGTTAGATTTAGTTAAATAGAAATAGTTTTGTAGAAGTACCTTTTTGCTTTCAGGCTTGTTTTACTTCAGGATCTTTACTATGTCACCATGTCCTTTACCCCTTCACTCTTTCTTCTCAGTCCACTATTCTTTTCTTAGGCTGGAATCTCATGTCAACCAGCTAACATTCTTCTGTTTCACCTCCTCTTATACTTCTGTCAGGATGTTTAATACCATTTAATATTATTCTTGATAATAAAGCCTAAATGCTATTATTTTTCTTTAATTTTAATATATGAAATTCAAGACAGTGAAACCTTTGAAAAACAATTATTGCCCTACTTTATAGAATTTTAAGGTTAGAAATTTTCTGAGGAGAATTTACTCAACACAAATGATAATATTGTATTTTGAGTATACATAATGCATTTACAAAGTTTTCTCAGTGAAAGGTATGTATCAAGTAGTTTAAAAATTTAAACTTGGGGCTGGGATTATGTCTCAGCAGTAGAGCGCTTACCTAGCAGGTGCAAGGCCCTGGGTTCGATCCCCAGCACCACATAAAATAAAATAAATGTATAAAAAATTTAAACTGATTAATAATTGAACCTTTATATTTGGAAAAAGTATATGCTGATATCTTTGCAAGTACCCTGTATGTAAATATTGGGAAAAATTAAATTTCACGAAATTTTCTTCACTCAATATAATTAGTAATTGCTGAAAATTTTGAAGGACTACTTTCAACCCTTAGTAGTTTAAAGAAGTATACTGTGCTGAGTGTCTTTCAAAAACACTTTATATGCAATCAAAATAGAAAGTAGTGGTGAGCAGTCTTCAGAGATCTGAAAGTAAATAGAGTAAGGAAGTCATTTTGACCCTGGTGTTTTGATAGCTAAATATAAAACAACAGACAAAAAGCCATTACTATTAACAAGTAATTTATATAGTAGATGTTTGATTCTCAGCAGGTAGGTTACTTTTGCTAATTCTTAAGCAGCATCAAAATAGCCATTTCCAGAAGACTATATCAAATGTCATATGCCCTGATAGAAATTTTATGTACCAAAGCTAGGTTTTGGTAGCATAACTTTTACACTGTGTTTTCTTCTCCTTCCTTTGAATTTGGCACCCTCTTTTGGAGTCATTTCAATGATGCTGAAGTGATGATGTCCTTGGAATTTCAATGTGATGAAAGGAAAAGTATGAATTTAGAAAAGGTACACATTTTCTCAGAAAATTACAGGTTCCAATTGCTCAATTTAATTAAAACTTCTCATGTGTTTTGCTTAGGAAAACAATGACATTGTGATTGATAGTTCACTGTGGCAAGAACAAATCCTTGAAAATGAAGAAGCCATTGCTCTTAGCAGGAAGGACAAAACTATTCAACACGTGGAAGTATTTTGTTATGCCAGGTATGAAAAATAATTATTTAGATAACTAACAATAACGACTTCTTTTTCAAACTTCTTCATATGAAGCCAATAATAAAGTTTTAAATGACATTGGTTGCTCCAAGTCAAGTTGATATGTTGGTTTTGCTTGTTCTTAAGTCTGTTAGTGTTTTTCTATTTAGGAACCAGTAATACCATCTTTCTTTATTGGATTACAATTTACCAAACTCTTTTAAATATATTATCTCCTATGATCTTTACAGAAGTCTTGCAATAGAATAGTTTCATTTTTTAAGAAAATCTGCAAAGGAACTCAGAGATTAAGTAATTTACCAAAAGTCATATGGTGTGGCAAATGGCAAGGCCACAAACCTAAACTAGAGAGTGATAGAGCCTGAGATTAAACTTCAGGGTTCTTTACTCCTGCTCCAGTGTTTGTCCAACTAGATCATTCTTCTAGTATAACATTCTATGTAGCAAAATTGCAAGATTATAATTTTGATTAGTTAAGTTCAGTGGTTGTAGCATTTGGATAAATATTTTTATAAATTACAGTAAAATAGTGGGAATTATAAATGTTCAAAGTATTTCCTCCAAGTGAAAGATTCATTGTTTTACAACAATTGGAATAGATTCTTTTTCTTTTTTGGTATTGGGGCTTGAACCCAGGGAGGGTTTACCACTGATTTATATTCCCAGTCCTTTTTATTTTTTTTATTTTGAGACAGGATCTCAGTAAGTTGCTTAGGGCCTTGCTGAGTTGCTGAGGCTGGTCTCAAACTTGCGATCCTCCTGCCTCAGCCTCCTGAATCCCTGGGCTTACAGGTATGCACCACCTGACTTTTTTTTTCCAAATGATATGTGGTCAACAAGTTGAAAGGTTTAGTGCATCAGCTGTTAGGCACTTTAATAGTAATTAGGTCTTACAATCCATTTCACAGAGATTTTTCAGGATATGCTTTGTCATGTTACTCATTCTTGTTATGCCAGAGTGAGCCTGTGAAATGTTTGGTAACTGGTGCTTGATTTTTTTTTAACCTATTTTCATGTCTTTCAGGTAATTAGAAATTTCCTCATAAATACACAGTTAATGTTCTCTGATTTTCTGTAAAAGATCTGCCTTTGAAACATGAGATAAAGATTATAATTACATAATCCTAAATGTCATTTAGTATTAAAAGGTACAGCTTACTGACATTGCTCAAATCCAGTATAGGAAGATTTATGAGGAAGGTGATTTCAACTGAAAAGTTATATTCTTATAAGAAGTAGGAGTAAATATTTGGTAATTTTATTATGTGGTATTTTGTGCCCATGAGTATTACTTGACTATTTCATAGAATCATACTGTAGCCCTCTTAAAGGTAATTTTTGATACTTCAAGGCTTTTGATTTCTCTACCTGACAGTTAAGGTTAATAGTTTCTGATTACTGACTAGATAACGTTTTGAGTTCAAAGGAAATCATCTCATTTTCTGTTGCTCATATGTTCAATTTCATTTTTAGAACTTCTCAAAGTGAGAAATAGAAAATTAGATTATAAAGTTTGCCTTAAAATAGCCAAATAGGACTCTGTTTTGTGCTCTTCTGATTGCCAATTAAAATATGGAACAAGAGGTAAACACAATAATGTTCCATGTCTTTATTCACTGGAGCAGGAAGAGCGTTGAGAAAGCCGGAAGTGGAGGACTATACAGAAAATCCAGTTATATATAGTTAGTGCTTAATGACATTAGCAAATAGGAATTAAAGTGCCTCACTCAGTCCCATATTGCCAGATGAAAAGGGGCTAGGGGCCAAATCAACTGTCAGATTTACTTTATATGAGAAGTTATCACTCAGAAACCATTGATTTAAATCTAAATCTTTATTTAATATATATTTCTAACAACCTTGTTTCCTTTTTCCCCCCTACTGTAGTAGTTTAAATCTACAAATAGGAAAAAGGCTATTTGCTAGAGACAAACATACTGAGACCAGGGGTATAGTCCTGCCTTTCCCATTCAACTTACTATGTGATACTCAGCAAGAGATGCTTTCACTTTGGGTCTAAAATATGAAGGGTTTGGACTAAGTAATCTCAAAAATATTTTTCAAATCTAAGTGCTACTGTTTCAGGTGCTAAATAATAGACTAACATAAGTGAAGACAGAATCATCAATCTGAGAGCAAACTGTGGGCCATTTTGTGTAGGAATAAATGGATTTTCATACCAGAAGATCCCTTTAAGCCCATCACCATATTATAACACAGTATAACAATTGATGATCATAATTCTATCCCAGTGTCTTCAGGCAAGTTAAAATAATATTGTCATTCCTACACTTGAGAAAGTATGGAAATTTGAAGTATGTTTTAGAAAGAGTACTAAAATGGTTAGAAAAAAATTATCATTTTAAGGGACAAGCTATATTTATCTAGAAAATTTTCTTATTTTCCCGTAAGTAAGGGTATCACTAAATAGTAGATTTTTGGCATTTTTGAGGGACACATCATAAAAATCTTCATGAATACTGTTTTGTAAACTGTGAAAAGTATTACACAAGTTCCTCACTGTTTTTGTTGGTCTTTTACATATCTGTTATTGATGTTACATTCTGTGCACGTAGAGTTTGTCTGTATTTAGTTCTATACTATTTTATCACATGCATTCATGTATCCACCACCACAGCCACTACAGAACAGAATGGTTCCATTACCACAAGGATTCTTCCTATTGCTTTTTTGTCATCATACCTTATTTTTCCCTCCTTGCTGCCTCCACCAAATCCCTAACCCATGGCATCCACTAATCTGTTTCCTAACCTTGCCATTTTGAGAATGCAATATAAATGATACAGCATGATATATAACCTTTTGTCCTTGGCTTTTTTTTATACAGCATAATTCTCTAGTAATTCATCCATATTATTGTGTACATTGATCATTTGCTCAGTTTTTATTGTGGAGTAGTATTCCATGGTTTGGAGTTATGAATGTAAGTTGTTTAATGATTTACCCATTAAAAAATCTGGGGTGTTTCCAGGTTTTGACTGATTAAAAAAAGAGCTGCAATGCAATTTCACATAAAAGAATTTTGTGAATATCTGAGATAAATGTTTTTCTTGAATTAAAAGTTTTCCTTTTTCTCTTATAAACATCCAAGTGTACAATTGCTGGGTCATATGATAATTGCGTATTTAGTTTTAAAAAATGCTACCAAACTGTTTTCCAGAAGAATTATACCATTTTACATTCCCATGAAAATATGAATAATCCAGTTTCTCCACATTTTTACCTGAATTTATTGTTTTTACTTTCTTATTTTAGCCATTTTGATAGGTGTTCAGTGATACCGGTTCGTGGTTTTAATATACATTTCTCTAATATGATTAATTTTATATAGCTTTTCATATGCCTGTTTGCCATCATTTATCTTGTTTGTGAAATGTCTATTCAGGTATCTTGCTTTTTAAAAATTAAACTCTCGTTTTTTGCTTTTGTTTTCAAAGTTCTGTATTCTAGATATGTATCCTTTGTCAGATATTGGTTTGATAATTTACCCCCCAGTCTGTATCTTATCTTTTTATGCTCTTCAAATAGTATAGGTTGCAGAGAATATTTTTAATTTTGAAGAAGTCCAACTTATCATTTTTTTTTCTTTTGTGGATTATGGTTTTTGTGTATAGTTTGAGAATTCTGAACTGTAAATCTAGAAGATTTTTCCTATTTAAAAATGTTATAGATTTATATTGTACACTTAAGTCTATGATTCGCTTCATGTTAATCTTGTATAAGGTGTAAATTTTAGGTTGATGTGTTTTTTCCCATCCCAACCTAAGGACACTCAATTGCTTCATCAACATTTGTTGAATGGCTGTTCTTTCACCATTGAATTACTTATTTTATCTGTCAAAAATTAAATAGATTGTACTTGGGTGCATGTACTCTTCCATTGATCTGTATGTCTTCCCCCACCAATACTACACTGTCATAATTACTGAAGCTATATAATAGGTCTTAATACCAGGTAGAATGATTCCTCCCAATTTATTTTTCTTTGACAAGATTGTTTTAACTAGAGTTTATGCATTTCCATATTAATGCTTTAATAAGTTTGCCCATGTGTTAAAAAGCATTGCTAGAAATTTGATAGAAATTGCATTAAATTTGCAGATCAGATCAGGGAGAATTGATATCTTTATTACTCTGAGTCTTCTATTCTTTGAACAGTATATGTATCTCCATTTCTGGTATTCATTTTAATTTTTTTTATTTAGTTGTTGGTGGACACAATACCTTTATTTATTTTTATATGGTGTTGATCAAACCCAGTGCCTTACATGTGCTAGGCATATACTGTATTAATGAGCAACAATCCCAGTCCCTGGTGGTCATTTTTTTCCTCCAAAAAAATCATTTTAATTTTTAGCATACCAATCTTGGACATGTTTTGATAACTGTATCCTTAAGTATTTGATTTTCTTTGGAACAATTGTAAATAGTATTAACATTTTAATTTTTTTTTTCTGGATCATTGTTGTTAGTACTTAGAAATGCAGTAGATGTTAATATGTTGATCTGGAATGTACCCTAAAATTTTGCTGAATGTACTTATTAGATATTTTTTTCCCCAGAATCTATTTTCTGTTGAAAGTCATGTATTTTCTACCTAGAGCCACATACCACAGGTTAATTATGTTTTCTACTTAATACTTAAGCTCACTTAATGAGCTTCTTTTTCCCCCAGAAGGATATTATTTTCACTTCCTGACGACTTTGTAATTATTCACTAATGTTGGCCAATCTTTAAGGTCTCTCACTTACTAACTATATTTTTCCTATGTTCTTTCATAGGAAAAACCCCAAATCAGAAAGACTTATTTTCTCAAGCATTTCAGATAAGTGATATTCAACTTTTAAAGAGAAGTCAACTTAAACTTAAATTCTTGTTGCACTATAAACATGGGATATTATTTTAAATGATTTTGAAAACTTCCAAAATGTAAAGACAATTTGTAATGATAAGAAGGTTGAAATACTATAACTTTTCTTCCCAGTTTAGACCAGATGATTTAGCTTATTTATAGACTTGGTGTTTATTAGAAGAAAATCTATGGTTTCATTCACACATAGGGCATTTAATTATTTAATACCTAGAAAGAATAAAGTATATATATCTTGGCCATAAATTATATTATACTCATACTTGTAGCCCCTTTATTTTTATATTTGATTGCATTGGGGACAAGGCAAGAATGCAAATGGACCAGTGCAAACCTATTCTTACTCTTTTTGGAAAGTATCTCAAAGTACAACTCAATAAAATTGTATACTCCTGTACATATATTATATATATTTTTTAATTGATTTTGGCCTATTTTCTTTTTTAATCTTTTTTAATTATTATTATTGGTTGTTCAAAACATTACAAAGCTCTTGACATATCATATTTCATACATTTGATTCAAGTGGGTTATGAACTCCCATTTTTACCCCAAATACAGATTTCAGAATCACATCGGTTACACATCCACATTTTTACATAATGCCATATTAGTGACTGTTGTATTCTGCTACCTTTCCTATTCTCTACTATCCCCCCTCCCCTCCCCTCCCATCTTCTCTCTCTACCCCATCTACTGTAATTCATTTCTCTCCCTTGTGTTTTTTTTTCCCTTTCCCCTCACATCCTCTTATATGTAATTTTGTATAACAGTGAGGGTCTCCATCCATTTCCATGCAATTTCCCTTTTCTCTCCCTTTCCCTCCCACCTCTCGTCCCTGTTTAATGTTAATCTTTTTCTCATGCTCTGTTCTTATTGCTCTCCTTATATCAAAGAAGTCATTTGGCTTATTTTCAAAAAATATTTTGAAGTCTTTAAGTTGGTAGTTTTAGTGATAATTTGAACAATAAATTCAATGGTTTGGGTTATTGCAAAATTTGTCTAAACACTAAATTGTAAATTGTGATTGGTTATTATCATAGGTTAAGTTATCATAAATCCTGATGATCCAGATTGTGTTTTCGGAGTTGTGTTATCCTGAGTGCTGCTTCAAATAAGTAGACTTAATTTCTAGTTTGGACCTGTAAATATTTTTCCTGTATAAAGATTGTTTTTCATTGAAACGACCCTGCCTTTTGGGGGGCAGTACTCAGGATTGAACCCAGTGGTACTTTACCACTGAGATATCGCCAAAGCCCTTTTCATTTTTTGAGACAGAGTCCTAATTAGGTGCTCAGGCTAGGCTAGAACTTGCAGTCTTCCTGTAATGCACCCCGGAGTGGTTGGGAATACAGGTGGGCTCTACTGTGCCTAACTGAAATGATCTTTTGTGATTACATGGTTGACTTATGAAAGGGAAGTGAGAAAGTGAGAAAATTATATATATTATTTGTATAACAACTGATATAACCTAGTGCTTTACATATTTTATTACATTTAATTTCATTCTGTGCAATAGTCATGTACATGAATTATAGGTATATCATATTGGTAAATAAACTGAAGCTCTGGGATAGCCAGCAGTAGCAGAACTAGGATGTGAACCCATTTTATCTAACTCAAGGCTGTACTATTTCCACTGGGCCATGTTATTATTGATTTACTTTTTGGGCATTGAACTCAGGTTTTTCTACCACTGAGTTATATCCCCAGCTCTTGTTGTTTTGAGACAGGGTCTTATCACATTGCCCAGGCTGGCCTAGCCTTGAATTTGGCCATCCTCCTGCCTCAACCTCAAGAGTAGCTAGGATTAAAGGCTGGTACCAACATATCCAGATATAGACCTAGGCTGGTCTCAAACTTGTCAGCTCAAGTGGTCTTCCTACCTTAGCCTCCCTCCCATCTCAGCCTTCTGAGCAACTGGGATTATTGCCATTGACCACCACGCCTGCTGAAAATAACATGTTGTATTTTAGTCAGCAGATGAACACATTAATGCATATTGAAGGAGCCATCCCACAAAGTGAATAAAGTTGTTTCCTTTTTGAAGACAGTCTCCTAAGAAAGTGCATTTACTTCTTTAATTTGCTAGAATGCTGTGTGGTATTATAAAGCCATCATATATGTAATGGGAAAAAAAAGCCTAACTCCTGGTGTTAGGAAGATAGGATGAATCCAGTTTCCTTCAGTTGTTGTGATGGTGGTTTATATTGCAAGAAATATTTTTGTAATTTATATGGGGGAACAAAATCAACTATTATTTCTACTTGTAAATCTTTGACAGACTGAAAAAGCACAAACAGTTCACACTTAATCACACAATTGCTCTAAGTAAAAGATTTGTACTTGTTAATTACATAATGTCATATTGTTTCATAAGTGGGAAGAGAGTTATTTCTTTCTAAAATATTGACATTGACTTGTACTTTTCCTGTCCTATTTTTGCTTATTTTTGAACATTCTTTCTCTTTTTCTGGTATAATGTTAAAGCAAAATGAAAGCTTATTTCTTAGATTCAAATGAACTAACTCTCTAGTGGATTGATATAAAGATAATAAAGGCTTTATTACAGCAAGAATCTAAAATTGTGTTAACTCATGTTAACTCCAAAAACATAGAAAATTTATAAGCAGTAAGCTTCTTGAGAAATAAAACCAATGCAATGATATCAATAAGAAAAAAGAAATAAAAATAAGTGTAAACTGACCTGCAGTTCTTGCATTTTAGGGGAAAGTATTCATTATTGTGTACAGTAAGTTTGTTTTAGCCTGTGGTACAAAGCCCAACTATAAGTTGTAACAAATGGCTAGAGAAGTAGTTGGGTGGGTGAGTAAGTAAGGTTGTTTGAAAAGAGAAGATTTGTTAATTGTGTACCTTAAACACATCAGAAAACTGGGACAGATGCTCTGCATTTCTGTTAGCTTTCCATCCAGGATTACAAAATGCTTGCCACAATTCCAGTTTCTCATACAACAAAAATCTTTAACCATAGAAGAATTTTCATTTATCTATCTATCTATCTATCTGTCTGTCTATCTATCTATCTATCTATCTATACAAGCACATGTATGCTTCATTTTATTATTCTAAAAAATCCTTACCAAGAGCTCCCAGCAGACTCGTAACTCATGGGCTAAAACTGGATTAGGCTTACTCCCAAATCATATCCCTAGTGAAGGCTTGTAAAGTTCTAATAACAGGTTTTCATTCCACATGATTCATCTCCTAGTACTGTGTACCTTCTGACTTCTATTGGAACAATATTGGGGCTCTCATAGCAAGGGGGTAAAAGTTATTGAGTTGGCAACAGTTGTACCTGCTGTATACCACCCAATGACATTTTGTTCTTGGAGAAATGTACCAAGAGATTGATACTTCAACTATATTCTTTTTTTAAAAGTATTTTTAATTGTAGATGGACATAATACATGTATTTTATTTATTTATTTTTATGTGGTGCTGAGGATCAAACCCAGTGCCTCACATATGCTGGGCAAGCACTTTACTATTGAGCTACAACTCCAGCCCCTCAATTATATTCTTAATATTTTAAATTTGGGAACACATAGGGAATTATGTATATCAATATATGATATTGCAGTAATTTAAGATGGATTAATGTTTCTTTGTATTATGGTTTTCCAGAACAACATTTTTTGGATAGTCTGATTTTGTACTTCTTTTTTGTTGTTTTGGGTACCAGGGGTTGAACTCAAGGTCACTCGACCTCTGAGCTACATCCCCAGCCCTATTTTGTATTTTATTTAGAGACAGGGTCTCACTGAGTTGCTTAGCACCTTGCTTTTGCTGAGGCTTTCTTTGAACTTGTGATCCTCCTCAGCCTTCTGAGCCACTGGGATTACAGACATGGGCCTGATTTTGTAATTCTTTTGAGTAACCATTAACCCTTTAATTTTAGCAATCAACAGCTGGGTCACAGTACAACATATACTGTGCTAATAAAAAATGAATGGCCTTAGAACAAAGTGCATACATCAAAGAGAAGAGTATAATTTTTGTAACAAACTACATTGGGGGGAAATGTTGCAAATTGCTGGAAAAATAAATAGTAAACACCTGTGCTGAATAAATTAATCAGCTTGTTGTCAGTTCTTCATTTGACTCATCTAAAAGGGTGACTGTTTCAAAGCATTAATAAGACATTCACTTGGAGATGTTCCTTTGTTAGCACCCTAAATAAGCAGTACTAGATAATATGTGATTTTTTTTATATCCCCAAATTCACAGGGTTATGTATAGATTTGGGTATTTGTAAAAAGAATGCATTGACACAAGTGATATTCAGCAATTGTAGTTAGGAAAAATTATCTCAATATTATTGTGCTGCATTGTGAATGGCCACTGGAATTCACATTAGCATTAAAATGACATTAGATTTGTGAAATCTATTTTGCTAATGAAAAATTTTATAAGACCTAATGATAACAGATTGTTTTCTTTATCTTTTGAGATATTATAATATTCTAGAACTAAAGGGTTCTTTTGAAGGCTTTCAGTTCACTAATGTCATTTCATAATTGGCAAATGTGTTTTTATGGTTTTAAAATATATTTAAATTAATAAAATTTAGTAGTTTTATTTTGAAGATATCTTTGAATGTAAAATGTCCTTTTTGAGAAAATGTTTTATACTATAATATTTAGGCTTTAAATTTAGAAGGCATTCTTTTTGATGAACAGAATTTTGCTTACTGAAGAATTACGTGTGATTTTTTTAAAGAGTTTTTGGTATCTTTATAACTTCTTGTTAGACATTAAACTCAATCTTGTCAGAACTCCAAAAATACTGTTGTTTTTAATGGAAAGTGAGTACAATATTGTGTTTCTAATGATTTTATTTTTCATAGTCCTAGGAATTTTACCAAATTATAATGTTGAGATGAGTAAAAGTTGGTGAATATAAAACAAATTCTAAAAGAATATTTTTTTCTTTACACTTACACCCTTAATTAAGTATTTTGACTTCCATCTTTCAGGTTGTCTAGCACTGGTTAATGAATTTTATTTACTCTGTAAAATACTCTTTCATCTAATGTAACAGAGCCACTGACTAGATCAGTTTCCATGGTTTCATCATCATGGTCTATAATAAGGGAACTTGCCACAGTCTGCCTTATCTTTAAAGTGTAATTAATTATCCTGTCATTCCTTATTTTAATCTTTAAACTTGGAACTTTTGCTGAAAGTTGTCACCTTAGATTCCTCATGGAACCACTTAAGTTTTATTGGTTTTCAAAATAATGAAAGTGAATACAAAGCATGAACAATTTTGTAGAAAATATACAAATCACATTTCATATAATCACTCTTAATTTTTAAAGTTGTTAATGGAAGTTTACTTGGCCAAAATGATTCCATCATGTAACCACAGAAAAGCAAAGTACACGTGTTTTGTGTTACCCATTCACCTGAGGGCAGTTTAACAATATCCTAAATTTTATTAATATCTTATACTGGACTAACCTTTCAGAGTACATAAAATACTTCAAATGTGAGTTGGCTAATTTATCTTCCAGCTCTCATGAAAGCTAAGGAAAATGGACCCATTTTATAGGTGGGTGACTCTGAGAGTTGAGTTGTCTATTATCTTCTAAGTAATGCATCTAGGACTAGAACTTGGGTTCTTTCCCAGTATAGATTTGGAAAGTATTGCTGTAACACTAGTGCTGTTAATTAATTTTTTCATTAGATTTTATTAAATTTATTAGATTGTGACAATAAGTACATTTTATTTCTTGACATTTCAGTGTTATTTTATTCTTTCATTGTTCCCTTTTTGGATACTGTTTATTGTGTTAGTTTTAATAGGACACTTCAATTTTAAATCTACCCAGACTTTTGAATTTATAATCATTTTATATGGGTCTAATTTTTGTGCTTTCTACAAATAACTTTGCTTCAAATTTATAGATATGTAGTCTGCATGCACAACTTAGTTTTTCATCAAGCCTTTATTCGATATGATGTCTATAGAGCAGTAGGTGTTTTGAGGAGCACCCAGGAAAAGTTGTCATTAGTGTCCTCACTGAAGGGAATTAAAATCTAGTTCAGAAGAGAAAGCATGTACAAATTTGGTATCCTTTATCTGAGATGCTTGGTCCCGAAGTGTTTCAGATTTTTCTTTTAATTTTTTAAGTATTTGTGTAGACTTTATAGAATATTCTTAATCTGCACATCTGAAATCCAATATGCTCCAAAATTCAGAGTCTTTTGAGTACTGACATGATAACTCAGAAAGTTTTGTATTTTGGAACATTTCAGATTTTGGATTTTCAAATTAGAGGTGTTCAACCTGTGCTGGACACCAAAGGACTAGTAAACAGGAATTGAGAAATAAATGCAAAAACTGCATGTATGTATTATAGCTACATAGAGTAATAGATTGATTGAATGTGGTTATATTAAGGAAGACTTCTTAAATGTGAGATTTAAACTCTTAGAAAAGATAAATTGTTAAAAGTATGTTTGGCAATGGGGGAATTGTGATATTATGGGGAGTAGGAATAATAGACCAGAAGATTGGAGTTAACAAATTGGGTATTAGAGATGCCAAGTTAGAAAATAGGTAGAGATGAAAACAGAAGAATAGTAAAGAAGGGAATTTGGTTGGGAGACAGAAAGAAGTTGTTTGGGAGGTGGGGTTTAGATTTGGTGGAAGGAATGGCTACAGTTAGTTCTTGAACAGTGAATTAGCAGGTGTTTACTTGCCAGGACCCATCAAATATAAGGCATTGAGTTAGATAATTGAGTAATAAGGCAGGTCAATGAAAATAGTGGTGTCTGTGGAGGAATTTATGGTGCAACTGGACTTGATTGGGAGCCTGTTGTAGCCATCAAGACACTGAAGGACTGAGAATGTTAACTTTGTTAATTTTGGAAATGGGAATTTGAATAGTTTAATAGACATTACTACTAAAAGAGTATATGTCAGAAAATAATATAGAAAGTGCCTTTTAGATTTTGCATTGAGATAGGCCAGCCTAAAATTTTTGTGACAGATTTTTTCCCAATTTACCCTCCATCATTTCACCAGATCAAGAATTTCTCAGTAATGATCATATTTGATAATTATCACTGTTGATCATTTACTATATCCCAGGCACTGTTATAGGTTCTTTGCTTATAAAATTATTTAATCTTCAGAACAACCTTGAAGATATTTGGTATCATCCTTGTGGTATCAATAAGTAGTTTAGAGATAATACATAATTTTTCTAAGTACACAGCCATAACTTTTTGTTGCAACAGGGTTCAACGTCAAGTTAATTCTGAAGGCTGTGCTGTGTTGATTAACTTTTAAAATGCAATTCCTTTATCTGCCTTAAATTTTCAAAAATTTTACATGTGTCATTTCCTCCTTCAACCTGAAATTTTTATCTGTATTTTAAAATTCTTAATTATGCTTCATATTGTATTGAAAATTTAACTAATGAATGTATAATGTCTGGATCACTTGGCAAACTACACACTGAACTTTATAGGAAAATGATAAAAGAATAAAAGATACCATGAAAAATTCAAGTGTCATAATAACGAGGCTGATTAGAATTATCAAAAATATGATACTAATTATTTTAATAATTTCTTATTAGTCAGGATTTGCATGAATATATTGAAGAAGCTGGTGCACTGAAGAAAAATCATGCTTGTGTGACACCTGTGAACTCCTCAAAAGCTGCAGATTCTGCCTGTCTGCCTACAGAAGATGAGTCATTAAGCACTGAGAGCTGTGAAGTGCCTGCAGAACAAACTCCAAGCAGTGATCCAGAGAGTACCCTAGAAGTAAATGATGCTGAAGCGACAGAGGAGAAAGAAAACCATAGTGATGATAAAACTTCAGAAGAAAAAACAAATGAAAATGTGCCTACAGCAGAGGACACTGCAGAGCAACCAAAGAAAAATCGGATTACTTACTCACAGATTGTTAAAGAAGGCAGGAGATTTAATATTGATTTAGTGTCAAAGGTAAGTACTAATTTTACCCACTTTCTTATAGAACAACACGTTGATTAAAAATAGCATCTGCACCCATAAATCCAGTTTGCTTCATTTTGGTCTTGACATGTACAGCATTTGTTTTATAAAAAGACTAGTCAAAATTTTATAACTCAGTTAAGCTATTCTTTAACTACAGGTTACAAATATACTAAATGCTTACATAAAGTTACTTTATGTGTTTTTAATTTGCTCTTAAATAGTACTTTCATACTTGAAGAATGGTTTTGTGCTAGAACACATAGTTTATCCTGATATTCTCCTAATGCATGAACAGTATGAATCTATGAAGAATTCTAATGAAACTGTTTACAAACCTATGTTCTTACAGTTTGCATCAACTTTTTTTTTTTTAGCTTTTATATATAGTCTAGCTATTCTAATATCTGTGTAATAGTGAATATTCTTAGTAAATCAATGCATTTTTGAAAGTCATATGTTCAGGATCAAGGAATTTAGAGGATAATTTCATAGTTATGGGAACAGAGAGGCTGGGAAGAATGCTTTTGTCTTTGGTTATGTTTCCATCCTTAACTTTTTATTTTCAGTTTATTTTTCATTCAGTATAATTTATTGGCTTTGTTTTTTTTAGTGCATTATACTTATACATAATAGTGGGGTACATTTTGACATATTCATAAATGCATATAACAATAGTTTTTTCCATTTCAATCTCCAGTTCTTCCTCTTTACAGTTTTAACTCTTAGTTCAGTGTGATTTCAGAAAAGGTAGGGTTCAGTGTTCTATTGGGTTCATAGTAAACAAGGCTATTTTAGTGAAAAATAATAGAAAACCAGTAGTATAAAGGATCATGTCCTTAAAACGTTTGGTGAAAGTAGAGAAAAAATGGCAATCAAATCCTGTAAGTTGAAGGTACACAGTGAAACATTGGAAAGAAGTAGAGAGGGTAGTAAATTACATCAAATTACCTCAAAACTAGACTTTTTTTCAATTTAATATACTTTATTTCAGTTCCGAGTGATATTTTGCTGATACAATCACATATTTTCGTACTCTTGTTACCTTTAAAATTGGTGCTTGGAAATGTGTACATAATTTTATTATTTTTCATTCTATCATAAAGCACTGTGTCTGAGTCTGTCATGGTCTGTGTTGGCTGCTTCCTACTTCATATTTCTATATCATCTATTCCACTTTCTCCATCAACTTTGACCCTGCCATGCACAGAAAACTAGCATTTTTTTCCTTTTACTTTGGCTGTTCATCTCTGGATGGAAGCTTAATTCTAGTTCACTAATAACCTTCCTGTTCTTATGAAGAGTATTCTTGAAATCAGTTTAAAAAAGTAAACAAAAAACAAGGCAGTCTAAGAAAAAATTGGCCTTGTTCTGAAAATTACACTTCGAATTACTTACTTGAAATTTTGATTGTCTTACTAAAGAAACAATGATATGAATGTGGTTAAGAATCAAGACTAAAGTCAGGTGCTGTGATGTATGCCTGCAGTTCCAGCTACTCAGGAAACTGAGGCAGGAGGATCTCTTGAGCCCGGTAATTGAAAATCAGCCTGGGCCACATAGCAAGATCCTGTCTCAAAAAGAAAAATGACTCTATATTCTTCTAAGTTAGCTAAAATACAGTATGTATCTTCCTAAAGAAAATGGGAGAAGATTGTGTTGTTGCAAATGTAGGAATTATTTTAGAAAAAAAATGAATGAAAAATGAATGTTAATTATAGGAATGAAGTTTACCTAGAAGCTGAGAAAATTGAGGAGATTCTGAAGGAGATTTTTGGGTGCTTTCACTGGCTTGAGTGGTTAGTAATACTAGTTCTCTGGATAAATAAAAGACAAATATGTCCAGAGGCATTAGACTAAGCAGTTGTACTTTGTCTTGCATAGTTTTCATGGGTTTTTACATCTAAACATAATCAGTAATCATTTCTTGTACTTATTCTACAAAAGTATCTACAGAACATGTAATCATAACATAAAGGAAGTTTATAGATATTTTTAAAATGATAATCATTCTACAAGCATTTATTTAGTGCCAACTGAATTGAAAATCATATAGTCCATGTTGTTGGGACAAAGAGTCACTCCATGGAAATTTTATCTGTTCTAATAATTACAGTTGTTACCTCTAAGTTTAGGATAGCTGCCTTATATCTACCTTTAGCCCTCTCTCCTTCCTAAAGTCATTCAATGTGTGCAAACTACTTGATGTTTCTATGCATATTCCATCTCAAAGTCATCATATCAAGAAATAACAGTGGGCTTTATAGTTTATAAAACATGCCTATTATATAATCATTTAAAAGTCATCTCAGGGAAGGTTAATTAATTTAAATACATACAGTTGTATAGTGTTCAAACTATTAAAGAAATCAAAGATAAAATTCTTAAAATTTATTTCTGAATAAGTCCATAATTTTAATTTTAGAGCCAACATGCCAAGTACAGCAAAGAATATTATGAAAGCTATTTCCCATTATTTTCATCAAATTCAGTTTTCTGAAATTGCTGTGGTAGACTACTTACTAAGTGGTGAAAAAGAGATTAAGTTAAAATAATGTACACATTTATTGATGCTGAGTTTCAGAAACAATATCATAATTTTAGTTAAAATTGATTTACACTCTTCAGTGGTATCTTAAATGACTTAGTTTTAAAGGTGGTGTTAAATATTAAGCTTTAGCCACGTTCGGTGGTGCATAATTGTAATTCCAGCAACTCAGGAGGTTAAGGCAGGAGGGTCATAAGTTCACAGCTAGCCTCAGCAAGGTAGAGAAGCCCTAAGGAAGTTAGACCTTGTCTCAAAATAAAAAAAATATAAAGGGCTGGAGATGTGACTCAGTGATTAAGTGTCCCGGGTTCAATCCGTGGTACAACAAGAAAAAACAATCTTTATTAGATCTTATAAGTACATGCCTGTATTTTATATATTAACATTTGTGAATGAATATATTATAGCTGTTAAGGAATCTTTGAATCTCCAATTTTTTTTAACAAATAAGGTTTTTCAAGTATCTTTTATTATTATACAATTATTACATCTAAAAATAACCAATAATAACTTATTGTGCTCATTCTACAAAAGTAGAAGTATCTAAAGAATGTGTCTACTATTATGTATAATTACAATGAACCAGTAAAAATTTTTAAAAATAGTTTTATAAACACAGGCTTTATCTTAGTTGTGAGGTATGTTAGGAAGAAGGTAATGAAATAACATGTCATACTTAGCATAATAAGATTAGTGTTTTAAATGCAATGACAATTTTGTACTATGTAATGCTGAAGTATTATAATAGTTTATAAAATTAGATGCTCAGACTTTAGGTTGATTTTTGAGATTCCCTTCTCCTTTGCATGGTAAAGCAAATTTTATTTTATTTTTCTTACTACTTATAGATGCGACATTTACATTTGTCATATTTATTGAGTTGTAGACATTATTTAAAGGTAGCGTGATTAGAGGAAGTAGGCAGATTTCTTGCATTTAACCATATGGTTAAATCTAAAACATGCTGGATAATAATGTTTTTATCTCTTTGATATTAGTTATAAAACATGTTGAAAGATTGAAATATTAAGTCAGCCCATCACATACATGCTGGCAATAACAATCCTCACTTCTTGAGGAATATGTATTTCATCTAGACTGCTGGAATTACAAAGGGACTTTATAATTTGACACTTTCGGAATGCATCACAAATCTTTTTCTTTCTTCTTTTTTTTTTTTTTTGGTGCAGAGGGGAGTAACACCTAGCTCATATCTTCTTGTAACCACATGGCATTATATAGGTAGTCTAGTCTAGTCATTTATCCAAAACCCTTGTTTTCTGGTATTTTCTGTAATTCAGATTTATACAGACACACATATTCACAGGGAATATATAATTATATATTATATGTAAAATATATATAAGCATATATATTAGGCCTGGGGCTGTGGCTCAGTAGTAGAGCTCTTGCCTGGCATGTGCGATGCACTGGATTTGATTTTCAGCACTGCATATAAAATAAAGGTCCATTAACAACGAAATATTAAAACAACATATATTTTAGAAAGCAATACAGTGCATATGCTGATATGCTGTGTATTATGTAACATTCTTAGATATAAAATACTCTAAACACATTAACATTTCTACACTGATATGTATACATATTCGAATATATTGTGACAGAGACAGAAGAGCCTTATATCAATTTGGATCAGGTTTTACTGCCAGATGAATTATGAAAATACTTTTGGATTGTACAGGGTTTTTTTTGCGGGGGGTAGATTTCAGATAATGAATTTTGAAACAGTAGTACATTGTGTTATATGTTATAATTTATATTTATAGACTTGCTTTAAATCTAAAAACTAATACAATTATGTATATTTAGTGTTTATTATGTTTTCATTATTTTGCCTTTTATACTATAAAATATTTTCTTTGTACAGCTCCTGTATTCTCGGGGAATGCTGATTGATCTTCTAATCAAATCTAATGTTAGTCGATATGCAGAGTTTAAAAATATCACCAGGATTCTTGCTTTTCGAGAAGGAAGAGTGGAACAGGTACTATGCTGATCAAGTATTATATCTGAATGTGTGCTTAAGTTATTATGGTTCATTTTGGAAGGATAAGCAAATAAGATTGCCGTCTTTTCTGGTAAGGGAGTAAATTCCTCTTGCATCAGGGTTTACAAATGTAAATGGCAAAATTTGTTTAATTAAATTTTCTTGGGTTAGTTTTTTTTTCTAGTGTTAGTTTTTGTTGAGTTATTCTGCAGCTTGATTTTGGTGTTGAGAAAGTATTCGTTTTAGGCAGTACTGCTAGATTTGAACTGTCATTTGTTCCCCATTAAGGGTGATTTGCCATTGGACTTTCAGTGGCATAAAGAGTGGATTTGCAGAATTAAGTAAGAAAGATCACAAGTTAAATAGCTCTGAAGTTATCAGAGATGCTGTTAGAATTGATGTAAGGTAACATGAAACAGCTATAGTTAAATGGAAATAATCATCATGTTATACTTAAAGAGGAAGAAGTGTAATTTGGAATATTTTTATCATTAACTTAAAAATCATAATTTTTTCAGGTCCCTTGTTCCAGAGCTGATGTCTTTAATAGCAAACAACTTACTATGGTAGAAAAGCGAATGCTAATGAAATTTCTTACCTTTTGTATGGAATATGAGGAACATCCTGATGAATATAAAGGTATTATTTTTCATTCAATCATGTTTTCCACTTTAAGCTTTTTAATATACTTGGTGAACATCTTATTATTGTTACTTTTTACTGTACTTATTGTTTTAAAATGCATTTTATTTATGCAGTATCAAATAAGTGGGCCATTATTTACATTATCTATTTAAAATTAGATAAAATTGAAAATTCAGTTCCATAGTATCACTAGCCATTTCAAATTGCTAGTAAACATATGTACAGATATTTTGAACATTTCAGAAATGCTAAGTGCACTCAGTACAGCCAGATTTTTCTCCTCGGTGGTTATGTAAAATTACATCCTTTCAGTACATTTTTATATTTTTTATTTATTTAAATTATTTCCATAAAGAGTTTGTCTTTGGTCATGGGATTGCTTTTGCTACCATTAATTGTCCAATTACAATGTTTTCTGCTCTTGATTTAAAGAAGTATTTTTTAGGGCTGGTGATGTGGCTCAAGTGGTAGCGCGTGCGGCCTGGGTTCGATCCTCAGCACCACATACCAACAAAGATGTTGTGTCCGCCGAGAACTAAATAAATATTTAAAAAAATTCTCTCTCTAAAAAAAAAAAAAACAGAAGTTTTTTTTAGGCATTCCTTATGTTTGTATACATGATTGTATGAAAGTATAACTGATTATATTAGCCACACAGAAATTAGTTCTGTTGCTTTTTTGTCATAGTTTATTATTTAACAAAAGTTTCATATTACTCTGTTATTTTGATCAATAGATTTCCATTTTGTCATATTCAATATTTTCAACTGTAATTATTGGCATTGTGCAGTTGAAGTGTTAATAAGGCAAGAATATTGCCAATAATGGCAACCCATTGTGTTACTTACTGATTTTCTGATTTTTTTAAATCCATAAAACACTAAACAGAGATTTTACTTTCAGTCCAATTAGGACAGTAAGAGTGTTCCTTTTTTTTCTTCAGATCAACAGTCACAGTCCAAAATGTTGTTTTGTTTCTGAATTCAATACAACATTCAGAAACAATACAACATTTTGTACACACTTGATCACATTTGTGTGGGATGATTTTAAATAGAAATTTAGTTCTGATTTCAATTGATAAATTTTTATCTTTCTTTTCATAGCCTATGAAGACATTACATTTTCTGAGTATTTAAAAACTCAAAAATTAACCCCAAACCTCCAATATTTTGTCCTGCATTCAATTGCAATGACATCAGAGACAACCAGCAGTACCATTGATGGTCTCAAAGCTACCAAAAACTTTCTTCACTGCCTTGGGCGATATGGCAACACTCCATTTTTGTTTCCTTTATATGGCCAAGGAGAACTTCCTCAGTGTTTCTGCAGGTAAGTTTGCCATTGATTTTCTGGTCTCTTCTAAAGGTGATGCATGAATGACATAAAAATTACAACAAAATGAGATTTATTCAAGATTTATAATATGCAAACACATACATTGTTCTGCTTTTTTGTAATCTATTTACTTGCTTACCTATCCATCTCAATAATAACAGGCCATTTGGACTATTTTTTTTATTTTTATTTTTTAGTTGTAGATGGACACAATATCTTTATTTTATTTTTTTATGTGGTGCTGAGGATTGAACCCAGTGCCTCATGCATGCCAGGCAAGTGCTCAACCACTGAGCTACAACCCCAGCCTTGGACTATTTTTTTTTTTGAGCTTTAAAAATTCTGAATATTTTTGTACCTAGTGTTATATTTCAAAGCTTCATGCTTTTCTATAATCATGTTTTTTTTAATTGTGCTCTTGTATTTCATTGTGAATGTACCTTCATCTGTTTGCATTTTTCTGTCAGTGGACACAGGATGTTTCCATTTTTTGTTGTTAGCATCCTTATATATTGATTCAGGATATATGTGTTCAAGAGTTTCTCTAGGATACATATGTAGGAGAAGAATTCCTGAGTTATGGAATATGTGAATGTTTAGCATTTTACAACATTGACCCCAGTTGTTTTTCTAGAGAGTTATGCCTGTTACATTCTACTAGTAGTATATAAGAACTTCTGTAACTCTACATGTTTGTAGTATTTTCATTAAATTTTATTCTAAGTGATTTTTTTTGTTGTTGTTGTTGTTCTCAGGATTGAACCTAGGGGCATTTTACCACTGAGCCACATCCCCATCCCTTTTTATTTTTTATTTTGGACAGGGTCTTGCTTAGTTGCTGAGGCTGGTCTCCAACTTGTGACCCTCCTGCCTCAGCCTCCCGAGTTCCTGTACCTGGCTATTCCAAGAGTTTTTATTTCTGTTATAATTTCTTCATTGATGCATGAGTTATTAAGATGGTTAATTCTTCTGCCCTTAGCATTGAATTTAATTACATTATGGCATTTATGCTACTTAATCCTGGAGCTTTGTTGGCATTTATTTTATGGCTTACAATATCATTAATTTTTACAATTTTTTCATATGTTCTTAAGAATATTTTTATTTAGTTGTTGGTAGGTACATGATTCTCTAATTATTGGTATCAGGGTCCAATAAATCAAGCTTCAAGTTGTAATTTTCAAACTTTATTTTAATTGAATATTTTCTTTGCTTTATCATTTGTAGAGAAATATGTTTTAAATATTTCACATTTCTCATTATGATGCTAGATTTGTCTATTTCTCCCTATAATTCTGTCAATATGTAGTTTATCTTTATTTTGGGGTTATTTATTAATATTAGTAGAAATTTATATTTTTTAACATTCCAGATGAATTTAATATTTACATAATCAATGTCTTTCTCCCCCCAACCCCTATAATGCTTTTTTCCTCTTTAAATCCACTTTGCTGGATATTCATATGATTATTCCAACTTTTCATATTTGACGCTTATAACTTTCTCCATCCTTTTTATTTCTAAGTTTTTGGAATCTATACTTAGGGCTCTTGTTGGCATAGTCTTGATTTTTATTCCTGTGCTGCCTATTTGACAGTCTCTCTCTTTTACTGAGCAGGATGAATGCTGCTAACAAGAGTCTGTTTCTTCTTTCTGAAATGTAGAATTTTAAAAGCTCCTTTAGTTTACATCTGTTTGTAGTAAATTATTTAGTTTTATATATATGAAAATAACTTCAAAATGTTTTTATTAGTACATTAATTAAAAATAATAGTGGGGTTCATTTTGACATAGTCATATACATGTCTTATAATGTAATTTGTTCCATTTCAATCCCCAATACTTTCACTTTCCCTCCCCTCCCCCTTCCCCGATTCCTCTTCCTCTACTCGCTGCTCTTCCATCTATGCTATTTACAGATATGACTTTATCACAGTAAATTTCACTTTCATGTGTATGTGTAAAGCACCAATTAACCAATAACTGGCTAGAGTTATTGGCCAAATTATATTGTGTGTATGTACAACTATGTAAAAATCCCATCATTATGTATAACTAATGCACCAATAAAAAGTGGAGGAAAAGAACAATAAATAGAAAATCTCTTCTTTTCATTTTGTCTTGAGTGAAATTTTACTAGGTAAACAGGTCTAAGATGGTAGATCTTTTCAATATTTTAAAGATTTTATTCCATTGATTTTTTTTTTCCTGTTGAAAAAATTGGAAGTCAACCTGATTTTTCATTTCTTTATAAGTGGTATCTCTTTTCCTTTTGGGCTGTTTTTAAGATAGTTTATCTTTGGTCTTCTGCATTTTTACTACACTGAATCTTAGATGTTGGTTTCTTCTTATTTATCTAGCTTAATACAGATGTAACCATTTTAAGTTAACAATATTCAACCATTTTTGACAAAAGCTCCATATGGGTCAACTAAATCAATTGTATTTCCTCTATCTATTTGTGAATTTATGGAAAATTCCATTGTGGAAAATTGTCAACAAATATATTTACAAGTATTTTTTGCATTGTCTTCCCTCTCACCTTTTGGAATCCAAATAAATGTTTAAAATTTAGCATTCTCTTTTCCATATCTTCTACTCTGTCTTTCATATTTCCTATCTCCTTGTCTTCTGGTTGCATTCTTGGTTCTTTATTAAGATCTGAGTTCCAGTTTATTAATTATTTTCACCTGTGATTAATCTGCACTTTGATCCATTCATGCTTTGATTTCCTATTTTTGTCTTTCATTTTAGGAATTCTGCTCCTCAATTTTCCTTTTTTTTTTTCTTTTCTTTCTTTTTTTTTGTTTTTTTTTTTTTGCAGTGCTTGGGATTTAACCCAGGGCCCTGTGCATCCGAGCCAAGTGCTCTACTACTGAGCTATACTCCCAGTTCTTCTGTATAATTTTTGATAGTTCCTTTTATGTGTTCATTTTTTGAATCTTTCTGCTTTAAATCATTCATATTATAAATATTTTACATTCTTTCTGTTAATTCTAACAAATATTCATAATGGTCTGATACTGCCATTTTTTATTACTACTGATTCACCTTAGTGTTTTGTTTCCTTCTGCAATGCTTGAGAATTTATATCTGATTCACTTTAGTTTGAATGTCAAATTAAGAATGCTTTTCTTCTGGAATTGTTTGTGTCTGCTCATTCCCAAACCCTATAAACATGGGAGCATTTTGTTCTTTTCAGGGGGTTCTCCTTTAATAATACAGATGGCATCTAGTTATCCTGGCCCAAGGTTTTTTTTTTTTTTTTTTTTTTAATTTAATTTTTATTGTAGTCTTTTATTGCTCAAAACTTTGATTTCAGTTCATTGTTTGTATAACACATGTATGGGTATATTTGGTGATGGGGTGTTTACCATGGTGTCTCTTTTCCTTCATTCTCATCGGTGCAATGAAAATTATGTTCATGCATTACCTAGTTTTTTGGTATTAACAGGAGGTCCCATCACAGTACCCATTCTATCATACCACTGGAAGTAGGTGTTCTCAAATTTATGTTTCCTAAATATGTCATCTTATGAATGGAAGTGAGAGTGTTGTGTAAATTGCACAGTAACTAATTTCAGAATATGTTCTGTGTATTTCCAAACAAAATTGTCCTCCTCCTATTTCAGGTCAAAGTAGGGATGAGGAGAGTGTGTCATTTCCCCCAGGACCAGAGGTCCTTCTATCAATTGAAACTAAGAAGAAAGTTCTGTGGTTTTCTTAATCACTCTGTCCCTCTTCCTGTGTCATTTCCCGATTCAAAGAAACTACACTGTTTTCTCTCATGTTGGCATGTGCTACTCTTACAGAACTTAATGGTAAGGAACAGGGACAGAATTAAAAGATCACTGGGAATTGACCTGAAGCTCAGTAGCTTTCTTAGTAGTACTTTATGAAAATAGATACAGGTTAAGCATCCTTAATCTAAAAGTTTGAAATCATCAATGTGCCAGAATCTGAAACTTTTTGAGCATCTTCATGATGCCAGAAGTGGAAAGTTCCCCACTTGAATTCATTTAACAAATTGCAAAATACGGATGCACTAAAAATATTGTATAAAATTATATTCGGGCTGTGTATATAGGCTCATGGATTTTTGTGTTTAAATTTGGGTCTCATCCCTAAGATATTATATTTTGTAAATATTTAATAATAGGAAAAATCTAAAATCTGAAAAACTTCTATTCCCAAGCATTTCAGAAAAGGTATACTTAAACTGTATTTAATCTCATTCCTCTTTTTTTCATTAAATCCCTGTATTTCTTTCCTATTCAAACAGTTTATAAATATGTATTTGGGGTTTGTTTATCTAAAAGACATTTAAATGTTTCATTTATCATATGCTGTTATAAAATTTCAGAATGAGATGCTATACAAAGACCATTTTTCCCCAAAGATGGTTTTAGCATTCCTAAGACTGCTATTTTATCAGAACTCCCATCTTTTAATGCTTTGTAGCACCTGGGTCAGTATTGTACATGTGGTTCAGAATTAAAGGTTGTTATAAAAATTAGACCTCATCTTACCCATTTTAAGTATACTTTTAAGGAACAATGTAATTAAATGTGTATATAGTGGGAAAAAAAGACTTTTTCTGTTAGGTTTGAAGTATTATGTTAAACTTTTAAGTATTTCTTTGTTAATTAAGGAAACACTGATTTCTTTCTACATATTATACATATAAGACTATATGTGAATTATATGCATTTATTTGGCCTAAGGATATTAACTTTTAATTTTATATTGGGTTCTCTACATAATGCTTTATAATTCCATATAAATATTGCTGTTTATATCCTGAAGTGGTAACACTACCATTATCTATACATCATAGGCTACACTTTTTATCACCAGGTTATCAGAATAAGGTGTCACCTGTTTTATGATTTCTAACCATCATTCTCTATTCTGTTTTAATATAAGCTTCTTAAGCATTTCTCACAGCCAGTTACAGTGTGTTCTCATCAAGGCTACTGTTATAAATGGGATGCATGCATATTTATGTGAAGGATTCAAAGACATTTGTAAGTCATATCCTTGCATTCTAAATGAATTCTGCTTAAGCAGTATAACATTTTAACTACTAGAGATAACTTTCATGAATAAACACCTTTTGAGGCTTTTATCATTTTAAATAGGTACTTTTTTAAGCAAAGAAAATGAAGCTTATTTATTGCATTACCTAGTACCCATTAATATGTCAGCATATATAAACAGGACCATACTGGAAGAAAAGTCATCAAAATCTGTATATTTTTCTAGTCTAGCAATCCTTAGAACTTCCCTTAGTATACATTAATTAGTTAATATTGTTTCTGGCCTACTGGACAGGATATGTATGTAATATATAGGATTTTAAATTCTCTTCCAAATAGAAGTCCTTTTTGAGCCCTGACCTGATTAATTTATTTCTGTTATGTCTGTGGTTGACAACATAGTGCCCTTTAGAGCTAACTTAGTTCAGAATACATTTTATATATTGTGTTGTGTTTTTATAATGTGAAAAATGGAGCAGTAGTAGTGGAAGCAAATAAACTTTACATGTTTTTTTTTTTGTTTTGTTTTTAATAAATAGACCTAGACTGCTCCGAGGGTGTTACTTTTGTTTTTTTTTTTTTAAAAAAAGGTCACTCCACTATTAACTGTGAAATTCAATCTTTCATGGCCTAGATTTGATCTGTTATTTTTCTTAATGTGGTAAGATTATTAAAAAATGAAAGATGAGAATTTTAGCATGTAGCATAAATTTTATATACACATGCACACACAAGTAATCACCACCAAATACCTTTTACCAAGTGGTTGGGCTTAAACTACGTTTTACTGTTTAATATATATGGAAAAGTAAATAGTTTCCAAATAGTACCTAAAGAAAATATCCCAATACCTCAGGAAGTTGTGGAACACAAGCTAATCTCTAATTCAAGCTTCTCAAAAGAGAAAAAAGAAAGATCAAAAGTCCAAAATACATAAATGGATTTATGTGTCTTTAATATAGCTTACTCAAGATTATAAGAACAGCATGGAAGGAATAACCAAGGAATCTTCCATTTGATGTATTTCATCAGTGACGACAGAAGGAGCTATGCCCAAACGGGGATACATAGATGCTACTATGATTTAGTTATAATGATGGGATTTGTGTTTTTTTAAAATATAGATTAAGATATTTTATATCGTGTCCTTTTCCTCTGCTTTTTAAAACCACCTTCTTCAGTCCAAAGTCCAGTATCTGAAAACCAATATATTTTACTGAATGTTTGGCAGTCTCTTTTGGAGAAAACAGTGTAGAAAACATCTTTGGACCAAAGTAATCTGATTATTTTATGATAACCAGTATTTTTTGTCCTTCAGGGAATTTTCAGAAACCTAAGAAACTTTCATTAACCTGAATCAACCTATTAGAAAATCAAGGGAGGTTTGTTACCTTGTTGAAAAAAGTTAAAGTTTACATGTTTAATTGTATGTGGAGTTGGAAAGAAAAATTGATGGATTTTTGGTATCTATCCCAATGTCTTTGTCCATCGACATCAACAAGTTGGAGTTAGATTCCCCCCCCCCCCCCCGCCCCAGAAGCATTCTCTTTAATCTCTTTTCTTGAAAAAATCAACCTACTATTCTGGTAGTAATACAAATAAAATAAGTTGGAAGAACCCTTTTGTGTTTTTTTTCACTAGTTGTCTAACTTTACAAATGAAGAAGTCAAAAAAATAAATAAATAAAAGAGACTGAGGATAGAAATCAAATTTCCTGATACACATATTTTATAACTCACCTATTAAACAATGTTTTTAAAATTTTTTCTGAAAAAGATTAATGGAGATAATTGACAAAATATTATTAATCTGTATTTTGTTTTATTTATGATATGCCAGGTTTTAAGAATTTAATTTGCTATGATTTCTTAACAGTGATACATATTTACTCTCTAGAAAAATTGGAAAGAATAAGGCCTATTCCTATCATGTTTGAGCAACATGTTCAAATTCTGTACCTGATAGAAAATACCAGTTTAGATGAATAATGAAATTCTTTTAACTTTCCACATTTTATATAGTTAATAAGGGTGAAAGGAAAAACAGACCATGAACATATCAGTCTTCCTACCACTATACCTTGAAGTTTTGAATTTAATAAGCATCAATAAGCCCATGAGCAGTTAGATTTTATAGACTATGAAGATTAATGTATATTGATCTGTTTCTTGACTTTGATTCCATTGATTTCCTCCCACAGTGTCATAGTACCACATGATATAACTGAAAGTAGATGTAGAAACTGAACCTTATCTAATTGGTAGATTCAGATAGTCCAAACATGAGTGTTGTTAAAGCTTGATTATTGAATCTCAGCACTGTGGTTTTGCATCACTGCAGCTGAGTTGCATTGAAATATGCCAAAGGCTTTTAATATAGGGTCCACTGATCCCTGGAATTTCTATGTAAAATGTTATATATTACTTTATAAAAGGAGTCCATATTTTCACAGGCATCCATGACTTAAAAACATCAATTGAGAGTTATTATTTGAATTTTCATTATTTAAGAAAAATCTACTCCTTAAGAGGTTATGAAAAGGAGAGCTCCGAAGTAATGAATACAAGAGTGGTTTTGGGATCGAAGTCCTAGGATGGGTGGAGAATATAGGCCAAACTTGGGAACTGTTGCTATTGAAACTATAATTTGTAGGCACCTCTTCAAATAGTATGCAAGTAGATATCTATATGCCCTAGTCATGGGGAGGAAAAGTAATAAATATACTCTAATGAATAAGAATATACTTTAGAGCCAGACCAATAGGTCAAATTATGGATCTCTTTTTTATTGGCTATGTATCCTTGGGCAAGTTATTTAACCTCTCTGTGCTTCCCATTTTTCACGAGGATAAGTATAATACCTGTCTCATTGGTTGTGAGGATTAAAATGAATTTATATTTCAAAAGAGTCTGCAATAGTGCTTGTCTTCTAACACTGTTAGCTGTTATTAGTATTATTTGTGTTACTGTATTTATTTCAATTGTCACTCTTACTGCTTTTATAGAATGTCACCAGAGCAATATGAGACTGAGTTAAAGACAGCTAGATTATCTAATTTAGGGGTCAAGATTTTTTTTTCCATAAAGTGTCAGATAGTAAGTAGTTTAGGCTTTATAGGCTGTGTATTCACCCTTGAAACTCTTTGTATCCAAAGATAATATGTGACTTTATTCCAAAATACTCTGTTTAAAAACCTAAGTGGCAAGTTTTATGGCCCTAGTTCCATCAGTTGAATGTTTTTTTTTTTCTTTTTTGCATGAAAATATAATCAAAAAACAATAATAGGATATTATACAGGAATGTCTCAGTGCAATATGTAGTATAAATTAATTATATACTAAGTATTTGATGGGTAAATCCATGAGTAGCATGTTGATTATGTGTAACTAAAAATTGCATGGTAAAGAAATGGTAGAGCAGTATGTTTCAAACATTCATGGGTGTCAGAAATTAACACATATATTACTGAGCTCTCTCCCCAGAATTCTGCACTTGTAAATCTGGAGTGGGGCATAAAATTTTGCATTTCTAACAAGTGCCCAGGTGTTTCTGATCTAAGGAACACTGCTATAGAGAAAGCAACCAGGGGAATTGTTCTAAGTCCAATCCTAATTAACAAGAAAAAACAAACCAGATTTGATTAAATTAAAATGACCAAAAACATACACAGAAGTATCTGTGTCATTTGTTGTCAATGTGATTTTTTTTTCATTTCTTTGCATTTAATTCAACAGATAATTTTAAAGGCATCTATTTTATGCCTAAATTGTTTCTAAGTTTAGTGTGTGTGTGTGTGTGTGTGTGTGTGTGTGTGTGTGAGAGAGAGAGAGAGAGAGAGAGAGAGAGAGAGAGAGAGAGAAACGAATATGTCAGAGTTTGACGTCTTTGTCATGAAGTGTTAAATTTAGTTGAGGAAAGAAACATGGAGAGAATAAGAACACTTTATCAGGTTCAAAAACATGTAACAATGGTATGAATGTCACCAGTACTCAGCAATGATTTGTAAGGGCCCAAGGAGATAACATGAAGTTAATTCAATCTAAGTGGATAGCTACACCTTGGTGAAGCTATAGGAATCCCATTTTGCTGTTAACCCATCCATTTTTCAGAAAAGAACCAACAGTTCAGGCTCTACTCTGAGCCAATAGCCACCAGTGATTTGTCCCTACCTGTCATTTAGCATGGTGTATTTATGTGAGATACACAGTTGTTTTAGAGGTTGTTTTCTTTTGTATTTGTGTGTGTTTGTGTGTGTGTCTGGTTTTTGTTTTTGGTGATACTGGGGATTGGATCAAGGGTTAAGCACACTGAACTACAGCCCCAGTCCTATTATTATCATCATCATCATCATCATCTTCATCATCATTAATTGTTTTGAGACAGGTTCTCACTAAGTTTTCCAGTCTTTCCTTGAATTTGCGGTCTTTCTGCCTTAGCCTTCCTAGTCACAAGGATTACAGGCCTGCACTACCACCTTGGTTTATGATAGAGATTCTCAATCTTGTTATTGACAATTTTGGCAGTACTCTTTTTTGTGTTTGGAGAAGGGCTGTCTTGTGCTTTAAGAATGTTTAGTATCATTGTCCTCTACTCACCACATGCCACTACCTTCACCCACCTACTTGTGACAAAGATATCTCCAGACACTGCTAGATGTCCTGTTGAGGCAAAACCATTCCTGCTTAAGAAATATTGGTTTAATCCAACTTGGTATATTGGATCCTTGTATAACAAACATGGGTCATTTTTCTCCTTAACAAAAGCTCCTGAACAAGTTAAATGTTGAAAGTCAGAGAGAATAAAAGTTTCTTGCAGTCCTTTTTTATGATATTTTACTCAATTTTTGATTCTGTAATCTGGAGCAATCTAAAAATTATTTAAGGGTCTGAGCAGTCTAAAATACCTTAGCATTTGAGTCAGTGGATAATTCATGAAGGTCATTTAGCAAAGTCCCTGGTATGTAGCAGATGCTAAGTAGCCACTAAAAAGCAAATTACTGAGGAATATTATGTTAGTACTTCAGGATAAAAATAAAATACCAAGAAAAAAATACTCCCCACCCAGTTTTATATTGAAATACAAGCCTCATTCCCTCATTCCTCATTCCCCAAACTTGAATTTTACTTCTAGTGTTAATTGTTGTTAAGTTGCCTTGTCGTATCGTCCCACCTTCTCATATATATATATATATATATATATATATATATATATATATATATATATATATATATATATAACATCTACGAATACATATGTGTACTTAAACATACTTTAAAACTATAAATGGCCAAACAGTCTAGCATATAGACATATATACTTGTACATACCATAATTTAACCGTTTTCTTCAATTGGTTCTACATTTAACATTAAAATTGCCTTTATTATGAAAGACATAATTTCACATGCAGCACTTTTACTTATGCAGCACTTTTAGAAAATAATTTGTTATTATAAGAATTAACTTAAATTCCATTACTTATTAACAATACCATGTTGAACATTTTAGTATATCTTCTTCTACTTTTTTCAACACAAATCTTATGTGTACACATGTATATGCACATAATTATAATCCTCTTTTTTAATATTTGACCACCATCAAATATAACATAAGGAGATCTATAAACAGATTTTTGAGGTACTGGGTATTGAACCCAGGGACATGCTGTCACTGAGCTCAATCCCTAGCCCTTTTTGTTTTCTTATTTTGAGTCAGGGTCTCACTATGTTGCCAGGATTTTCTAGAACTTAGGATCTTCCTGACTCAGCCTCCCAAATTGCTGGGATTACAGAAGTCTGACTCCAGGTCCTCCTTATAGCTGTCATTTAACAGATACATCTTAGCTTAAAATAAAACAGCAGTAGAAAGCTCAGTATAGTAAGAGGAGTTCTTCAAATTCACGGTTCTTAACCTGATATCCAGTGTCTATAATCAGTCACTAGGATTTCAGGAATTTGGAGGTAAATGCCTTGAAATTGCATGCCAAATTTTGTGTTACATTTTTATGGGGTTCATAATTTCAGTAGCTCTAGAGCTCTATGACCCCCACTACCCACACTCCCAGAAAAGAAAAAAAAATGGGAATCATTAAGATATGCTATCTCAATTGAAAAGTGTACTTATTAAATTAGAAGAGCAATGTGAATTTGATTAATGAAAAACTTGTGTCCCTAAAGCTGAGGGCTGTTATTTGAATACAATTTGTATGAACTGTAAAATTCTGGAATGTAAAGTAAGGACAGCAGCATACCTCATTTTTTGAATCATTTGTATATGATTTTAAAGGCAGTCTTCTCTCTAGTTAATAGTTTATATTGGCATAGAGATGATACATAAAATATAGAAGGTAAGCATGATTATGTTTATATGATCATTTGTTTGTTTTCCCTTGAGGAGAGAGTGTTGCGTGGGATAAACAGCAGGGTGGTGAGACAATCCATCATTTTGAAACCTGTTCTGTGGTGATGGATGGATAGATTGGTAAAGTAACTCAATAATCTTCAATTTTTTCCAGGTTATTCACAGATCAGTGAGCATTGTCGTTAATAAAGCAGTGGAATGCTTTTGTGTCCTTGCCTGCATTATTATTCAGGTTTTGACAGGAAAAGACTTTTAATTTGGGAATAACCTCTTATTAAAACTTACATTTAAGTGTATGGTGTTGAGGATTTATTGTGACTCTTAGAAGTATATGAGAATTACACTGGCTGCACAAATTATAGAGTTGCAGTTTCAAATTTAGCAGCAGCCCTCTTCATTGCTAATTCAGATATTAGGATATTTTAATAGGTAGGTAAACTCCCCTACTCCAGTTTTCCTACCATGTTATGTATGTATACTACTCCAGATCTTAAAATAGTTATAAAATTTTTTTGTTAGAATGGAAGGTAGCTGGCTCCTTATGGAGCAAGGCTGATAATTGAAATAATGGCAGTGTTTGGGGGCTGAAATTTAAATTTGATTAACCTGAAAGGTTATATTATATTATTGCACAGATTAACATTTTATAGATCATTCAAAACAATTTTTGCCAAGTATCTTTGGAACCAATATATTATTGTGCAGTTGTGATAGAAATAATATTTGGAATGTGTTTATTTTTAAGCTAAATTGAATATTGTCATTAAAAATCACAAAAAACAAATTTTTATTTAAATAAATAAATAAAGACAGGCAGATACAAAGATTCCATGCTTTACTTGCCAGCAGTTTAAGTGTGTGTTAGAGAGCTGGATTTCCATGTGTTCTTTACTGTTCCCCCATTTAAATTTGTTTTTATTCTCAATTCATGTAATTTTAACAAAGCTATTTATTTGTAATTCCTCTTCAGTTTGCTTTCTGTTTTAGAAAGGAAAGACATCTAAGTCTTCATAAAATTAGAAGGTGTTTTTGTGTTCAAAAATTAGCAGTCTCAGAATTGCACTCTAATTCTGGCTTTTATGTTATTATTTGCATGGACTTGAATATGTTATTTAAATTATTACAGTCTCAGTGGTCTTATCTTTATTATGGAAAGGGTAATCATTTAATCTTACTCCCACCCTGGGATACTTTAGGACTCAAATGTAGTGAAGTAAGGAAAGTGTCCAACACCAGGGTCGAGTATTATTATATAAAAGTTACATGATTTCACAGTCATGGTATTTAGAATGAGTGTTTTGGTGACTTATGAAAGATTAACATATATATTATAGGCTATTCATTCAGTTTGTATTAACTTGATCTTGCATTAAAATCTAATTATGTAATTAAATTGCATGGTAATTTGTCCGTCGATGCATACGCTTGCTATATAAAATGTAGTCACCTTGTCTCTCCTGTTACTCCTAGTACATAACTGTCTACAAAATGGGCACCTCATAAGTTTTTCTTACTATTAAATTCCATCTATAGTTTACTCATACACAGCTAATAACTTAGAACATTGACCATCAAATTCTATATGCTTAATGAAATTATTTAAATTGAATTAGAAATAGTCATGGAATAAGAGTAAATACCATAAGAGAGATTGTAGTATTATTTTATATAATACGGAATAAATTATTAAAGGGAATTCTGTCAGGACTAAACTAATTCATGTAGCTTTTAGCCATTCCTTTTCCCTAGTTATCTACTCTTTCATGCCATGTCCTCTCCCTTCTCTATAAATAGGCAGTAGACTTGCATTTGTCTAATATAATGAAATAGGATAAAAGTCTTACCAAGTAGCATCCTTCTACAATAAAAATTCAATTTTAATCTCACTAATTTGGAATTCCTCACTGTTTAAATGCTTTGGCTTTGTACTCTGTATCTAATCAGCTTACTAAACAAATGAACAACATGAGCAGGAAAGCACATTATCTTTTTATACCAACTCAAGAAACCAAACTAATTTCAACTATTTTTTTAAAGTGACCCCTGTTATCTTTAGTTAGTGAATGTATGTGTGGCAATACTTGAAAATTATAAACATGTATTTTATGATATGTACTTAGACTGATACCTTTTGGTTATTTCATATAAATTAGATTTTACCACACATGTGCACATACCTTTGTAAATAGCCCTATCTTTCAAACTTGTTGCATTCCCAGCTGGATTTTTTTAAAACAAAATTTAACTCTTAGTGCAGCTGTTTTTTCTTTCTTTATTTAATTTTTTTTTATCTCTTGGCACTGCTAAAATCTGCAAATATTCTTCTAAATCCTTAGTTTTAGATTGTGGTCCCTTACACATAGACCCACAATTTTTTGGTGTGTTTAAGAGGAAATTAACTCTCAAATAACCTCTTTTGAATAGTAGAGTTATCACATTTATTTAGTGAATTATTAATGTTGATCCTAACTTTGTGTTTTAACTACTTAGTTCATAGGGTTGTTATAAAGATTAAGGGAATTAATATTTGCAAAGTTCTTAGAACATTACATGGCACTGAGTACACACTGTATGAATCATTGTTAATTAAAATAATTTGGTAACTGTGTGAACTTGTAAATGTATCAATTCAGATTCTTAGGTATGATAGAATGAACTAAATGAATTGAGGGCCAAACTTCTTATTAGAGTGTTGCTACCTTCTGTGATGTTTTCAAAATCAACACTTAACCTGTCAGGCTATAGTGGTCCTATGACAGAGGTGGATATACAAAGATCAGAACCGCTGCTCTCAAATCTACAGTAACACCTACTACATGACTGGAATTAACTTTCTTGCCTATTCTTTTTTGTGAGGTTAGTCTTCACTATTTTTCCTTCATTGTAGTAGTGTGAGGATATACTATTCCCAAACAGATAACAAATGAAAACAAGCATTAGTTTTCTTTGTACTCTGGAAGTAGCAATAAAACCACTACTTAATGTCTATTTGAACATTAATGCTTTAATGCTTGAAATAAAACCAGCAAACTAAGGCAGTCCTTTAGTTACAGATAAATGAAGTGTAAAAATCAGAAACATTTGATCATGACTTCCTTATTTTAAATATTTTGGACAAAATGCGAATGAATGCATTACTTATCTCTAATGCGTATCTTCTTTAAAATAAAGATCTTAAGATATCAAAACATATAGAACAGAAATATTTATGTCTGAATAATTACTGGGATAGAAAATAATTTTTCTGTATTTTTGAGGCTTCAGTAAACGCACTAATGCTTATTGATATTTACAGCCAATTGAACAAACCCAGTGTTTCTGATATTCAACTTAGCCTTTCTTTATGGAGATGGTCTTAAATATTTGTACTAATAAAATATGCTAATAAAATTGTCCTGACCATTGCATTCAGAAAATATTTCAAAATACCCATAACCAGTGAGATTAACAGATATTAATCTGTCAATTTATATATTAAATTTGAGCTTTTATGTAGTTTGTTCCCCCTGGAAGTTATCAAAGGAACCATGGGTACTCTAAGTAGGGATATATTCTCTAGTGGTACAAAACTAAGTTGCAAATTTACATGAGTTTAATTATGTAATGTCAGTTTGGAACAGATAGTTTGTGTTCAAATGGCATGTAAAAATCATCTTATGGGGCTGAGGTTGTGGCTCAGTGGCAGAGTGCTTGCCTAGCATGTGTGAGTCACTGGGTTTCATTCTCAGCACCACATATAAATAAATAAAACAAAGGTCCATTGACAACTAAAAAAAAATTTTTGAAAAGCATCTTACAGGGCTGGGGTTGTGGCTCAGAAGTAGAGCTCTCAACTAGCATGTGTGAGGCACTGGGTTCAATCCTCAGCACCATATAAAGTAAAATAAAGACATTGTGTCCACTTATAACTAAAAAATAAATATTTTTTTTAAAAAGCATTTTACATTTCAGAAATCAAGCTAGCAAAAAGGAGGACATATAGACAGAAAAGCTTTATAGCCTAATGAGGTTCTCTGTGTGGCAGAATGTCATTTTTTGATATAAATTGAATATTTGAACAAGTAGTTCTCTATCTTTTTTATTCTAATACACGTGTTGGATGTATTTGCATAATTGACTCATTCCTACAGAAATACCAAGGATTTTTACAGGCTTTTGCATAGATAGAGAGGCTGTGGGCTCTACATATGTTCTACTGAAATGCCACTGTTTTTCTCTTCAGTAAGCTTGAGATACACTGTCTCTCAGACCATCTAGGTTGAGAACTACTATATTATTAAGTTAAGCATGAATTTTATAATTGATCTGTAAGTCATCTGGGATGATGGCTTTTATTGATCTTACTAGATAGAAGTTGGTTTATTAATAGCCAATATATATGTTTTCTTGTATTCTAAGGAAAGAGAAAACATAATTTCAGATATTTTGTGGAAGAAAAATATACTACAATATATAAACTATAGCCCTGTGGTTTTGGATTTTTACTTATTTTTAATTCCTAAAAGGAAATAAAAAAGATATGGTTTTTGGCAATGAGTATTTTAGGTGAGAATAATATTCGGGTTACTCTTTTTGCTATTTCTTTTTTTTTTAAGATGGACACAATATCTTTATTTATTTTTATGTGGTGCTGAGGATCAAACCCAGTGCCTCACATGTGTGAGGCAAGTGCTCTACTGCTGAGCCATAACCCCAGCCTCTTTTGCTATTTTCTTTCTTAACTTTGCTGCTGCAATTTTTCTCATTTGTGCCTTGAAGCAAGTTAACTTTTACTTTCCTATCAAATAGGCATTTTATTTATAAAAATAATATAGGCTTTTGATAAGTTTTATAGTACAACAGATATGAAAAACCATAAGATTTATAATTATTTTTTTCCGAATTGCCTTGATTCATTTTGCTTTTAAAGTGGCTTGCATAAGGTTCATCATCTTTACTTTGACCTCTCATCTTTATATCATCGTTACTATTCCAGCCTTATTTATACATAGTGTCAACGCCAATCTAATACTTGAAAATGACATCAATTCTATAAGAATGCCAATATGGTAGTACTATTTTGTAATCAACTTTGTTGGTATATAAGATTGAAAATTCTAAAGCTTTTTTCCCTCTACAGTGGCTTCTTGTGTTGTAAGTACATTTTGCCTTTTCAGTATTTACAAACGTATAGAAACTGATCCTTCTACAGAAAACTTCATAAAATGTTGAATTTTGTGTAAGAGGAAGACTTCAAGAGGTAATTAACTAGAGGCCATTTATGGGGGAATTTTAATTATGGAAAAGTATGGTTATACACTGTCCCTTTCTCACCTTCTCCCACCTAGGTTCCATTGAGGATTGGGGAATAGCAAAGTAGATTTCAAAGATCACAACATCAAAGTTGAAGCATTTCCCTATAATGTAGTAATAGAAAACTGATGTATATGTTTAAATGCTGCTTTTTACAAGGTAAAGAATATTAGTGCTTGTTACTATTCAATGAGAAACTAGACATTTCAACAAAATTGATCTTTTCTACATTAGATTTTTTTTAATCTGTAAAAGAAATACAAAAAGGAACTTATAGTTCATGACTAGTATTGGTTCAGACCTTACTTTCTTCTACACATTGATTATGTCCCTTTTGAATTATGTCTCTTCCATGGTCATAGATTAAGCCCCTAAACTTGTACTATTGCAAATATGTAGTATTGTCAGGAAGAGGACCTAGTAAGAGTGAGGATAGTTCATTTTGGGTTATAACCAATAATATTATTTGCAACTTGCTGACATCTTTAGTATTTACACGAGTTTTGTTTATGCAAGCACACTCTCTCTTGAGGCATGCTAGGTAGGGATAACAGTTATAGAGCCTTGCTCCCCCCCCCCACCAAAGACCTACAGTTGGTATTTTTTAAAGATTTTTTTTTTAGTTGTAGTTGGATACAATTCCTTTATTTGTTTGTTTGTTTATTTTTATGTGGTGCTGAGGTTCCTACCCAGTTCCTCACACTTGCTAGGTGAGTGCTCTACCTTTGAGCTACAATCTCAGCCCCTACAATTGGTGTTTTATTACACAAAAAGGAGAGCATCTGACTATAAACTCAGGCTTTTCATTTTGTCATATACAAATTCAGAAGAAAATTAGAATTCAATAATAAGTACATATTTAATCTTTCCTAGCCTTTTTTTTGTAGATGTTAGGGATACACTGTTGAACAGAGGGAAAGTCTCTTGTTAGGGAAGATGTTAAAGGCTCTTGGACAGAGAAATATGACAAAAACAATTTAAGAGAGTTAATGTTCTATGAAGAAAAATACGATGATAGTGCAGGGAGTTATTTTGGCAGGGATAGGGGGATTCTTTTTTAAAGGGAGTAATGGGCAAATAAGCACTCAGGAGGGTGGCATTTGAGTGTACAGGGCCAGAATATGATGGCCAGGCAGGAACTTTCAAAGATTTAAGGGAAGGACTTTCTAGGTAGCAGGAACTAGAGTGTCAAAACTCTTAAGGTAGGATCTTTTTGTGTATAGAATGGTTAAGGTGACCCAGAGCAGCCTGAAGGAGATAATCAGGAGTGTAATTTGTGACAATGCTCCAACTAAGGTTATTGGCAGTGTAGAAATTATTACCACCTGCTGATTTGTAGCATTTTCATGCATCTGCAATTTCTTATATTCAGACATTTTTGTCTTTTGAAATATGATTTCCTGAGTTTGAGGATTTCTTTTTATTTCTATGTGAAAATATGCATCATATTTAATCTACTTTATTGGTTTTATGTAGTTGTATGATTCATCAGCTTTGATGATAGGACCTCAAGCTGAAGGGCTTGGGAACTTTAAAATAATAATAAAACAAAGCATTAGTCCAGGACACAAAATGTTCTGTGTGTAAAAATAAATGAGAATAATATATTAATGTGACCACTTGTCATTTTTCCTCTGATCTCCCTCCAATCTGTTAGGGCCTTGTGCCCAGTATTTATCTTATGGGGCAGAGATGGTCTCTTGCCACCTTTAGGGAAAAACTCTGGCTAAGGCAAAGACCTAGGGTTTCTTTTTCATATAAACAATTCCACATATATAATTTTTGAAATGAAAAAATTGCTTTTACATTTTATGTTAAAGCATTTGGAGAATATTTTCAGTTATGCTTTCCTTTATGTTTTTAATTTTAATTTCTAAACCATTAATATCATCCAACTCTTATTCTTGTAAAGTTAAAATTGGTACAAATGAATATGTATAAAATAGTTACTCTAATTTGAAATTGAAAGTATTTGATGAAGAGACACTTTTTGTTGAGCTGAATCCACACAGTATACTTCTCTTGTATCAAGAGATGCTGTAACCCTGAAGCCTATCTTCTTTCTTGTTACATTAGTTTTTAATTAAAGAAAACAACTACTTGGAGGCAGTTACTTTCTGTGAAATGTAATGAAGATTTATTTTGGAAGTGACCTTCACTTTATTAGCTGAAACAGTAATCAGCAGAATTAATACAATAATCAAATTATATACAAACTCATAAATCATCTTGAATACTGCTGTCAAAAGTTCAGCTCTTAATGGGTCCTATTGTTTTGTAGCTATATTAAAAATACAACTACTGATTCCTACCTTGATAGGAACTGAAATTGGTTATTTTAAAGTCTGTGTAGGATGAGGGATACCAGCCAAAAATTTTCACAATTCTTAATTTATCTGTATTAGAATTTGATGTCACTAGGGCAAAGTTGAAATTCAGTACAGTGTTGGTATGCACTCTTTCAGTAAAATCTATCTCATTGTTGGAAGCAGTACTCAATTAATTAGAGTAATAGGGTTTAAATGTCTGTTGTTTGGAGTTAATAACATCAAAAAGTTAGGTTATACTGCATATATACTCAACTATTTGACTAATATATTGTGCAGATGTTATGTTGCTTTTGTGAATTTTCCTTGAGCTTATTATAAACAAATATTTGAAGTGGCAGTTTAATAAGTGAAACAAACAGAAAAATATGCCTCATTAGACCCAGTACTAAATATTTCTCAGAAACTATTTACATGGATTCCCATGTTTTTTTAACTTTAATTAAAATGGGACAAATGGGAAATTCCTTGTTGCTGAGCCTTGTATTTTTTTCTTAACAACTGTTAAGTATTGGCCATTCCTATTATATAGTTGACGATACTTAAAAAGGAGTTCTAGCCACAGCTTTGTGCAATCAAGCATTACATTCTGTCAGAGTGTATTAAAGTGAATTTAGTCTTGAAAAAAGTCCAAGATTTTGTAATGTTAGAAAAGAAGTTTTCATTTTCAAAATTAATGTGCAGTATAATTATTTTATTGTGTATGCTTGAAAGTTATATTTTTATTTTTCAATTCTAATTTTGACAAAAGGAAGACATGCTTGCGACTGAAGAAAATTATCTAAATTCTCAGTCAGATCTAGATATTAATGTCAAATAACCATTGTTTTTCTTAATCAAATTTGTATTTCCTTCATCTTAATTCCAGAATTCTCCAAAACTTCAAAAATATAAGGATTATCTTTGTATTAAATGTTATATAATTGAACTGTAAGATGTGTGGCCATTTCTAATTAAGATGAAGCAGAAATCCAACATTCCATATATTCTCTGACAATGGAATTACTTCTATATTAGCAGAAAGTCTAGTCTCCCCTCCCTGCCCACCCTCCCCCTCTCTATATATGAAATGTGTTTTTTTTCCTCTCCCTCTATAACCTTACTGATAAGAAATGATTGTCAAGGTTGGCAAGGGAGGGGAAAGTAGTGTTTTAAGTCGATAATAGAAACTCTAGAAAGTTATTGGTAATAGAATAATAGACTCTCAAGTCAATGACTAAAATTGTAATGGTAAAGCATAGTATTCTATCTTCACTTAGTAGATAGTCAATTAAATGTTGGATGGATAAATTAACAGTATAAATAAAGAGTATTCTCTTTAAAATCTGTATAGTCATCCACTGTCATATATAACTAAACTGCAAAGACTTGGAAGTTAATAGCAAATCTCAATAAAGCTGACCAAACACACACACACACACACACAAATTCAGAATGTGGTTTAAACTTTCATTTATCTTTGAGTTTTATCTCTTAAGCAGATTTTTTAATCTAAAAAGAAGCTGAGATGTTTAAATTCACAGACTTTCCCAACATACCTTTATTACTTATTATAGTAGATTAGAAATGGAAGCACCCTACTGATTTTCAGAAAAAATAATCTTTGGCCATCTCAGAGTGTCAAATTCATTTTTCTCTTTCCCTATCTTCTAAAACCAGTGTTTGTGAATGGACATTCTCAGAATTCTATCAACTCTGCTAATGTTTTCATTTTGCTGTCTTTGACTAATATCTTCTTTTAGAAGAGCCATATTTTAAATTTTAAACCACAACATTCTAAATATTATCCTATATGGAACTTTCATGACAAGGTAAATAAAAATAATAAAACTTAATGAACATAGGAGGCATACAGATCATAATCACAAATAGGTACAGAAGCAAGGTGGGTCATATAAAGGAAGTTGCCTTAAGCTGGAAGAGGATCATAGGTAGTGGAGAATACCACAGTGAATTTAGAGCACTTGGCCTATCAAAGGGATCAGCCACTCTGCAATCACAGGTCTTAACTATAGTTCCACTTCTAGGGTTCGCAGATCTAGATTTTCTTATTCTTAAAAAAAGCCATAGATTCAGCTTTTTTATGCAAATGTAGATTTGTTTTTATTTTTTATAATCTGTGAGGTGAAATAATTCTTAGGTATGGGCTAGATTTGTCCTCCTGAATGTCAGTTGGCAATTCCTTGTTATAGGTAAATAACATTTTTTATTTGCATAGTTGGGAGGATGGTATCTTTTGCCAGACTGAGATTTTTTTTTTTTTTTTTGGTCCTGGGTATTGGACACAGAGGTGCTTTACCACTGAGCCACAACCCTAGTGCTGTTTATTTTTTATTTTGATACAGGGTCCCAATAAGTTGCTTAGGGCCTTGTTAAGTTGCAGAGTCTGGTCTCAGACTTGCAGTCCTCCTGCCTCAGCCTTCATAGTCACTGGGATTACTGGCATGCACCACCACACCTGGCCAAACTGAGTTTTAAAAAGAAATTTATTGTGACTATTCTAAAATACACATTTATTACGTCAAACTCACAGTTACCAACTAGGTAGTAAATTTATACCATAGACAGTCTCCTTTTGGATTTTGACTTGCTGTGTAAAATGAGTATTCCTTAAGGAAGCCACAGGCATTCCAGTAGTATTTTTCTTTTTCCTGATTGATAGCATACAATCTACAGGTTTAACCTTATCTCTTTCCTAATTATTGTATCATTTCTTCTTATTGTCTTCATGTTAGACTTTCTCCTCAGTTTCCACTCTTCATTGTTTATCCTGAATTCCTTCTTTAAACCTCAGCTGCTGTCCTGCTTCCTTCCTCTTCCCTAACAAGGGAACAAATTCTTCTATCTACTTTTTAACCTATCCTTCCATAATTATTTCATCATTTAACTACTTCCTGTTCTTCACCACTTTGTATATCCATTCATTCATTCAGATATCCATGCAAATTCACAACTTTCTGCTCTTTCTCATACTTCTTTGCTTTATAAAACCTATCCCCACTCTATAACAATCTGCTACTCCTCTTCAAGTCTTGATTTAGTACAGTTATGAGATCTACTTCCTCTTTCCACTAGAAGTGGTGTATTTTTAGGCCAATAGTTTAATATTTCTGATATATTGTAAGATTATGTTAAAGGTTTCCTTCAAATCTCCAATGCACACTGAATCTTTAGTCTTTGAATTCTACTATTGTACTTATACTCCTTAGTTTAGTCTTTAATTTTTCTCTTTGTTACACTTATGTCATTTGTCTTATGTTTAACAGAAGGCTAAATCCATAACTTACATGTTTCTACCCACTATAAAACTAATGCAGTGGAGGACTCTTAATAAATGAATATTTGGTTGATTTGGTTTTATTCTTACATACAACCCTAGCTGAATAAAAGCAGACAGCTGTACCTTCAGTCCTGAACTAGTACCATTAACCTTTGAACTAAGAAGACTTGCAGGCCTTTCCTGGAATTTGCTAACACAACTGAATATCCTGTTTTTATTTGATTTATGTAAGCCAACAAAGGGAAAAAATTAAAAGTACCATATCCTCTCTGTGATTATAGAAACCTGGACCACTTTTGCATATAAACCATCTCAGTTTAAAATATAACAGTCTTAAAAAAGGGTTCAGTTATGTAAGGGTCAGTTAAAAGAAATGAGTTGATCTGGGGAGTTGAAAAGGTATCCATGCTATACAGTTTCACCATATAACCCGGAGACCACAGAGCAATATGGCTAACTATTACTTTAATATGACACTCAATTTTGTAATAAACAGCTAACGGGTGAAATTCTTGAATGTAGAACCCACAGGAAGAAACAGCATGGTTTTTGTGAGGTAATTATACCTTAGCCATCTAACAGAGTTCTTTGAGAGGGATAAATAAGTGTGAAAAGGGGGGAGCCAGTGAACATTTGGATTTTCAAAAAGCCTTTGATAAAATTTTGTACTGAAGACTGCTTTAAAAAAAAAAAAGTCTCTCACCATGGGGTTGGGGATAATGTTTAGTCATGCATAGAGATCTAGTTTAAACACAGGAAGGAAGGAAGGGGGTGGTTTAAATGAACTCTTACTTGCATGAGGAGATTTTTACAGTAGACTCCCAAGGATCAGTGTGTAGGTTTTAGTGGGTGTATTTGTTTGTTTACATATTTATAAATGATTACTGAGTCAGCATAGTAACTTCCCATCCTATCAGTAACCCCTTTTCCAGTTTATGGTTGACACTGAGAGCTTATATAGATCGAAAAATTTTAAGCTGAAGAGTATTAGCAGATGGACTGTTTCACAAGGGCCATGTGAAAAAAGTAGGGAAATGGCTGTGTCTCTAACATCATGGTCTTTGTATATATTTTTCAACCAGTAAAGAGTTATAGGAGTCCTTACATCGGGCTTTTAAATAATGTTATTTTGGTTATTTTTGTTTCTAAATTGAAAAATACCCGCATAATACTAGACATAGCCATGAAGGGCATTAGAAATGAAAAAGAGGAGCATATTATCTAGATTCAAACTTGGTACCTCTTGAATATTATTTATGCATTTTGAGTTTTCAAGAGTGCATATCAGCATAGAACAGGGATTTAAATAAGGATTATTCAAACCATGAGTAATTATATCATGGAAAGACTCAGACCTGAGAAAGAGGCTGAGTAAGGAGATTGATTTAAGGAAATCTCAAGAGATTAAATAGGTTTACTATAGACTTGTTTTCTATATCCCAAAAGTTTGAACAAAGGGCTTCCTTTTGAATTTGAACGAGCTACTTTTAAATGAATTTACTTAGGTAGATAAGTCATAAATACTAAAGATGGGTCTGTTAGCCTGAATGTTCAGACTCAAAGGTTCAGCATTAAGAGCTTAGCTGGAATTAAAATGTTTAAAGAATAACAGGAAATACCAGTTAATGTTTTCCATCAAAAGTCCTCTCAATGTCATTGTGATAAGCTATATTGAGATATTTATTGAGTTTGTGTGGTGTTTGTCACCCATGTACAAACCAGGCATCCATTGTACATGTGAATATAGATATGGAGCCTAGGTTGTGACCCAGGCATATAAATTGACCCCCCCCCCAATATTTTGAAAGGCCTTATTTTTAAAAGACTGAATGATGACTTGTATTCGATAATTTATGTTAATTTATTCTGGGCCCCTGGTGTAGTTATTAATATAGATCTGTTTCTGCCATCCAATACATAAGTTTTAGTGTGACTTTCCTATAGAAGGTTAAATTTAAGGACAGCTGGAAAAGCTGGGGAAAAAATGAATATATCATCTACAGAATGTCACCAAGAACAGAGGAAGCTAGATATATGACTAAGATCTGTAAAATAGAGGCAGTTTCTGGGAGTAAGTTTTCTGAAGGCTATGTATTGCTTTTTGACAGCTTTTTCTAAGTTAAGCATGATGATTATGCCTTCTAAGAGTGACAGCAGTGCCTAAAGGACAATCCATCTGCCCACAACCTTTTCCTTGAGCGTGAAATCTGCATCCTACTTGCACCAAATAATCTGTTGAATTATCAACAGTGCTGCTCTTCCACATTCATGGTAGCTCCTTGAAGGCACAAAAACTAATCTGCTCACTGTCCTCCTGTGTACAAATTAGTACCCAGAATATTAAGTACTAATCTTGATTAAAGTTCAAGAGATAGTGGATATTGAGGTTGGTATCAATTAGTTGTCTATAATTACCTCCCAGGAGGAACATGAATGCTTCTAGAGTACCCCTTCAAAGCAATACCTGGTATAGGAAGATTATCCGTCTTGAGAAGTTGCATTTGATTGTTACACATTACAAGGGGGAGAATCTGCCTCTGATTATGGAAATTACCTTAACTTTTTTTCAGGAGGATATCTCCCTCCTACATTCTGTCTATCAGTGATACTTATCAGCTTTATGTCTTAAATGTGTACCCAATCTCTTTACTTTGTTGTCTGTATTGTCACTACCTTGCTTCAGGTTGCCATCATCTTTGATTTGGTCTATGGCAGAATCTTCCACTCTTACCCACTTAACAATTCTACACAGAACAGCCAGACCTATCTTTTAAAAAATATGAATCTTATCATATCACTGCTGTTCTCAAACCCTTCTAGTGGTTTCTTATTATATTTTGAATAAAATTCCAGTTCCTCATCATGGCCTTCAAAGCCTTGTCTGGTCAGGCCCCTGACTTATTTTTTGTGATGTCATTTTATACTGTATTTCTTCCTGATCCTGTGTTCAACTCTCTTCCTCAAACATACTAAGTTAGTTTGTACTTCAAGTTTGGAAATTTACTGGTTAATCTGTTTGAGATGTTGCTCCTTCAAATCTTCATGTGGTTACTTTCTTTGGTTTCTCTGGTGTCAGCTCAAACCTTAGTTTCTGAAAATGGGTATCTCTAATTAACTTGCATAACATTCCACCCTCTGTGTTACCATCATATTATCTTGTTTTCTTTTGTTTGGTTTTCAGAAAACTTGCCACTATCTACAGTTATCTTATTTCTTTATTGTCTCTCTCACAGTAGATAAGTTATATGGGAATAAAGACACATTTGTGTTGTTTACTTTTGTGTCTCCAGTGTCCAGAACTATGTCTGGTTCATAGTAGCCTTGATTTCATATATGTTTAGGAAGGAAGGAGTAAACCTCATTGTTTGTTGCTATCAGTACGAACAATGCTCTTAGAACTGTCACAGATCTCTCTGTGGAAGGTCTTTGAATTGACCCTGTGCTTAAGTTGCTTAAAGTCTATTGGAAGAAGCTGCAGAGATCTTGAACATCTGGAGGCAGATTCTTGCACAGAGCAATGTAGACTATAGACCCTACATGGATTGTTGTATATTCTGTAAACCTTGTCTTGTTTGCTGTTGGAGGTGATAGCTAGCATAAGCTGCAATGCCTTGATTATTAATGATGTGCCGGATACACAGTAAGGACTTCATATTCATTAACTCAATCCATGGGCAACCCTATGTAGTTATTATTATTTCCATTGTATGGTCTTGCGAACTGAAACAAAAGTCATACAGCTAGTAAGTGGGATGATCAAGAAAGGAATCTGATTCTGGATTTGGGAAGTCCATGTTGATATCACAACCATCTTTGAGAACTGATTTTTGCAATTCACATATCATAACTGAGAGTGTGTGTTTGGCTTCTGATGGCCTGGGAATTTTGATTTGGTTGATCACTGCTTACCAGACAAGCGCCCTTCAGGAAGAGGAAATGGAAAATAACAATGAAAACCAACAGTGGGAGGTAGGACAGTAAAGGGGGGGGGGAATAATCAAAGAGGAAAACAAACCATGTTTAGTAACATAAATAAACAAATATGGCTGGAACAACAACCCATATCTTAATAATAACCCTAAATGTTAATGGCTTAAACTCACCAATTAAGAGACACAGGCTAGTAGAATGGATCTCAAAACAAGACCCAACAATATGCTGCCTACAGGAGACGCATTTGATAGGAAAAGACATACATAGGCTGAAGGTGAAAGGTTGGGAAAAATCATATCACTCATATGGACTTCGGAAACAAGCAGGAGTGTCCATACTCATATCAAATAAAATAGATTTCAAGCCAAAGTTAATCAAAAGGGATAAAGAGGGACACTACATACTGCTTAAGGGAACCATACACCAACAAGACATAACAATCATAAATATATATGCCCCAAACAATGGTGCAGCTATGTTCATCAAACAAACTCTTCTCAAGTTCAAGAGTCTAATAGACCACCATACAATAATCATGGGAGACTTCAACACACCTCTCTCGCCACTGGACAGATCTTCCAAACAAAAGTTGAATAAGGAAACTATAGAACTCAATAACACAATTAACAACCTAGACTTAATTGACATATATAGAATATACCACCCAACTTTAAGCACTTTTTTACACTTTTTTCTCAGCAGCACACGGATCCTTCTCAAAAATAGATCATATATTATGTCACAGGGCAACTCTTAGACAATATAAAGGAGTAGAGATAATACCATGCATCCTATCTGATCATAATGGAATGAAACTGAAAATCAACGATAAAAGAAGGAAGGAAAAACATACATCACTTGGAGAATGAACAATAGGTTACTGAATGATCAATGGGTTATAGAAGACATCAAGGAGGAAATTAAAAAATTCTTAGAGATTAATGAAAACACAGACACAACATATCGGAATCTGTGGGACACATTGAAAGCAGTTCTAAGAGGAAAATTCATTGCTTGGAGTTCATTCCTTAAAAAAAGAAAAAACCAACAAATAAATGATCTCATGCTTCATCTCAAAATCCTAGAAAAAGAAGAGTAAAACAACAGCAAAAGAAGTAGAAGGCAAGAAATAATTAAAATCAGAGCTGAAATTAATGAAATCAAAACAAAAGAAACAATTGAAAAAATTGACAAAACTAAAAGTTGGTTCTTTGAAAAAAGAAACAAAATCGACAGACCCTTAGCCATGCTAGCGAAGAGAAGAAGAGAGAGAACTCAAATTACTAGCATACGGGATGAAAAAGGCAATATCACAACAGACACTTCAGAAATACAGAAGATAATCAAAAATTATTTTGAATCCTTATACTCCAATAAATTAGAAGATAGTGAAGGCATCGATAAATTTCTGAAGTCATGATCTGCCCAGATTGAGTCAGGAGGATATAGACAACCTAAACAGACCAATATCAATCGAGGAAATAGAAGAAACCATCAAAAGACTACCAACTAAGAAAAGCCCAGGACCGGATGGGTATACAGCAGAATTTTACAAAACCTTTAAAGAGGAACTAATACCAATACTTTTCAAGCTACTTCAGGAAATAGAAAAAGAGGGAGAACTTCCAAATTCATTCTACGAGGCCAACATCACCCTGATACCTAAACCAGACAAAGACACTTCAAAGAAAGAAAACTTCAGACCAATATCTCTAATGAACCTAGATGCAAAAATCCTCAATAAAATTCTGGCGAATCGGATACAAAAACATATCAAAAAAATTGTGCACCATGATCAAGTAGGATTCATCCCTGGGATGCAAGGCTGGTTCAGTATACGGAAATCAAGAAATGTTATTCACCACATCGATAGACTTAAAAATAAGAACCATATGATCATCTCGATAGATGCGGAAAAAGCATTCGACAAAGTACAGCATCCCTTTATGTTCAAAACTCTAGAAAAACTAGGGATAACAGGAACATACCTCAATATTGTAAAACCAATCTATGCTAAGCCTCAGGCTAGCATCATTCTGAATGGAGAAAAATTGAAGGCATTCCCTCTAAAATCTGGAACAAGACAGGGATGCCCTCTCTCACCACTTCTGTTCAACATCGTTCTCGAAACACTGGCCACAGCAATTAGACGAAAGAAATTAAAGGCATAAAAATAGGAAAAGAAGAACTTAAATTATCACTATTTGCAGATGATATGATTCTATACTTTGTAGATTTCTTTTTGTACGATCAGTCCCATAATACATACTTAATTGCCTCTAGGTCTCATACTACCCTAGAGAAGGTAGGTGTACAGAACAACCTTGCTAGGCATTCTGTCAGGTCCCAGGATGGCTGCTATAAACTGAACCAAAATGGACGCCTGACCATCTCTAAGGTGTTGCTCTTTTGGATAGCTTAATTTTCCATTGGTAAAGCCTGTTACTCCTTGGGTTGCTAGGCTGCCATTTAAGGCACTGAAAAGCAAGCATTTATCTAGTGGAGCCTTATTACTTTCTTGTGTTTCTTCCATGCAGTGCATGCCAACTGTTAATAGATCATATTGTTGAAAAGCAGGTAATTTTTGATAGATTCTAAAAATAGTTACAGATATTGCTTATATTTTATATTTAAGTATATTTTAGAGGCCTCGTTTAGCTCAAAAAACAAAGTTTCAGGATACTTGATAAAATAACTATACTAACAATATGTTCTGTAAACAATGTAATACATAATGAAAGGCAGTCTTTATAGACATTACATTAATTTCAGTTAAATGTATCACTCAGTCTTTTGATAATATAATTATAGTCTGTGTCATGATATTTTATAATTTTAACCTTATATTCAGAACCAAATTCCAGTTGGTTCTGAACTTGATTCCTTTGTTTCCTCTTGGAATCTAGGATGACATTTAAAAATAGCTTTTCTTCAATGGGGGATTGAGACAACAAGGTTAAGTCTTCTCTAATGTTCTGTGTATATGTGCATGTATATATAAACCTGAACCAAATTGACTAAAATGAAAAACTCAGTGAATGCATTTGTAACAGCTCATCCATAGCGGTGCTTGCAAGCATGGTGCTCCCTCAAACGACATAAAGATATCCCAATTAAAACATTGGTTTGGTCCATAGTTATAACTTGTTCATTTTAGGGCCTTAACCTAATTCAGCCTATTTATGTGGAATTGGCCAGTAATAGTTCATTTTCATATGGGCTCTTTCAGTATAAACAGGAAATTGACATTGAAAACAGGGTCAATTGTCTTGATCACATCAACTTTCTCTGCACCAGTATCCCCCCCATCAACAACAGAAGGCAGTATATCACCTTGTAAAATAGTTCACCGAAAGATTTATTTTTTTCTAACCCTTTTTAGACTCTGATAGTGTCTAATGTCTCAATACCAGATGTGCCAGCATGATTGATAAATATTGTTATATAAGTTTATATGTGATTGCTGAACAGGACTTAATAAAAAAGGAGAGCATCTTACAGCTGGTGTCCTAGGTAAAATATATAGTGTTCACAAGTCTTCTCAAGCATAGGGATTTTTACCTGCTGACTCTAATATGCCTTTGTTGTACTTTCTAAACTTCTTATTTGGAAAATAATTCATTTATATCTTTGAGGATTTATATCAGAATAAATTATTACCTAACCTTGAATCTACCAAAGCCAGCTTTGTCATATACACTAAAGTGATTGAATTTAGAAAGACAGTAGAAACATTCCCCCATACTTGGAGAATGTCATTTATTTCTACCATTTATACTTAAAATCTTTGTAGATTATAAAATATTTTCAGAATGCCTCAGATAGTACACAGAATAACAAAGAAAAACCATGTACTCCTGGTTTTTTCAGATCTTAAAATTTGACCATATTTGAAGAATTTGAGCAATTGAAATCTTCAGTATAACTTTTATTCCCTCCCTTCAAAGAAGTACTTTGCCGAATTTGGTATTTATAATTCTGTTGAATTTTTACATACTTCATATATCATCTATCTGTCCACCCACCCACCTTCCTACCCACCTACCCTCCTACCTATCTGTATACTCTTAATTGAGATATAACATTATTTTGCTTATAAAGTTGTTAAAATTTTTGTAAATGATATCCCTGAAAGTATTCTTCTCTAACTTGCTATTATCAATCAGTATTAATGTTTTGAAATGTGTCCATATTTGTAGATGGGGCTGGAGTTAATTCATTTTAATTTTAAGGTATTAGACTGTACAGTTAGAGGATGTAGTCTCCAAAAGACCACTCACAATTATAATACCAGCTGCTAGATTGTGGGTTCTACAGAATTACCCTCAGGTTTGATTATTTACTACATGGACTTGACAGGGTTCCTTAAAAGCTGTTATTGTTTTAGTTTATTCGAGGGAATACATATAGATTGAAGTTAGTCAAGTAAAGAAATGTATAGGACAGAGCCCAGAAGGGTTCCCAATGTGGAGTTTCCAGTTGTCCTTTGACTACTTACAAGTATTGAGGTGAAATTCTTTACTACAACATATGAATATATATTTTCTTTTATTTATTCTTCTCTTGATGGATATTTGGGTTGTCTGTGATTCATCTAAAATACTACCTCTTTTATTTATTAATGAACACACATATTTCTGTATGGCATGTACTAACTTCTTTACAAATATTAATTCCTTTCTTGCCCAAAAGGACACTTATTATCTAAATCAGTGATACTATTCTATACCTGAGAAAAATAGGATACAGGTAGGCTAAATATCTCATTCAAGGTCACAGAGCTAGTAGATGGAATAGTTGGTAAATGAACTTAGGTAGTCAAAATTCTTCCTCTTAACCTTATGCTGTGCACATATATCTGTATATGTATGAGGCTTGGTAAAAGCCCTATGTCTAACAATAGAATTGATGCTCTGTGGATACATGAATCTTGAACTTGACTAGATTTGCCAAAATGTTATAAAACTTTTTAAGCAATTAGTTTAAACAGTTAGTAATATAATCTTTGCCAGTCTGTGGTTTGTCTTTACTTTTTTTGTTCAGATATTTAAATGTTTAAAGTGTTCCATTTCCAGTCTTTTTCCTTTATGATTTTTGCATCATATTGAACTAATCTTTTCCTCAGTTAAAAAACATGTCCTTCTATATATTCTTGTAAAATTATTACTTTTTACATGTATGTCTTTCAACTACCTGGAATTGATTTTGAATATGGCATAAAGGAAAGACGTAATTATTTTCCTTATATAGACAAACTATTGTCTCCAAGCCATTTTTAATAGTCCATTCTTTCTCTAGTTGTTTACAGTGCTACTTCTGTCATATAATCATTTCTGAATATGCATAGTTCTTATCTATTAATTTCCTATTGCCACCATAAAAAACTTAATAACTTAAAACAACATAAATTTATTATATTACATCCTGGAGGTCAGAAGTCTAAAACTGGTTAGCAGGGCTGCATTCCTTCTTGGGGCACTAGGGAAGACTCTGTTCGTTGCCTTTTTATCAGTTTAAAGAGGCCTCCTCTGCATTTCTTGGCTTGAGTCCCCCTTCTAGCAGTGGAGACACTCTGATCTCTGCTCCCATCTTCACATCTTCTTTGACTTTCTTATACTTTCTTCTGAAGAACCTTGTAATTATATTGTACCCACCATGATAATATTCCCATCCTAAGATGTTTAATATAATCACACCTAGAAAGTCCTTCTTTCCATGTAAGATTACTTATTCACATTCCAAGGGACTGAGATGTGGATATCTTGGGGAAGATGTGTGTGTGGGGGGAGGGGTTGGCATTTTCAGCATACTGCAGCCTTCCTTGTGGACATTTCATTAATCTTTTCTCATATTTTTGATTCATATGTTTGAGTCACACTAATAATCTGATAGTTATTTCTGAATAAAATTTTGAGAAGTTTAGTTCTGCTCTTTGTGTGCTGATTCTCCCTTAGGGTTTGACACATTTCTTAATATGTGATTTTGGACTATAAATTCATCATTAGGGGTATCTTATTTTTGACAATTGCACATGGCCTTGGTTGAAGTCATATCTTGGTAGAAAGCTTTAGCAATTGCTTCCTCCAGGTTTCCGAGTTATTACTAACTTCTCATGATGTTTCATTTGGTTACACTGATTGTCTCCCTAGCTTATGTGAGAGTAGACCACTTGCTGTGAACACAGTTATAATCTTCCTCTACCCAGACTTAAGACAAAACAATGATTCATTTTCTCCCTCTGTTAGTAAGTGGATTTCTTTCTGAGACCACCATTTAATTGAGATGCAGCCCCATAAACATCCAGATGTTATGAGAGATTAGTTATTTTTCTGCTCCCTGGCTTGTTTAGATCTTAAGGCATCTCCTATGTGGACATTAAAACCCCAAAACTTAGGTTGCTGAGTTAGGAAACTTCTTAGAGCTTCTGCTGCATTAACTCATACACTTGCTGTTCTAGTTTTCAATTCCCAGTTAAATTTTGGCTCTTGGTCATTTCGCTTACTTTTGTGGTAAGTAAAGGGGTCTCCCAAAGTTTTCCCTTCCTGGTCCCTCTTTAACACTTTTACTATGGTGATTTTGATTGGGTGTCTTACATATCACCTTGTGAAGATATTTGTGGTTTATGCATCTTAAGTATGCAGGAGCTGATTTTAGGGGATAATCATCACCTGCTTGGGAACCCTTTTGGCTTGGTCACAATTGCATGTGTTAACATTGTATTATTAGCAATAACAGCTCTGCTGCATCAAGATATTGCTAATCTTACTTCTGATAGACTCTTAATACCATGATGGAGAAAATTATAAATGATCATATATTTTTCTGTAATATCAGTTATTAAATGTAAGATACTTAAAATACTCTTACCTTAATTTTCAACTCAATTATCCTAGTTATTATTTTTCTATTTTCTTTCTAGGATGTGTGCTGTGTTTGGTGGAATCTATTGTCTTCGCCATTCTGTACAGTGCCTTGTAGTGGACAAAGAATCCAGAAAGTAAGGATGATATAAGTAACCTTCATATATTTATACCCCAAACACAGGTGAAAAATGCTGAAGTCAATTAAAAAAAAAGATTCTTGAAAGATTCTCCTTGATATTAATAACATATCAACCTTGATTAAAAGTAATTTGTGTTTAGGTCCTCCAGAACAAGGAAAGTGAGTTCAGAATATAGAAACTAAATTAATTTCCCTGCAATATGACTATAGCCCCTGATCATCCAAGCTTGGAAGACAAATCATTTCAGCTGCCGGGGGTGGGTGATGAGTGATGTTAGTTTTCCTTGTGGCCTTACCTCCTCTAATTGATTTTCATCAGATGACAACAAAGCCCTCTGTTATTGCATTTTTAAAAATGGAGCTCACCTAAAGACTCATCAGATTAATCTCTGCTGATAATGCATGTCACTCCAAGAGAAAAGACTTTAATGAGGTTTTAGGTAGATTGTTGTCATAAACTATGCTGCCCTGTTATCTGAGGATAAATTCTTTTACAACAATAGCAGCCCTACAGGCTGGCTTAGGATTGAAATAAGAATTTATCTGCTTTTTTTTTAAGCTGAGCACTACCTATTCACCTATGTATATTTGAATTGTTTCCTAGGATTTATTATTAGTTACTAAGATATGCAGTTGTCTAAATTATATTAAATAAAATACAACTCTATATTTTCTGTGTTTCACATTGAACCTAAAATAGGTCAACTGGGTCAAGTTTTTGAAGCTGTTGAGATTGATGTGTACTTTTCTTATTTGTGATATGTTCTTAAGCATCTAGTAACCTATACTTTTTGGATGACTGTTTTTAGTACTCTATAGTTTTGGTGGCATTTATTGTATTTATTTATAGAAATAATATTTTTAGAGTCATAAATGTCATATTGTGATCTGGATCTTGCAAGTTTTAAGCTATTTCTTTCATTTTTCAATAATTTTGTGTAGTCTAGGTGGCATTAAATGGCTATGAACATTTCATAGACTAGATATAGTACAATAACTAGTACTTTAATGTATAGCAAAGAAAAAACAAAACTCCAAGTCCAATGCTTAGTGAATTTGCAATTTGTAATGTAAGATAAAATTGACACATGATTTAAAAGGCTTCTAAATCACCTTTAGCATTTTAAGAGAAAGGTATTACATAAATTGAAAATGATAATCTAAAGTTAAAAAAAAATCCACCAAAATCCATTCATATTTTGGCTCCTGAAGAGCTCTGTAGAAGTTCATGAATGAATGGTTTTCTGTATGACTTCCATAGACATTTCTCCTTCCGAGTTCATTTTGAAGCAAGAGCGTATTCCCATGACAGAAAATCAGATAATGAATTGCTTGTTTGGTGCTTATTTGCTTAGCCCCATACCAGTCCCACGTTATTCTCAGTGACATGAAGTATCTGCATGGCTCATTTTGCTAGGGCACTGGTACAGTAATAACACTTGTTGAACTAAGGGATACATTTACCTTACCTTTGACTTAGTTTTTATGATGTACAGTGAACAAAAGAACTCTTTTTATGTTCTGCAGAGATGACAGTTGAAACAGGTAGCTTAGATCTAAAGGTCTAGAGACCAAAAAAACTGCCAGATTGGTAGTTTTCAAAGTATAATGTGTCTTTAAGAATTGTCAGGCATGCTTCTAAAAAAAGGAAGGATTTCTTGTGTTTCACCCTCAGGGAATGAAATTTGGTGATGTGCTTATGGTAGAACCAGGGAATTTCCAGTTTTATGGAACATCCCAGTTGAATACAATGTACTAATCCTTAGATGATACTGAGAAACAATTATTTGTATAAGGTAAAGTTGAAGATTTAGCCAAGCATACTGTGATCTATGATGGACTGGGGGCTCTAGGTCTTAATTTGTTCTAAGACGTTTTCAAGAGGAACCTGCCAGATATCCTGGCAATCAAATGTGAACTTTAGATAGTAAGTACAATGTTTCTAATCTAACGTTTTGTATCGTTATAGAAAAATCTGAAATATAACTTTTTGTTGTTTAATAATTCCTGAGACATGTGTAAAGATCTCTAGCCCTGGCATGACAGAAGACTTGGAATTCTACTGCTGTTGTGAATGACTGTGGGCAATACTTTTCTCTGGGCCAGTTCGTTTTATTATAACTTAGAAACTGAGGTTATTTTCATGTCTCCTTCCAGATCTGACATGCTTTAGTTGTCATTTAAAGTTCATAGAACTTAGTTTTCCTTAACATTTAGAAATAATGACCTTAAAATATTTTATATGCCAAATGTAAGCCATTTTTACACATGCCCCAGTGAGAACACAAAAAGAAAAAAAAATATGAACAACTTATGTGTTAACTTTTATGCATATAAATGAAATACTGCAACTTCTACTTTGTGTTGTTTATCGTATCATTGATTGCTATAATCACAGTTTACAGTGAACATAATTTTCTTCTCTGTCTTGCTTTTTAAGATACACAGATTTTGGATACTACATCTGACTCTTACTAGAATGTTTACTTCATGCCATAACTATTTATTTCTATAGTAATGGGAGAGGTTTTAATTTGGCTTGCACTTATAAAATTCTTGATATCTACCATATTCTCAAGATATGAATTGCTTAAGTAATCTAAGTTTTGCTAAGAAACAATACTTGAGAGGCTAGGGCTGCTCAGCGGTAGCGCAGTTGCCTGCCATATGTATGTGAGGCACTGGGTTTGATTCTCAGCACCAAATATAAATAAATGAAATAAAGGTCTGTCAACAACTAAAAATAAATTTAAAAAAAGAAACAATACTTGAAAATTATAGATTTGTACCTTTAGTAACAATTACCAATTTATATTAATTTTTGTTTCTTTAAAAAAATCTATCAAGTCAAAAATAGTCTCTATAAATACCTAAAGTTAGCATTGATTCAGGTTGGTTCAGGCTAATATATCTTTCTCAAACACTACTTCCTCATACAAAATCAAATATTTGAGAGAAATACCCATAATAGGAGATATTTTGTGAGAACTTAAATATAATGTGAAGGATCAGTAATTAAGGAAAAACCCTAATCTTGTAGTTAGGTGTATCCAGCACATGTTTGTTTGTAGGAAATCTTGGTATAATCTATAATCAGAATATTAAGTAAGGGATTTACTAAGATTTACACTTGTCTCCTTATAAATTTAGTTTGCTGCTCTTTGCTTTTTAAAAAAAGAAAAATTTGGTAGGGGTGGGGGTGGGGGGATTGAACAGGAGTACTTTACCATTGAGCTACATTCCCAGCCCCTCTTTTTTTATTTTGAGACAAGTTGCTGAGGGTCCTGCTATACTGCTGATACTGGTGTTGAACTTGTGATTCTCTTATCTCATCCCCCACCCCTAGACGCTGGGATTATAGGTGTGCACCACCACACCTGGATCTTTCCCTATTTTTCTATGTGGAATGCTTGATATTTCCCTTACACTTTAATGTGTAAGAGCTTCACATTACATATTTAATGTGTAAGATGCGTCAGGTCAAATTTCTAAGTTCATTTCCTGATCTCACAGACTAGGTCAGAACCTTATGTTACCTACCAGTCAGGTACCTTTATATGATTATTTGATAAGTTATCTGTAGGAAAGGGCAGGATCTTACTATTGTATCCCCCAAATTTAGGCAGGTTCTTAGTACCCATTATTCTCAGTAACTTTGAATTAAATGAGTGAATGAAGATTAAAGACTGATTAAAGCCTTTTTGGTACTTTTCATCTTCCATTTATAAAAGCTGATAGAAACATAAATGATCATAGTATTAAGTTTAATGAAGTAATTACATATCAAAGTACTATACAAACTTTGAGAGATAAAACAGAACATTAAGGACACACAGGAAATAATAGTATATGGAATATATAAACAAATGCATATTTATTTTTAAATAGATCTGAGTTTTGATTTTTGTTTAATTTGATTTTTCTGAGATGCACATTGCCTGTGTTATCCTCACTATATTATCCATTAATGCTACTTTCTTAATTTGAAAGACTATAGGTATGTATTAGTTGTTCTTTTCTAAATTTTAATACTGTACCCTCTGCTGGCTGTTTTTGGAATCAGTGAATGTTCTTGTTGGACTAGCTTTATTTTTTTTTTTTTTTCCTTTGCAGCTAACCTTACTGGGTAAAACTCATGTAAATTAAACTTTGCCATTTAGGAGTACAATATTTGACATTTGGGTAGGCTAGGTAACACCTTGGACCAGATATATCTATAATCAGTGGTCCTCACCTTAGGACTTCTAACTAGTGTTCCATGTGTACTTTAACTTTCTCACTTAACTGGATTTTCTGCCATGACTTTATTTATTTTTTTTTTTTTTAAGATAACGTTTTTCTGATGTCAGGAACAACTGTACCTAACCTGGATGCTTGGGAGTTAGTAATAATAGTATGTTAGCATAACATGGATGACTCAATACCATTTATCATCTCTGAAGCTGTGATTTCAGTGTATCCCATTGGCAAAGGGGTAATGATTGTATTCTAGATAGTTAACCTTTAATGAACCCCATGGTAGTTGCTACAGGGATAAACAAGTAAGCAAAAGATAGACCCTGCCCTTTTATACAGAGATTGCAGTTAAGAGTGTAGGCTTTAAAGTCAGATAGACTAGAATTTGATCCTGACTTTGCTACTTTCTGTATGTGTAAACTTCAACAAGTTGTTTAACTTCTTTTTACCCCAGTTTCATTACTTGGAAAGAGGAGTAATTGGCAATACCCTGCCCGATAGTATTATTATGAATATTAAATGAATAAAGCTTGTAAAAACCATTTGTTACACATAGAAAGAGTTCAGTATATATTAGTAGCAATTGTTAATATTAATGGACACCTTGGTATCTTACACAGGAAGACCAATTATGAGGATCCTTCTATGCTAAAGAGTTTGGAGTATAATCTTTTGTATTTTTAAGCAAGACTCAGTTTGCTGCTGTTAAGTTAGTAATGATGGCAGTGATTTAGAAGAAGCACTGTGATGGAAAGAGATTCTTTACCTCCTATATCAGAGATTCTGTATCAGCCCTTTCTGTCTATACTGTTCACATGCATAGAATACGTCCAACATCCATCCATTCACCATCTATGAAACAAGTATTGGTTGTTTTCTATGTTTCAGGCACTGTGGACTTAGTAAACAATAAGGCAATTAGGGCCTTTTGTCCTCATGGAGCTTACTGGGGGACATTGCAAAATGAATAAATTAAGAAGGTATTTGCACACTAGGATCTGTTTAGTCTGAAGATCTTATTTTCCTTCCCTATTTAAAGAGGCTTGGTGGTTTTATATTACTTCAAAGTAAAGTCTAACACCTTTTTACACAACATATAAGACAGATCTGGCCCCTGCCTGCTTCTCTAGGCTCATCTCTATATCTTTCTTGCTTCCCATTTTATTGTCAAATAATAATGAACCAGTGGTATGTCTTTGTACTTGTTCTTGTGTTACTTGACTCTATACGCCTGCTGAGGTATTCTTGTCCTTATTTGTTTGCTTAACTATACAGAGTATTCTGCATTCTAAGCTGAGTTAGATAACTCCCCTTAGCACTCTCTGATGCCCTGTCCTCATCTTATCACTGGACCTTGCTGTTATGTTAAAATACCCTGTGTCTAAATCTTCATTATATCGGGAGCTCCTTCAGGGCAAGACTTTTTTTTTTTTTTCTTACTTATTGGAATGGTGCTTGGTACGTGGCTGTTATATTATACATTTATGTTGAACTAATGAGGTACCAACTTGCTAGTAGTCTATTGCCTTATTATACATAATAAGAATCTGAGGCAGTATCAGTAGGGATGGAGAAAAGAGACTAATTGCAAAAAACATTTATAAAGTATAATCAAAATTTAGTAGCAGATTAGATGTAAGAAAGATTTAATGTAAGGAAACTTGTAATTTCTGGTTGTGCCATTATCTAATAGAGGGACACCAAGGGAGGGAAGAAGGTGAGGTACCATGATAAACTCAGTTTAGGGTGTGCTAGTTTTAAAAAAGACATGGTTAGGGCTGGGAATATCTCAGTTGGTAGAGTGCTTGCCCTGCTTGCACAAAGCCCTGGGTTCAATCCCAGCACCATACACAAAAACAGATATTGTTAATAATACTACATTTTTAATGTGAAACCTCACACACAGAAGTTAACTGAGGGTGGTGATTGGATGTATTAGTTAATTTGACTGTGTTAATTATTATACAGTCTATACCTATAACATGCCATCACATTGTATTCCTGGAAAAATATAAAATTTTTGTTTGACAATTAGATGTTTTTAAAGGAGGGTTAAAGTCTAGGAAGGAAGTAATGAAGGAAAGGAAGGGAAAGAAGAAAGGAAAGAAAGGAAGGAAGAAAAGATAAAATATGAATACAGAGCTTGTGAGAAGTCAAAACAGAAAACCATAGTTTGGGAGTTATCTACCTGTTAATGGTTTGAAACTATTGCAATAAATATTCCCTCAAGAAAAACGAGTATGAAGCCTAGAAGATGGTTTCATGAATGAGATGGCCTTTTAACTAAAGCATTTCAGAAAGCTCTTAAGGGACTGTTGAGTAGGGAGAATTATATTTTCCCTTCAGTGCTTGGGAAGCTCTGAATTTCCCTAGTATTTTAATTATTTCACAGGTGATTTCTGCTTTCTTTATATAATTAGTTGGGGTATTAAATCTGAAGATCATAGGGTTTGGATACCTATTTTAGTATTTTTTCTTCTGGACCAGATTCCAGATATTGAATTTTTATCTTAGTGTTTTCTTCTTTATTATAATTTTGCTATTTATGTCCTGGTATCATTGATGAACCAAGAACTGAATAACTACTGTGATTTGTTGATTTAGAAAGATTATCCCTAGAAATGTTCTGTCTGGCTCAGTGATTCTTATGATCAGCTTGTTCATTGTGTCCCTGTAATTGGGAGCTCCTATCATGTTCCTCCTCAATCTACTATTTATGAGGCTCAGCAAGCCTTCATCTAAATCCTAAATGTTGTTAATCTTTAATGGCTTCCTCGGGTTTGTATGGGAGGATTGAGCAGGAGGGTATTTTAATGTGTCTGGCAGCACTGTTAATTTTTCTGTTTCCCATTACTTGAATGTCATCTAATTTTGTATTAATCTTTATAACATAAAGATTAAAAATAGGCCCCAAATCAATATTCCTTTCTTCATTGTTCTCCTGATTAGGCAGAATATATGACAGTAAGTGAAGTATCTGAGGGGAAAACAAATTTTACCACTTAAACATGTCTTGGTTTGAACAGCTTTGCTTAGGCCTAGAGCCTTAGTCCTTCAGAGTAAGAATGAGACTAACAGGTGGGTCATGTTATTATCATCTACCAGACTGAGACTGGCTTATATGACCATCACTTCAATTTCTACAGAAATAGATGTTTTCTCTGTACCAGTAGCTGTTTACTTCTTTCCACCTAGCACATTATAAAGATGCAACAGTAACAGTGGCATGCTTGGCTGTGATTCTTTCCTGGGATTTGGGAGCTTATCAGAATCTCCAGGGGTACTTATAATTCGAAAAAGTCCCCCAGGTGTGATTCTGATTTGCTTCCTTCTCCTTCTCCTCCGTTGAGAGTCACTGTTTCATTAGAAATTTCAGCATTAATTGGCATATTTATTAGTGTCTTCTTGCAAAGTTAGGCTTACTAATTCCCATATTTCCCCTTTGAGTGGTCCCCTTAATTCCTTTGAATATCATAGCTTCTGAAACCAATGTCTGCCTGTAACTATTACCAGAGCAGCAGTGTTTGGAAACCTACAAAATAAGGAGGTTTACACAAGTTTGAGGCTGAAGTTTAGTTTATTTACATAGAAACCCTTTGCAAAAGTCTTACATTCAAACCTAGATTTATATTAAAATCACTCTCCTCTCAGTTTTATTTCAACTTTTGATGATGAATTTAAAGTGAAGGCTGGGATAGCTAACACCCAGGTTCTGTAATTAACATTTTGAAATACTTGCTCATTCATGTAACTCCTCATACACTCTTCCTTTTACCCATCTATTAATTCATTTTTATGCATTTCACAGTAAGTTGTAGATATCACTAAAATTTTCCCTTAACACTTCATTATATTTACCATACACTAGTATTTTTCAGTGTTTTTCTTTTGATTATAAAATTTACAGTGAAGTGTCCAAATATTAAGTGTTCATTACCTGAGTTTAAACAAATGTTAAATATGTATAACCCAAATACCTATTAAAAATGTACATTTTAGACCCCCCTTTTTTCTTCTCACATTTTGTCCTTTTGATTTCTATGGTTTCTGAGTGAAAGGTAAGAAAAGTTTTGTCAGTGCTTATAGGACAAATAGAGATCACTATCTGTAATGACTTATCATCACATTTTTCTTCTCCATTGCCTGAAGTACTTTGTTTTTTAAATTGCTTGCGAATGTTTCAAAACAGGAGACCAAATGAGAAACTTAACTTTTCAGTTTTTAAACAATTTATTTTGGAAAATATCTAAATGTAATATCTTTCATCTATTTAGTTAAATATTTTATAATACTAGTTAATGGAATAGTTTAGAACAAATGTTATATTAATATGTGCTTGTTTAAAACATATATATTATGCACATAAAACATCTCTAGACATCGTAGCCTATCCTGACAAAAGTGTGTTGCCATTTATTTAAAAATATCAGTGAAACATAATCTGCCTTTAGGAAACACAAACAAAATTTCTCTCACTATTAGTCTTAAATGTTCATCATTTAAAGCCTTGATACCAGGTAGACAGCACTTATTTTGCCAATTTTAGAGCAGGTGAACATATTGTAATATTCAGCAGTATATTTTAAACATGGTATGATTTTGAGATTGTTTTCTTGGATTTTACAAGGATCATCATGTATTTCAAATAAAATAATTCTGGTCCCAAAAGTAAATTGATATTTCCATAACAAAAAGATATAGCAAACACATAGTCGTTTGCATATAGTTCCTGAAATATTGCATACTGTCTTTGTCAGTACTGGTAAGTCCATTTCAAGGATGTCGCCCTTAGTCCATTAGTTTGGATAATGAGCCCTATAAAGTACATTTATAACTTGTGGCACTGCAAGGAGATGGATTCTAATTTTCATCCTTTTATCTAGACACATTGAAAGAAGGTCAATGGAGGGTTCTATATGATTCATTGTCCCAACACATATCAGATGACAGAGACCTGATAATGTCCATGCATAAGTGTTTTCCTTATTTGGAAACAGCACTTGAAAGAAATCTTTCTATGATCATCCTTTGAAGTAAAGTGGAAACAGATATTCAAAGAAGCTCTATCCCCCCTTTTTTTCTGTTTTAAAACATTATCAAACGCATGAGCAGATAGCTATTCTTGAACAAAAGAGAAAGCAATACTTAACAGAAAAATAAAAAGCCTTCAGTGGCTTGTACAGATGGTGAATAATATAACAAGATATTTAATCAACTTTTCTTTCCTTTTTTTCTTAGAACTGTTAAGGGGGGGAAAGGCTCATTTTCTAAACAAAGAAAAAGCTTCCTAACATATGGAAAGCTTATAATTACATGCTAATACTTTTTATAACTTGTTTACTAATTGTAATTAAATAAGTATTTAAGTTGTATTCCATGTTCATTTTATAGATTAAAAGATGTCAAAATAGCAACAAGAATACATATTCTGTAATTAATTGTCAGTTTTGTATTAGAAAATATAGAATTGTAGAAAATTTTGTAATATTCACAAGATTTTATATTCAAACTCAGTAGCTGATTATTTTCATTTTCTTAATAATTTAATCATTAATGTAACACATTTTTGCTATGCTTATCTTCTTTATAGATGTAAAGCAATTATAGATCAGTTTGGTCAGAGAATAATCTCTAAGCATTTTCTTGTGGAGGACAGTTACTTTTCTGAGAACACATGCTCACGTGTGCAATACAGGTAAGGCGCCCCTCCATCCACAAGACAAGGGAAGGTGAAACTTAATGCTCTGTGATTGTATTGACACTTCTCTAGGATTCTGTCCTTCAAGTAACATGTAAAGTATAGCAAAGTTAAGTTATATTCAGTATCTTACCTTTCTTCTCTTATAGAGTCCTTTTTGGGGGATCTTAGCCTAATTTCAACTCTTTGTTTCAGCTGGGGTTTGTCTGTAGGTCATATACTCTTGTTTCATGAGCCAAGAAAAGATTAAAGCAGAACTTGACTTGGTTTGGGGAGGCAACACTTTTATCCTGACTTGAATCATTGAAACAAACCTTCTGGTGGTTATATAACTATAAATGTTACTTTTTCATGAAATCTGAATCACTGCTTTACTCTTTTGTTTATTACAGGCAGATCTCCAGGGCAGTTCTGATTACAGACAGATCTGTACTAAAATCAGATTCAGATCAACAGGTAAATTCAGTTCTAGAAAAATAAAATTCAGTTCTAAAAATAAAAGTTGTGTATGTTAACATGGAAAACATACTGTTTTGATATACATGGTGAATTTTTGCTGTAGTCAAGCTAATGAACGTCTATCTCTTCACAGTTTCTTTTTTTTTGTAGTGAGAACACTTTAAGATCTTCTCTTAGCAAATTTTATGTATACAATGTAGTAGTATTAACTGTAGCCTCCATCCTGTGCATTAGATCTCTCAAACTTCTTCCTGCTTGATAGAAAGTCTTCTCTTCTTCAACCAATTCTCCCGTTTTGTTCACCCCCAGCCTCTAGCAACTACCATTCTACTTGGGCTTTTATGAATTTGACTTTTTTACATTGCACATATGAGATGATATAGCATCTGTGCCTGGTTTATTTAACTTATCTTTATGTCCTGAAGATTCATCCATGTTGTAGTATATGATAGGATTTCCTTTTTTAAGAGAGAATAATATTCATATATCCCACATACATGTATATGAGATATATGAATATTATATACATAATATCTATACTCTATTCATTGACATACGTGTATATGGAATATTGAATATTATATGAATATTATGTGTGTGTGTGTGTGTATATATATATATATATATATATATATATATATATATATACTCACATACACACACTGTATTTTATTTATTCATTGATATATACTTAGGTTGTTTCCATATATTGGCTGCAAGGAATAATGCTGGAATGAACATAGGAGTGCAGATATCTCCTTAAGATGCTGATTTCATTTCTTTACATATATACCCAGAAGCAGAATTGCTGGTTCATACAGTAGTTCTGTTCTATAATTTTTTGCAGAACCTCTATACTGTTTTCCATAATGGCTATATTAATTTACATTTCGACTAATAGTGTAAAAGCATTCCCTTACCAACACTTGATTATCTCTTGTCTCTTCCACATAGCCTTTCTAACAAATTTGAGGTATTATCTCACAGTCTAGTACTTATTATAGCATTGTTAACTAAATCTACATGAAAATATGTACAAATCAATATTGGTAAAAGTATATCAACCCATATGTACTAATATTTTAATACATTTTAAAAATAGATAAAGGAAATTATGTAATAGCCTTGATATCTTAATTTATTCTATTGGAATAAATAATTGCATCTGTATAACAGAGATATTCTGGGAAAATTCAACATGTTCTTCATTTTTACAACTTTCTGTGAAATTGAAAATATATTGTTAACAGAAAAAAAAAGAAAATCATTGGAGAATACATTTAAAAACCTTAGAGAAAAAAATCGTATGGTAGACAACCCAACGGTAATAATGGAAAGCCCATCATTAGGCCTCATATGATTTAATTTCAGCATGCATTCTCATTTTTGATATTTCCTTACCTCCATTGTTCATTTCAGTACCTTTTTACTTTTCCTTATCCTTGACTCTGTAGAAATGTCTCTCTGCCTATCATTTTTTTGTCAGTCTGCATACTTAAATTCAAGGGGTATATTCCCTTTTTCTTCTAACCATATTTTACAATGACATAAAATCAGTTTACTTTGTAGGTGTGACTCTCAGATCTAATGCTACTGCTAAAAATAGCTTCCTAAAATTCCTTAAGTTAGAAGGTTCCTATTATATAAAACAGTATTTGAGTGGAGAAGTTAATTAATGGTCCCAATTGTTATTACTAATAAAATGAACATTATATGAACAAACATCAAGTATATCTGTTATACATATAAGCATAAATACTACTTTTATTTAATTATTCAGCAAACAACAAGTGCCTTTTACCTGTCAGCCAGTGTGCTGGGTTCTGAGGAGATAGTGGTCACCTGATAGCATCTCTCCCCTCAAATAGCATACAGTTTGGCGGATACAGATACAGACAAGTAAGTAGCAAGTACAGTTTGGTGTGACAAGTGTGAGCAAGAGTATATATAAAGAATGGTATCAGTAGCTATTATATCACTTATCACAGTGGCCTTTCACTGCTGGTTGGCTTGACTGTATCTCCCATTAAGCAATGAGACATCAAACACTGGGATAACTAAATGATTATGACTAAAAACATGACCATATTTGGAAAAATATCTTAAGGACTCCACCAAGATGTAATAACGACTTTTGGTTCCTGTAATTATCATATTTTTTTCTGAGATACAATCAATAACCTTACCTGAACTCTGAGAACTTAGCTCTCTCAAATGTCATACAGATTATAAAAGCCATTTAAAGAGAACTCCTTCAACCTTCTAATATCACTTCCAGAAAATTTATGTTGACTCCAGTCTGTTCTTTCTATCATGGATAGTAGCAAAGAGAGTGAAGAGGAACGTAGATATATCTTGAGCTCCAAAATATACATCAAGTAACATGGTTATGATTATTGAAATAATTTATAGTTTTAGAATTTTTGTAGTTGTTTTCTCAGTGAGTTATCAATATGACATTCCCAGTTATACCATGAGCATAAAACTTATAGGGAAAAGTACAAATGGGGCTTTCCCCTTTGGTAAGCATTTCCTATATGGGAGGATATAATTTCCTGAGACTAAGGATTAACATTGAAATTTCAGCTTTACAGAGAAACAGTGATCCAATAGTCATTTGGAATCTTTTAAATATAAAGCTATATAACATATCCCTAGTGTCTAGGCAGCATACTGTATATCAGAAACCAATTCTTAATAATAATTTCATGTTTTACTTCTAATTCTGAATTTCTGGTTTTATTAATGAAGTCCTATAATTAATGTGAAACCATTCATTTTGAAGCATTTCTTATAAATTTTCTTTCCACATTTCATTGTCCTTGGAATTGGTAATGTATTTAATTCTTAATGCTCTGTAACTACTATTTGAAGCCATTATGAGTAATCAAAAGTCAATTGACATGGTCTGATTTCAAACAACAAAGTGCATATATTTCAAAAGTATAAGTTACAATTGCATCCTTGAAAATAATAGTTGATAAATTTAATAAATATTAAACACTTGAACAATTATTAAATTATATGAACACAACATAGGATAAAGTACAAATAATGCAGAAATTAAATATCAAGACAAATAATACATGTTTCAAATTCTGTTTTAAAATTAAATCCTATAAGCAAATTTTTTAAAATATCAAGGGATATTTAGAAGTTTGGAAGCTAGCACTCTAATGATAAAAGAATACAAATGAGATCTAAGAGCTGTGTCTGATATTTTGTTTCTGCTTTTTAGATTTCCATTTTAATAGTACCAGCAGAGGAGCCAGGAAGTTTTTCTGTTCGAGTCATTGAGTTATGTTCTTCAACGATGACATGCATGAAAGGCACCTGTAAGCATATTAGTTGGGTTATTTGTGTTTTTTGTTTGCTCAAGGAGTAAGGGAGGGGGGCACTGTTGCAGTTGCCAGATTGTATTTCTGGAGATTTTTTTCCCTTTATTATTCATAGTACTTATGCATATAATGTAAAGTCATACAGTAACTCATTTCATACCTTACCCTTGCCTGAAAACATTTGTATGGCTAAATCTTCACAGCCATAATTATCTAGTTCTCCAGTGAAGTGGTTTCTGTGACTTTCCCATTTTTTCTATAATTTTTCTTTCTAGGCTGCTTGGTTTCTTCTTTACTTCCTGCTTTAGCTGTTCAGGCTTCTTTAACAAAGTACCTTACATAGGATAATTTATAAGCAACAAAAATTTTATTTTTCACAGTTCTGGAGACTGGGAAGTTTAAGATCTTGGTGCCAGCAACAGTGTGTTTGGTAAGGGCCTGTTTCTCATAGATGGCACCTTCTTTGTGTCCTCAAATGTTAGAAGGGGCCGATAGGATCCTTTGAACGCCTTTTAAGAAGTTAATTAATTTGTCAAATTTATTTTAAATGATACATAAAAACAAATATTTTATATACCCATGAAATATACACTGTGTGATGTTTAAGTCAAGTTAATATCTACTTCGTGAAACACCATTTCTTTGTGGTGAAAACTTTCAAAATAATTTCTTCTAGGATTTTAAAACATATAATACGGTATTGTTATCTGTCATCCTACTGTATATTTGCACACAAGAGTTCTTGCTTCTGTGTAATTATAACATGGTAGTCATTAATCAACCTTTCTCTAGGCCTTCCTCCCTGCTATTCTTCCAGTATATAGTAACCACCATTCTATTCTCAACTTCTATGAGATCAACTTTTTTAGAGTTGATCATCTCACTCATCTACCTGAGATGATATAGTATATGACTTTCTGTGCATGGCTTATTTCACTTAACATAGTGATCTCTGGTTCTTTCTATGTTGTTACAGATAGCAGGATTTCATTCTTTTTATGGCTGAAAAGTATTCCAGTATGTATACTTGTACCGCTTTTTTTTTTTATCTATTTGTCAATTGATGTACACTTAGGTTGTTTCCATTTCTTAGCTATTGTGAATAGTGCTGCAATCAATATGGGAGTGCCAGTATCGTTTCACCTAATTTCATTTCCTTTGGATATGTACCTAGTAGTGAGATTGCTGGATCATATGGCAATTTTCTTTATAATTTTTTTCAGTAATCTTCATACTGTTTTCCACAGTGGTTGTACTAATTGACCTTTGCACCAACTGTTTGTAAGAGTTACCCATTCTCTACATTATTGCCAGTGTTTCCTAGGGTTTTTTTTTTTTTAAAAAAATCTTCTTTGATAATAGTCATTTTGAGTGAAGTGAGTTGATATCTCATTGTGTTTTGACTGGCATTTCCATTATGGCTAGTGGTTTTCTTTCATGTACTTGTTATCCCTTTGTATTCTCTTGAAACAATTTTATTCAGGTTATTTGCCCATTATTTAATCTGTGTTTTTTGTTTGTTTTGAAATTAAAATTTTGGAATCCTTGACATATTCTGGATCTCAACCCCTTGTTAGAAGTATAATTTGCAAAGATTTTTCTCATTTTCTCCAGATTGTGTCTTCATTTTGTTGATTGTTTCTTTTGCTGTGTAAAACTTTTTAGTTTGGCATAAACTCATTTGTCTCATTTTATTTTTGTTGCCTGTGCATTTGTGTCTTATCCAAAAAATCATGGTGAATTCCAGTGTTTGGAAGTGTATCTCATACGTTTTATTCCAGTAATAATGTAGTTTTGGGTATTTACATTAAAATTTTTAATCCATTTTGAGTTATCGGCTACATGTCGGCTATTGACATGTAGCATCACTATTGATTTTTACATGTTTTACTACTAAGAGTTTCAGTTACATTCCTCTAGATTTTTTTTTTTTGTACTTCAGATTGAACTCGAGGGTGTTTAACTACACATCCCTAGCCCCACACCCCACTTTTTGTTATTTTTTTATTTTGAGACAGGGTCTCCTAAATTGCTTAGGCTGGCCTTGATTTTGTGGTCTTCCTGTCTCAGCCTCCCAAGCTGCTGGGATTACAAGCATGTGCCACTGTAACTCCCTGTTCCTCATCTTTATGTTCAATTTTCCCAGCAGCAGTTATTGAAAAGACTGCCTTCTCCATTGTGTTCTTAGTACTGTTGTCTAAAATCAGTTGACCATAGATATTTCAGTTTATTTCTGGGATATTTATTATGTTCCATTAGTCTATGTGCTTGTTTTTATGCCAACACCACACTATGTTGATGACTACAACTTTGTAGTCTCTTTTGAAGTCAGGTGAGATAAAATTGTGCCCCTGATTTGTTTGTTGTTGTTTGTTTGTTTGTTTTTTGGCTCAAGATGGCTTTGTCTATTTGGGATTTTTCATTGTTCCATATTAATTTTTAGGTCTTGGGTCTGGGGTTTGGCTCAGTGGTAGAGTGTTTGTATAGCATGTGTGAGGCACTGGGTTTGATTCTCAGCACCACAAATAAATAAATGAAATAAAGGTCTATTGATAACTAAATAATATTAAAAAAAATTTTAGGTCTCTGAAGAATGGCATTGGTAATTCGATAGAGACTGCCTTGAATCTGTAGATTGCTTTGTGTAGTATGGGCATTTTTAACAATATTCTTTCTTTCATCAGGGTTTTATAATTTTTATTATACAAATATTTCAACTCTTTGTTAAATTCATCCCTAGATATTTTATTCTTTATAGCTGTTGCAAATTTGATTGCTTTCTTGATTTCTGTGCCAGATAATCAGCTATAGACATGTAGCGTCACTACTGATTTTTACATGTTGATTTTGTATTCTGCAACTCTGATGAATTCAGTTATTACTTCTAATAGTTTGTTGATGGAGTTTGGGGGGGATATATATACATACATACACACACACACACACACACACACATATATATATATATATATATATATATATATATGAATGATTGTGTCATCTGTAAAAAGTGATAATTCAAAGACTTCTTTTCTAATTCGGGTATCTATCTTTTACTTCTTTCTCTGCCTGATTTCTCTGGCTAGACCTTCCAGAAATGTGTTGAATGAAAGTAGCAAAAGTTTATATCCTTGACTTGTTTCATATCTTAGGGAGGAAGCTTTCAGCTTTTCCCCTTTTAATATAATGACATCCATTGGCTTAGTACGAATATCCTTTGTTATGTTGAGGTGTGTTCCTTTTATACTTCATTTGTGCTGTGTATTTTTATCAGGAAGGGATGTTAAAATTTATCAGATGTCTTTTATACATTTATTGAGGTGGTTTTTGCCCTTCATTGTTAATGTGTATGTAAAACATCTTTGTGTCCCTGGAGTCAATCCCGCCTGATCATGGTGTGTGATAATCATTTTAATGTACTACTGGATTCAGTTTGCTAGAATTTTTCTTCTGTGTTCATCAAACATATTGGCCTGCAGTTTTCTTTCTTTTTTTTGTCGACCTTAGCTGATTTTGTTATCACGGTAATGCTGCCCTAAATGAATGCATTTGGAAGAATGCCTTCATGGGCAAAAATTTTTAACTAATTTAGTATCATGAGGGATTAATATGTTTGCCTTTTATATATGTGTGTAAACATATGTGTGTGTGTGTGTGTGAGAGATACACACACACACACAAATATGTGCTTTTACTGGACATCATTTTATAGGAAATGAATTCCAAAGAGATTATACCAGAATAATAGTAGCAGTAGTCATATCCAAATAGTTGCAAGCAACCAAATTGTAGGTTTTTCTTTTTGTTTCCCTTGATTTTTCTGATTTCTCTACAATAAGAATTTTCCACACCTTATTTAACTGGAGCATTATAATTGCACATAATATGGGATTTGATGTTACATATTGGTTCATGCACAAAATAAAACAATATAATTTGACCAATATCCTTCCCTATGACTTTCCTGCTCCTTTCCATCTTCCCACCCCTTGCTTCGTTTCCTCTATTCTCTTCATCTCCCTTTGCTTTTCATGTGATCACCCCTACCTTTATTTTCCTTTTTCCTCTCTAGTTTCCACATATAAGAGAAAATATATGACCCTTGACCTTCTAAGTTTTGCTTATTTCACTTAACATAATGGTCTCAAGTTCCATCCATTTTCCTGTAAAAACATAATTTTGTTTTTCTTTATGGCTGAATAAAACTCCTATAATAGAAATTTGAAACAGACATTTATGCTAGGAGTATAAGGAATCATCAGCAACATTTGTCATTGTGTGATCAAAATTTGATGTACCCTAAATTCCTTAGTATTTTCATGTTGATTATGTGTAATGGAATCCACCATTTTGTTTGCTTATTTCCTGGCTGCTTCAATATATAAATATCTCAAGTGGTCATTAAATTTAAACATCTTCTGTTTTTTCTTCATTTCTATTAAATTTTCCTACCTTATTAAATACTTCCTAAAATTTGAAAAATTTTAACATTAGTCAGCCCTTCCTTGACCCCTTACTCATTTGTCACTCATATTCTGTTCCTGCTTAACTTATTTACTTATGACTCCTTACTCATTTGTCACTCATATTCTGTTCCTGCTTAACTTATTTACTTATATATATCTATATATTCTCCCATCCCCAAACATTTCTTCCAGTCAGTGAAATTAGAAAATATTTAGAAAAATCTTGCTACTGGTTGAGAAGGACAAAACATACCTCTTGTATTCTAAAGTCATATAGAGCATGAAGTGTTACTGTTACCTTCACATTTTCTAGGCATTATTATAATATTTTAAACATCCTTTGGAAATTGTTTAATTTTCAATATGGTCTCTAATTTGACATTTATGTAGTTATCTTAGTGGCTTTCTAATGTGAGTTATATTTATTCATGGAATCAGTATAAAGAGATCAAAGAACTTCCATAATAATTAAATTCTTCAGAGTACAATTTGTGGTAAGAAATGGTGGAAGAATATCTCTGCCCTATCCAAATATAGGAGATCACCAGTTTGAAATGTATTTGTTGGCTGCATCTGTTAAAGCAATTTGTGATGAGACAAAAAAAGTCATTCATCTGGGAAACTGGTGCCTAAACTACTATATAGTTCATCTTTAGGCCTGCTACAAATAAAACTGAACCAAAGAGTTGGCAAGATCCTTTACTGAAGGTCATAGGGTGATATGTATCATTGAAATATTATATAATAATAGCTATTATATAGAATTTTCTGGTCGCCATTCATTATTTTATATTGTTCTTAATTCTATGAAATAAGTATTATTAGTTCCATATTACAGATTATCAAGCTAAAGCTTAAAGAGTTTAATTAGATTGTCTAAGTTCACGCACCTTAGTAAGTGGTTATCTGAGATACAAATAATTACTTGATTCAGGGCCCACACAGACCACCACTATGGTGGTGCTGAAATTTTAAAAAATAATGATATTCCCCACCTTTAAATTTTCTTTTTTCTTTTTTTTTTAGTTATAAATCATAAACTTTGTGGAACTGGGGTTGTGGCTCAGCTGTAGAGCACTTACCTTGCATGTGGGAGACCCTGAGTTCTATCCTCAGCACCATATAAAAATAAATAAGTGAAATAAAGGTCTTGTGTCCAACTACAACCAAAAAATAAATATTTAAGAAAAAATCATAAACTTTGTGCCAACCCTAGAATTATAGGATTCTTTTTGTCTAACAATAAAGGAAATATTCTAACATTCTGTGATGATAGTCATGCAGTAAACACTTTTTGAGCTCCCACTAAATGTCGTGCCAGTGGTTATAAATGAATTAGGACTATTGCAAAAATTCAGTGTTTATAAAGCAATTTACAATGTGTGGCAAAGAGTAAGGATATAATAAATGGCAGCTTCTATTTATAACATGAAGGATAATATGAATGCATTACTAATATACTGGATTACAGATATTACTTACAGCAAAATATTATTCATTTTAATATTATCATGCTTTCCCTTGCCTTTGGGCCTTTGCACATATTGATTTTTTACCCAAGTGTGACCTTGCAAACCAGTTAAATTCTTTATCTTTTCAGATCCTGATTCAAATATTACCACCTTTCCAAGCATTCCCTGACTCATTCATGTAGTTAGATTCTTGTTCCTTTTTCAAATGGAACCCTGCCTGTACTTTCTTCTAGGTTAACATTTATTCCATTTTAATAATAATGATATGTATCAAGCATTAAGTACTTACACTGTGCATGCACATGGTCAATTCAATTTATTCTTCACAGGTGTGAGATAGGCCCATTTTCTTTTCTATTATTCAAATTAGGAAACTGAGGCACAGAGAAGGTAAATAATTTCTCCAATGGCTGAGAGAAGCAGAATTTGAATGCAGGCAGTCAGGTTCTACTGCCCACACTTTTTGCTACTCTACTGCTTCTCAGAGCAATCACAGCATCATTATCTTTGCAATTCTAGTCCAGAAATTAGTATTTGGAACATGGCTTATAATTTCTATTCCTAAAACAAGTACGTTTTGCTTAGCACCATTGAATAAAAGAAAATAAACCACATGCAAAGTCTTGCTGCTGCTGCTTTTTTTGTTTGTTTGTTTGTTCATGAGGATGAAGTTTTACTTTTTTTAAATTTTGTGGTTGCAGATGGACAGAATGCCTTTATTTTATTTTTTAATGTGGTGCTAAGGATCAAACCCAGTGCCTCACACGTGCAAGGCAAGCTCTCTGCCACTGACCTATAGCCTTAGCACTACTTAATGTGTTTTTTTTTTTTTTTTTTTTGTCCTGGGGATTGAACTCAGGGGCACTCGACCACTTAGCCACATCCCCAGCCCTATTTTGTATTTTATTTAGAGACAGGGTCTCACTGAGTTGCTTAGAGCCTTGGTCTTGCCGAGACTGGTTTTGAACCCTCAATCCTCCTGCCTCAGCCTCCTGAGCCACTAGGATTACAGTAGTGTACCACTGTGCCCAGCTATGCTTATTTTTAATTGGCAAATAATAGTTTTATTTACAGGATATAGTGATATTTTCACTTATGTTTACTCAAAAATGTTACACGAGTAGATTTCAAAAGTTTTACCAAAGAAACAGTGATAAGTGTCTGTGGATTTGTTAATTAGCTTGATTTAATCATTCCCACTATAAACTTACATCTTGTTTTTAAAGTGACATTTTCTAACTTTAATGATAGAGACTAAAGTTTCTGGGAAACCTATCTACTAGCAAATGCAAAACAAAGAAATTTAAAACACGCTATCTTTATATGTCATGAAATTGAAAAGAAAAATTTTTAAAATTCATATACCGAATTTTGTGGGAATCAATTTCTAGCTTGATTTTATAGTAAATTAAATGAGACTACAGGGTGTTGGGGCTGTATAGCTCAGTGGCAGAGCACTTGTCTAGCATATGTGAGATACTGGGTTTGATCCTTAGCATTGTATATAAATAAATAAATAAATAAACAAACAAACAAACTATTTTAAAAAATGAGACTATGGCTATTCTAGATAGAATATTGGCAAAAGAGTCTACAAAATTGCCTCATTTAGTATTTAACTTTTGAAAAGTTTTGAATTTATTGTGTCTTGATTTCTTTATTAGAAATTATTAATTCTTCATTAGAAATTATCCAAAATTGTTTTGAAAGATCCCATAATAACTGAAAACCCCCAGTGGTCCACATTTTGCATGTGTGGAGAAAGCCACCAGTCTTGCATACTTGTTTGGTAATATATGACAGTATTGTAAGCAAAATAGTCAAGATACTTTTTTTCTAAAGCTCTCTTCAGCTACAACTTTCTCACTTGCCTCTTCTATGATTAAATTGTTTCTGTGATTTTTACTGTAGCTTAAGCAATATATTAATATACAACCAGAGTATAGACAAATAGACTGGCTTTGTTTTTTTTTTCTTTTTTCTTTTTTCGTATTTTTTCTTAATCTCACTGAGCTTATACCCAGAAGATTGACTGAAGGACATAAATTTGAATTTATTAGTTATATTTTCCTTGTTCCAGAGAAAAGAGAAGTTCATGATCATTTTAAAATCTTTTATACATTCATTCTATAATAATGTGTTATTTTAAACTAGTTAGTAGTTATTATTATAAGAGTGTTTGATGTGATATATAGCAAGATTTAAGAAAGATACTGAGATAGAAACTGACATTTTTATCATTCATTTGCTTTTATTACTTAATTAATGTTTGGCTTGTTTTCATTCTCCTTTTCTTATTCTCTGGGCCTGTTCACAGACATTCAGAAGCAATTTGTAACTTGGACATCAAAGGTCTTTAATGGTTTATTTTCCTTCACATGCCCTAATTGAGCATCATTGATGTCACAACTAGTTGCAAGTTGTTCTGTTCTTGGTCTGTCTTTTAAAACAAAACTAGGCTGATAATATCACAGAAGGCTTTAAACTATCCTTTACCTTTCTCTTGATTTTTTTTTTTTGTTTTGAGTCAGAAATAAGAAAAAGAAGTGAGTATACCTACTATGTGATTATTTTATATATCTAAACCTTTTCCCAGATCATTTATTTTCCTCTTTTGAAACTTCCTGATTACAGACAAATTAGTTACTTTAGAATGTAATATTCTTTTTTCATACTACATGTAAATTACTTTTAAGAGTTTTGTCTTTTCTCCCAAGCCTTTATGAATAAAGTACATTCTGAACTTAATAGAGCATGTTTTAAAATTTACATAATTGTTACTTTACAGTAATTTAGAAACACATTTTCATTACCTTCAAGATCACCAAAAGTTGAAAATTCTGAATATGAATATTTGTGGCATAAGATCCCACCTTTTGGATCCCACCTTATGAATTGCTCATATTTATATTAATTATGATGTTGAACTGTGAATGATCATCTATTTCCTCATGGTTATTAAAAATCAAAAAGTAAAATAGTACTTGGGGAAGAATATATTCTAAATGTTGTACAAGTTTTATGTTTTTAGATTATTAACTAAATGGGTTTTGTTGTGGTTTATTTTGTCTGTGAATAATTACTTAAGAGTAGTAGACAAATATATTTAGACTTTGGTCCCATTGTACAAGTGATAGGGATATAATCAGTTTGTTTAGCTAAGTGGAACCAAGTTCACTTGTCCTAAAAATTGAGGCTGTAATGATGAAATCATGAGCTAAGCTCATCATTCTTCCTGTTGGAAGAATCACTTGACAAATGTTGGCAACCACTGTAAATAATGCAAGTGTACCTGAAAAATCAAACATAATCAGTATATATACCAGTGAGACTGTGTGACTTTTCCCATTCCATACAAGTAATAAAATGAAATTTACAGAAAGTAAATAATGTGAGCTTTAGTTATTTAAAGTTCAGTTATTTAAAAAAGAAATGTATTTTAAAGATTATTCATGGCCATATTAGCTTGTTTGTGTAAGATGTACTTTTTACAAAGGTATTTAAAGAACAGATTGGAATCCTTGTGTAAAAATGTATTATGTCTTTTTGTACATTTTTTGGTAATCTTAATGTTATCATTTTTTAAATTGGCAAATAATACCCATTTTTACTTAAGGGGAACAATGTGATGTTCTGACCTAAGTATACATTGTAGAAAAATTCAATCAAGTGAATTTAATTAGCATTTCCATCACCTTATCTTTTTTTTTTTTTTTTGAAGTAAGAACATTAAAAATCTATTCTTTTAGGAATATATGTTATCATTAACTGTGGCCACCCTGTAGGGATATTAAAATGTATTCCTTGGACTGGGGCTGTAACTCAGTGGCAGAGCACTTGCCCAGCAGGTGTTGGGTGCTGAGTTCGATCCTTAGCACTGCCTAAAAATAAACAAATAAAATAAAGGCATACTGTCCATCTACAACTACAAAATATTATTTAAAAAAGTATCTCCTCCTGTCTGAGATGTTTTACTTTTTGATCAATAAATCCTTTTTCTTGATCTCTCTACCTTCCCAGCCTTACCTTCTGCCTCTAGTAATGGATTTTCTACTGTTCCTATAAGATTATTATTTTCTAATTTTTAAAATGTATACCTTTATTTTATTTACTTATTTATATGTGGTGCTGAGGATCAAACTCAGTGCCTCACACATGCTAGGCCAGTGCTCTACCACTGAGCTACAATCGTAGCCCAGGTTAAATGTTTTATATTCCACATATAATCAGATTATTCAGTATTGGTCTTTTTGTACCTGGACCATTTCATTTAGCCTATTATGTTCAAATTCCATCCATTCTGTTTTGGATGACAAAATGTCCTTCTTTTTAAGGCTATTTTTATATTTGTGTGTGTGTGTGTGTGTGTGTGTGTGTGTGTGTGTATGTGTATGTATCTGTGTCTGTATACCATATTTTCACCTAAACCATCTATCTTTGTTGTTGTTTTTGTAGTTTTGGGAAATGATCCCAGGACCCCAAGCATCCTAAGTAATTGTTCTCTCTCAATGAACTATGCCCCAAACTCAACCATATTTTCTTTATCCATTCATCCATTGATAGACACATTGCTTTCATGTTTTGGCTATTGTGAATAGTGCCACATTAACAGGGTTATAGATGTCCCTTCCAATGGAGTTATTTCAATTCTTTTGGCTACATATCCAGAAGTTGGATTGCTGGATCATACTGGATTTCATTCATGTCTGATTTAGCATAGTTCATTTTTTTAACCATACCAATCTATAGGTAAAGATGTATTTTCCTTTTAAAATGTTACTGATTTTAAAGTTATTTTCCCACTTAAATAAATATGAGAAAATGAGAGCATTTAACTTTGTTATAGTTCTTCTGCTCTTAGCTAGTGAGAGTTTTACATGTTATTCTTTCTGAGCACATACTAAGAACTCAGATATTGACTAATTCTGACACTCAGTTTGTCTTTGTCTCTGTTCATTACATGTTTCTCAAATTAGCACATTCTTAAATCAGCATCTTTTTTGTCTTCTCATTGAAAACAGGGTAGAAATTTAAGACAGTTTACTGTATAATTCAGGGTTCACCTGTACTGTGGTACTTGTTATTCACTGTGTCACATTTAATAGAGTATAATACACAAAATTTATTTCATAGTCTTTGTGAAAGAGGATCTTATATGTTAGGCATCATACAATAAGATGCAATGTGTAATTCTCTTGGAGTTTCCTGCCTTTCAACAATTGAAATTTTTTCTTTTTAAAATCATACTTTCTATACTTTTAGCGGGGTACCAATGATTGAACCCAGGGGTGCTTAACCACTGAGTCACATCCCCAGTACTTTTTGTGTTTTATTTTGAGATAGGGTCTTGATAATTTGCTTAGGCCCTAAATAAGTTGCTGAAGCTAGCTTTGAATTTGCAATCCTCCTGCCTCAGCCTTTGAGTCACTGGGACTTTGTAGACTTTTTATTCTTTATCACATGCTGTGCAAATGCTGCCACATAGTCTTAAGTGTGTGACCAATAATATACTTAAGACATTAAAGTACCTTGATTGTTTATAGTCACTTTGACTGTTTAGTCTCTAACAACTTTTCACTGATGTTGCATCGCTTTAAATTTAGCTTGATTTGGAATTTGTAAAACTCTTAGGAAATCCTACCCTCATATCATAGGGAATTGTGTATATGAAAAGAACTTGCAAGGCAAATAAATAGTTCAGTTAACAGAGGAGATATGTATTAATATGCTATTTTATAGTGGTAAACAGGCCTGTTTAAAATTCCAGCTTTTACTTACTACTTGACTGATCTTATGCAGGTTACTTAATCCTTCAGCATCCTCCTCAGCATCCCTATGTATATAATAAGGATTATGATAGTATTTACCTCAGGATTGTTATCAGGATCAAATTAATGTGAACAGGTCATGGCACTTACAAGTACTTATTAAATGTTAGTTTTTACTTTAAAACTAAATGCAGAGTAGAAACTGGAAGAGTCATAGGAGTGTGTTGTAGCAAATGAATGGAAGCCCCTAGAGACATATTAGTGGGCTGAGCCAAAGATTGCCCTTCATTATTTTTTTTTTAAATCATTCTAAAAGCAGACATCCAGCTCGTGTAACAGATGTCTGCAGCAGAAATTAATATCCAGAATATATAAGGAATTAAAAACCCACTAACAAAAAACAATTCAATTTCAAACTGGGCAATTGATATGAGTAGGTACTTCTCAAAAGAAGAAATTCAGATACTGGGTTGCTTTTGTTTTTGTTTGTAATGCTTGAGATTAAACCCAGAGCCTCAAGAATGCTATGCTAACACTTTACCACTGAGCTACCCTCTTAGTTCCCAAAAAATTTATGAAAAATTTTCAACATAATTAGCCATCAAGGAAATGCAAATCAAAGCCACAGTAACATACCATCTCATCCCAGTTTGAATGGCTTTTATCAAAAAGACAAGAAGTACCAAATGCTTTTGTGCATGTGGAAAAAAGGGAACTCTTATTCAGCATTGGAACTGTATATTGTACAGTCATTATGGAGAACAATATGGAGGTTCCTCAAAAAACAAACGGTAGATCTATATGATTCAACTATCCTATTTCTAGATATATAAGGAAATGAAATTAGTAAATCAAAGATATAACCTATACAACTTCATTTATTGCTGTACTGTTCACAGTATCTAAAACATGAAATCAACCTAGACATCCATTAGTGGATGAATGGGTAAAGACAATATACTACACATACATAAGGAAATATTTTCAGCCATAAAATAATAATATCCTATAATTTGCAGAAAATGGATGGAACTTGAAGACATTATGTTAAGTGTGATAAGTCAGACACAGAAAGACACTGCATAAGTGTCATAAGTGGAAGCTAAAAAAAAAGTTGATCCGAATCTATAATAGTGATTGCTAGAGGTTGGGAAGGGTTGAAGGAGAGGAGAAATAGAGAGAGTTTGGATAGTGTGTATCAAAATACAGGTATTACAAGTATTTTGTTTAAGTTTTCTGTATCTTAGTTCAATTTAGGGAGGTCATATGTTTCTAGGAATTTCTCCTTTTTTGGGGGGGGGGGATGTCAGGGATTTAACCCAGGGGCACTTTACCACTGAGCCATATCCCTAGACCTTTTTTTATATATATTTTTCTTAGAGACAGGGTCTCATTGAGTTACTTAGGGCCTCACTAAGTTGCTGAGGCTGGCTCTGAACTTGCAATTCTCCTGCCTCAGCCTCCTAAGCTGTTGGGATTACAGGCGTGTGCCACCATGCCCGGTAAATACTTCCATATCTTGAAGATTTTATAGCTTATTGTATTACAAATTTTCAAAATAGTTTCTGATGATTCTCTGGATTGCAGTAGTGTCTCTGGTGATATATCCTTTTTCATCTCAAAGTTTGTTAATTTGAGTTCTTTTCCCTTCTTTCTTTTGGATAGTTTGCCTAAAGGTTGTTTTCCTTTAAAATCATTTGCGCATAAACAAAACATCTCTGTAGCCCTTGTACTTGACATTCAAGTTCATGTACTTTATACTTCATATTCTAGACACTTTGGAATATTTAAGTACATACTAATCAGTAAGTAACAGCTGTTTTAATCAATTTCAATCTGATATGAGAGGAAGTTATTTATGATATGATTATATATTTTAATATATAATATGAATATTATGTATATAAAATAATGAATATTATAGAATCCTTTTTGGAACTGATATACATACTCTTTTCTGCTTTTACTACTATAAAATTGAGTTTCGATAATGATTTAAAGCAATTTACTGTGCCTTTTTTTCTATAAGTTGTCTGATTTTTCCTCATGATCTTAAGTTGGTATTCTAGAGATTTTTTTCCTTAAATTCTGCTATTAAAGTACAGTTTAACTCCGTAATTTTTTTCCATGGTTGGGTTAGAAAAACAAATTGTGTGTCATATACCATTTAGTTCCTCAGTTGGTACCTTAAGGAAAATGGGCTTTCTAACCTTTTTTATCTTATTGACTCTTGCTTGTACTTTATGACATGACTTATATTTCACCTTTATGCATATATAAAAGATAACTTATGAGCCATACAAATATACATAAATTATGTTTTCTAGTTAGGTTGTACAACAAAACACAATTGTTAACTACCTTTACATCAAGATTCTTTCAAAGCATTTGGAACAATTTTGCCTATTGTATAGAGTGAATGACTGCTGTTTGTGATTACCTCAGAAGCTTGAAGAATGGAATTCTTTTCTTTCTCAGTGATCATTTACTTAGGTTTTATAGCCATTTGTTAACACCATTAGTTTTTGGTTTAAAATCTGTCATCACTGAAAAAATCATGGTTATAATAAGAAGTTGGCTTCATAAAATTTTAGACTATTAGAGGCCTTTTGATAACTAATTTTGTACCTTCTGTTTAGTCATGAAGACACTGAGGTCAGAGAGAGAAACTCACTTAACCAAGTGTTTCTGGAGAGCAGAAGTAAAACCAGACCCACATATTCATCCTATACTATGTAGCTTTTCTACTGTACATTAGGCTTGTTACTTTTAAATATGCTCATATAATTGGATTAAACAAAAGGGAATGTAGGAAAGGGAGGGGATGTGAATAGAAAAGATAGTAGAATGAAGAGGATATAACTTTTCTATGTTCATATTTGAATACATGACCAGTGAAACTCCACATCATGTCCAACTGCAAGAACAGGATCCTATTTAGAATAAGTTATGCTCCATGTATGTATAATATGTCAAAATACACTCTACTGTCATGTATACCTAAAAAGAACAAATTTTTAAAAATATGCACATTTTTCTAATTCTGAGTAGACATCTCATTTATCATATGTTTCAAAACAATAACCTGTGGTATAGATCAGTATTCCAAACCAGGTTTTGGAGATCTGAAAATATGTTATTATTTCTAGCTTTGTGTCAAGTGATTTCTGACTTCTCCCTTTCAGATCCTCTTTTTTTTTCTTATGATGCTGATTGTAACTGACATTCCATTCATCAAAGTTTTTCAAGGATTACTCTTACATTTAGGAAATAAGCTTATTTTGAACTAATGTTTCTTAAATGCCTATACAAAATCTAAGTGTATTACCAGTATAGGAATTTTGATAGAGAATATATTGTGTTATATTTCTTTAGCCCAGTATGCCTTTAAGTGCTTTCTAAACAAAGTAAAAGGAGCATGGTTTATAAAAGGTAGAGTTAAGATTTAATTTTTGTGTCAGTTATAAGATCGCATGACACCTGTGGGAAATGTTTCCTCTTCTGCTGCATATGCCACAGTCTTAGTAATAATTGTCAGTTGGTGTTAATGAAATGTAACACTTTTAGGAATGTGTTTGCCCATCTGATCTAATTTGTGCTTGTTGTTTGCCTTTGAGCAAATTAAGTCTGTGGAGATGACACAGGATGTAAAGAAGTATTTCACATAGAGAGTTAATGTTATTCAAAACATGACAATATATTCTCCAGGTTTAGTTTTTTTTTTTTTTTCCTTATAAATTTTTTTTTAATTTTTTATTGTTGGCTGTTCAAAACCTTACATAGTTCTTGATATATCATATTTCACAATTTGATTCAAGTGGGTTATGAGCTCCCATGTTTTACCCCATATACAGATTGCAGAATCACATCAGTTACACATCCATTGATTTACATATTGCCATACTAGTGTCTGTTGTATTCTGCTGCCTTTCCTATCCTCTACTATCCCCCCTCCCCTCCCCTCCCCTCTTCTCTCTCTGCCCCCTCTACTGACATCCAGGTTTAGTTTTGAATTTACCATGGGCCCAAGGTGTTCAGACTTTTTGCTCATGTACCCTTTGAATACTTTTAAGTTCACATATACAATTTTTCTTCAGAAGGCTCAAATAACTGCAGAGTATAATTGCAGAGTATAAATTTATAAATAAATTCTAACATTATAAATATCTATTTGTAGTAGTAAAACTGTAATAATGTTCTTTTAAATGTATTCATGGAATCTGAGTAGCAAGGTTATTTGATATCCACAATAATCAATTTAAAAAAAATAAAAGGAGTTTTAGAAACTTTTTGGTGTAGTAAGTTTTTAAATATTAAAAATTTTGGATCATATAATTATTATTTGCAAAAATAATGTCCTAATGTATTACATTTTTATAAATATTCAACACCAAAAGTAAAATTTGTTGATGTATTATTTCTTAATGAAGTGGAAAGAGGTGAAGTTCAACATCTGGAAAATGATTCCCTTGTAGTTATTATACCTTGCCAAAAGTCCTTGTGTATTCTTGTGCACATGCCAGTTTGAAGACTGCTGACTTAAATGACTGGCTCTGCCTTCTGTAGGCCATTATGACAATCACAAATGTCTTTTAGTGTCCAAGGACAGGCACTCTGCAGACTGACCACCTGGGCTTGAATTCCAGCTCTTAGTCCCAGCTCGTTCTTTTATTAATTTCATGACATTGGGAAATCGCCTGCACTCCGTTGTCCATCTGTTTTCTCACCTATAGAACTATGATAAATGCTGATGCACAAGTGAAATGAAATCCCACTTATAACATGCTTAAATAGTGTAGAATAGTTACACATGTCTGTTAGCGATATGGTCAATTCTTCAAATTCTTTTGAGCATTTTACAGGTATATCTTATTTATCTATGAACATTTCTCAGGCATATTTGATTTGAGATTGATCTCTTGGTAATTTCCTTGTGTCTATCCTGGTAGATAATATTCTACATTTCTTGTAAGAAAGTAGTCAGATCTTCCTCACGCATGTGTATGTATAGATGATTTATGTGTGCATGCACGTCTGTTCAAGCATGTGAGTATGTAATGCTTTTCCATAACAAGGATCCAAATTATCATTAGCACCAAACACTTACTGAACACCCACTATAAATAAAAGTTCTATTTGGCAGAACAAGAAAATTGGTCCTTACAGCTTGCTGCTGAAAAGGATTTACAAAGATTAATAGTCCAATTTTCAAAATAATTCTAAAGATAACACAGTCCACAATCTGTGATTTGAAAATAACGAAAATGGGTTCAGAGCAACCTGTAAAAGTATGTGACAGGTAATGGAAAAATTAGTGTATTGAGGAAAATATAGTTGTTTATGCCTTAAATGTTATAGATCAACTGATAATGTAGCATCTAAATGGAGTCAAAGTACAGACAAAGTTCAGGTTATGAATGTCTTTGTCTTTTTAAGAATTGCTATGAAATTAATTAAGTACAAGATGTTATTCTGACTTGAATACTAGAAATTTTTGCAAGCATTACTTGAACCGAGCTGTTACATTGTTGGGAAACAAGAATATACTTAACATTATTTAAAATACATATCTTGTTTAATGGAGCCAATAATTTAGCCACTAAGTTACTTTTCAAAATATATTATCTTGTTTGCATTCATCTACATCTGCTTTTTCCCTAGTTAATATTAATTAAATATGAAAGAACTGGAAAATTGAGAACTTTGACATGAGCATTGTGAGACTGTGTGATGAGAGGGACAGAATAGTCATTCTCACATATATTATCAGGAATTTCTGACCTTTATAATTGCATACCCTGTTAATTTCATGATTATCTATGAAATTTAAACCCCCTACCCACCAACATGAAACAGGATTCAAAAAATTAAATTGATAAGAATATTGTTGTGAAGTTTATTTTACTTTTGAAATAATTTACGTCTTAAAATAGTCCAGAACTTGGGTGGGGGTTATGGTTCAGTGGCAGAGCACTTGCCTAGCATGTGTGAGGCAATGGGTTTGATTCTCAGCACCATGTATCAATAAATAAAATAAAGGTCCATTGACAACTAAAATTTTTTTTTAAAAATCCCAGAATCTATGTGAATCATTGTTAAATTCATGTAAAAATAATCCTTAATTAAGGTAAATGTTTTATTAAACCATACATAATTCAGCAACTATCCATGAATATCACATTGCTTGATGAGCTGGGTGGAAGGGGGACTACAAAATTCAATTTTAGCTCATATAGTTATTAAAAATCCCTCTGTTTATTATTAGATATTATAGATAAGTTAAATATGAAATGAATTTTGATAATAAGACTCCTATTCTGATATTGGCTTCCATGATAAAATTATCATGGAGTATGATAAACAGTAAGTCTTGAACCATCTTTACCAGGAATAAAAATTTCCTATACTCTTGGAGAAAAGGTGGGTATACCTTTCTATTGGTGGAATAGGAATTTCTTAGCATTCTGTCTTCTAGAATATATTCTTTCTGCCATTATTTTATCCTACCCCAAGCAAGCCCTTTCCAAAAGAGATCTCATTTAGAGATCTCTTTAATCAGTCCTTTCTTCCAGTATATAGAAATCTTATCCAACTTTGTGCATATACCTTTAGATATTCTAACTGAATTTAGCTACAGTTTTTTTGTTTCTATGAAGGGTCTTTTTTTGTATGATATTCTCTAACCTGATCGGGTCCAGGTTCAAGGTCCAGGTTCCATGAATTTATAAATGCAAAAGAAAAGTGATTTGGGATTCCTAAAAATATATGTGCTGTTTTCATCTATGCCATTTCATATGTGTATGAAAGTATATGTGTGTATGACAAGTATATGTTTGTACGTGTGTGTATGATGCAAAGTAAGCCAATAATGTTCTCCCTAAAATTTTTTGAAAACACTATAATAAATATATGATTTGTTTTTAATTATCAGTAAACTCTGTATAAATGGATTCTTTTGTCTTAAGGATAGAAAGTGTGTTTTCTTAGATAAATTAATATTTTATTTTTGGTCTTTTTGTTCCAATTATTTTGTTTCTTTATCCATCGTTTTTATGAATTTTATAAGGATAATTTAGGCACTTTTCTGTGAATGTTATTTCCTAAACTTTTCTACTGTTTACAAAATTAACCTCAACTTCTACTTCTCCTTAAATCTTAGTGTAATTTTTCAATCTATTACTTAATACATATTTTATTAATATATGTAGCATAATATGCATTTTATGTCTCCTTATCACTAGATTATCAACTTATTGCAGGTAGGAACCTTAACTTTTATTCAGCTCCCTGTTGCCCATGATACCAGCATGTGGCCTTGAATATGAATGCAATGGAGTATGATAAACAGTAAGTCAAAATATTATTTTTCTTTACAGATTTGGTTCATTTGACTTGTACATCTTCTAAAACAGCAAGAGAAGATTTAGAAGCAGTTGTGGAGAAATTGTTTACTCCATATACAGAAACAGGGATAGGTAAGAAACCATGATTCATGATAGAAAGGTAAAGTAACTATAATAATCCTCTTAGATATCTCATGAAGCCTTTTTTTAATAAATATTTTTTAGTTGTAGTTGACACAATACCTTTATTTTATTTATTTATTTTATGTGATGCTGAGGGTTGAAACCAGGGCTTCGTACTCTACCGCTGAGCCACAATCCCAGCTCCTCTCATGAAGGCTTTTACAACCTGAACTGAAATATGATGTATTCAGCAACAACTCTCACATGTTTTACTAAGAGATTTGAATACATTGTCTTCTTAAACATGGGGAAATAGTCTCTAATGTTAATGGAAAAATGTACATTACAAACATACACAAAAATATATATAATTAAATGCCAGTGTATACTTTACATGCATACATTCTCACATGCATGAAAAAGACTATCAGGAAATTTCTCAAGTAATTTTGGTAGAATTATGGGCAATTGTTTTTATAATTTTCTTTATATTAGTTTTTTTTAAAGAGCATGTATTCCTTTATCAGGTAAAGTTACCTTCTTTGATGTTGATTCAACTGACAGAAGATTCAAATATTAATTGGCAAACATAGACCTCCATCCTAATTAATAATTTTCTTTTACTGCGTAGTATGCTACTGATGTGATGAATGGTTAGTCCTCAAATGTGTACATACTTCTTTTTTTCTAAATTTTTAAAATTTTTTTGAGTTATAGTTGGATACAATATCTTTATTTTTATGTGGTGCTGAGGATCGAACCCAGGGACTCGCACGTGCTAGACGAGCACTTTACTGCTGAGCCACAACCCCAGCCCCCATACTTCTTATTTATTGTGAAAAAATGTTTTTCCACCATGATTTTTAAAACTTTTTTCTCCCCATAATAGAGTAACTCTTGTAGTGTGAATGGAGGAAATGTTGCATATTTTGTGTGTAAGTGATCAAAAAGTAGCCTGATGAATGTTCTTCATTTATATGAAAGAAAGGCGATTTTCATTTTAGTGTTTGTATTCCCACCTGAGTCTTGCTCACTTTCTTTAATTAATTCATATATCATTTTCTTTGAATGTTACATTTGTACACACAACCATTTTTTACTCATATGTTCTTTTTTGTTTTAGCTTATCTCCTGTGTATGTTGCTTTTCTTAATGCAGACATGGAATCTTAACTTTTATTCAGCTCCCTGTTTATTCAGCAAGGAATGTTTATATTTACATAAGAAAACAAATTGTTCCGTTTTCAGGAACTTGTATTAATATAATTAAATTCTTTGTGTGCTTCTTGAATAATGTACTCCAATCTAAAAACTTTAGAATTTAATTTATGTCTTATTTTCTTCATCTGAAAATATCATATAAATATTTGGTTCATTGTTAAAAGTTTGATTTTAGAGTTATGATACATGGTAATATTCCTAAACATAATATGGAGTTAAAATTTATCTTTTGATTCTAACTACATCTGCCCCTTACTTACAAAAACCCTTTCTTTGTCATTTCTAAAATTTTTCATGTTTCTGTTATACTTTCATTCTATGATAGTGTCAAATAGAACAGTAAATTTGAATCTTGTATCATTTCTCTTCTTAAATGCATTTAATTTTTTGTTTAAAAAAATCAAGCTGGGGAACATTATTTGTTCTTTACATAGCATCCTCTGGCCATTTTAGATTTTTGAACATTAATCTTAATGGTTAAAGTGATCCCATTTTGAAATGATGTATTGTTTAGAAGCTGAGTGAAATTCTTTAGTAAGAACTATGTGCTCAGAGAGGTCCTCAGGTGCACCGAGGCACTGAAAAGCTAGTTTTCACTGACACATAGGCCTTTTTATCATCAGGATGAGGTAGTGGTCATATTTTAATTAAAATGTCAGAACAAATACTGTTGGAGTTATTGAAAATGAATCACCAGATAAAGTGAGCACTGGGCCATGGCAGGTCAAAGAGGCAAAGTCACCTGCAGAAGAGAACTCAATTCATTTTCCTGCCTAAATGAGGAAGAATGAACTTTATGAGCAATATGAACTTTTAATGCATTAAAGCACATTCTTCCCTGTAGCAAAATCCCATATTTTCACAGATTGATAGCTTTTATTATGTTTTGATTATTTGACAATCATGTGAAACCTTATGCTTTAGAGTATTGTAAATATTTTGTTAAAATATAGACGAAAGGAATAACATTATTTGGACTTATTTCATTTTATTTTTCTCTGAGTTCTACATTCTGTATGGTGCTGTGCATTGTAATCCTTTATGAAAGTCAGTTTGGTCACCTTGCAGGGAAGCTCATTTCTTGGAAAACATAATATTCTCTTTTCAAATACAGTACTTCTTTGGCAATGTTTCTGAAAAATTCCAGTAGAGTTCTGTAGGTATTTCCTCTCTTTCTTGCCCTTTCACTTTATACCTGTCAGCCAAGGCCCTTGAGATAAACTCTGGCTCAAAATACTTTCAAGAGCCCTATTTACTAACCTTCTGTAATAACATCAGGAATCTTGAAACCCTTCTCTGCTTTTTATTTTCTTTTTCCATATTTTTATTGGTTAATTATATTTGTACGAAATAATGGGGTATGCTGTTGCATAGTTCTGCATGCACTCACCCTTCTCTAATTCTTAGTCCCAAAAAGTATACCAAATGCTTTTTGCTTAATTAACCTGATTCTGCAGGTGAGAAAATGGGATGATTGTTCACCATTCATTGTACATTAATTCTTCCAGACTATAGAATATCATTCAAAGCACTGAAAGAGAATTAGAAAGTGAACAATATATACTTACCAGTCTCACTGGTAAAACTATTCTGAGAGTTTTCTTCTTTTACCAGGAAAATTGATATTTTCAATACACATTAAAGCAAGACTTTCATTCAGTAGTGTATTTTGAAATGTCTAAAATGTAGTGTCATCACTGCACCATCTTCTTTCTCTTTTCCCTCCACTGTACATGGCTTGTGGAGTTACCACATTCCATTTCATTCATTTTTATCTCAAAGAGCAACACGTTCTGTGAATTCCCCTTATAGGTGTAATTTGAAGTTGGTGACTGATAAGGGGAATTAAGTACTTGTTGGGTTGTGAAAACAAATGTCTTAATTGCATTTTTATATGTGTTCCATTCAGACTCAATCAAGGGCTATTCTGCCAGTGGATGAAAACAACTTACCTAAAATGGTTGACTTACTCCTTACACATGGTGTGCAACTGTACATCGTTTCTTGTTTTTATTCAATTTACCAAAGTTATTTTTGTTCTTGCTTTTATTCAGGATTCACTTGATTTTAATTTGTTCAAGATCTATTCTAACTTTCCGATTACTTCTTTAGTCTTTACACTATCTAAATGAATGAAGTGAGCTATTGGAAAAAAACATTTCTGCTACTGGCAACCTGTGAAGCATTTCCCAACCAAAGCTCAGCTGCTTTAATATTTTCTGACAATTGTATACTTCACAACTGCATGTTATTTTCCCAGCTATCTCTCTGCCTTTCAGCTGACTTCAAAGAAAGATGAAGAAATTATATGTATCTTCGAAGGTTTTAAGGTTAAAGCTTGATAGCTCCCTTGTTTCTAGAGCATTTTTCTTCAGCCTGTGTCAACTTTTCCCTCTCTACATGGTTTATTTTCAAAGCCTTAACCTGTGAGATTTCTTTTCCGTAATCTATTGGATTATTCATTTCCCCCAACTAATATTCAATAAATACCCTGACCTGAGCTGGAATTTTCATGAAATACAAGATATTCTCTCCTAGCATATGCTTAGAAATGGGCTGGGCAATATAAGAGTTTCCATTCCTTAGCCCATTTCTCTGCAATGCTCCCCAAGTCTGGTTTCATGAATCCTAAGCAGTATGTGTAAGTATCTTCTCATACGATTTAATGAAACTAAACTCATCAATTTATAAAAAAGTTCTGTTTTTAGCTCTGAAATACCAGTCCTATGTTTTTTGTTTTGTCAAAAAATAGGTTTTAACATCTAATGTGTGCCTACATAACGTTAGACTAAAAGATGTTTGCATTTCAGTGATACCTAAAAAGATCACTTCTTCTACTCGGTTTATTTATCTTGTCACACTCATAATTGTGGATTATTTAGGATGAACTAGAAAAATAAAAATAACATATTTAATGTTCTTACAGTGCAGATATATTAAATTAAATATAATCAAATCCTACTTATCTTGAATTCGGGAATAGGGCATTCTTGTTAATTGAATACTGCAGTTAGCTCAAAATTTCTCTACATTGATTAACAATTTAACATTGATTCTTAAAGTGCCTCATAGACTTGAGTAATCTTTATAAACATCCATTATTATCATTGTACTGAATTTGAATTTTTATTCAGACTCGGGCTAGAGAAAACTCTATAGTCGATAGATATATTAACAACAATACATTTTCTCCAACCCTGGAAAATTTAATTATAACATTTTTAAAGAATAAAGGCAGAGAAATGATCATCAAGATAGTAACAAATGAGCTTTAGAAATTGAGGTTAACCAGGTTGGGCTTTTAATAAGCACATTGTACTTTAATTATACTTGAAAACGGGGTCAAAATCATTCCAACTCATTTATTGTCTGTTGTGTGCTAGGCTCTGTGTTAGGGAAAATTAAAAAGGAGGCGGGTAAGGACTAATTCTAGCTCATCTGTGTATACCCAGCTCCTATGTCAATGCCTAACATGCAAAATAGACACTCTGTATTAACAATGAGAGGCTGTGTGCTCAAAATACTATTCCATTTCATGACCTCATTTTTGTTACTTTTTTGTTGTTAATTTTATGTTCCAATATGGCAAACTATTAGAATGTGAGTTCTATCAAAATTTTAATCCTGTGCATACCATTGTTAATAATAGATTTATTGTGATATGTGCCATATTATTTACCTATTTAAAGAGTAAAATTCAAGTTTTAAAAATATATTTATAGGGGCTGTAATAGAGCACTTGCCTCAAGCTTGATAGCAGTAGAGCACTTGCCTAGCTCTTGCAGGGCCCTGGGTTCGATCCTCAGCACCACATGAAAATAAATAAAGGTATTGTATCCAACTACAATTAAAAAATAAATATTTAAAAAAATTTACAAAATTGTCCAAACATCAACATTCAATTTTAGAATGTCAGTTACCCGCCCCCCCCCCCAAGAAACTCCATATCTATCAGCATTTGCTCTCCATTTACCTCCGCATCCTTCAGCCCTAAATAACCTCTGATTCCTATTTCTGTGGATTTATTTATTCTGGAGATACTATTAAGGTACTATATAATTTAATTTATAATTAGATTACATACTTGGATTTATGTAAGTTAGATTGTCTATTGAAAACGCAAGTCCATTTTTATTATCTTTTCACTTCATAGGGATACTTTAAGGATGAATATGAGCATAAACACTAATGCTAATGAGAAGATATAAGTCCAAAGGAGCATGGCACTATATCAAATTAACTTACTAATCAAAATAATTTTTAAAAATGTAACTTGTCTTAGGTTGAAAAGCCATCATTGCTTGAAATATGCATTTATATAAGAGTTTGTACATTTTCTAATTGTTTATATACAAAACTCTGATTTAATACCATGTCTAGTCATGGCCTTCTTGGTAATTGGCTGCATAGTGTAGTAATCAACAGGTGCAATGTGTTTTATAATATAAATAAAATTCATTTTTACATTTAGAAAATGAAGAAGTTGAAAAGCCAAGAATTCTGTGGGCTCTCTATTTCAATATGAGAGATTCTTCCGACATCAACAGGAACTGTTATAATGATTTACCATCCAATGTTTATGTCTGCTCTGGACCAGATGGTGGTTTAGGAAATGATAATGCAGTCAAACAGGTAAGGATGTTGGTATTTCTCAGTTTTGTATTAAGTGAGTTCCCCGCCCCCAAGAAAAGAGACTTAAAATTTAATACCATCAAATTTGGTACCATCATTTAATACCATCTCTGCATTTGAGCCTGAATTTTTTTTTTTTTTTTTTGAGATATTTTCTTGCTAAGAGTCTTTGAGAGTCGTGCTAAATTACACAGGCTGGCCTCAAACTTGTGATCCTCCTTCCTCAGCCTACCATGTTGCTGAGATTATAGGGGTGCATCCTATGGCCAGCTAAACATTTTTCTATGAACTGCAAAGCAACTTTAAATATAATTTATCAAGTATTTTCACTACATTGAGTATACTGATGAATTACGAGAGGTGATTTATGAGTTCCACTATGGCAATATGGATAGAAGATGTTTAAAATACATGTTCATAAAAATGAATGTATAGGGGCTGGGGCTGTAGCTCAGTGGTAGAGTGCTTGCCTCGCATGTGTGAGGCACTGGGTTTTATCCTCAACACCCCATAAAAATAAATAAATAAAGATATTGTGGTCCATTTACAACTAAAAAATATTTTAAAAAATGAATTTATAATCTCAGTATTTAAAAAAAATTGTTTCTAATTTAAATAGTTGGTCCATCAGTCTGTTATTTTGAAATACGTAAGCATTTTTTCCTATCTTTTCAAGAAAGATATAGCTAGTAAAAGCAAACAACATGTAATTTTACAATGGTCTTAATGCAGTTTTTTTAATCTTGGAAAAGAATGATAACATGGCTTCTTACAGTTACCATGATTCTATTACTCCATTGACACAAGCCATTGTCTCGAGACCTACTATTATAGCTGCTGAGGGGTATGGTAAGTACCAGTGGAAGTTAATCATAGTGCTCCTGGGCAAGGCTATGGAGGTACAGGCTGAGACAAGCTGCCAGAAGTGAACTGTAGAAAATTCATTTGCCTAAACTAATACACTTTTCTGCCTTTGACAGGAAAGAAAAAATAAACAAATATTTTTCCAGGCACAAGTCTAAACTTTTCTCAGAAAGATTTGGCACATCTTTCTATAAATAAATGGATAATTTAACATTGTTTTGAGACCAGATATGGCAGGGTCTAATTTCATTCCCACCAGTAGCAGGAATATTTAGTAGCCAGAGGCCTCATTGAGCATGTAGTCTAATTTTTAGTCATAGCAGCAAGGCTATGAAAAATGACCACAATTCAGACATTTATAGTTTTTTGCAAAAAAATATTTGTGCCTCACCTTTAGAGTCTAATGGTGATGTTGGAAAATCATATTTAGCCAGTAATGTCAAACAAAAGCAGGAAGTCACAACTCTCTTCTTTGTATTTTATTACTATAATAGGAATTTAAGATGGCTCAATATCTACATTTGTGGTATAAACTGATCAAGTAGTTTTTACTTTGGTGGCCCAATTTATTGCAAGCAGAAATTGCCAATAAGTTTTTAACCAGGTTACTTAGGTTGTTTTTACCCTTGAATAAACTTTAATTTTGGAGGGTGGTAATACTAATGATAGAACTCAGGATATTCTACCACCAATTATATCTCTATAGTCTTTTTCATCTTTTAATACAGGGTCTCCCTAAGTTGCCCCGGCTAGACTCAAGCCTGTGATCCTCCTGCCTCAGCCTCCCAAGTTGCTGGGATCCCAGGCATATGTTATTGTACCCAGCAATAAGCTTTAATTTTTTAAGCCAAAATATCAGACATTTTAAGTAAGAGCTTATAATACAAGTGCTAATGTGATCTAAATTACTACATGCTATAAGATTATAGTTAAGGGATAGTTTTATTGTGAGATAATTTGCTTTCCAAGAAGATAATATTCAGGGGGTAAATATTATCAAATTAGAGAACACTATAATGCCAGTTTGGGTACTAATCATTATATGCTATTAAATGTAAGTAGTTTTACATTTGTTACATAGCATTTGCACTCAAATATCCGTTTGGGGAGAAATATAATAATGCCTACTTTAAAGAGCATCAATAATATTTATAAACAGTTTATTCAGATAAACTACATTCTGATTTCAGTACATCTCCCATGAGCCTATCTCAGTCACTAATTGTGATTTCTATTTTCTAAATGAAGAATGTTATTTCTAAAAGTTCTCAGAACATCACCTAGGTTTTGCCCATTTAAAAACATAAACCCCTGTTCTGTGGCTGGGGCTCAGCAGTAGAGTGCTCGTCTCTCATGTGAGGCCCTGGGTTTGATCCTCAGCACTACATAAATAAAATAAAAGGTATTGTGTCCACCTACAACTAAAAAAAATATTTTTAAAAATTAAAAAAATAAACCCCTGCAGATTTTTTTCCTTTTTTCCCTTTTTCTTTCTAACAAAATGCTTCATTTTAGCAGTTGAAAAGTTTGTAAATGTATATGTTCAATATGTAGACCTGACTCCCTTGTCTTCCTGTTTACCAGCTTATGACTTAAAAATACACTGATATTATAAAATGAACTGTATTTAACATCCACAAGTTAAAAGTGTGTATAGGATGGCTGTGCATGCAATTCAGTGGTAGAGTACTAACTTGTGAGGCCCTGGGTTCAATCGGTAGTACTACCAAAAGGGGGCGGGTATAGGAGTAATGATAACCTTACAGAGAGGGATTTAATAGATGTGTAGCAATTCTCCATCACTATCAAAGACAACAGAATTGAAATAGTCTGGGTGAAAAGAGTAGCATCTGCACCAGCCCAGGATATAAACATCGTGGTATGTTTGAGGAAGTACTGGTAAAGGTATAAGTAAAGCCAAACATCTGAGAGGTAGAGGTTGGAAGAAATGGGAGATTAAGACCAGAAAGTAGGCCTGAAGAGTTTATATGCCATACTAGGGATCTTATAACTTACCATTAGTAATGGGGAGTCATTGAAGAAAAAACATAGAAAAACAGAATTTTATCTCCCATAGACCCTTCTGAGAGTGTTATAGAGGTGGAATACATGGGAAAACTCTAGAGGCAAGGAGACTAGCTCGGTTCAGAAACTGTTGGAATTGTACTTGCTGTGCAAGATGGTGCATGCCTAAACTATGTCATTGGGGATAGAGCAAATAGAATCAAGAAATAGAAAATGAAATTGCCCAGATTTGGCAGTTGTTTGCATGTAGGGAGTAAAGGGAATAGAGAATATCTACAGACAGACAAGATAGGGATATGAGATAAAAAGACCATTTTAGGAGAACTGAAATGTGAAGGAGGAATCTGATCTAGGTCTTCCTTCTGCAGAAGGGGCTAAATGTCTCCAGCAGAGGCATAGGGTGAGTTCCTAGGGTGGAGAACAAAGCACATATCTCTAAAATTTAATTTCAGTATGTCCACAGTAAACAATACAGTATTACTAATTAAAAATCACCATACTAGACATTAGATACTCGATCTCACTCATTTTGTAACTGAAAATTTGTATCCTGTGACCAAAATCTCCCCATTTCCCCTACCCTCAGTCCCTGAAAATAGCCCTTTTACGCTGTTTCTATGAATGTGATTTTCTTCAATTTCATTTGTGAGACCATGCAGTATTTCAGGTGCCTAACTTATATCACTTAGCATAATATTTCTATAGATTTATCCATGTTGTCTCAAGTGACAGGATAGTTTATTTGAAATTTGACAAGAGAGCAGATGTTTAGTGATCCATATACTATGGTAGCTACATTCATTAATTTGATTATGAAAATCATGCAGTGTATATCATTACATTGAATACCTTGAATACATACAATTATGTCAAGTAAATATTTAAAATATCTAGTAAATAGCCTATCCAGAAACATAGCCTTGAAGTATATCCAAGAGGGAAAGATAATTTTCCTATCTTTGTCCCTTCTTTCAGGTCCACTTCAAAACTCAAAAGCTTTTGTTTATTATCCTTCTACACATCCCTAAAAAAAATCATCCGATGCAGGAGTCCAGATGTTAAGTTAGGTTTTGCAGCCCATACGTCTCTATTGTACTTTCTCAACTTTGCCATTATTAGTGCAAAAGCAGCCATAGACAATAGGTAAATGAATGAATGTGACTGAGTTCCAATAAAACTTTACATATGAAACCAAGCAGCAGTCTGGATTTGATTTGTGGGCAATAGTTTTTCAGCTCTTGGTCTAACCATTCACCTTGTGTGTACATCAAGAAGAAAAATGAAATCCAGAAAAACCTTAAAGTTTTTTTTTTTTTTAATCAGCATATGTCTTAAGACCTTTAATGACTCTTTTTTACCAATACAATAGAGTGCAAGCTCCTGAGCATGGCAGGGATCCTGATCTGATAGTGAGGCAGTGGATTGTATTTCCATTGGTATATACTAATGAATGTTTTTATATTCTCAACAGTCTGAATGCCTAATAATGAACTTGGTCAAATGATTCCATCTTTGGAGGGTAGACCTGAATTGATATATAGAAATAGAGGGAGAAGGGCTGGGGGGTGTACCTTGGTGATAGAGTGTATGCCTACCATGCATGAAGCTCTGGGGTCAATCCCCAACAATGCAAAAAAAGAAAGAGAAAAGCCATAGAATTGTGAAAAAGCCACTTTTTAGAAGATCATGCATATATATACTGGTCAAGTATTATAACTACATGAAAGAAAATTTTAAGAGTTCCACTTAATTTTTTTAGATAATTCCTGAAATGCACATATATTTTAAACTGATGTCTAATCTAAATTATTTTGTTCCTTCATTCTTGGCCAGGCTGAAACAATTTTCCAGAGTATATGCCCCAATGAAGACTTCTGTCCACCCCCACCAAATCCTGAAGATATTGTCCTTGATGGAGACAGTTCACAACTAGAGTCTTCAGAATCCAGTACCATTCTAGAAGCCAACTCAGAGACTCCCGCAGAAAGCACAACCCTGGGAAACCCAGAGGAGACCTCTGAATAAAGGCTATATACCAAACTCAATACTCCACTTTGGAAGTTCCCATGGGCTCCACAATCTTCTTGATGTAAAAAAAACTTTTAGAAGTCAGCAGCCAGTTGACATGCAGAATTATAAGAAGCAACAGGTCAAAGAAATCCATAAGGGAATTTTCCTTAAAAGAGGACATTCCAGTAACACAAAGCACTTATAAAGCACATTGACTTACTTGCCTATTTTAAATATAAAAACCTATGAAATTAACCAGATAAAAATTATAAATGAACTGATTCCTGGGAATATAACTATGGATTTAAAAGTAATCCTATGCATTGTTAATAATTTTGTGGTGTTAGGACAACTTCTTTTTGCCACTTTGGATCATTTTTAAAAGCTACACCTTCAGAATCAGCTCACATATCTCCTTTGATTATTTATTAAAATTACAGATATGAGCATATGAGAAAACATAAAAGCATATGTAAATTCAGTGGAGAAAAACTGAAGCATCAAGATCCAGGCCGAAGTGTGTGTTTGGAATAAAAGTTTGTTTTCTGTGTTGACAACAATATAAAATGCCAATATTAAGATATTTAGGCACTTTTACAGACAAACCTAAAGTCCATTACTCAGTAATGTTTTAAAATATTAGTAATAATATTTATATGTGAATCTTCTACACATTGGAAAAAGCTCAATCATGAAGTATTGAAAGAATGAAAGAAAAGGTTTAGATAGGATCCCTGATATTTGGAAATTCTATGGCATCAAGTAACTGGAACACTATCCTAATTGTCTACAGACCTAATTTAGTCAGAGCTGTGCTACTGATATTAGGCAAATTGTTTTATCTTCTGAAACTGTTTCTCAATATGTAAAGAAGAAACAATAATCTGCCTACTGTGTGACAGTGATTATGAAGATGAAAGCAATGCCATCCTTAGACTGTTTTTTTTCTGGAAAATTTTGTTTCAAAATTTTCTCATTGACTTGGGACTGAATATCAAAAAACCTTGTGCAGAAAATAATTGCTTGTCATAAAAATAGATCATGTTTTTGTATTAAGCTTTTTAAATGAATATTTGTGTCTGAAATTAGTATTTAGTAGTCTTTATAGACCAGTAAACATAGTAACACATGGATTTCTAATTTTGAAATATAAGTAAGGCAAACACTCTGTAAATTCTTCATATTCCTTTTCTGATAGGTAGGCCTGAAACCATAAAGGTCTCTGAATAGAGTGTAACATTTGGTAAACCCTAATACACACTCCAAATAAATATGAGAGTGTATACATAGGCAGCAAATCTACATACAGCAACAGTGCCTGCATTTAAATTTTCCTAATTCCAAGCTCTGATGGTTTACTTCTTTTGAGCAATAGTTTTAACTTAGAACTGCTTGTAAATAAATAAACAGACTTGAAGCCTCTTGTCACATAGTTTGGCTTTTATTGCCTCTCAGGGAGCTATGGCTCCAGTGGAAAGCACATAGTTCTTACACACTTCAGCTGCAAATGGTCCCTGACCTCTTGTTCTGGAAAAGGTCTTGAAGCTAGTTGTGACAGTAATAGATTTGTGGGAAATGGAAAGAACCAAGGAATGTAGCTCTTGCTTCACCTTTCCAACCCCCACATATAGAGCAGAATCCAGAGGAAAGGAAAACTTTCTAGCCTCTCAGGCTGTTCCTGTCCCCTCCTCTCATTGTACAGCACCTCCCCTATCTTACTTGCCCTCTCTTTCTCTCTTTTCCCCTTTTATAATGTCACACACAAATCAGGGACAGTAGAATCACATTATAACATAATTTGTTATAAGGATTCAGATCTTTTTTGAACTCAAATCATGTTTTTTGAAGCCTAATTAGGACAATGCACTGAATGCTTAGTACATACCCATAAGTATACCAGGAATTGGTCCTGCCCTTCAATACCAGCAATATACAAGCTTCTACTATATGAGAATATTAAATATGAATATAATTGCAGTAAGTTGTACCAATCAAGATATTACACTTTTTTGTAATCTTAGAGTTAAGGCTCTCCTGAATGCAGATGCACATTTATGTAAACAGACAATCAGGGTAGGCCTAATATAACTAAAAAATAAATATTAGATAGCCTTAATGCAGCTGTCTATATATAGAACAAGAAGCTAATTTGTACTCTCATGGCCCAGCCCACATTGTACCATATTTCATCTGTTCAACAATATCAGAGTCTCTCTTCCATGCCATTTACTAAATAATATAGAAGTGTTTAAAACTTCTGAGTATGATTTGTGATGAATACAATACTACACAACTGCTAAGAACCTTATTACAGAATTCTAGCTATTTCTGGTTGCCTCAGAATGTAATAGATATTATTTAAGAGCTTTCTCTTCAGTTATCTTAATACTTAAAGTACTTGTTTCTGTAGATATTAAATCGAAGTAAAAAATTTTGATTTTGTTGCAAAACTTTAAACATGAAGGCATAAGAATAAAATTTATGTACATAGTTAGAAAAAATTTCAGTAGCTAATTAAAAAATTTGAAAAATTTTATTAACGACTTGAATATTTAAATATTTACTTGTGCATGCTTATTAACCAAAAATGATATATTCAGTTTAATGATTCATAAGAGCATTAATAACTAATTCTTTAATGCTTCTGTATTTTATTTCTAGTTGGTGTGCCTGCCCAAGAAAACATATAATTATAATGAAGGTCAATTTATATATTTTTCTATAGTGAAATGGCCAGTTAATGGGTAACTTCTAGAATAGTGGTAGTTTCTCAGATTGGCAGTCATTTGTCCAAAATAATAGCCTTGATTATTTAAGTTTTATTATTGATGATAATGATTTATTCTGTCAAGGCCAAACTTCCCTGGATTGGCTGCCCTTGGTCTAAACTCCTGAAAAATTCCAAAACAATTGTTTAGAATTGATAAATAGTAGTGATCATTAAAACTTAAATTGTAATTCTGCAAATCAGTTGTTTACTGCTACCGGTATTGAATAATTTGTCTTATTCTCAGTAAATTTTGTCAAATTCCAAAAAGCATGAATCTATATATATGGTCATTTATGATTTGTATACTGTAACAATTTTCAGAGGAAATAAAGACTTCAATGCCTTTCAGGTGTGATGTCCAATTTTTTATATATACCAATAAAGGTGGTCTTTTTTATAATTAGCCAATTATTTAAATATTAAATTGATTGTCAGATGTATTTTTGGTTTTGTTTCCAGGCATCTGTCAACATTGTTGTTTTAGTCAGCTTTTTTGCTGTCATAACCAAAAGACCTGACCAGAACCATTAGAGAAGGAAAAGTTTCTTTGGGGGCTGACAGTTTCAGAGGTCTTAGAAAATAGATAGTGAGCTCCATTTCTCATGGCCTGAAGTGAGGCAGAACATCATGGCAGAAGTGCATGGCAGAGAAAAGCAGCTCAGGATATGGCACTAGGAAGCAGAGAGACTCCACTTACCAAGGACAAAATATATACCCCACATGCATTCCCCAAACGACCCATCTCTTCCAGTCACATCCTACCTGTCTACAGTCACCACCCAGTTAATCCCTATTAGGGGAGTACACTGATTAGGTTAGGAGTCTCATAATCCAATCTTTTCACCTCTAAACTTTCTTGCATTGTCTCACACACAAGCTTTGGGGGATGCCTCATATCTAAGCCATAACAAACAAGTTTGTGATAAAGGCTATCAGATGATACATGGATTTGATTCACTTAATCAACTGTTCTAGCTGTTAACATTAATTTCTTTATAAGGCAAAGGTGGATGAAACTTGAATCTGTTTGAAATCAGTGCTGTAAAGGTTTTGAGATGTTTCCTATGACTTTAGAGTACATAGATTGTCTACAAACTGTTTTCATATCTCTGAGGAAGAGAATCTGAAATGTTTTTCATATTTATTTGATGATAAGAACCTGAAATATTTTTCTCTGAAGTGGTTGAGTCTCCAACAGCTTACTTGCAATATTCAAGAGATTGCTGCTGATCTTAAAGCAGAAATCATTCATTGATGATTTGTTTTTGAATCAAATAATGAAGCAGACATTCTCTGTCAATTCCACAAAGTGTATAATGCTCTTTAGCTAGAATGGTTTCTAAAGATAACAGGACTCTTTCAAAACTGGCAATTTATCTGAGATATTAATAAATCAAGTTTGTGAAAGATAAGGTTAATTGAATTTTTAAACAAGTAGCTGTATTATCCTTCAAGCACCTTGGAGCTCATACAGTATTCACACTTTTTTTTAAACAAGTACTTTGATATGTTTGAATTCTCCTTTAATGATAGCTTTTTTTAAAACACAATTAAGTAGTTTAACTCTTAGCATCCCAAGTCACATTTTGAAGGCCACTTTTCTGTCCATTAATGTACAATTTTAGCTAAGGGGCTGCAATTGTGATGCCCTTGCCATATAAGTCACTACGTCTGCCCTTTCTGGTGATGATGACTCTTAGGACCATTTGACAGGTAATCATTAGAACTTGGATCCTAGTACACTGTAGGGCCTTTTTGCCTATCACTGCAGGAGGATTTATGCTGGTAACTCCTATTAATGTTAATAGGACTTCCATGTATAAAACCTCCTGCTATCAATGAGATAGTTGACCCCTAAAAGAAATATTAATTAGAGATGGATGTTGTAGCTGATATAGAAGCATCAGTGAATTGTCCTATTTGGGACTTTCAGGTGGGTAAAAAAATAGAGTGTACCAATTCTGAGAATTTGTAGAGTTTGAAATAATAAAAAACTAGATCTTAATGATCTATCCCCATTTCTAATATATATTAGAAATTACTGAACATTTAAATGTTATCAACATTTCCCTCTTATTTTTAGAGTAATTTTGTCCAGAATTCATTGAAATAACATTTTTGTACATGTACACAAAATGTAAGATTCCACACTATAGCATAGTTTGTTGTAAATTTTGAAAAGTTCATTAAAAGGAGACTGACTTCAATTGTTAATAAATGTATTTAATAGTAAAGAACACTATGCAGCTGCTAGTATGATATGCATATAGATCTAGATATATATATACATATAGGTGGGTGTGTCTCCAACATATATTTAAAAAGCAAGTAACAGAATATATTAATTTATATAAAAATTCAAGTACTTCCTACATTGCACATACATACGCACATCATAGGAAATGTTTGTGAAGTACACATACCATACTGATAACTAGTTATGTTGGGGAAAGATGAGGATCAATAGGGCAAGAATAAAAGAGTACTTAGAATTTTACATTTTTTTATTTAGAAATTTGCATAGCAAATATTCTTGTACTTTTAAAAATTTAATTTGTTTCATAATCCAATGCCAAATCCCTAGGTAGTATGTGGGACCTCAAAAAATAGTGAATTTACTTTGGAATATATGAATATTTTTATAAAGTACAATATACTTACGACAAAATAATTAACAGTTATAATGGAATACTATGCAGCTGCAAAATGGAATTAGTAAACTGCTATAGTGTGATCTCCAGGACATTATTTGACACAAGAATTCTGTATACAAATATATATATAATATTTATGCTTTAGGTAAGAAGGTAAAGTGTACTCAAAAATTTTTAAATGGTTACCCCTTAGAAAAGGAAAGAAGCAGGTCACAACAATGGAAGTTAGATCTCCTTTGTTTTGACTTTGAAACCAAAAATAATTCCTAAAATGCTAAACTGAAATTACTGAGCATAGCCATTATGTGGGATTATTGGCATAACTACATGGAAAAGAATTAAGGATTTTAAAGTGCACATAAAATATGTAGCCTAGGGCATAGGGATGGAGTACAGAACACAAATATCAGTTTGCTTGGTGATAATAATATAATGTGATAGATACAATAATAGTTTATGTCGCTATGTTTATTGAGCAATATTTATAAGAAAAGAATAAGTAAAGAAACTGTGATCTTAGGGGCTGAGGTGGTGGCTCAGTGGTAGAGCGCTTGCCTAGCATGTGTGAGGCACTGTCTTTGATTCTCAGCACCACATATAAATAAATAAAATAAAGGTCCATTGACAACTAAAAAATATATTTAAAAAAAAAAAACTATGATCTTTAATTTGAATTAGAAGTATCAATGTATGCATATATTCAAGCTCATCAAATTGTGCACAGTAGATGTGTACAGTGATTGTATATCAGTTATACCTCACTAAAGCTGTTTTTAAAAGGTGCAACCCTATCAGTCAATATAAATTCAATGTGTTTTTTTCTCATTTCAATAAATTTATATTTCTAGCTAGGAAAATGGCAAAGGCTGCATGGTGTCATGTCAAAAGGGCAAAGGAATCAACCAGAAGGGGTTCCCATTGGTGATAGACAAGACCATTTAAGTATCAAAATACATCATGATAGCTCATACTTGCAAATGAACCTCACCAAACAGCCACAAAGATTGCTAATGCAGCAATCCTTTATTCTAGAAATGGAAGCAATTATTCTCTCTTTCCTGTTAAGAGTATTTCAGAATATCCAAATAGTTTTTGAAGGAAAGTTCCAAAAGAATAGCCACAATTAAAAAGTGCACAAGAAAGGATAAAATTAGAAATATCACAATTTTGTTAACCCAGTAGAATCTAGTGGTGGACCTGGTTATCATGGGCTACTTATACTTTTAGTTGAAAATTGATAGGCATCACCTGAACCTACTGATCCATCTTGAAATTACTGAAAGTAGAAAATCAGATGTTATAGACCTCTTCATGTGTTGAAATAAGAGAAATATAAAACTACCTGGGAAGAATTCTTGGGGTTGGGGCGGGGGAGTATGTGAGGATTATATAAACTCTAGATAGGCCAAAGGGGAGGGAGGGGCAGGGGGGGCAGGGAGGGGCATGGGAGTAGAAAAGATGGTGGAATGAGATAGACATCATTACCCTAAGTACATATATGAAGACACAAATGGTGTGACTCTACTTTGTGTACAACCAGAGATAGGAAAAATTGTGCTCTATATGTGTAATATGAATTGTAATGCATTCTGCTGTCATATATTACAAATTAGAATAAAAAAATAAATAAAAACGTAAACTGAGCCAGAAACTAATCAAGCCTACAATCTAACTCTGCACTTATAGGCTTTATGGTGCTAAGAGAGCATGAAGATAAAATGTAAAAAAAATTATACAGAACAAATGCCCCATTTATCAACAATGAACTGGCACAGAAAACAAATGAAGGGAGTGCATTTCCATATGAAAGGGGACCTCTCTAAGAGGTCAAACAATTGCAATATGCTGACTTCACTGGACCCTTGTTATTCAACAAAGGAAATTTTTTATAAAAGCAAAGAACAAACCCTTTTGAGATACTCAGAAGGAACTGAATATTGATGAATAAATCCATGTATTCATATAATTAATTTTTGTGTGTATGTGTGTTTAGTAAGAACAATTTTCTTTTAGCAAGTTTCATGTATATAATATAGTATTGTCAACTATAGTCACCAGGCTGTATATTAGATCATTTCACAATGTAGACCTATATCAAAACATCACATCAGAAGAATGAGAAGTTATACTCCATTTATATATGATGTGTCAAAATGCATTCTAGTGGCATGTATAACTAATTAGAACAAATTAAAAAATTATATCAGTAACCATGGATATATACATTTTGTAATTGTCAAATATACCTGTTTAATAAAATTAATATTTCCCAGTTTTTGTCCAATAAATGTATATAGTTTGTTACCAGCATTTTAAAATGAAACTTATTTTAACTAATATAAAAACACAAAATTTCTCACTATTGGGGTAACATGAAGTTTTGATAAATGTGTACATTGTGTAATCAGGTTAAACATAGTTATCTCCTCAAACACTTATCATTTCTTTATGCTGAAAAAATACTTTCAAAATTCCTTCATCTAACTTTTTGGGTTATACTGTACACAATTGCTATCTATAATTACCTTACTGTAAAATAGCACAGCAGAGCATATAAGTACCCATTCTCCATACCTTTCCCACTGTTCTACTCTCAACTTCTATGAGGTTAACTTTTTAGATACCAAATATGAGTGAAATTATGTAATAGTTGTCTTTCTGTGTCTGGCTTATTTCAAGTAACAATGATCTTCAGTTGCATCCATGCTGTGGCAAATGACAGGATTTAACTATTTTCAGGGCTGAATAGACATATATATTACACATATATATCTCACTTTTTTATCCATTCATCAGAAGATGAACATTTAAGTTTTTTCCATTTCTTGGCTTATTATGTATCTTGTTGAATAAACGTGGAAATAAAGATGTGTCTTCAATGCACGGATTTAATTACCAGATTATACCCAATAATGGGATTGCTGGATCATATGGTTATTCTATTTATAATATTTTGAGGAAAATCCATACTATTTTCCATAATGGTTGTACTGGAATAAGACTCTCAAAATGTTTGCACTTAGATTCAAATGTGATTTAAGGTTTTGAAGAAATATACCTAATGTGTGGAAACCATTAGCATAACATGATAATATTTAAACTAGTTTTCCAGATAGGTAAGTGTATTAAGCAGAAAATATATCTAAGTTCTATACCTTAAGTAACTTAGAATTCTTAATTCAGCAATGGGCAATGTACCAGAAAGTGGTTTCCTTTGGTTAAGCTTATGCAACAGAAAAACCATATTTCTGCAGAAGTTAAAACAGCTCTCTATTAATCTTCATTACAACTAGAGAAATTGCCTACAGGAAGTGTCATTCATTTTCTAAATCTGAACTTGAAAATTGTAGGGACAGTCAGCTGACCTTTGAATAACATATATCTTTCAAGATCTTTTGAATATAATTTTGCCTATTGTACTTCAGATGCTAACACATATCTGGTATGACCTAATCTTAAGAGAACACACTCTCTAAGTGGATCTAATTTATAAAGTACAGTAGTGGGGAAGATGACTGTGCCCATTAAAAAGTGGTTCTCTTCTTTACCAAGGATTTCAGAGTTTTTCAAAGAGGAATTCCTAGGAGTTCCCACGTGGTACATGTTAGCACTTCACACTATAACTTCTAGACAGAGGGAGGTAGGTGTGGTACAATCCAAACACTGTCAAATGAAGATCAAATTGAAATGAAAGCCATTCCAATATAATTAATGAAGTAAAGGGGAATCTGTGGATTGCCAAGTCCGATTTGAACACAACTTTGCAGCAATACATTTTTGAAATAAAATGTGCATTACTTAAAGTGAAGAATATCTGGGGACTGCAGATCCTTCCTTGTAGTAGATCTCATGTATTTATCAGATTTCTCCAACAATGCTATGTGAAATTTCCATTCAAATATATCTCTGTACACTTGATTCATATGTTCCATTAATACTATATGGTCAAAATCTTCTTGACTAAAAGATTATATAGTGAACAGTTGTTTTTGTTTCTCCTTTTTTCTTGGGTGTATAAAAGTAAGTTTTAAAACTAGGGATTTAAGATGTGATATAAACCTTATAAATTAAAAAAAATGTAGATCTTTAATAATACCTGTGAAAGTTGCCCAACTAAGGACAAAGTCAGAAATGAAAAAGGGAATAATATCTTCTGGAAATGTGAAATAATCCTGAGTATTCAATATGTACTTGAGGAGGCTAAGTAGAGCCAGGCATGGGGTTGAAAAGCTATGGTTCTTGGTATAGGATCCTGGATAACCTCTCCCAATGGGATATTGGAGTGATTTTTATGGCCCCTACAGCATCCCTACCTACACTTCTTTCACTTTCTGGATAGTCAGTAGTATGAAAATGTAGCACCAGGAGCACCTTGGCAGGCTATAGTAGAGTCAAGATGGACAACTGTACAGCCTACACATAACCCTGTTTTAGCTCCATGCAGTTTGTCACACTAAGGGAATTTACACTCTTTCTATTATATATTTATATAGAAAAAAAAACATGTCACATGGAACAGTTGCAAACATATTAAAAAAACAGATCTCTGAGTATCCCTACCATACAAAGATGAAGACATGGGATGAAGCCTATTATTTGAAAAGAAGAAAAACAGAAAATTAAAGAGCTGGAGGAAATTTTAAAAGTCCATTTACTTTGAGTCCAATATCTTGATTTTGCATATGGGGAAACTGAAACTGAAGCTAAAAGTGGTGACATTTTTCTCAAATATACTACAATGTGGCATTTAAAATGTGGAGTTACAGAGAACTAGAATCAGATACACATCTCTTCACTTGTTAGCTATAATTTTGGCAAGTTGCTTCAGCCACCCTACTTCTCAGTTTCTTTGTTTATTTGATGGGAATAAAGAGGGCATCTGCTCCACTGGATTTTTGTGCAAGTGAATATGAGAAAATCCCCATTGGAGCACTCAGCAAAGTTCTGGACACAGGAAAGCACTCTATAAAAGTTAGCATTAAGCCCGGTGTGGTGGTGCACACCTGTATTCCTAGCAGCTCAGGAGGCTGAGACAGGAGGATCTCAAGTTCAAAGCCAGCCTCAGCAATGGTGAGTTGCTAAGCAACTCAGTGAGACCCTGTCTCTAAATGAAATACAAAATGAAGATGGCATGTGGCTCAGTGACCAAGTGCACCTGAGTTCAATCCCCAGCACCCCCAAAAAAGTTATTATTCATGTTCCATGAATGACAGAGCCAGAATTAGGACCCAAATTTCTTAATTTTCAGACCACTGTTCTCTCAACAAAGGCTGCTACAGCAGATGTGCTAGAGAATCTTTAATAAACTAGAATCTGTAATTTTCAGTTTAATCAGACCTCAGCCATTCTCATTACCTAGTGATTTAGTTATTTTAACCTACAGGTTGAAAAATGGCATCTGTAAAGTTCCATTAAAAGAGGCAATTAAACTTAAATATTCAGGTTCAATCCCAAAGAAGTAGAACTGCATAATCACCAAGTTACACTTTATCAAAGAGACTGTTTCAATATATGTAAAATTTGGTCATGAAACACAGGAAATTCAGGAGACATATCAAATTCAAGTTCTTATTATAAAAAGTGGCTGTTATGCATCCCATCACTGTGTTTATTTGAAGAATTTTGTGCTTATTCTAATAGTGATTGGTGCTATTCAGACATAAATGGAAACTTCATGGAAATACTATAAATTTCCATGATGACTGGAACTTAAGACTTGACAAAGAAGATTCAAGCAGATGGTAGTGGCTGCCTGCATGGGAGGTCTTTCTGAACTTGAATGGAAAGTGCTGATGGGGGACAGACAGATGCAAATGGTGGGAACACAATGTTAAAGGAATAATTCTATAAAATTGGTCCACTGTGCAGATCCCCACATGCTTTCTTTTCCAAGAAGCATGAACCTGCAGCCCTTCCTGGCTTACAAGGACAGGATATGTTATATTCGCTAACAAACTATCTGTTAGCTGTAGGAGAAATGTAGGCACAAATTAATGTTGATGAAAGGAACCAAAGTTACCCTGAATTGGGAGACTTTTGTGTCCCTTCTCATAGACCAGATTCCAGAATTCAGGGAGATAAGGATAAATCTTCATAATCATAAAATCTGTAAGAATTTATGTTTGAGAATCCAATTATAACTGGTCAGCATGGGCCAACGTGACATAGAGCCACACCCTTCCACCATGATGTGCTGCCTCATCTTGGGCGCAGACTTAATGGAATCAGCAATCTATGGACAGAGAAATCTTAAACTATAAGCTGAAGTCTACTTTCCCTCCTTTAAGTTGTTCTTTTGGGATATTTTGGTCTCAGAGATAAAAAGGCCGATCCCATTTTATATAAAAAGGGAGATATAGACATCTCTGCATATGTACATGAATGTGGATACAGAAGTATAAATATAACTAGTCAGAAATTGTGGGATTTTATAAATAATTGTTGAGAGCCACAGCCGAAGGGGCCCCAGCAAACTTCCAGCTGCCAGCAAACTTCCAGCAGCCGGCTGACGATTGGCTCACAGCAGCCCCAGCAACATCTAGCTGATTGGCTCCTCTGCGGTGATGCTCATTGGACTGTTTCCCTGCCCTTTCAGACCACGGAGCTGCTCATTGGGGGACTTTTTTGGCTCCGCCCACGTGACCCAGCCAATCGGCCTCAAGAGCAGGAGGATTGTGGGAGGTGGAGAGAAGCTTGGGGGGAGAGAGAGGTTTGGGGAAAGCCGGTGGTGGCAGTTGAGGCTCTGAGGGTTTTTCCTGAGAGACTATTTTGTTTGTCGTGTGTGGTTCTAAAAATAAAGTTAGTTTCTTTTGACAAGTGGCTCCTGATTGTGCCCAGCCAGACTGCGGCATTTGGTGGCCCGTACGGGGAGCGACTGAGGGTAAGTGAAACTGCTCGCCCCTGAGGGCAGGGCGAGAGGATGGGTAGCCATTTTAAGATTCCTCTTTTATTTTGCTTCACTTTTGTTTTAAGTTGCCTGTCCCTGGAGATGAGTGAGACGGAAGAAAAACCGCTCACATCTGAGGAAAAACTATTTACGTCTGAGGAACAGATAGGGAGAAAGGACGGATGCACATGTCAGGAGGATAGAAAGGCTATAATGACTTTTTGTTGTTCCCTTTTTATTTCATTCTGTCTCGGTTTTGTTTGGCGTCATCTTGTTGGGTTGTATTATAGTAGAAATATGGGATCAGAAATTAGTAAAAAACAAACTGAAAGAGTGTTAAGTAAATTGTTAGAGGAAGGAGGCATCCCAGTAAAATCAAGAGCAGTCAGGGCATACGTTGATACAATACAAAAATGTAGCCCATGGCTTTTTAAGGAGGAGTTGTTGAATATATCACAATGGAACCATCATGGTGAAGATTTAAAAAGAATAGAAAAGAAAAGCCCAGGGACTCTGCCAGTTGGCACATTGCCATTGTGGACATTCGTATCTTGTTTGCTTAGTCCAAAGCCTTCAGTTCAGACAATGGTAGAGGAAGGAGAAGACATAATGATTCAAGTAAAAGAGAAGGTCTCTCAAGTTAGTCAGACAGAGGAAAAGATTCAAGTAAAAGAGAAGGCCTCTCAAGCTAGTCAGACAGAGAAAGAAAGTGTAAAACAGAAAAAGCCATCAGGGGGAAAGTTACAACAGGAGACTGCTACTAACACCTTTCTATCACCAGAGGGTGTAAGTGTCCAACCAACAGCACCACCTCTACAGGAGACTGCTACTAACACCTTTCTATCACCAGAGGGCGTAAGTGTCCAACCAACAGCGCCACCTCCATATGCTGGGAGGCCCCCAACCCCCGCAGTTGATAGTTGGGATCCTGAGACAAGGTCTCAAATATTAACATGCCCTGTATTTGAGGCAGGAGGGCAGCGATTTTACCAAGTTTTAAATTTCAAAACAGTGAAGCAGCTAAAAGAGGCTGTAACAACCTATGGTCCTCAAGCACCCTTCACTGTAAGCTTGGTCGAATCCATTAACAACTTGAACATGACGCCAGCAGATTGGGCTAATATGTGTAAAGCTGTGCTAAATGGAGGACAATACCTGTTATGGAAGGTTGCCAATGAGGAATTTTGCAAGGAGACGGCTAGGCTAAATGCAGCAGCTGGTTATCCTCAGAGAAATCTAGATATGTTGTTAGGAAAGGGACCTTATGAGGATCAGCAGCAACAAATTGCATATGATCCTGGCGTATACGCACAAATTGCTGCAGATGCAATTAAGGCATGGAAGACTTTACAAGGACATGGAGGTTTACAAGGTCAATTATCTAAGGTAATACAAGGAGCTAATGAACCTTATGCTGAATTTGTAGATAGGCTTATTCAAACAGCTACCAGAGTTTTTGGGAATACAGAACAAGCAATGCCATTACTAAAACACCTGGCTTATGAGCAAGCGAATCGTTGGTGCAGAGATATCATTAGACCATGGAAACATGAAGATTTAAACACATATATTAAATTATGTAGAGACATTAATGAACAAGAGCAAGTCGTGGCAGCTGCAGTAAAACAGGCTTTAGATGCCAGAGACATTAATGAACAAGGGCAAATTGTGGCAGCTGCAGTAAAACAGGCTTTAGATGCCAGGCCAAGAACATGCTACAATTGTGAACAAACAGGACATTTTAAAAGGAATTGCCCCATTGGAGGAGGGTTTAACAAAACTAGGTATCAAAGGAGTAGAATACCAGGTATTTGCCCACGATGCCGTAGAGGGAGACATTGGGCTAATGAATGCCATTCTCAAACCACCATAGAGGGTACTCCATTATCAAAAAACGAACAAGAACCAGGTGTTTATCCACGATATCGTGGAGAAAGGCATCAGGCTCCATTGCCAAAAAATGGACAGGGGGGCCCAATGCTCCGGGGCCCAAAACCACAAATATACGGAGCACTGGAGGAACCCAGCAACCCCAACAGGGTAGTGCCCAGGACACATTGTCCATCAGATCCCTCATCAGACAAACCAGAGGGAGCGCAGGGTTGGACATCTGCGCCTCCGCCAGAGCAGTACTAACTCCAGAGATGGGAGTTCAAATCATTCCCACAGGGGTGAAAGGACCTCTTCCCAAAGGAACAGTAGGCTTATTATTGGGACGCAGATCTTCTACTCTAAAAGGACTTATGATAAGTCCTGGGGTAATTGATCCCGATTATGAAGGTGAAATAAAAATTATAGCCAGTTCTCCAAAGGGTATATCAGTAATTTCACCAGGAGATAGAATAGCACAGTTACTAATAATACCCAGCCTACATGATAAATTTTCCAGTCGTACTGTAGAAAGAGGTTCCAAGGGATTAGGCTCCACAGGTGTAGATTGGGCTATGCTTTCTTTAAATTTAGATTCTCGCCCCATGCTAAAACTAAATATTCAAGGACATGAATTTAATGGGCTACTGGATACAGGTGCAGACCTTAGCATCATCTCTCGTCAAGAATGGCCAAAACATTGGTCATTACAACAAGCCACTCAAACGCTTCGAGGCCTAGGAGTGGCGACTAATCCCCATAGAAGTGCAATGGTATTAGATTGGAAGGATCCTGAAGGATGTGAAGGAACTATACAGCCATATGTATTGGATCATCTTCCCGTAAATTTATGGGGACGAGATGTCCTAGATCAATTAGGTTTGACATTAACAAATAACATCAACCAAAATGCACCCACTATTATGACTAGACAAGGTTTTAGGAAAGGAAAAAGATTAGAAAAACAAGAACAAGGTATAGCAGCACCAATACAAATAGATCAAGGAACAGACAGACATGGGTTGGATTTTCAGAAAGGGCCACTGAGACAATAAAAATTACTTGGAAATCAGAAAGACCAGTATGGGTTCCTCAGTGGCCCCTGACTAAAGAAAAGATACAAGCAGCCCATGACCTGGTCAAACAACAATTAGCAGAAGGACATATACAACCTTCTGTATCTCCCCATAATACTCCCATTTTTGTCATCAAAAAGAAATCTGGTAAATGGAGATTATTGCAAGATTTAAGAGCCATTAATAATGAGATGGTTATTATGGGACCTGCTCAATCAGGGATTCCTCAGTTGTCTGCTTTGCCAAAAACCTGGTATGTTTTAGTTATAGATATTAAAGATTGTTTTTTTTCAATTCCAATTCATCCTGAGGATACTCCACGTTTTGCATTTACTATCCCTGCACTGAATCATGAAGGTCCTGATCAGAGATATGAATGGAAAGTACTCCCTCAAGGGATGGCTAACAGCCCAACTATGTGTCAAATTTATGTTAACAAAGTAATCCAGCCACTTAGAAATCAAAATCCTGAACTACAAATATTTCACTATATGGATGATGTATTATTAGCACACAAAGATAAAAACACATTGCTAGAATGTTATGCCACACTTACAAACTTATTAAAAAATTATAATCTAGAGATAGCAATAGATAAAGTACAATTAAATTTTCCAATTAATTATTTAGGAGTTCTATTATCCTCAACCATGGTCCGTCTACCAAAAATTCAAATACGAGTAGATCAACTCAAATCACTTAATGACTTTCAAAAGTTATTAGGAGACATAAATTGGATAAGGCCTTATTTAGGTATACCAACAGGAGAGTTGGGACCTTTATTTGATATCCTAAAACGTCCATCAGATCCAAATTCACCCCGAATGTTAACGCCTGAAGCAAGAAAGGCATTAAAAATCATTGAAACATATATGGAAAATATGCATTTGGATAGAATTGATATAAGTTTGCCTTTATTATTTATTGTACTACCAACAAAAAATATTCCTACAGGAGTATTTTGGCAAGAAGGTCCATTATTATGGATACATTTATCTTATTCTCCTAACACTATTCTTACTAGGTATCCTGAGGCTGTAGGACAATTAATACTCAAAGGAATAAAAGCAGCAAAGGGAGTGTTTGGAATTTCTCCCAATAAAATTATTACTCCATATACTATGAATCAAATGGATGAGTTAGCTAGTGAGTTAAATACTTGGGCAATAATCATGTGCAAATCTAATGTTTCATTTGATAACCACTTACCATCGAATCCTTTATTGTCTTTTTGGTCATTGCATCCTGTAATTTTTCCAAAAATGACAAGAAAAACACCTATCATGAATGCTCCAAATATATTCACTGATGGGTCAAATAATGGTACAGCAGCAGTAGTTACCCCTGATCAAACTTTTACATTTTTAGTACCCAAACAATCAGCTCAAAAGGTAGAGCTTAATGCAGTTTTACAAGCTTTTGTGATGTTTAAAGATTCTGTATTTAATTTATTTTCTGATAGTCTGTATGTAGTTAATGCTATAGTATCTCTTGAAGATGCTGGTAGGATTTCCCCTTCTTCTACTGTTTTCTCTTGGCTTTCCACTACACAAAGTCTAATCTGGGACAGAAAAGATCCATTCTTTATAGGACATATCAGGGCACATACAGGATTGCCTGGAGCCCTTAGTTTGGGCAATGATTTAGCAGATAAAACTACACATGACATACATATTTTCTCTACACTAGAAGAAGCTATAAATTTTCATAAAAAGTTCCATGTCAATGCTAATACTTTACAAAAGCGTTTTAAAATAACTAAGGAACAAGCTAGACAAATAATAAAACAATGTCAAAATTGTGTGACCTTTTTACCACAAGTTAATCTTGGAGTCAATCCTAGAGGATTGATACCTAACCATATTTGGCAGATGGACGTCACACACTTGCCAGAATTTGGAAAATTAAAATATTTGCATGTTACAGTTGATACTTCTTCTGGATTTTTGATGGGCTCCCTTCATGCCGGAGAAAAAACTAAAGATGTTATAGCTCATTGCTTACAAAATTTTGCCACTGTGGGTGTTCCAAAACAGTTAAAAACAGATAATGCCCCTGGTTATACTTCTACCTCTTTTAAACAATTTTGCTCAACATTTGGCATTACTCATATAACAGGAATCCCATACAATCCACAGGGACAAGGCATAGTTGAAAGAGCTCATCAAACTATTAAAATGTACTTATTAAAGCAAAAAGAAGGAATTGGGAAGGGGTATATATTCCCCAAAGATAAACTTAAAATAACCCTTTTTACTCTAAACTTTTTAAATTTGGATTCATCAGGACTTAGTGCTGCGGAAAGGCATATGTGTCCAAAAAATGTACATAAGCCCAAGGTACTTTGGAAGGATATTCTAACAGGACAATGGAAAGGTCCTGACCCAGTAATTGTCTGGAGTCGGGGGTCTGTTTGTGTGTTTCCACAGGGAGAACAGCAGCCGATTTGGATTCCAGAGAGATTAACCAAGGTCCTGACCCAGTGATTGTCTGGAGTCGGGGGTCTGTTTATGTGTTTCCACAGGGAGAACAGCAGCCGATTTGGATTCCAGAAAGATTAACTAAAGCGATTTCTACAGACCAAAAAGAAGATGATTTGGCTCAAATCCATAACAACTGATATCCAAAACTCCAGTTTGGCTATTCTTACATCTGCAACAGAACCAGGATGCTTTTTTCAATATCTATTTTATTATTGCCCTTTGCCATATCATGAAGTTCTATTTTGTTTTTTGAGCTCATACAGACCTAGGTTAATGTTTTGCTGATCAGTTCTATTTTTTGACTATAGAGTTTTTGAGCATTGCAATGGAGATTTCACCTGTAAAAAGTTATAAGGCCTTTACTATAATGTTATGTGTTGTATGTATTATATTATGTGTGCACACTTGTGTTTTGTGTTATATGTTTGAATGTACGTATGTCCATATATCATATATGATGAGCGCTCATGATAAAATGGATCCAAATATTTTTTTTTTCACGTGATTTATATGGTTTAATTTAAATTGGGTAAACAACTGTATATGTAAACAAAAAAGAAGGTTAACAGATCTGTTTACTTTCACCTTTCCTTTTCATTATATTTAATAATTCTCTTAAAGATAATGTAAATTGTTAAGAAAATTGTTTTCTTTTAGTGCCTTCTATAATGTTACATAATTTTTTCTTTAGCCATTATTGCCAGAATTCCTATCTTCATCCCAGTGCCGGTGAAGACAATGTAAATTGTTAAGAAAATTGTTTTCTTTTAGTGCCTTCTGTAATGTTACATAATTTTTTCTTTAGCCATTATTGCCAGAATTCCTATCTTCATCCCAGTGCTGGTGAAGTCAAAGATAAAACCAATCTACAGCTTCTACAATAGCCATCACTGAACTGCTTGCAGAACTTGCCTGGACACATTGTGAGCTCACCTGTATGCATTGTGAACTATCTGTTGGTACAGCGAATTGTGGTAGTGCTGGAGTATTTTTGCTGATGATGTCACCGGTGGTACAATTTTTCAAAGGAGCCCTCAATTGGCTTAATGTCATGGCATTTTGCATCCTCCTCTACTAGTGATGGTCTAAAATTTGGGGGCCAACAGAGGTGAGGCAAAGAACCTCACCCCCCCACAGGTGCAAAGGCCTATCCACAAGTATGGCTGTATGCTGGACCGGTAGTCAGTGACGGGTATGATCCAATTGCAGTGGTACCAACCTAAGACAGGAGGCTGACGCCTAGAGGTCAGTTCATCCGATGACGGGTAAGGACCATATGTTGAATTGGACTGCCTAACAGGCACGGTCCCTAAGCCACATGCTTGTTGTTTAAACAGAGAGGGGGAGATGTTGAGAGCCACAGCCGAAGGGGCCCCAGCAAACTTCCAGCTGCCAGCAAACTTCCAGCTGCCGGCTGACGATTGGCTCACAGCAGCCCCAGCAACATCTAGCTGATTGGCTCCTCTGCGGTGATGCTCATTGGACTGTTTCCCTGCCCTTTCAGACCACGGAGCTGCTCATTGGGGGACTTTTTTGGCTCCGCCCACGTGACCCAGCCAATCGGCCTCAAGAGCAGGAGGATTGTGGGAGGTGGAGAGAAGCTTGGGGGGAGAGAGAGGCTTGGGGAAAGCCGGTGGTGGCAGTTGAGGCTCTGAGGGTTTTTCCTGAGAGGCTATTTTGTTTGTCGTGTGTGGTTCTAAAAATAAAGTTAGTTTCTTTTGACAAGTGGCTCCTGATTGTGCCCAGCCAGACTGCGGCAAATAATATTTTCCTTTTATACTATTTTGATATTCTTTTCTTTCACCATCAATCACTTATAACATCACTCCTCCCAGGATGTGAAACTGTTGCTTGGTGTGTCCTTTCAGATATTTTTCTACATGCACACATACATGTGTATATATATACACATACACTCACATGCTTAGTATAAGCATAAAGAAACTTTTAAAAATTGTATTTTAAACATAGTTTGGATCAATGTTTAAAGCAACTCAATTCACAATAGCTAAGCTGTGGAACCTAGGCACCCTTCAACAGATGAATGGATAAAGAAAATGTGGTATATATACAAAATGAAATATTACTTGGCAAGAGGAAAATGAAATTATGGCATGTGCCATGAAAGAATGGATCTGGAGACTATCATGCTAAGTTAAAAAGCCAATCCCATAAAACAAAAGACTGAATGTTTCCTATGATATGTGGATGCTAACGCAAAATGGAGGGGGTAATTATAGAAGTTCATTGGATTAGACCAGGGAAGGGAGAAGGATGGGACTAGGAAAGACAGTAGAATGAATTGGACATGACTTTCTTATGTTCACATATGAACACATGACCAGTGAAACACCACATCAGGTACAACTGCAAGAATGGGATCCTAATTAGAATAAGTTATATTACATGCATGTAAATACATCAAAATGCACTCCACTGTCATGTAATGTATAAAAAACAAATAAAAAATGAAATAAAAAACCATAAATTGGCTCATATCACAGTTCTATAGATGACTTATTTTGTGTAAATTAGATATCATAAAATATCATTCATAAAATTTGCTTCCCTCATTTTAGTTGCTGTATAATATTCCATGGTAGGATATCCATTTAACTGATCATTATTAAGGAATATTTAGGTTATTTCCAGTTTGTTATTGCAGACAATGATTCAATAAACTTTTCATATGTATATCTCTGTATATATATATAATAGATTCTTAGAGGATTTATTTCTAGGTTAAACAGTATGTATACTTTAAATTTGGATTGACTGCCAAATAGCACTTTAAAAAGTCTTTTTTTACTCTTATTAATACTAGGTATTATTATTCTTTTATTGTTCACCTATATGATTGGGCAAAAAAAAAATATTTTCATGTCATACTTTGCATTTTCTTGGTACCTGTGCAGAGGAACATATGTTTATTAAACTTTTGAATTACCTCTTCAGTAGTTTCTTATTTCATACCCCTTGCAACTATTATGATTTGTAAGTGTTCTTTTTTATATTCTGAATATTAATAATTTGTTAAATATGTTATAAATATTTGTTCCCTCACTGGCTATTAACCTCACTTGTTGCGTGATCTGTTATTCAGAAATTTAAAATTTTAATATAGTAATTCACTCAATATTTTCTCTATAGCTTCTGGAATTTGCATCTTGTTTAGAAAACTCTTCCCCAATTCAATAGTATGAAAATAATGTCCTATGTATTGTTCCAATATATGCATTTTATATATATTACCTTACCTCTTTAATTTACCTGAAATTTATTTATGGGAATTATGTGAGAGGGAAATCTATTATAACTTTATGCATATGAACATTAAATTTTCTCTTTTTTTTTTTTTGGTACCAGGCATTGAATCCAGAGGCTTTTGAGCACTGGTCCACATCCCCAGCCCTTTTTTATATTTTATTTAGAGACTGGGTCTCACTGAGTTGCTTAGCACCTCACTTTTTCTGAGGCTGCCTTTGAAGTCTCGATCCTCCTGCCTCAGCCTCTTGAGTCTCTGTGATTACAGGCATGTGCCACTGCACCCAGCCCAATTTTCTTGATGTTATTTATTGACTGGTTCATCCTTTCCACACTAATCTGAAGTAATACTATTATTAAGTATTTAATTTAATACTATTGTTAAGTATTTAAATGCAAAACTCTATTTCTGGGTTCTTTATTCAATGTCATAATAAAAATACTTTTACCTATTCTAATATAAATATCATATTATTTTAAGTTTTACAACTTTTGCAGCATGTTTTGATACCTGCTAGAGTCAGCTTCATCTCATTTTTTCCCTTTGTCTTAGCTATTCTCGGTCCTATCATCTTTCATATTACATTTAGAATCAATTTACCCAATTCCATACTCACATATACACAAAATTCCCACTTTCCTATCCATGAATTCCTTTTATTTATATTTAATTGTATTTTTCAACAATATATTTTTTATCAGAGACTGATATTGTCCACCCAATATCCATGTTCAGTTCTATGTTGACTATGTCCCTTGAAGATAAGGTAAGGTGGATGCAAAGTTACGAACCAGTTTGCCTCCTTTATTCTTCTCACTCCCTTCCATAACCACCTAATAAATAGAACACGTATTCCAGAAGGCCATGCCAAACGCCAGAAATTTCCAGGAATTCTGAGTTATATCTTGAAGGAAAGCTGTGCCAGACAGCCACCTTACACACATTAACTGGAGCAAAAAAATACTTCTATGTTATGTTATGACATGGAGAGGTCAGGGTTAATGTGTTACCATAGCAAAACCTAGGATAATAATGAGTAATTTAAAGGCCTTGTCCATATGTTATTTATTCCAGGGTATCTTAAATATTTATTTCATATTAACTTGCTGCTGTTGTATAGAAACAAAATTAGTTTTATATATTTATATATTGATCGTGCAGTTAACAACCTTAATAAACTTTTTTAAAAAATGTATCCATGAATTCTTGTTTTCTATGTAGATAATTATATGATCTATGAGTGATAAAATCTGCATTTCTTCCTTTTCGATTCTGTACCTTTTATTTCTTCTTGTGTCTTTTATTTCTTCTTGTGTCTACCAACTTCCAATAGGGCTGAACACAAGTATTTTTCCTGGTGGTAAAAAAGAAAAGAGGAAAACATTTCACCAATCTGTTTGATTTTTATTGCTTTTATAGACATCCTTTATTAGGGTAGGGATGTTGATTTCTAGTTCTAGTTGTCTAAAAGGGCTCATCATGAATATGTATGAATCTTGACTAATGCATTTTCTGCATTAATTTATTGATCACCTATTATGGACTAGGCACTGATCATTTCTCATTCCATCTATCTATTGATATGGTGAACCATGTTAACATTTTTAAATGTTAAAATATCCTGACATCTCTCCTGCTGATATAGATGCTCCCACCTCTGGGTTCATTGAAAGCCAAATGTGTTGCCAGCGCCTGGTACACATACTAGCACAATATGTTTACAATAAGAACTGGCTGATTGAATGTATAATAATAAGCAATGCTTGACTTATATTCCTTATTTTTTTGCATATTTTATTTTTGCTTATTTATTCCCATATTTGTAAAATTTCTTAGAGAAGAATCATATAAAGTATGCATCTGAAATAAATTTAAGAATAATGCAAATATGCTCAAACAATCTCCCAAATCATAATTTTTATAATCACTATATAATTTTTCTTAGCTCTTTTTTGATATAGATATACATCAGTATCAAATGTGAGTTTCTTACCTCCTAATGTTATTTTAAATGGGACTATATATAGTATTAGTATATTGTTCACAGAGAGCACAATATAATGGGAATAGTAGAGATTTTAAAGTGAGACAGTCTTAGTAGGCTTGAATTCTGCCTCTGAATTCCTAAGCTATGTGTTTTTGAGCAAATTCACCTCCCCAAATTTCAGTTTCCTTATCTGTGAAACAGGGATAATAATACTTGCTTTACTATTAAACTGGTAAGGGAAGTACATTCTACTCTATTCTCCTATGGCTTCAATATTTTTAGAACCTATGATTCCAAAGGTGGTTTTACTTTGCATTTTGGGTGGGCTGACCCCTATGATATCCCCAAATTTAGGAAATCTCAACTGCATAATTTGTGGTAGTGGTATAAAAAACAAAAAAATACTTTCTTTATAATGTTGCTATGATTTCATAAGTATTAAAAAAAAAGAATATACAATATCTGGCACATTGTAAACACTAAATAAGTGCTAGTTCAAACAATGAGTATGAATAAATGAACATGCCTGTCATTCTAAGAAAACTTTAATGTATCAAGAATTCTAAAAATATAAAGTCTATGGATAAAATGCTCCCAGCTTTATTCAGTTGTGAAGAAACTAGGTTTCTTTGCCAGTGACTCCTATCAGTTGTTGATAGATTGTTCCCAAATAGAAATATATTATTGCCACCCAAAGCAGTAATTTATATTATTGATCTATGTATTCACACCTTCAGAGCTATTGTTAATTTCACATATGTGCCTTGGTTCTATTTTAAAACATTTAAATAACAAAATTTTGATATATATTGTTTAGGATTTGATTACTCTGCATTTTTCCCCCAAAGAGACCTGTTCAGGTGTTTCTCTCTCTCTCTCTCTCTCTCTCATACACACACACACACACACACACACACACACACACACACACACACACTCCCTCTTGCTTATTTTTAAGTAATAGCATTATTTTGTGGGAGAAAACTCGATAATTTCATTTTTTTGTAATTATAAAGTTCTAAAATCATCAGTTTGAGTCTCCCAAGCTTTTTTTTTTTTTTTGTGAGAAGAAGGCACTAGAAACCAGGTCTTCATAAACATGAAAGATAAAGAGGAGGCTGAGGAGGAGGGATAGAAAAAGAAAAAAGGAGGAGAGCAAGATTTTAATTAAGTCACCCAAGTCCAATGTGTGTCCCTCTCAGTTTCCTGTCTCCTTTCAAATCTATCATTGAAGTTTAAAGAAATTTAGTAAATTTTAATGGTCTGTTCCTAAAATATTTTAGTACCCAGACTATTTTCACTAGGTTAGGAGATCCATTATGTCTATATCACTTGGAAAATTTTGACACTCCTCAATCAATAGAATTAGTAAAATTCCTAGCAGTTTCTGTCAATTGGTAGGGACTGAATATATGTTGACTTTAATTGACTGAAATAGAGTTGTAATTCCACATATCATACTCACCACAGGCAAATTTCATGGGTCTCTATCTCTAAATAATTTTCAAAATAAACCAAATTTAAATGGTCACTGAAAGGTAACTGATTCTGTAAATAAGAGAAATTTTAACTGAAAATTCTTCCAAGTGAAAAAAAACCCAAGACTTTAAAAAGCATAATTTAGAAACACTGACATAATTAAGAAACAATCTCTGTTCTCAAAGAGCTCACGAGACTATTGCACAGAAAAAACATGTTAGGTTTCTAGTGTATAAGTAAAGATGATAATGTGATTGTCTAGGATTTTAAAACCTTTCTCAAACATATTTTTTTCAGTGAAAGCCTAATTTGACAAATACTAAAATTTTGCTACTCAGGAGACATTCGCAACACCCTGTCTGCTTCCTTCCCTTCGCCTACTACGGAAGCTATCTCACATACAGATAAGAGTGGCCATGTGACATGTAAGTAGTCAGCACTAGTACTCTTTGCAACCAACTACAGCTTCCTTTGCTGACAAGTGTTTTAGATGCAGTTTAATATATTAGCAAAAAACTTGTCTTGTTTTTCCCTGGAAATGGTTTACGGTCCATAAGTGTTATTTTCCATAATATTTCATAATTGGAAACAGGCCAAAAGAAGACAATTGAAATATATCAATGGTTATATTTTAATGTTAAATGGAAAAAATCATAATCAAAATATACCTCCAATTTCATACTGAAACACATAGGCAAAGAAAAAAAGACTTGAAGAAAATGAGGCTTATAGGACATATGTTTAATTAGTGATCCCTTGGTGGTGATTTGGAGTGATTTTTTTTGTTAATACTTTTGTTTTGGGTACTGGAGATTAAATTTAGAGTTTTGTACATGGTAAGCACACTACAACTGAGCTATAGCCCCAAAATTATTTTGTTAATACTTTAGAGATTTTATTGATGAACAATAATTATATATGTATATATATGATACAAATTAATCTTTTAGAACATGTGTACATTATGCAATGATTAAATCAAGCTAACAACTATATTATCACCTCACATACTTATTATTTTGTGGTGGAAACATTTAAAATCTACTGTCTTAGCAATTTGAAATATTATTTACATTATTAATAACTATAATTGCCATGCTGTGCAATAGATCTCAAAAACGTATTCCTTCCGTCTAACTGTAACTTTGTACTCTGTCACCAACATCTGCACATTTCCCATGCTACTTCCTAGCCTCTGGTCACCACCATTCTATTCTATTCTCCTATGGCTTCAACATTTTTAGGACCACACATCAGTAAAATCATATAGTATTTGTCTTTCTGTACCTGCCTTATTTTATTTAGCACAATGTTCTCCAGGTACATACATGTGGTTGCAAATGATGTGGTTTCCTTTGTTATTAAGGCATTTTCCAGTTGATGGACGTATTTTGTTAACATTTTAGATATTTAACATATATGAACCTTATTTATCATCATAACTATATATATGTATTATTTTTTCATTATAATGGGTCAATACGTGTGTTAAATTTATATTTTATTTGGACTTAAATGTGGAGAATTACATCTTTAAGACTTCAAAAACCATTGTCTATTAATATAAAGTAGAAAACTATGTTGTGAATGTCTTCTGAAATCCCCCCATGAGCAGTCATTGTGTAAGTTAAAGTCCTACCCCAAAACAAGTGTTTGAAAAGTCACACTTTAAAAAAGAATATTAAGAGAGACTTTGAAACTATAAAATAAATACATCAGCCCTCTCTACAAAAAAAGGAGGTCCTGGGGAGATGACAATGACACATTCTTTCCCAGGCACTCCTTTCAATCTGCATACTTTCCCAGGTAATTTCATCACCTCCTGTGACTTCAATTGTCTTTTCTTTGCTGCAAACTCATATCCTCATATCACTCATATGTATATGTGTGTGTATGTGTGTCCATACCACCATCTATTTAACATCTCCATTTAAAAACCAGCACCAGTACCTCTCACACTCAACTCCTCCAAAATTGAAAACATTATCTCACATATTTCTAGTGCTAGATTTTCTCTTCTTCCTGTTACTCTTGAGGAATGACAATTGTTGACCAAAACCAGGAACCTAGAAATCATTCTATCTTTCTTTGTCTCCTTCACTATTCCTTACCATTTCCTGTTACAAAAGCCTTTTAATTCTTGAGAATCTTTGAGAACAAACCCCAATTAACATCTCTATAAATGGCCCTGTGACAAAGTAAAGATGCTACTTAAGGACAATAAATTATTATTGCTAAAAAAGTTCTTGAGAGAGTCCAAGTTTGTCTTTTTTCTTTGCCCAAAGCCTGTCAAAAGTCTTCATTATTTTCTCTCAATTACAAAACACATTTGATAGTAAGTTAAATATATTTCACATTCTGAATTCAGTTCAAAATTGAGTAATTATATAATAAGATAAAGATGTTCTGTTAAATAAAATAATAACAATGTAAATAGAATGTTTATTTAGGCCATCTAGGACTGGGTTTGAAACAGCTTCTAGCATAGTATAGCATTATTTGAATAGATCATCACAGAATTACATGGCTAATTAAAAAATCACCTTTTCATCTCAGGAACCATTTCAGCATTGGTACAATTATTATTGTTATACAAAATTATGATTTATAAAAATACAGGATTCTATACATTTTACAGCTAGGAAATAACTCTTTTTTTTTCTGCTTCCTGTATCTGACATATAGTTTAGACTGATAGGCTTTTAGGAAATGATAACCTCTTAAAATTGATCATCAGCAAAAGTGCTTCCAAATTCCAACTGAAGCTTTCAGCATGAACCTAAGTTAAATTGGGTTAATGGGTCAAGGGGAGTATGTTACAAATGCTACTCTCATTCTGCTTTAGCATGTTTAACAGTAGATAAGTTATGCCTGCTGAAATGAGAGTTTTGATTTCTGCACAATCTCAATCTGAGAGCAGGTAGGGGTCAGAGTAAATGTCTAACAATTAAAAAAGTAAAGTCAATAGGAAAAGCACAGTAGGCAAAGTAACATCTCTAGAATGGAAAGTGTGTGTGTGTGTGTTTTGTTTAAAAACACATTAATTAGACTTCATAATTTAATAATAATTACTTAATAGCTAACACAGCATATATACTTTAACAGGCATTGTTTTAGGTGCTTTATACACTTAATTAAACCAAAGATGCAGGCACTATTATTGTCTCCAAACTTAGAGATGAAGAATCTGAGGCACAGAGAGGTTAAACAGCTTTTCCAATATCAGAAATTAAGTGGCAAAGCCTAAAAATGGGTTTTAGTTATTTAGAATTTGTAAAAGCAATTTAAAATTCTAAATGCATAGTAAACAACAGCTCTGTGCCCTTTTTCCAACCAGCTTTGAGTTGCCTCCTTTATTTGGTGGTAGTGTAGGAGCTTAAATTAAAGAGAACAGCAGTCAAATGCTTGATTTTGATGTGAATTTCTCTGTTATTTAATGTGAAACATACTAGAGAATTTTAAAGCTCAATTTCTGTATAATTTTTTACCCAATAACTTTAGAGTAGAAATGCCAGTATAAACTGTCTATAATGATACTGTGTCAGAGTTTTCTTATTTGACTTCCATTAAGAGAAAGTAATATATTTCATATTTAGAAGCTTCCAGTTTAATAATGCAGGCTGCTGAAAATAAAGGTTTATAGGCATAGTTTTCATGAGCACAGAGAACTGAGGAGTATACTACACTATCAGATAAAAAAAATGCCTAGTGTAATATTTCAAGAAAATTAAATGAGTCCCATCTTAAGTGGGCCATCTTGCCCAACAAAACTGGGCCTTAATCAGGGAACTAATCAATCAGGCCCGAGTTGTTTCCTAAGGAGACTGGATTATATCCAGGAAGTGAGATCCAGATGACTTTCTTCTTCACCTAATGCAAGAGATATGACACTTAAATTCTTGAGAGATACAAAGAAGTGAGCAAAATAATAAAATTTCAGCTAAGTGGCCCTATTCAAGCTTGATTGATGGTATCAAAACAAGTTTATGAAGAGTATTTTTTCCAAATGGCTCTAAATTTAATTGGATATAATGTGGCAATAGAATGCAAATGATGTATGCTTGAAAATGTATAATCTCAGCACATAACTCAAATTATTTATTCTGCATAATTTAATCATTCAGACTGGTATATAACACTCAATGCAAACGGTTCATTCTAATGTCTTCTGAGGAGAATACCTGAGTCCAGGTATCTAAATGCTGTCAGAACAGTGATAAATGGCTAAATCACCTTCTTCTGACACGTATAACAGCACTGATTCAATAGTGTGAAATGTTGTTTAGCTGAGGAAACAGTGAGTGTTAATGATATGCTGTAAATATGCGCTGGAAAAAATGCTAAGGACAGGTGTGAACAATTTTCGGTGTGGAAAATCAAATATAGCTGTAATGGTATGTGATAGAACAACAGTTGTTTCCCAGACCAAGTACCACTTCCATCACTAATGTTTTCCTTATTTTTAAGTCACTTTCATTGACCCACAGAAAGATTGGTTTGTTTGGGGTTTTATAAAAGATGAAGGTAATTAAAGTATAGTACAAAATGACATTTTATTTAAATGTTTTACTTCTGCACAAGATTTGCTAGCAGAGTAAAAACTGCTTCATTGCTTAATTTGGTTCAAAAGCTAATGTCATTGCATTCTTGCTTGATAGGGTTGTAAGATTTCCTGTTTATGAACAGCTTATGATAAATATTATTTTCATATTAAAATTGATGTACAAAGTATACATTTTATGTCTTTCCAAAATATTCTTTTATGCACCTTTAAAATTAAGCAAAATTATTGTAGGAATAAATACTATTGAATCTCATATATTTTTCTGTTAAATGGAAACTTTCAAAAGATCTAAGTTCACAGACATAAATATCCTTCTATAGACCATTGTATCTATAAGGGGAGTAGAAGAATTAAGGAAAATGAAGGGAAAGATTTATTATATAAAAGTTGAACTGCAAAGAAGCAAGTTACAACCAAGAGGGGGTTCTATGGATGGAAGAAAAAATACTTTCTAGATTACTTAGAATAGGGACACTCAGGTGGAATCTTATGTTTTAAAATTGGAAGTAATACAGAGGAAAAATTATAATTTGGTTCCTTCTCCTCCATAGTCATGGCATTCTGAGCAGGGTAATATGGAATAATATATTGTGTGACTATAGATTAGGGTGTACTAGAATACAGGAATAAATTGCCAGGTTTTTAAATGGTTGAGAGAGAAACACTACTAAAAGAAAATAAGAAAAATGAGAGTATTTGGAGCACTAGTAACAGCACAGGTTAGTAAGGAAGCTAAAACAAATTTCTTCCTAAACTTTTTGGTTACTAATGGTGAAATAATGAGCATAAAAGCAATTAGGGTTTGGGCTAACGTGAGGAATTTTGATCTTTGATACATCATCATCATCTACAGACTTTACTCTTCTTAGCTTATTTTTGTGAAATTTATATTTTTGTAAATTTGTATTAAGTGCTGAGTGATTGAGATTCATATGTATTTTAGTGTAGAAACTACTATGCCCAGAACTGCTGAAAGAGGCGTGTGTGTGTGTTGTATTTGTATGTGCCTGTAGGAGCAGGGTACAAGTGAGGTGAGTGGAGCAGAGGGAGATGCTAGTTCAAAGTCAAGATAGTTTATGAGAGCCGGGTGTGGTAATCCCCGGGCCTGTAATCCCAGTGGCTCCAGAGGCTGAGGCAGGAAGATCACAAGTTCAAAACCAGCCTCAGCAAAAGTGAGGTGCTAAGCAACTCAGTGAGACCCCATCTCTAAATAAAATACAAAACAGGGCTGGGGATGTGGCTCAGTGGTTGAGTGCCCCTGAGTTCAATCCCTGGTACCCCCCCCCCCAAAAAAAGATACTTTATGACAATTTCAGTTTAAAGTGAAAGATAATCCAGCTCCAACTAGTTTAAGTAAGAGATATTTGTGTGTGTGTGTGTGTGTGTGTGTAATTGGAAAGTTCAGAGATTGAAACAGAGTTGGTTCAACATCTTCAAACAAGGACTTTCTCTCCTTGACTGATTTCATCTATGTCTGCTTTAACCCCTGGAAAGTCTCCTATTATGGCAGAAGGAGATCTAGGCTTACATTGTCTTTACATTGCTCAGTTGCAGATATACAAAAATTTCTTCCAGAGTTCCAACAAGAGTCCTGGGAATTTCCCTTGTTAACTGGCTATCTCACTTGTTCATTCCTGAGCTAACCATTTTGGCCCAGAGGATGGGATGGATACATTTCTTGGAGAGGCCAAAGTCATCTTACTACTTTTGTGGCAAACAAAGGAGTCAAGTTCACAATAAAGTTTCAATTAGCAGAGGAGGGAAGCCTGTTGAACAGACAAAACTATGACTAGCACAACAGAATATTAGCAAATATTTCCAAATGGATGATGTCAGAAAGGTACTTATGAGTGTAAAAAAAAAAAAAAAAAAAAAAAAGCAACCAACTTCAATCCCAATGATCTGGATGTTTAATATAAAAATATAATTGGGCTTTTTTCAGATAATAGCCTTCATTAGTATCTACAGTACAGTTTTTGAGCCAATTGCATCTAAATTATTTAAGGATGTTTGTTTAAAAATGTAGTTTTCAGGGTTCTGCACTAAAACTTTTGAATTTAGAATCTGAAGTATTGGCGAGGAATCCATATTTTATTAGGTGCCTTGGGTGATTCTCAGTCACATTAAAGTTCCAGAATCCTGGTCATTTGTTACTTAAACACATTGAATTTGATGCTGGGAGAAGTGATTGTGTTTGTGTTTGTAATTAGGGTTGTAGGCCCAGTGAAGCCTATAGTTGGTGCTCAAAAATATTTGATGTATTGAATAATAATGCTTTACAAGTTACCTTGAAGCTTTTAAAAATGCTTTTAAGAATAACGAGGCAAGAGTCCCAGGAAAATTTGAAAATTCAAAGTTACAAGTTATTTTAAAAATCAAATGTGGGGCCAGACACAGTAGTTCATTCCTGTAATCCCAGCTACTCAGGAGGCTGAGACAATAGGATCACAAGTTCGAGGCTAGCCAAGGCATCTTTGTGAGAAAAAAAATTTAAAAATTGGGGCAGGAGTGTAGCTTAGTAGAACAGCAGTTGCCTAGCATGCAGGATGACTTGAGTTCAATCCCCAGTACTGCCAAAAAATAAAAATAAAAAAAGAAATGTGTGGACTTCTAGCTATGGTATGGTGAAGAGGATAGCAAAAATCCTCTGCCCCAAATAACCATAAAATGGCACAATATTTTTTTTAAAGCCCCATCATCACCATTTTAGGGCTCTGGCAATGAAGAGAGGCAAACAAAAAATAGGAAAGTATTATGAAAAATTGAGTTTCAGGAAATGACAACAAAACTTGTGATATTCTTGACTGGGACTCTTTTGACCTTATCACTGTATTAGTAGTTGAGGCAGTTTTACCACATTGAAGCTGGCAGTGAAAATCAGCAGCTTCACTGGCAGGAGTTAACTTGATTGAAGTAGAGAATTGAAGCCCTATTCCAGTGACATTGTCAGTAAAAAGCAGCAAACCAGATAGGAAAACAGCAGGGGAAACCAGCAGCAATGCTAACCTGAGGGATGCTAGCCCCAGTGCTAGTTTTGGTTTAAATCAATAGCAAACCAACAAATAAGCTGAAATTTAACAGAATTTTCCTGGATATCAGACAATTCTGGATATCAGACATTCACAGAAGAGGTATTTTTGAGTGATCAGGAAGCTTCCTGCATGCACAGGGAAGCCTCAAAAGGCCTAGTGGAAATCAAAAGCTGGAAGGTACTTGAGAATAACCTAAATTCATATATCCTATGTAAAGTTAACATAAAATATGTTATAGACCTAAATGTAATAGCTAAAATTATAAAACATTTGAAGAAAATACTGGGACAAATTTTATGTTATAAAAATTGTATTTCAGTAAGGTTGTTAAAAGATATTCCATTTTATGATTGTTTCAGTTACAATAATCGCATAACAAATTACCACAAAACATAGGTTGTGCAGCTTGTTATTCTCATTCTGTACGTTTGGATATATAGTACAAAGAGGTGATACTTTGCTTCTACTTCATAATGTCTAGACCATCAGCTAAAATACTAGAAGCTTGGAGGCTGGAATCATCTCAGATTTACTCTCCTGTCGGGTGGATAATGCTTTCGGCACTTCAACTGGGACTTTCAGCTTAAATACTCACATGTGGTCCCTTTTTTGTGCTATGGGAATCATTACAACATGGTGTCTGTTTTTCTCATGGTTAGATTGATCTTATGATTTGGGAGAAGACGACCACATAAGTACATATTTTCATCACCTCACATCACATCATATCACATAAAAAGCACATGTTATCAATGGGACTTATCATGATGATGTCAACCCCCATCACCTGCCCAAGGTAGTATTCTCATTTCTCCACTGTAAAGTTACTTTTACTCTTTCCCCTTTCCATCCTACACTATTAGGAAGCACTTAGGAGTAAAGAATTGTGCTTCATTTCCTTGAAGGCAGAGTGTCTATGTAAATCTGGAATTCTTATGCAAGGAAGATTTGTCTATTAACCATTTATTATTTACTCAGCAATTTATTTACATCACTATGGAGTCATAGATATTTGTTTATACTTTGAGTTATAATCCAATACTGCTATATATATATATTGGTCATATTTTTCCTGCTTTAGCCATTGGTAGTTCTTTCAGATGGCTCCTGCATCCCTTTTACATGCCCCCCCATCATTGTATATGTGTGTGTGTGTGTGTGTGTGTGTGTGTTAGAAAGAGAGGGAGCTGGAGGAGCAGATGAGAGGAGAGAAGAAGAAAAGAGAGGAGAGACAGAGGAGAGAGAGAGAGAGAGAGAGAGAGAGAGAGAGAGAGAGAGAGAGAAGCACTTTCTTACTTTCTGCATAACAAAATGCAAAATACTTTGGGCTTAGCTAACATATTTCCTACTCCACCCCAACCAAAGTATCAGCTATTTCTTCAGGCATATCTTATTCTTGTTATGAAGAAAGGTATTAAAAACACACTTCTGTGCATTAAATGTGCTCCTTGCTGCTGAAGTATCATTACTTCTAGGTCCTCTCAACTTTCAGAGTATGGAAATGTATGTGTATATACTAATATACATAAGTATCTACAAATACACAGATATTAAGCTAAATTTCAATTCATAGTGAGATCTCATACTCTAATACAGTACCCCATGGATCATTCTAGTCTTCCACACATCCTTGTTTGACTCTCACCATTCATCATCCATTTAGTTACATGCTCAATTACATTATGCATGTACTGCAATTTCAGAATTGTTATGTTTTACATTTTACTATTCTGTTTTTCATTTTCTACTTATCAATGGGACTAAATCCACAAATTCCAAGGTACAATGAATTATATTCACTTATAAATAATTATTTTTAAAGTCTTAAATTTTATATGACATAGATTTGAGATCAAAGATCAGTGATTTTAATAGAAAAAGAAGATAAGTAATTCTATTAATTAATTCATTTTCCTTTTCCATAAACTTGGTTCTTGCATTTTTTAAAGCTGTGGTAAATTATGCACATCATAAAATTTACCTTTTAAACTATTTTAGGTATCTATACAATTTAGTGGCATTAAGTATACTCATGATACTGTGCAATAATCACTTTCTCCATTCCCAGTATTTTCATAATCCCTAACTGAAACTCTATGCCCATTGAACAATTAGTCTCCATTTTTCCAGCCCCTCTATCTCCTGGTAACCTCTATTTTACTTTCTAACTCTATGCATTTGCCTATGCTAAGTACCTCCTATAACTAGGATCATATAATACTTGTCCTTCTATATTTGGCTTATTTCCCTTAGCACACTGTCTTCAAGGTTCATCCATGTTGAGGAATGTACCAGAATTGCATTCCATTTAGAGGTCAAAATGTATTCAAATAAATGGATATAAAACATTTTGTTATCCATTCCTTTGTTGATTGACATTTGGTTGTTACTGCCTTTTATGTATTATGAATGATAAACATGCGTGTACAAGTATATGTATAAATCCTTACTGTCAATTTTTGGGGTATACACCTAGGTGAGTAATGGTGGGCCATATGTAATTTTCAGGAATCACCAAACTGTTTTTTACAGTGACCATTCAATTTTACATTCTCAACAGCAATGCACAAGGGGTCTAATTTCCCCACATTCTCATGAAAATTTGTTATGTTCTTTTCATACTAACTGCTGGAATAACTTTCAGTTTACAGTAACAGCTAGCAGCTACGAGCAGCTTGGAGTGCTTGAAGAATCTACACTTGTTCCTGATAGGAACAGGATGAGATGCTCTGCTCTAGCAAGCCGTTAGTGATACCATATCCTTAGCACTTGTGGTTAGCATTGCCAAGCTGCTAGGCCAGGAAACTGATAGCCAGGAGCCTCAAGAATGGAACTTCTAACTTAGAAATCCCCTCCCCTAGGGACAAAGACCCTTCCTGATGATAGCAATATTTAGAACATCCTCATAGTGTGGTTACATTAGGCATAAGATGATTGATTTATGGATAGTATCTTGCTCATGTATGATTGATGGGCACGCCCCACTCGAACCCTATAACAGTTGTGTGCATTCCAAAAAGAAACTGAGATACTGGACGACGTCCTGAGGTGGGTCTCCAGCCAGTTTTCTCACCAGTTCCCAGAGTCTATGTGTTGATTCCGCATCTCTACCACCCCCCATAAGGTAGCCGAGCTTGACAAGAACCACAGCAACTAACTAACCTAATAGATTTTAAGTATTATTTCCTTATGGTTTTTATTTCTATTTCCCTAAGTTTACTCATGTTGAACACATTTCCATGCACTTATTGGCCATATACATATATTTTATGGAAATATGTCAATTTAAATCCTTTCTCTATTTCAGAATTGAATTGATTTTGTTGTTATTGTTGTGTTGTAACTGTTTCTTATATATGCTGGATATTAACCCTTTATCAGATGTAAAATTTGCAGACATTTTTTTCCATTCTGTGGTTATCTTTTCACACTCTTCATAGTATATGTTGATGAACAATTTTTATTAGTTCATTACAGTTATAAATAATATTCAGGTTAATTTTGACATAATTATAAAATAATGGAATGTAAATTTCGCCAATTTAGTCCCCAGTACTTCCCTTTTTCTTCCCCTCCTCCATCATTCTGTTCCATTTTCTCTAGTTTGGTTGATTTTTCATATATATATATATATATATGTATATATATATATATATATATATATATATATATATATATATATATATAAAATTGGTGTCTTGTGGATATACAGGATGTTGAGATTCAGTGTTATATTCATATATAACATAGGAAAATTTGTTCAGATTCATTCCACTGTTCTTCCCTTTTCCCGTCCTTTCTTCATCCTCCTCAATTCCCTTCCTCTATTCTACTAATCTCTCTTCCATTTTCATAAAATTTCCCATCTCCTGCCATTTTAATTTTTGCCCTTATTTTGATATACCTTCCATACATGAAATAAAATATTCCACCCTTGCTTTTCTGGGTCTCTATTTCACTTAGCATGATAATGAACAATTTAAAACATTTTTGATAAAGTCCAATTATCTATATATTCCTTTGGTCCCCATGCCTTTGGTTTCATGTCCAAGAAATCATTGTCAAATCCAACATCAAAGAGATTTTTCCCTATGTTTTCTTTTAAGAACTTTGGTTTTAGGCCTTATATTTAGGTCATTTCCATTTTATATTAAAATAAAGGAAAGTATGTAAAGATGTATATAACCTATATTTTAAAAAATAATCTTTAGGAATTGTTCAATTGCATTACCCTTTATTTATATATTGGTTTACTTATTATATGCTTATTTATTTACTAAATATTTTCATTATTCGAGAAATATATTGCCTATTTCCAAGAGTGACTTTACTACTACATTTTTTCTTTAGCAATTATCAAACAATGTTATATTTGTCCTGTATGTACTCAATTCCGTTAAATACCAGAGATTTTGGGGGGCCATACTGAAGATTTAACGTGGGGCAGTTTACCACTGATCTACAACCCCAGCCCTTTCACTAAGTTGCTTAGGGCCTCATTAAGTTGCTGAGGGCCTCACCAATTTGCTGAAACTGGCCTTGAACTTGTGATCCTCCTGCCTCAGCTTCTCAAGCCACTGAAATTATAGGCATACTCCACCAAACCTGTCCCCAGATAATTATTTTAATGGAATATTGCCTTTCCTGGCACATACCATTTCCACCTCTTATAATTCCTGGGAATGATTCCAATATGTCAGACATACCTCACACTTTTGCTATTACATTTATACAAGTTTGCCAGAAAAAAGTAGAATTATATAAAAGTACATAATTAGTACATTATTAGTAAATAGTATCTCAAAGCTGAAATTTTTAAGCTATTGTTTGAAGATTCTTCATCTCAAATTAGGCATGTATGAAATATCCTATTTACCTTTGACTTTGAAAACATTTAATTTTTAAATAAATAAATAAATAACACAATCACATAGTTAAATAAAAACAGTATAACAGTATAGGAAATGCTGTAATGAAAATCAAAAGCTTCTATGTAAGCTCCTTCCAACCTTAACTCTTGTTTCCTAGGTTCCAATGCTTTTATCCATTTTTGGTATTAGTTCTTTAGCAGCTACCTTTATACTATGTTTATACTTCTATTTCATGTTTTGTTTATTAAATTTCGTTTACTCTAAATGAAGTTACGGCTCACCTCTAACTCTCCAATACAATTATATTACTATGGTTAACTTAAATTAATTTGATGAGATGGGGGTCTTGTTACATTTCCCAGGTTAGCCTTGATCTCATGATTCTCCTGCCCCAAAGTCCTGAGCAGCTAGAATTACAGGTGTGCACCACGACAACCAGTTATTATTAATTTTTCGAGAGATAAAAATCTTGAAAGCCTTTGTTTAGTTAAAGATTTCAAAAAAGTTATGGAGTCTTTAGTCTTGAATGTATGAGAAAAAGAAAATGGGAATTATTCTTTTTCTGTTTTGACAAAATCTTACAAATATTTGTTACCTGTTGGGAATGTTGAGATCATAGTTTAAATACTTTTTGTTGTGGTAAAAATATAAAGAAATGTATTGAACACTTTCCTAGAAAAGTTTACTTGTTGGTAGCTTTCTGTTTGTTTTTAGCCTAGCTTAGTTCTGCTAATGTTTTTTAATGTTGTTTTGTTTGTTTGTTTTTTGGTACTGGGATTGAACTCAGGAACACTCACGTTTGCTGAGGCTGGCTGGCTTTGAACTCTTGATCCTCTTGCCTCACCCTCCCAAGTCACTGGGATTACAAGAGCTTGCCATCATGCCCAGCTAATTTTTTTTTTTAACTAGATTTCAAAAACTTTCTTAATGTATTTGAATTTTGCTAAAAACAAGATTCATATTTCTAAATTCCAAGTAATAATGACTTTCCATTTTAAAAGCCATGTTGCTAAAGAATGGGATGTAAGTGAAATTGAGTTCATTATTTATATAGTATCATATCATCCATAGTACATTAGTGTATATATTAAGTACTGGGAACCAGAGAGTCAGATCTATTTTAAAATCCTGGATCAAACACTGGCTAGCAAGTTATATAACTGACCTGTACCTCAGTTTCCTCAACTGGAAAAGGAGGCTTAGAGAATCTATATTATAATGTTGTCATGGTGCTTAAAATAATTAGTTTAACCCAATTCCTAACACATAAAAACAATCGATTTATTATCGCTGTATAATAACACACCGAAATAATTAGGATGTGTAATTTCTATCCACTATGTCGCTGTAATCTCAACAGAGTGATAATGTTCTTCCACTTATTATATTGACAAAAGAAAACTACTCAAACACCAAAATATAAATAACTCATATCCTTTATGGCAGTGAGATATAGTTACTGACAAACAAGAACTGGTTCTCTTAAACAGATGTCATAAAACCTACAGAGGCTAGGCAGGTGGCATAATGAAAAAAGAGTCTGGTATAAACTTAGACTGGAGAATACAGGCCTTGTCTAAACTAAGCAGCTATTACACTATTGCTACTTGAGGCAATATAGTTTTTACCATACAAAAATTCAGGTTCACAGTTACTAGATCCTCTGGCTTTGCAAAACTACTAGATATCCACATTTTAAAATATACAAAACACCATCTGTACCAAACAAAACACACCTATGTTCAGAATGCAGTTTATGGGATTCCACTTTGCCACCTCAATAAAAGAAAAACTCCTATATATCACAGAATACAATTAGCTTCAATTTACAAAATTTACAAAAGCACGCATCTTAAATCAACTGACTAAACAGTAAAAAAAAAATCAGTATCCCACTTCAGCTAAAAATATGATAACTTTTGTTTTCCATCTTAGATTGAACTTGCTTCTTTTCTGACTATTATATATTTTTATGCAGCTATATTTTTAGAAGCAATTTTGTTGAATTTTTATCATAAATATTTTAAAGAAGACATTCTATGTTAATTCCTGGTTCGTCCTCTGGCAAATACAATAATGATCTTATAATGTAATAATATTTAATCCTAAAATGTATTGTAAATTCCAGTGTATCAGTCTGCTTATTTATGAGTGTGGAAGGGAAGGGTGAGAGGTATGGTTGTGAAAGAAACTATTCACTTATCTTTTTGTCTTAAATAGCTTTTGCATTAAAAATATGAATGTCTATTTTCTATTAATTTTTCAAATAAATTTGAATTTTGAAGACAATATAAATCATAATTTTAGTATATATTTTACATATAATTTTTAGAAATACTGCTTTAAACATTTTATATTGTCTAGATAAGCATTGAATAATTTGGTTTTCCTGAAAAATAGAAGTTTTCTCTTTTCTAACCAGAAAATTACCCCAAATGTCATAATTCAGAATATTATTTATGCCAAGAAACTTAGAAATTTAATCATCAACATATTTTAACAATGTCCATGTCCATGTTTGATACATCACTATCTAAGTGTCATACCTTCTTTTTTATAATTATTATGTTGATTTCCCCATATTGTTTTCTAAAATAGAGTACAGACTTGTTTGTCCTCCAGTTTTATCACAGGAAAATTACTTGGATTTTTGGTAGAGTTGAAAATTACTACATTGTAAACATATATTTGTTCTTATCTTAAAATGCATTTTAAATTGGTATTTTCTTTTTTATAAATAATAATATTAAGTCAGGCATGGTGGCACATGAAAGGTTGTGCCAGAAGGATTGTCAAATCAAGGACAGCTGAGGCAACAGGGGCATCCCAACTCAAAAGGAAAAGTAAACTAAATAATTATGTTTATTAGTTTCTAATCACAGATCTTAGCATCAGTCTGTCATTCAGCAATGTTGGAGAAGCAGGGAGGTGGTCATCACTCAAAGATTTTTTTTCACATGATATATGGTTTATGCTGCTTGAGAGATCATTGAAATGATAGTATTTTTATTACAGTCCCTCTTTACATGTTCTTAGTTATGTGACCATTGGTCCTGTATTAATGAGCCAAAGTTTGTGTCTTTGTCATTTGTAAGCAAGTCAATTATCTTTTGAAAGCACACACGAGTATTTTCAGCCCAGACTCCACTTTTAAGGATGGGCATTTCAGACAGTTCATTTCAGTGCATGTGTCATGATCTTAACTCCAGAGTTTGTCATTGAACTTCAACCCTTAATATCTGAAAGTACACCATGTCTATTAGGTTGATAGATTTTTCAAGATGCACAAGTATTTCAGTGTTTTTTTGAGCTCTCTTCACAACCAGTTTTAGACGTTCAAGGCTACTCACCTAGCAGGGGAATGAGCATCAATTTCTTACTCTCTTCCCTTTGTGATTTTTCACTTTGTAATATTGATTCTACAAGCTGAACTCTTTTAACTTTTCTTTTAGAATTCCCTTTTCAATAAAGGCATTTTTTTCTTCATTGACCATTTCTTTATCTTCTTAGAAGTTATATATCTTGAATATTTAGGAAAAAGGAATTTTTCTGTCTCATGAAGTTTCCTACTGCTGGACAACTCTCTTTGCTTTTTGACATTTGAGATGAGGTTTTTAAACAAAGGACAATTTTCATTCCTAGTACTGCTTTGGGATTATATGACATACAAACAACAGATACACATCTGCATTAATGAACCAAGGATGTGAATATGGAAATTTACATCTTTCTTTGTTTGTTCCAAATAAATAAGCCAATATAAAGGTTGCTCTCTCATTCCTAACCATCCAACAGCTGCTCCAGCAGTAGTTGGCACCGATTGGCATCCTTGCTGACATTTTTAGAGGCATAGCCAAAGGGTAAACGAACTACAATTTAGCCTAGACTATTTTCATGACAGGTGTGCCTACAAAAGAAGTTCAGGATCATTTTAAAGGATTTGTGTAGGAAACACACACAGCTGCTGAGACCCGTTAGTCCTGTTCAAGGCTTTTCTCTTTCCAAAACAGACAATTTGATCATTCTTGAGTCATAATGTTCATTGAATGAACAATGGGTTTATTTTTTTCTAAGAGAATGCAAAATATAAAATAAAATAAAACAAGGCTGGTATTGCTACTAAAAAATGGAAAAATCTTTCTTTGTAGCAAGGTGAAATTACCATGCTTTACCTGTACCAGGCATATGAATGGAGCAACTCATGTATAAAGATAGCTTTAAAACATGAGACTTTCTTGTGAAAGAAAGTTCAGTTGTTAAGTATAAGCAGGAAGGATTTTTCAATGATGAGTCTTTTTCTCAGAGTAATGTTGCATACAAACTGAAGATTGCCTCTTCTATTGAATTGTATAATGAAAAATCAATCAGTTTAATGGTTGACAAACTTTGACATTCAAATAAAAATGTTGCTGGTATTTTCATAAAGACCTGTAGGCAAAAACAAGATTCCATGACTTTAATTTATGCAACAGTAAATGTCTGCCAAAACATTGTACAAATGACTGTATAATGAGGCAAAAATAACTGAAGAAATCAAGGGAAAGGAAACAGAGGCCAATTTTCCTCACTTTTTGCAGACTACTGAAATGTGTTGAAAACTGAGCAAGGTTTTTAATAAAGTTTCTGTGCTCTCACGTTACATCAGTAGATTTTGTTTGGGGACAAATTCTTTTAAATTATTTGCTGTTGCATTGACTCTTTACCCCATTTCCCTCTTCCCTAAGAAAGAGAATTTAAGACTTCCTCTCATTTTTTCATTTATTATTTCTATTCTATATCTTAGATGAGTTCATATGTGATTTTTTAAATTCTTTTTTTTCCTTTTTTCATCATTTGCTTATTTCTTTTTTTAACAAAATGCCTTTATGTGTGTGTGTGTGTGTGTGTTTTATGCAGTGATAAAGATTGAACCCATTGCTTCTCATGTGTTAGGCAAGCACTCTACCACTGAGCTACAGCCCTAGCCCCATATGTGATCTTTACAAACCAAAACTTAAGACAACAAAAGAAAACATAAATGGTCTTAATTTATAAGACTGACAATGTTAGTCTTATATAAAACCAGTTGCTCTGATACTAACAGTATAAGAAAACTCAGAATATGCTTTATGCAATACTAGGTTACCTAAAACTTTTCCTATTTTATCCCAGTGCCACATATAAGTTGAGAATACTTGCAAGGGAGAGAATATAGAGATGTCAATGAATCTAAGTCAGGTTAGTAAGAATGAGTAGACATGGGGAGTGATGGAGAGTGAATAAATGATAAGGCACATAGCTAGAAGCCTTAATTATTTTGAAGAATTAATGGTATAGGAATACTTATGTAATTAAACAGAAATAGAGGAATTAGGATGTAGAATGGGATGCTTGAATCCAAGATTTGTGAGGCAATATAATGAACGTTGATGGGTACATATAACCATGAGAGTGAGTGGCAGAAGTGGAAGAGAGAAGGAAATCTTCAAGGGAAGAACACACTAATACTGAAGAGCAAGGGTCTTGTATATATTATCTAAATGGATGTTGGATTCATGTTTATAGTATTTATGATATAAGACAATTAACCATGTGCTAAAGACTAAAATGAATGAGGAGAATCAAAAAGTATTTTGTAACTATCAAGAACAGGGAAGTGTGGCACATGGCATGGCTTTAGCATGAACTACATAAGATTTTCAAAGTAATCTTTTGAAGCCACAATGTGGAGCAATAATGATATCTGTTTTGTCCTCAGCGTCTTGTTTACATGGATCTGAAAGTGGAAATAATCACCCACTTGAGAGGACCGCAGACAAAATACTAGCCTCATTGGATATCTAGTTTTCAGCTAAAGTAAGAAGTTGAAAGAAATAGTAAAAAATTTAAAACATTGGGAAGAGTAATGTCAGAAAAATGGCAGATCAGGAAACTATAGGCTATTGTTTCCCACCGGAAACATAAAAAAAGAAACTGGCTAAAATAAACTTTCAGGAGCTTTGGAAAATAAAGAGCTACAGCAAACAAGTGAGTGGCCAATAAAGAAAAACCCACATGGTAAGATATTTTGTGCCATATTCACACACATTTGACCACCTTATCTCTGGCATGGCATAATTTTGGTTTAGAGGAAAAGGCAGTCCAATTCTAAATTTCATCCCTTAACTGAAGAGGAACATGTATTTCCTATAGCATCTAAAAGATAAATGCATAATAATAGATATAAACTTTTTATAAAGGGTACACAATATATTAAGTTATAATTTGTGACATCAATAACAAAATTTGTGGGAGCAGACCTTTACTGGTTTGTAGATTTTCATATGAATGAGATGGAGTTGATATTACTTCAAAATAAAAATGTTATAATTTTGAATATTATGTATAACTTCCATGGTAATTAAAAATAACTATAGAACATACATAATAATGGATTAGAAAGAAACAAAAGCATATTACTATAGTAAATGAACTAAATATAAATAAAAGTAATAATGGAGGAAAAAAGGATAAAAAAGAGGCATATAGAAAGAAAATAGAATGGCAGAAGAAAGTTCTTCTTATTAATTACTTTAAGTACATTAACAATCCAATCAAATAATAGATTGTCTGAATTGATTAAGGAAACATGTTTCATAACAACTGTCTACAGGAGACACACTGTAGATTCAAAGAAACAAATAGATTGAATGATAAATGAGAGTGAAAGACATTCTGACCAAACAATAACAAAAAGAAAGCTAGGGTGGCTACTCCAAAATCAGGCAAATTAGACTTTGAGCGAAAACCTGTTATATATGGGAAAGAATGCCATTATATGTTGATGAAAAGGTCAATTCATAAAGAAGATATAAAAATTATAAACATATGTACTGATCATGAGAACTTCTGAATATATGAGGCAAAAATTGACATAATTGAAAGAAGAAACAGACAATTCTATAGTAATAGTACCCCACTTTCAATAATGGATAGAAGAACCAAAAAAATGATCAATAATTGGAGGACTTGAACCAATAAAGGGGCATTCCATTTAAAACCAGCAGAATACATGTTTTTTCTTAAGTGCACACAGTACTCTCTACATGATAGAACTTGTGTTAGGCCAAAAAAAAAAAAGTAGTAATAAATCTGAAAGCATTGAACTCATACAAAGTGAATTTTCTGATCAGTATGAAATGAAATGAGATAGTGATATTAGAAAGAAATATGGGAAAATCACAAATATATGGAAATTAGATAACACTATTAGACAACCCGTAGGCAAAAAAAAAAAAAAAATCACAAAGGAAATTAGAAATCACCTTGAGATAAATGAAAGTGACAGCACAATGTACCAAAATTATGGAAGACAGGAAAGCAGTACTAGGAGGGAAATTTTATATCTGTAAACACATTAAAAAAGAAGGATCTCAAATTAAAAATCTAATTTTACAAAATAAATATAATTGAAAATTAAACTAAACCTAAAGCTAACAGAAGGAAGGAAATAACAAAGATTAAAGAATAAATAAGTAAAATTGAGAAGAAAAAAATCAATACCTAAAATCAGGAAAATCAAAAATTGTTTATTCAAAAACATCGTTAAACTTCCCTATACCCTTATATAAATATACCACCAGTGAAACTCCACATCATGTACAACCACAAGAATGGGATCCTAACTAGAATAAGTCAGAATAAGTCATACTCTATGTATGCATAATATGTCAAAATAGATTCTGCTATTATATATATATATATATATATATATATATATATATATATATATATATAGAGAGAGAGAGAGAGAGAGAGAGAGAGAGAGCGCACAAATACAAATTATCACAAAATAAAAAAAATTAAAATTTGACAAAGCTTTGGATAGAGTAAGAAAAAAGAAAGACTCGGAGCTGGGGTTGTGGCTCCATGGTAGAGTGCTTGCCTAGCACGTGTGAGGCCCTGGGTTTGATCCTCAGCACCACATTTAAAAAAAATAAATAAAATAAAAGTATTAAAAAAAACAACAAGAGCACATATGAAAAACAGCTAACATCATGTACAATCACCATGATCAAAAACTGAGAACTTCTCTAAGATCATGAACAAGACAAGGTTGCATGTTTTCTCCACTTGTATTTGACTTACTATTCGAAGTTTTAGCCAGAGCTTTAGGCAAGATAAAGAAATAAAAAGCATCCACATTGGGAAGGTATATTGATCTCTAGAAGCCATGATCTTAAATAGAGCAAGCTCTAAAGATATCACACACACACACACACACACACACATAATTAGTAATGTGCAAATACAAAATCAGAAAATACAAATACAAAATCAACACACCCAAATCAGAGATGTTGATCAAAGGATACCAAATTTCAATTATATATGAGAAGTAAGTTCAAGAGATATTTTCCATGATGATTATAGATAATAACAATATATTGTAGTCTCTCTCTCTATGTGTATATATAATATTTATTACATGTGTATATATTATATATGTATTGCAGTCTCAGTATATATATTATATATTATGTATGATATATATATATATATATATATATATATATATATATATATATGTATGTATATATCAAATATTTGGTATTTGGTACTGGGGGTTAAACTCATAGGTGCTTAACCACTGAGCAACATCCCCAGCACTTTTTTATTTTTTATTTCTTATTTTTTGACACAGAGTCTTGCCAAGTTGCTATGCCTTCACTAAATTTCTGATACTGGCTTAAACTTGCAATTCTCCTGCTTCAACTTCCCAAGTTGCTGGATTACAGGCATATGCCACCATTCCTGGCTTAAGAAAATAAAATTATTTCATCAAAAAAGAAAAAGAATCAGTTATATGACCATATGCTAACCATGAAAAATCTGAAATTAGAAAATAATTCTATTTACATTAGTATAAAAAGGAGTAAAAAATTTTGGAATAAACTTTACCAAGGAGGAGTGTGATGGCTAATTTTATGTATCAACCTAAAGTTTGTTTTTTTGAGAGGTTAACATTTAAGTTGGTAAATTTTGAGTCAGCAGATTGCCTTCCATAATATTGGTGGGCTTAGTCAGTTAAAGGTAATAAATAAAAATACCAGCCTTTCCAACAGGATGGAATTCTCTAGCAGACTGCTTTCAGAATTCTTGTGCACCATAAGGTCTCTTGAGTCCCCATTTGTTGACCTTCAAATTGGAACTGCACCTTGAGATATCCTGGGTCTCTAGTGTACATTTTTTAATTCATTAGTCTCCATAATCACCCAATTCAGTTCTTTATAATTCTATAATTTCTTCCTGTGTCTTGTGCTCTCTTTTTCTCTCCTCGTACACATACACACACATACACACACACACACACAGAGGCACATATCTTTTGGCCTATTGGTTTTTCCTTTGAGAACCCCCCAAAAGAATTATACAAGGAAAATTCAGAAACATTACTGAAAAAAAAATTTAAAAAATTAAAGAGTCCATAAATAAAAAGATATCATGTGCTTATTAGTAAATACTGTATGATAATAGTACACCAGGGAATATCCAGATTTGATCCAATCCCTATCAAAATTTCACATGATGTGGAGATTCACTGTGGTGTATTCATATATGTACATAGGAAAGTTATGTCTGATTCATTATACTGTCTTTTTTATTATTTCCATTTTCCCTTCCTTCCCTTCATTCCCCTTTGTCTAACCCAATGAACTTCTATTCTTCCCATGCCCTGCCCCCCTATTGTGTGTTAGCATGTGCCTGTCAGAGAACATTGGGCCTTTGGTTTTTTTAGGATTGCCTTATTTTACTTAGCTTGATAGTCTCGAGTTCCATCCATTTACGGGCAAATGCCATAATCTCATTCTTTTTTATGGCTGAGTAATATTTCATTATATATATACCACATTTTTTTTTATCCATTCATCTATTGGAGGGCAACTAGTTTGGTTCCATACCTTAGCTATTGTGAGTTGAGTTGCTATAAACATTGATGTAGCTGTGTCACTATAGTACTCTGATTTTAAGTCCTTTGGGTATATACCAAGGAGTGGGATAGTTGGGTAAAATGTTGGTTCCATTTCAAGTTGCTAAAATAATCTTGAAAAAGAAAAAAAAAAACAAGGTTGGAAGACTTACACATTTTTTAACTTGAAAAGTTATTCTAAATCTACAGTAATCAAAACAACAAGGAATTAGAATAAATGAAAGAATATAAACTGATTGAATAGAATAATGAACCTAAAAATAAACCTTCACATAAATATATGTTCAAATGATTTTTAATAAGGGTTCCAAGATCACCCAATAGGGGAAAAGGTAGTGTATAAAATACTTGTTAGGAAACTGGATATCTATACACAAGAGAATGAACTTGGATGCTTACATTATACCACATGCAAATATTAACTCAAAATTGTTAGAAAACCTGAACACAATAGTTAAATTATAAAACTCTTAGAAGAAAACAAAAGGGGGAATTACATTTGGTAATGATTTATTGTATATGACACCAAAGGCACAGACAACAAAATTTAAAAATAATTAAATTAGACTTTATCAAAGTTAAAAATCTTTGAGCAGCAAAGTAAAATATCAAGAGAGTAAAAAGACAACCCCAAAATGAGGCACAATAGTAGATTTCCAGAGACTTAAAAAATAATTTATATAATAAGAAATTAATATACAGAATATATAAATATCACCTAAAACTCAACAACAATATAAAATAATTCAATTACAAATGGATAAATAATTTGAATAGACTTTTAAAAAGACACTATAAAGGTAATAGCATATATAAAATATTGAGCATCACTAATCAGTAGGGAAATACAAATCAAACGAAAAGGGAATGAGCAGAGGGGAGTAAAGGGAATTATTGTGTGATGGATAACAGAAATCCAGTTAAGGATGGTGAAAACTCCTGGGAATGGAGAGCAGTGATGATTACCAGACATTAGAAACATATACAAAGCCACTAAACTGTCTAATAAATGGTTGAAAAGGGGCAGGCATGGTGGTGCCTAAGTATAATTGTAGCAACTTGGGAGGCAGAGGCAGGAGGATAAAAATTTCAGTCCATCCTAGGCTACTGAACTAGATCCTCTCTCTCAAAACAACAACAACAACAAAGACAAAAAAGGGCTGAGAATGTAGCTCAGTTGAAAGCACACCTGGGCTTGGGGAAAAAAAGAAAAGAAGAGAAAGGTTAAAATGGTATATTTTAGGTTATGTGTATTTTACCACAAAAAATTAAAAATTGAAGGCAAAATTTAAAAATAAATTAGGAAGAGGATCGAGATGGCAGGGTAGAAGCAGTCTCTAGGTCAGAACACAGTTTCTCCACATCTTGGAATGAAAACAATCAGAGAACAGCTACATAGCAAGGTGGATGACAGAGGAAATGCTCTGAGGCACAATAGTAGACTTCCCGAGACTTAAAGAGACTCAGAAATTCTGCTTTCTGAAACAGAAAGTAAAAAAGAATCCATCAGCCCTGGACCTGCAACCATAGTGTCTGGGCAGGACTCTGAGGAGGGGTGATAGTGAAAGAAAAGAAAGGAGAGGAGAGGAGAGAGGAAGGAAAGGGAAGGAAAGGAAATGAAGGAATGAAGGAAGAAAAGCAGGCAAAAGTGACAAGTTTGCTTCAGAATGGTAGAAGAGAAAGACTTGATTAAGCTGGGACAGAAGCTCCATAGCAGGCTGATCCATTTCTTAGTAAATTTCTCAAAAGCAGTGCTCTGTTTTTGATGATGGAAGTCTATGGCTGGCAGTCCTTTTATATGTTAGCTTGCAGCTATGGATACTCGAATCTATATTCACAAAGGGTATTGGTCTGTAGTTTTCTTTCCTTGCAGTGTCCTTTTGCAGTTTTGCTAACACAGTGATATAGCATCATAGAAGGAAGCATTCCCTTGTTTTCTACTTCATGGAATAATTTGGGAAGTATTGGCATTATATATTTTTAAAATATCTGGTAAAAATCAGCTATAAATTCTCTGGGTGTCTGTTAATAGATGAATGTATAAAGAAAATGTGGCAAATATATATATAATGGGAGTTTTTTTTTTAAGCATAGACAGAGGTTTACTTAGGAAGTTAGATACACATTCAAGGGAGAATGCAGGCTGTATAGAGATTGAGAAGCAGTATTGACTGGGTCTGGGGGTGGGGTTCCAATATTTATAGAAGGGCTGTATCAGGGGGTGGACTGAAGGTGGATCCAGGGTGGAGCTGAATAATTTCATGCCAGTTTTCCTGGCTTGTATATTTCATTTTACAAGGGCCAAGGGTGTGGGCCAAAGTTTGCAACCGTGTTTTCTGTGTCTCAATGGCTTGATTCTGCATTTCAATGACTTGAGGGAGTTTTCCTTAAGATTGGATATATTTCTTTCTTCTTATCCTAAATTCGTATCTCATTCTCCTGCAGACTTTGATCCCTTAATCTTAAGGGTTGGTGATGGGTGAAGATCCATCTTTTATGGCTTCTTCATCCTGGCAAGGGGCCATGACTCTACCTAGGTAGAGATCAAAAGTCTCATCATGACTATTCTAAAGGAGATAGACACTGGCCTCCATTGCAAAGATGGGTTGATATTCTTGTGTTGCCATTATCTTAACATAGAATTGCTGTAATCTGGAAGATACAAGCTTTATTAAAGACCCAGACTGAGCAATACAAGCAGAAGTATAGTTATCAGAGGTCAGATAACCTCATTTGGTTCTGATAACAAACTGAATATGTTTTTGGTCTTATTAATTTCATTTTGTATTTTTCTCATAGACCTTTGTAAATTTTGCATTTTTTTAAATATTTATTTTTTAGTTGTAGTTTTTAGTTGTAGTTGCTTCTATTGCTCAGTTTGGTGAGGATGTGGGGGAAAAGGTACACTCATGCATTGCTGGTAGGACTGCAAATTGGTGCAGCCAATATACAAAGCAGTATGGAGATTCCTTAGAAATCTGGGAATAGAATCACCATTTGACCCAGCTATTCTTCTCCTCGGTCTATACCCAAAGGACTAAAAAACAGCATACTACAGGGACACAGCCACATCAATGTTTATAGCAGCACAATTCACAATAGCTGAACTGTGGAGCCAACCTAGGTGCCTTCAGTGATGAATGGATAAAAAATGTGGCGCATATATATATATATATATATATATATATATATAATGAAATTTTAATCAGCAATAAAAGAGAATAAAATCATGGCATTTGCAGGTAAATGGATGGTGTTGGAGAAGATAATGCTAACTGAAGTTAGCCAATCCCAAAAAAACAAATGCCGAATGTTTTCTCTGATATAAGGAGTCTGACTCTTAGTGGGGTAGGGAGGGGGAGCATGAGAGAAATAGATGAATTCTAAATTTGTTATTTCTATGTAATTCTGAAAGAGATATGTTACAACTTTAATTTGGAGATCAACAACTTGTTAAAGTGCTCTCCTAAACTTTATATTTTAAAGACTTGTATATATGGAGGGCAAAAATACATCTAACATACAAAGAAGCCAGTAACAGCATCACAATTACACTGATGTCCTTATATTAAGCAAGTTTAATTAAAAAAAAAAACGTTTATTTTCTAGTTGTAGGTGAACTCAATACCTTTATTTTATTTATGTGGTGCTGAGGATTGAACCCAGTGCCTCATACATGCTAGGTGAGTGCTCTACCTGTGAGCCACAACTCCAGCCTCTTAAGCAAGTTTAACTTTTGAAGAAAAATTTAGAATTCATATTGTAGAGAAACTATAATCACAGATCTGTATAGGTTAGCAACACTGACAAAAATCAGATTACAAATTTAAATCTCTTGTATGTTTAACAAAGTGTTGATGATCAGAAGGGCTTATCTGATGTAGAAATGCATCTCATTTTTATAATACAAGCTTTTACATAGCACTTAGAGTATGAAAAAAATATTTAGTTCCATACCTAGAACTCTCATCTTTTTCTAGTTGCTGATCCTTTCTAAAATTTACTTTCTGAAACAATCTTTATGAAATTTCTGAGTTTTCCCCAATTACTCCTCTTAATAAGATGAAATATTTTGTGCTATTTATAGTACTTTAGTTAGAACATAGCTGAAAAATTTTGTATTCTTTGTATATATTATTACACCAGTTAGAATTAACTCTTAGTAACCTTGCTTCCAGTATAGAACTAGACATAAAGTAAGCTTAAACTCTCCTTCCATCTATCAACTTATAAAAACACATTTTATAGACTCAAATATATATTACCTTGTGGAATTCAAGAAATCAATAGTACTTAAATTTAGTATTTTAACTTTGGAAATTAATCAAATGTCTCATCTAAATACATTTTATGAAGATTAATTTCATTTATGTTAAATCTAATTTACTCATTTGTTTTAACTCTTAACTTTAGGTTACCAATGAAAACAAAGATATCAGCCAAGTGTAATTAACAGTATAAGCCATCCTTTCCCTGCTGAAAAAAATTTTGAAGCATGGAAATTATACTTTAAACACTTTATAGAAATCAACACTCTATTGATTGCTGGACTACCTCGAAAAATGTGTGGGTTAATAATTTTAAAGACATTTTTAGTCTTATCTGTTTAACCAATTTACATTGAACCTCTTTTAAAAGATTTAAGTCATGTGAACTGTAAGGTATTTGGATCCATTTGTTTTTTTATTTATGAGTTTTTATTTATCTATATGCCAATTTTGGTACCATATAAACAATATAAAGACAAAAACAGGGCTGGGGTTGTGACTCAGTAGTAGAGCACTTGGCTAGCACGTGTGAGGCACTGGGTTTGATCCCCAGCACCACATAAAAAAAAAAAAAAACTAAATAAAATAAACAAAATAAAGTTATTGTGTCCATCTACAACTAAAAATATTTTTAAAAAGACAAAAACATGTAGACACAGCATACAATACAGAGATGCGCACTAAAATATATATATAAAAACTGGCAGAAAAAATTTTTGAGCTTTGCCTTAAGTAATTGACCTCTGAATAAAGACAGCAATATAAACAGAGGGCTAAAAAATTCTAGTTAGATAAAACAAGACAGATCAGAAAAAATGTAGGTGCCAGGATCAAACGTGAATTCACCATAAAAACCATGAACTAAAAAAAAAAAAATACAAAAGTTCTGTGGTGAAAATGACATGGCCATAATTACTCTAGCAAAGGAGCACATAGAACCTCTCTATCAGACCAAAAAAAGAGAGTGCCTTTTGGTTATTTTTTTTTATCCCTTTTGTAAGAACAGTCCCTTTAGAGACCATTTTTTTAAAAATAATTTTCCCCATCTGGTAATCAAGCCAGGTTTGGACATAGAAATTATCAGGCATCCACTTTTTCTCAACTGTGGTTAAGTTTTCTCCTGTTATTACTTTAAGAGAAAAAGGCTCCCCTCTGAACAAAAAATAAATAAAATAAATAAAAGAAAACAGAACATGGATGCCAGCATCAAGGAAACTGTCTCTTTGGCTAGGGGACATCTCCCTCATCCTGAATCCTCTGTCAGCAATTCCTGCCCCTCCTTCCATCACCTCTGAACTGAAATGCTGCCTTACCAGTGTGATCAGAACTTCTTCTCCTCTTTCATGGGTGGCCATGAAAAATGTGCAAGCCTCTGGTCTGTCCACCCTAACTGTGTGACTTGTTACCTTGGGAGACCATGAAACCCGTAAATGACTTTCTTGTAATGAATCCTGGTCTGTCTGTGCTAAGCCTACCACAAATTTTGGTGGTGATGTTCAGGGGTGAATTGAATATAGAATAGAATATTCTAACTCAGAATAGAATATTCTAAACTCTTGATAACTATTTTAATTTAAGGGAGGACATTTGGCAGCTAGCTGTGCCTTCAATATTTGCCTTACATGTTCTTTTTGTCCTTTTGGGTCCTCATACTCACAGGACTATAATTTTATATTATGTTCCTCAATTTGAAGTGGGAGACAAGCATTTTAGTGCTCTGGGTGATAATCCCCAATAGAGAAAGCAAATTGGCTTCCTGAAATAGGAGAGATAAGGGTAGTTTAATGTAAGTGAGACAGAACTTTTGGTCTTGTTTCTTCCAGATGAGGGAAGTATAGTAGAAAAGATGTCTTGTGAGAGTCTAAAAGGCAGCCTAATTTAAAGCCAGGGGAGCTCTATCTTGAGAATCTCTTTTAATTGGTCCCTGTTTAAGAGGTAGACACCAGGGACAGCTTTGGGATAGAAGCATTTCTGAAGAGGAAGACACTGCTCAGCTCACCCTCTGGGGATGAATGAGTCACCTCTTTCCTAAAAACCTCAAATCAGATTAAGACTTCATCTCAGGATCCAAGATACACTGGGTATGGGCACCCTCCACCATTGGGCCAAGACTATTAGAAAAAAAAAAGACAGACACTGGTTAATAATTGGCACCCCTGAGGGATGTCAGTGTCAGACTCAGGACATGAGACCTTCATGCAGCACTGAGCAGTGGCCTGGTCAACTTCCTGTAATTGTCTTAAGCCTTCCTCTCTCCCACACACCAACTTTTTGCCACAGAAAGGAAACTGAAGCATGTCAGGACCAACATACCCAACAAATGGGTGAAGAAAGATCTGGACAGTTGGTGAGAAACTAATGTGACTCCATTTTAAAAAATAAATAACAGCAGCTTCTACCTCAAAGCCTGTCCTAAGGAAGGGGGCGTGACCCTTGTCTTTGGAAAAACCCACAGAGCACTCCTAAGCACATACCCACCCTGCTGAGTTGTTTGTCTACAAATAACAGGAGAGATCTGTGGGGCCAGGTGTCCCTGACTCAGTCAGGCTAGGTGGGGATCCATAGCAACCCCCTAGCAACCACCAATCAGCATGAGACAGGGAAATACCTGGAATGCCAGATGACCCCCCAGTAGTTTATGGTGGTTGATAACATGTTGGGAAACCATGTAGTTTAGCATGTACTCCCCTCCTGGCCTAAACCAATCAGTTCAAACGAATCCCCCTCTTGACTAGCCAATCACTCTTACCCAACTTGTTCCCGCTGGTGAATGTGCTAATCAATGTTAAGAGTTGTTATTTGATTTTCCCGTGGTATGAAATGATTTGCTGTGTGAATGTTGTGACACATAGAGTATCCCCCCAAACCCATAAAATCTTACTGAACAAAGGACGGGGGACTCACTCCTCAGGACTGCTGCATTGGAAATGGGTTGTGAGTCCAGGCTCGAGCTTGCAATAAAGACTCTTGTGTGATTGCATCGGATTCTGCTCCTGGAGGGCTATTGGGGTCCCATGAATCTGGCATAACATTGGAAGTGTCTGGGACAAGGTATATCAATCATATCTGGACTCTGAATCAATGGTTCAGGTGGTCACTTGTCCCTCTATGAGGTAGATCCATGTCAGCTATCACCACTGTTTATTCTCTGTTATCTTAGAATCTTTTAAAGGGAAAGATCTCTTTCTCTTTTCTTTAATCCCAAGTTAGTTTGAGAGTTAGCCTTTGAATAGTTGTTTAAGATAACAACCTTTGAATAATATAATCTCCCCCCTTTTTAAAGATGGTTTGTGGGAAATAGGAGACCCAGATAATCAGATTATAACAGTGGTCCACTTTATGCTTTGAATATTAGCCCCTGCTGCTCTGCCATTGCAATTTATTTTGAAAATGGACATGTTTCATTTCCTTTCTCCCCTCTCCTCACTAATCTCTCCTGCTCCCTAACCTCAGGGGAAACGGGATTATCTTTCTATCCCCATTTTAGGCAGATTTATCTGTCCTTAAGTACACACCCACCATAGCAATGAAGTAATACAGACTTTGGGGATGGTACCAGAAGATGTCAGAAATTACTATCTCCCAACTTAACAAGCTAATTACAATTCCAACAGAGAACACATGGAATGTAGCCTTTGAATCATCTCTTTAAAAGCCACCTGTTCCTGCTGATGGGCAGAATCACAGCCTGTGGGACAGAAGTCCCCTGTGTTTCTCTTTTGTTACAAAGCAATAAACATTCTTTGCCCTATTTCTCAAAACTGTGTCCTTGTTATTGGATTGCAATTGGGAACAAGGACCAAGCTTTCAGCAACATCCAGAGAAGGTCCAAGGAGTCCCAGAAGAGAGGGAGAACTCAACTCAAGACACACGGGGTACTTGGCATACATGAGAGACAGGAATTTCAGCATGAGCCAGACAAAGACATAGATGGAGGTTTATTTAGGAAGTTAGATACACATTCAAGGGATAATGCAGGCTGTCTTGAGAGTGAAAAGCCCACAATGGGGCTTTTATATTTAGGTATAAAAAATGAAATTATGTCATTTGTAGGAATATAGATGGAAGTGGCAAGTATCATGCTCATCAGAATAATCCAGACTCAGAAAGTCAAGGGTCATATGTTTTCTCTCATATGTAGAAACTCGTTGGGTGAAAAAAGACTTCATAAAAGTAGAAAGGAGATAAATAAGTTAGAAGAAAGGGATCATGGGGAGAAAAGAGGGAAGGGGTAGGGGAGGTATTGGGAAGTCAAATTGATCAAATTATGTTATATGCATCTACCAATACATTACAATGAACCTTACCATTCTATATAATTAGTACCAAAGAACCTTCATGACAGAAAGTAATTAAAAGTATATACTAATTATAGGTTGCAAGTTACCCGAGGATGTAATGAATGAATTTGAGATAGGGAAGGTATATGAGACTGGCACAGATTAGGAGTATTATGAAGGCCAGTGGTTAATCGGTTGCAAGATGGCCTGGGAACCTACATTTCCTTAGGTACCTGAGGAAAATGAACATGTAGACAACTCAAATGTTTTAGTTGATTTAGGAGGTCTGATTTTGCGGAGGAAGTACTACAAAGCTTGAGATATCTGCTTTTATTTTTCTATTAGATAGCAAATATGTAATAAAGGCAATATACAAAATCATTTCCCTTATGGAATTTTATCTCCTAACAAAACTAGGTTTGAGTCACATGTTTATGCTATTTACCACCTCTGTTGCACCTTGGGTAAGTCTATGAAACTTAGTTTCTCAACTTTAAAATCTCAATGGTAAGACCTACCTGAAGGAAATATGTGGGTCTGAAACAATTACCTAGTTAAGTGCTTAATACATTATCATTACTTGATAAAATTGTTAACTTTGCTTTGATTGTTGGTATAGATATTCTGCCATTCATCATCATCATTATCCTTTTCTTTCATAGTATAACTTTAATACCATGAAAGGCCTGAGAATCTTGAAGGATAAAGAGGAGAGCATAGGAAAGAAATTGCTAGAAGCTAAACTAAACTCACTTCTCCTTGTTGATTTGGGTTGTCTCTATTCATGTAATTGATACAGCAAGAATGTCCTGGAGAAGATTTAGAAAATATTAAGGCAAGAAATATAAAAGATAAAGGCTGGTGGCTCTGTGCAAGTGAATGTTCTATTACACTAATAAAACTAAAATGTATTTTTTTTAGTTGTAGTTAGACACAATAACTTTATTTTATTTATTTATTTTATGTGTTGCTGAGGATCAAACCCAGAGCCTTGCATGTGCTGGGAAGCTCTCTACCACTAAGCCACAACTCCAGCCCCAAAACTAAAATATATTTTAATTATTAAAATTAGTTGCAATGCATTTGAGTATTCATTATAAAATATTTTTCTCTTATTTCATAAGAACTGAATTTTCTCTGAAAACAGAAAGTCAAAAATAAAAATGACACATGGATTGGGGTTGTAGCTTAATGGTAGAACATTGTCTATCATGCATGAAACCTTGGGTTTATCCCTAGAACTAAAAAAAAAAAAAAAGAAGAAAGAAGACTTTCTCCTAAAACACAGACTTAACAGCTGCATATCTTGTGATGCATCTTCTGGCTTCTTTCAAGCCTTTTAATAAAAATAAAGTCCAACTTCATATGCTGATTTAAATTTGAATTTTCTCACAACACAATATTTTGAAGTTATTCCCATATTAATAACTATAGGACTACACTAGTACTTTTAAGGGCTATTGTACTCAGTTGAATTAAAATAGTATGATTTTTTAAATCTCATTGTTATACTTTTCGTTTATTTTCAAGTTTTGTGATTAAAATGACATTGTGGTAACCATCTTTATAAGTAAATCTTTTTATATATCTTTAACAGTTCCTTTAGATAAATGATTAGAAAAAGATTACTAAATTATTGTTATGCAATGTGTTAGGGTTTGCATACATATGTGGAAATGAAAAGAGGAGTGTCATTGTGCTTCTTGATGTAAAAGAAGGCACAATTTAGAATTCCAGCACCTGAATTTTTCTTGACTTGCTGTGCTTTAATTTTCTCACCTATAATAATTGAAATGAATAACTTCCTGCTTCACAGGTTCATATGTGAAATGCAAACTGCTCAGCACAGTGCCAGGTTAAAGGAAGTACTTGTTAAATCATATTAATATATTTAAACTGTGTGTATTCTTAGGGATAACCCACCATACATACTACAATGCAAGTGGTTTTAGAAGTTTCAGTGAGGTCCCTTTCTTATTATGAGTTATGTTCACAAAGGCAACATACAATGAATGAGCTTAGACATACGCAAATATAATTAAAAAAAGAGTGTCTTCCAGGCCAAAATGTGGAAGAGAACACTGGACTTCATCTAAATCAATGGTATTTACAAGTCTAAGGATTCTGATAACAGAAAGGGATTGGTCAATTTTGAAACTAAATATAAGGAGGTTCTTATAGAAGTATGATTGAAGATAAAAGTGAAGATAAGAATATTTGCTTAATAGGTCTATCTTTATAGTAGAGATAGGTGCAATACTATCCTAGATGAATGTCAAATCCAGTACACTCCCTTATTCTATTCTCATATTTATTTGATCACTTTCTGGCTATAATATGGTTTCCCAGGTAAACTTTCTTAAAGAGAATAGAATGGACTGACTAAATGAATCTATGTATTCTAGCCTATGTGCCCATAAGAGTGAATTAGTAAACTGATATTTTGCTTTGTATCTGTGTTTTTGTGAATAAAGTGAGCAAGATATATTTCCCCAATTCCGGGCTATCTTGCAGAGAAAGCCAAGACCACATTTCTGGCCCTGCAAAGCAAGATCAATTCTGCAAATCCATCTTTTTCTGCTTTTGTTCCTCCCCAAGCTGCATTCAGTCATAGGATGATTTTCTCAGAGATGAGAACTATCAACAGTATTAACATACTTTAGAAAATAACCATGGGTAAATGGCAGAAAATTCAGTAGAGGGAAGGGAACAGGTTAGGGGAGGCCAAGAAGAAGTGCTGGGGACTAAATTAGAGCAAGATATATTCCCTGCTTTTATAATTATATCAAAATGGATTCTACTGCTATGTATAACTAAAAAGAACCAATAAATAATAAAAACGAGACTCCCTAAGGAATGGACTCTGACAACACCTGGATTTCAGACTTCTAGCTTTTAGAATTGTGAGAGAATAAACTATTATTTTAAGCCATTCAGTTTGTGGTATTTTGTTACAGCAGCCATAGGAAACTAATTCAATAGATAATGAAATCTTCAACTATTATTTTTAATTGTCTATTTTTCCCTCAATTTGTCAGATTTTTCTTTTTGCATTGGAGTTCTGTTACACATGTATATATGTTCATATTTATTGTCATTATTAAAGTCTTTGTCTCTAGTAATATTTTCATTAAAGTTTATTTTATCTAAAGTTATTATAGTATAGCCCTATCAACTTTCTTATGGTTTCTTTATGGTTTATACTTTTTCATCTTTGGACTAATAAACTATTTTTGTCTTCAAATATGAAGTCTCCTACTGACCCTATATATAGTTGGATGTGTGTATGTATGTGTGTGGGTGTGTGTGTTATGCTGTGTATTGAACTCAGGTCCTCATGCATGCTAGGCAAACATCCTACCTCTGAGGTACATAGTAAGCCCTTTTCATTTTATTTTCAGACAAGTTCTCACTAAGTTGCCCAGGCCAGCCTTGAACTTGTGATTCATCTGCCTCAGCTTGGAACATAGGTGTATGACATCATGCCTGCCTTTTAATTCAATGCTACAATAAATATGTTTTCATTAAAATGTTTAATTCATTCACATTGAACATTATTATTGCTATGGTTTTATTCATTTCTTCCATTTTGTGTTTGGTTTTTGTATGTTTCAAATTTTTTATTGTTTTTTGTTGAGAAGTCAGCTGTTGATCTTATTAGGGTTCTCTTGTATGTTGTATGTCATTAGTCCCTTATTTATTTCAAGATTTTAATTTTGTCTTTCAGTTTTCATTATAACATGTCTGGGCAAATATCTCTTTGGATTTATCTTAGTTGAGTTCATACAATTTTTAACATGTGTAGATTAATGTGTGTTTTTTTGTTGTTGTTTTTCATTTGTTTATAGAATTTAGGAAATTTTCAGTCATTATTTCCTTAATTTTTTTGCTTCTTTTTCTCTTTAGACTTGTCTAATATTATGTTTATGTCCATTTTATGTGTGTTATATTTCCTCTGTCTCCCTTCATTCTTTATTTCTATTCATCTATAAATAAACTGATTCATTTTTCTGTTCACATCTACTGTTGAGGTCTTTTAGTGGCTTAATTATTATGGTTATTTTACTTTTCAGTTCCAAAATTTCCAATTTATTCTTTTAAAAAAATATTTGTTTTAGTTTTAGGTAGACACAATAACCTTTACTTTATTTTTATGTGGTGCTGAGGATTGAACCCAATGCCTCATGCGTGCTGGGCAAGTGCTCTAATGCTGAGCCACAACCCCAGCCCCCCAACTTATTATTTTTAATTTTTATTTATTGATCTTCTATATTTGAAGAAGCATTATTAAAATGCTTTTCTTTAATTATTGAATCCGTTTCCTTTAGTTCTTTGAAGTTACTTATAACAACTATTTGAAGACTTTTTCTGCTTAATTTAGCATCTGGACCCTCTCACAGACATTAACAGTTGCTTTTGTGTGTGCAATTGAGTCACACATTTCTATTTTTTTTAAAAAAAATCTCATGCAAAGAAATAAATATGTTCATTTGGATAATAGATTGTGTCTCCTCAAGATATTGATCTTCACCCCTCCTCAGGAGTTGTTGTTGCCTTGGTTATATGTCGATTTGCTTAGTGATTAACTCACCAATTCTGCAGTATGGGGTACATCATTTCTCCTACACAGCTTAAAAACCCACTATAAAAGCTTTCCTATAATATAGAGCAGAATCTTCATTTGTCCGGATGCCACACTGAGTTCCCTCCTACATAATGAGAGTCAGGAATGACAGAATGGGTAATGTCTGGCTGCCACATCTTTTGAATATTGATTTTTATACCAAAATCTTTGGAAATGAGATCTTCTGATATCCTTCAGCAGTGAAAACTCCCCATAATATCTTGTAAATAACATGAAGTTGAGAAAGGAATTTCCAATTTGCCATCAAGCCCCCTTAAATAGTTTATCCTAAGGTTCAGCTGGGAAGGAATAAGTGAATTCCTTAGTTCAAATGCCATGGTTTACCATTCTCCTTGCCAATTTTCTACAGGTTTTGTTGAATAAATGCTCCTCAATATTTTACAATCCTTTTCCTCAATATACAGAGATTATGAATGATTCTCTTTGTTAATTTTGGCTTGCCTAAGAGATGACTCTTCAGAATGAATTTTGCCCTCAGCCTCTCATGCCAACATTCCTTTAAATTTTTTAATTAAAAATGGTGCATATTTATTGGATATAGTATGATATTTTTATTTATATATACACTAAAAAAAATGATTCATTTGAGCTAACTTACAAGTCCATTATCTCATCAACTTATTGTATTTTGTTGGCTCTAACATTAGAATTCATTTTGACATAAATATAAACACATGGAAAATTCTTTGCTCAAATTCAGTTCCCAGTAATTCCCCTTTCCTTCCCTTCCTGCCTAACACTGTTTCCTTTCCTAATCTCTCCTGATCTTTCTGGTAAATATTTATAGCTTTTAAAAATATTAGTGTTTTGTGGAGATATATATATATATATATATATATATATATATATATATATATATATATATATATATATATCATAGTGAGATTCACTGTGGTACATTCATATATATACGTTGGAATGTTAGGTCAGATTCATTCCACTGTTCTTCCCTTCTACTGTCCCTCCACCCACCCCCTCATCCCCTTCCTCTACTCCACTATTCCTTCTTCTATATTAATGGAATTACCTCCCTTTCCTTTTTTCCCCTTATTTTTTTATTAACTTCTGCACATTGGAGAAAACATTCAATCTTTATCTTTCTGGTTCCACATTTTCTGACTTAGCATGATAGTCTCCAGTTCCATTCATTAACTAGCATATGCTATAATTTCATTTTTCTTTATGGCTGAGTAAAACTGCATTATGCATATATACACCACGTTTTCTTTTTTGAAACATTTTTTATTTGTTGATAGACCTTTATTTTTTTATTTACTTATATGTGGTGCTGAGAATTGAACCCAGTGCCTCACACATCCTAGGTAAGCACTCTCCCACTGAGCCACAACCCCAGGTCTAAAAATGCATGAATCTTGTTCCTTAACAATTAATTTCAGATAAATTATAGGTTTAATGAGAAAAGATAATGAATTTAGAATGAAACATTGCATAATATTTTCATGACTTTGGTTGAAGCAGACTTCTGAAATAGATTTCAAAACCAGCAAATATAGAGGGATAAAATGATAAATGAAATTAAACTTAAGAAGTGCTTTTGTTCAAAGAACCTATTAGAACATCTCTCATCTTATAAATCCTCAATCTGAAATGCTCCAAAATTCTAAATGTTTGAGCACCGACATGATTACATTAGTGGAAAAGTCCTCACATAACTTTATGTTATAGATCATGGTCACAATTCAGATACACTAAAAATGCTGTATAAAATTATCTTCACGTATGTGTGTAAAGTGTATATGAAACATACATAAATTTTGTGCTTAGATTTGAAACCCATAGCCAAGATATTTCATTATATATAAGAAAATATTCCAATTTACCCCTAAAATTTAATTCTAAAAATGTTCTGGTCCCAAGCATCTTAGATAAGTAATAATCTATACAGTGAAAATGCTAGCTATGAAGTGGGTGAATATATTTTCAATAATATATAAGAAAAATATATATACTAACACACAATAAGGGGTGGGGAGAATAGAAATTCATTAGATTAGACAAAGGGGAATGGAAGGGGATAGAAATAGGAAAGACAGTAGAATGAATCTGATATAACTTTCCTATGTTCACATATAAAAACATGACAAGTGAAATTGCACATCATTTACAATGGAAAGAATGTAATCCTAATTAGAATAAATTGTACTGCATATATATGTCAAAATACACTCTATTTTCATCTAAAAAGAACAAATGAAATAAATAAAATAAAAAAGAAAATGATTAAAGACACTGGCTAATATAGGTCATTTCAAAAGGTGTTAGTGGTATATTGCATTATTTTTGGATACATGAAGGTGAATGTAATCTGAGTTAAAGGAAGTTGACACTGTTCTCTGAATTATGTTTTCACTTTAAGTTTTGAACAACAGTAGAAATTTATTTAATAACATGTTACCTGCATTCTCTGAAACTACTCAAACTTTAGGAGGTTACTAAAGTAATGGAATTCCTGATCTTTATCAGAGTCTTCCTACAGATTCCAGAAATGTGTCTTTGTGTCTCTAGGATTGATATCATTTTTTTAAAAGTTATTTCTTTCAGTACAAAAAATTGTACACAGTACCTTTATTTTATTTATTTATTTATTTACTTTTATGTGGTGCTGAGGATCAAACCCAGGGCCTCACACATGCTAGGCGAGCGCGCTACTGCTGAGCCACAACCCCAGCCCCAATATCATTTTTATAGTTTAAATTTTTATGGACAGATAATAATTGTATGTTTTAGGGGGATACAGTGTGATATTTTGGTATATTTACAATCCCTTATTGATTATCTTAGAATATGTAGATTACATATCATCTCTAACATTTGACATTTATTGTGATGAAGACATTGAAAATCTTCTATTGTAATTTTGAATTACATAATACATTATTGTTAACTATAATCACAATCTGTATAATAGAACACCAGAACATATTCCTTCTCTATGGTTGCAAATTTTTATCTATTAAAAATCTCTCCTCATTCCCCTATCTCACCAACACTCTCCAACTTCTAGTAAACACTATTCTGTTCTCTATCCTGAATCTGTCTTAATAGTTCCTTATCACTTATTGTTTCAGATGGATGCTTCAGTTTTCTTTATTGATAATTACTTCTTCACTGAGATGTTTCTTACCCAAATGTGGAAACTCTTTTAATTTCTAAATAACACAGGCCTGCAGCTTCAACTATTATAGAAAATTAGAGGTAACAGGGGAAATACCATCATAGAAAAATATAAAAATATAAAACTGGATGTCCAAGATCAATAAATTTTTCATAGGATTCTTGCATTGAACATCTTTCGTTTTCCTCCTTGTTAGGTGACATTTACCCTCTTACAAACAGGAGTTCCTTTTGACCAATCTTCTCTCCTACATCTCCAAGCTTAAAAATCTCTGACTTCAAAGGGAGGATATGTATGCCCAGACTAAGTTCAATCTCAGTTCCTTCCCCAGGATGATTGACAGTGGTAATATCCACTTTCTTCAATTGCCCTGCCTCCTTAATACAAGTAAAGCAAACAAAATAGTCATCTTAAATATTATTATATGCAAGATACAGACAGGCTAGATCTGTATATGTAACACTAAATAATCCAATTCCTTTCTAGCATTTTCTCCAATATTAGATAAAGAAAATATCAATCCTGTACAACCCTCACCCTTGGGTCAGGTTTGTTTTCTTATTTTTTATCAATTAAGTATATATATAATATATATACACATACACATATACATACACTTGTGTGTGTGTGTGTGTGTTTGTGTGTGTGTATGTGTGTATCTCCAGCCTTCTAAGGAAAAATAATTAACATATGCAGTCTGGCTAAATGTATTTTTGGAAAGTAAACTAAAAAACACTACAATTAATGGTCCCACTAAAAATAAAACCAATTTACATTATTAGACAGAATAGCTGTCTCAAGTATCTGCATTTGTTTTTCTTTTATAGCCCAGGACTCTCTTGAGAAAAATAGAAAAACGATTATCTTACGTATGTCTAACTAAAAGGATTCACCATAGAGATCTCCTCCCAGAATGAAGAATAATTCCAAGTTCTTCAAGGAGGTTTAAGTTTCCTTGGGAATACAGAAAGCAGTTGTGTTCATCCAAATTAGATAGAATTCAACCATGCATTCATCAAGTCATTAACCCACCTCAAGTTGTATGATCACTATGAATGCATTAAATTTGGGTGAAATTGAAGTATGAAATAAAGAAATTTCCCTCCATGAGTGGGATGGAAGCTGTTCAAAGGGAACTACCATGCAGTAGAATTTCATGATCCACCAACATTTTAGATGCATTCTTTAGGAAAGACTATAATGGTTGCTATGTTAGATATTGAGTTTAGGGACTACATTTGAAACTCCATATGCAAGGACAACACATTTGAATCTCAGTATCCCATGTGCATCCCTAAATGTTGTTGTGATGAAGGAATCTTCAAAATTTAGGATGTATCTGGATCTGAAGCAAAGGTAAGTTGAAGAAATATACAATGCTTCAGCTTCCAACATAGTTGGGCTATTTAGGTTGGAACTAGTGTTTTTTACCATTGTAATTAAGACTTTTATTATTAGGTATATATACTTGAGAAAAATAAGGAGCAGGGGCTAAAATTGTGGCTTGGTGGCAGAGTGCTTGTCTCACATGTGTGAGGCACTGGGTTTGATTCTTAGCACTACACATGAATAAATAAGTAAAGGTCCATCAACAACTAAAAAAAAATAAAAAAAAATAAGGAGCAGAATTAGGACTTTCCCTGTTAAGAGTATACCTCATGATCTCATCAAGGCCTCAGTCACCTTGAGGGAGTGATAGAATAATTGAGAATTAAAATTATTCAGAGGTTCCCTCTCAAATGAATTTGAAAGATATTCGAACTATGATTATAATTGAATCTTTAAGGAGTGAATATCATTGTTAGGAGGCATATTTGAAAATATTCCTTGATAAATGTCAGTTTTCCTTCAAGTCTTTAAAAAGGATAAATCTTATCTCAATAAATGGTTGGCCCAGACCCAGCACTCTGGGTCTGTGAAATCCATTGATCTCATAGTGCCATCTTCAGGGAATTCTATATTTCATGTGTTCAAAAATATAATAGGAAGGTTTTAAAAGATGGGGATCAGAATTCTGAGCCTCTGACTGATTTGGCTCAATGTTATTAGATCAAAGCTAGGATTTTGATTAGGGAACTAATTGCCTAAGGTATTCACAGACACTAAGAGAGTGGTAGTGCTAGCTGTTTAGAATCAATATTGGCACTTAATGAATTCTACTAAGATTTATATTTCATTCTGACTCCCATTTGGAAGGTTTAGAGGTGAATGGTATCAAATTTTAGGGAGAATAAACTGGGCATTTCCTTTTCTGCTTCTATATCTGCATCTTGCTTATTTTGGATTTGCTTATTAGAGTTTATCAAACCTAGTGAATATACTATCCATAAGCTAGATTTAAGCACTCAAGTGTCTATCATGAATGAATACATGTTAGTACTGTGTATATGGAATACAAAACAATGCTATCATATTTGTCCCATATACTCAGTATTCCATTATGATGGAATGATGATTATTCAAAAAATGGTTCTATTATTTTTTTCATATGGTAATATATATTTGATATTTAAATTTGTTCTAATTAGTTATACATGACAGTATAATGCATTTTGACATATCTTACATTAATGGAATATAACTTCTCATTCTTCTGGTTGTACATAGTGTAGAATCACACTGGTCATGTAATCATATATACACATAGGGTAATGAAGTCTGATTCATTCTACTCTCATTCCTACCTCCATTATCCCCTCCCCTCTGTTTAGTCCAAATACCTCAATTCTTCCTTATCTCCCCCACCCTATTGTGAATTAGCACCCACATATCAGAGAAAACACTCTGCCTTTGATTCTTTGGGATTGGCTTATTTTGCTTAGCATGATATTTTCCAGATCCATCCATTTACCAGCAAATGCCATAATTTTACTCTTCTTTAAAGTTGAGTAATATTCCATTGTGTGTGTGTGTATATATATATATAGAGAGAGATATTGTTTTATATATATATATATATATATATATATATAACAATTTATTTATCCATTCATCTGTTGAAGAGCACCTAGGTTGATTCCATAGTTTAGCTATTGTGAATTGAGCTGCTATAAACATTGGTATCGCTGTGTCACTGTACTATGCTGATTTTAAATTCTTTGGGTATAAACCAAGGAGTGGATCAAGAATAGAGACTCTGCACTTAATAGAAGAAAAATTAGGTCCAAATCTCAACTATGTCAGCTTAGGACTGACTTCCTTAACAAGACTTTGAAAACACAAGAAGTAAAAATCAAGAATCAATAAATGGGATTTTATCAAACTAAAAAGTTTCTTCAAGGCAACAGAAACAATCAATAATGTGAAGAGAGAAACTATAGAATGGGAGAAAATCTTTATGACATGCACCTTAGATAAGAGCATTAATCTCCAGGATATACAAAGAGCTCCAAAAAACTAAAACAAAAACAAAAACAAACAAACCAAAAAAAAAAAAAAAAACCAAATAACCCAATCAGTAAATGGGCTAAGGAACTGAACAGACACTTCACAGAAGAAATATAATCAATCAACAAATATATGAAAAAAAATGTTCAACATCTCTATCAATTAGAGAAATGCAAATCAAAACTACACTGAGATTCTATCTTGCTCCAGTCAGAATGGCAATTATCAGGAATACAAGCAACAATAAATGTTAGCGAGAATGTGGGAGAAAATGTACACTCATACATTGCAGGTGGGACTGCAAATTGGTGCAACCACTCTGGAAAACATTATGTTTCTATTATTTAGATTGTACCCACAGCAAATTTGAATTGTGTAAACTTTAAAACATCCCCAGGTAGGACTTAAACATTGGAGGAATTTTAGTGGAAAAATTCAGAGTTGCAAATATTAGTGGAGGAGGAAGTAGAAAATATTGGCTGGTGGTTGGAAGCTGTGAATTTTTAAACCTATGATACTTGTCATATAAATGGCAGAAGTGATTGCTAAGCAAGTGATTGATGGAGAATTTTATAATATACTACCTTGTTCTTTGGATGAACAGTCAAAATACTTAGTATACTATTCATGAAATATTTGTCCATGGTTACCAATGGCAATGCTAGGGTAAAGGTGGAAATTTCATCAGTTTCAAAATATTTATGAACTACTTTTTGCTTTGTATGGGCATTTGAACTTCTTTTTATATTATGTAAAGTGATATGATAACCAAGACTATCAATGAAATTCCCTCCATGTGGTAGATATTAATGTTGTTGGCCAAATATAGCTGGCTCTACTGCTAGTACTAAAATATTTCTAGCTTTACTCTATGTGTCCATGATAAGATTACACTTTCTGGTACCCTTGTACTTTGGTAGATCCAGGAACAGTTATTGTCAATGAATTTTAAACAAATGTGAGGTATGTCATTCATGGGATGGAACATTTAATTGCCAGAGAGAGACCCTTACAATCTTCTTTATCTCTACTTTGGTCACTGACAATGTAGAGAAGGCATTAAGATTGATGCCACAGAAATAGAAAGGCTAGTAAGAAACTACTAAAATCAATTATATATCAACAAATCAGGTAATTTAGTTGAACTGGTAGATTCTTAGACACACATAACCTACCCAGAGTGAATCAGAAGAGAGAGAAAATCCAAACAGGCCAATAACAAGTAAGAATACTGAATTAGTAATTTTTAAAAGTTCATAACTAAGAAAAATCCCAAATTAACTGGTGAATTCTATCAAACATTTGAAGAGAATTAACACCAATATTTCCTCAAACATTCCCTAAAAATTAAAGAGGAAGTAACACTTTCAAACTCATTTTACAAGACTAGCATTACTTTGATACCAAAGATAGACAGGCCCCTGTAAAATTACAGGCAAATATCCCTGATTAACATAGATCTAAAAATTTCACCCTAAATAACAGCAAATTGAATTCCACAGCATATTAAAATTATCATACACTATGACTCCTTTGAATTTATCCCTTATATGGAGGGATAGTTTAATGTCAATAAATGTGATACCCTACACTAACAGAATAACAACAGTCGTGATTATTTCAAAAGCTGCAGATAAAGCATTTAGCGACAGTCATGATGAAAATTCTCAAGAAATTTAGTATGGGAAAATGTACCTCATCTCAATAAAAGCCAGATATGACAAGCCCAAAGTAATATTCTTAATGTTGAAAAGTTGAAAAAAAATCCTCTAAGTCAGGAACAAAACAAGGTGTCCACTCATGACTTTTGTTCAACACAGTACTGGAAGCCCAAATTTCCTTATTTCACTCACTTTTCTGTGTTCTTTTGTAATTCACTGATTCTTTTGAAATCTTTCTGGTATTTAATTCACTTCAATATCTTTGTAGTAAGTTGTTAGTGAATTACGAACTTGAGGAGGAGTCATGATACCTTGATCTTTTCATATTTCTTGTATTTCTGTGTTGGGTTTTGTGCATCTGTTGGGATGGATTTCTCTTCCACTCTTATGTCTGGGCCTTTTTAGAACACAGCCTTCTCTTGGCAAAGTGTTCAGGAATATCAAGTTTTCGTGAATTTTTCAATATATATCCAAATGGGTTTTATAGTGTAGTTTTTATACTAATTATTTGGGGATGATTAGTGTATTTTGATACAATATGTATTGCAGTAGAGCTTGGGGTCCAACTCTCTCTGTAGGTCTCAAGAGTGGTGTCATTCTTGCAGTTCCAGCAACTGTGCTGTATATAGCAAGCTATGTAGGGTACACCCTCTGTGATTGCTCTTATTAACTTAACAGCTCTGTATATTTAAAGGGTTTTGCGGGTGATTGACATTGTGACTCCTCATAGGTGTGGTGTCCATAGTCTTTTTACTAATTCTCTCTCTTTGTTTTTGGTATAGGAGTGGATATCAATGTTTTTGGCTTCAGAGTCCCACCTAGTCATTCCTCCTTGAGGCTTGTTCATTGATTTAGTCTTAATGTTTTCCCCTATTCTTTGTATTAAAGTATCATTGATATTTGGACATGTTAATTTGTGTGTAGGACAAGGTGAGCTATCTCTTGGCTGTGTTTAGGGTAAAGCTCTGCAGCAGAGAATTTACCCTATATGCCTGTGATGTTTCAGTAGATACTCAGCACCTCACAGAAAAGGGGGAAACAACAGCAACAACAGCAGTGAATAATATACAGCTTTAAAATAAATACCCAGTGCTTACTGTGACATCTATAACAGTAATTACCACAAAAACAAGAATGGTGGGATTTAGCAATTGCCAACAGCAACAACAATAAATAGCTGTGAACTAAGTCTGGCATTAAACAACAGGTCAGAAATATATCACCCAGAGTACTAATAATTGCAAGAATATGAATAGTGCTGGCAGGAATTAAATAAACCAAGTAGTTCTAAAAGATGGTAAAAATGCAGCTCATTAAGATAAAATACAATGTGATAGGAAGATAAAAGAAAGTTTAGAATGTTCACAATGTGAACAGAAAGAGAGCAAAAGGGATGTAGTGTGTGATGGCAATAAAGAAGGAGTAGAAAAAAATAAAGAGGGCAAGAAATAAAAAGAGAAATTGGCCGTTAGAGGGAGAAAAAAAGGAGAGAAAGAAAAATAAGAGAGACAAAAAAGAAACCCCCAAATAAACACAATCCCTAACCCTCAAAATGCAATACCAAGAAAAGTAACAAACAAAAATGATAAAAATCAAAAAGGAAATAAATGTGTATATCTATATGTATCCACACACTCATCAATACAACAAATATAATAAATGAATAAGTTAGTTAATTAAAAAGAAAAAGTTCTTAATGAAAAATGAAAGCACTTTATTTGCTAAAAGTGGTCAAAACTGTAGACAATGATGGATGCTATCTATGCTACACTTCTCGTTTCATTTCTTCTTGGGCTATGTACCTTTTTGAGGTAATAAGGGCTGGGGGTTCTTAAGCCCTTTCTCTTTTTATATTGGTCAATTAGCTGCCAGCTGGACTGGTCTGAAGTTGAACCTTGTTGAAATAGCTCTCAGCTTCCCTTCTCACCAGAATAAGGTAGGATGAAATGTGAAATAGTTAATTGGAGTTTTGTCCAGATAGACCAGATGTATGCATTCCAGTTCGGGGGCTGCTGCAGCAACATTCTAAATGAGATTTTCTAGTGGCTGGGGCTTAGTTCTAATCAAGTCTTTGGGAGTTTGTCAAGTGATATTTACTCTGGGAGAGATTATATCAGTACACCCCTAGGGCTGGGAAGATGTCCATTTGCAGTGGTCATTGGAATCTCAAAGACCTCCCAAGAATTCTGCTCATAGAGCACGGAGCCAAATCTCCACAAGTCTTGCACACTCCATCACCCATGAATTCAGCCTTTCCAGTCTCAATCACTAAGTGTAATCATGACTGTTTGTTTCGTTTTCTAACCTTCTTCAGCTGGTCCTGTGAGCTGCCAGACAAAAAGGGGAAGTGAGTTGTGCTCTCCTGTGTATCTCTGGCTTTATTTCCCCTGGATACAATCTTCTCTGTGACTGTTTCAATCATTTTCTGTTAGATACATCCTAGGCTATCCAGTAAATGCATTCCAGGACAGTATGATAATATTTGCAGTGATCTCCAGGGCTCCCACAGCAGCAAGCTGCACTGGGGCTTCCTGAAGATGGTTCCCGCATCCGTTCTCCACTTGTCAGTTGAGAAACAGAACACTTTTCAAACATGAGCTCACTGTGCAGCCTCTGATTCAACTAAGCTCAGACTGCTTTTCTATTTTACAGGCTTTTCCATGACAAATCTATCTACTGTTTTTCTCTCTTGTATTATCTCTCCCCTCTACAGTGGAACAGTACTGCTGCCACTGCCACCACCTGTTTGACTCCAATGTACTCTTTCTTGTTTTCTTGTCCTTTTTTAATGCACCCAAATTTCTGCATCTATAAGAATTTCTGATACTGGATTGCAGTTAATTCACTCTTTTACACAATTCCCTGAGAAACAATGTTTATGCTGTTTGAATCCCAAGCCACAGAGCAACTGGAAATTCAGCCTTCCTCTAATCTGCCATCTTGAATTTCCTGGAGTTCAAATATTGATTGTATCATTTATTAGCCATGTGGTCTTGAGAAATTTACTTGATAAATCTGAAATTCAGTTTATTTAATTGATAAATGGAAATGAAGTTTCTTTGCCAACTCTCATGATTGTTATAATAGTAAGTGAGAAGATTATAAGACCCCTTAATAAACTACAAATGGCTAGATTCACGCCAGTAATAATTTTTAAATTAACTTTGCCAGTCATTACTATGTAATAGTGGATAAGCTACTGGTGTTTTTGTTTTTGAAAACACTGGGGAAGAACAGTTGTATATCATGGTCAAATCACAAATTCTGAAGTCAGATTGCCTGATTGAATACTGGATGTGTGACACTAGACAAGTCATTAAACTTCTCTAATTCCCTGTCATCTGTAAAAGTGGAGACAATAATTGCATATATGTCATAGGGTGATTATGGAAATAAATCAGAAAAATGCTTAGCACAATATTTGGTATGTGCTAAACACTCAATAGATGTTAGTCAATGTACATAATAATAAAGATTAGTAACCAGGATGTTCAAGCATTTTGTTTTCCAACCCTTACACTCTACTTAGAGATCAAAATCAATGTAAAGGACAGAAAACTCAAAAAACAAAAGGAATAAACTTCACATTAACTTACATTGCACTTCCATTCAGTTTTTATACCATCTTACCTTAGTTTGAGCATAAGTTACAGATTGTATCAAAATAGGTAAAAATTTATATCCTTTCCTTTTTTTCTGGAGGGCTGCTTGGTTTCTCAGTAGCAAAATACAAACTGTTTCTTGTGCTTCAGTATTTGTGTCAGCAGCAAAATTGAAAGTATTTTTGTCACCTGCACTGCTGTCAGCAGAAAAAAAAATAGAAAGTAGAGGAACATAATTTCAGTACTAACACAAGTATCAGAATGATTTACCTGTCTGTTCTGCTTCACTTTCATCTCAGCTCTCAGAGCTTCATTCATCAATATTTTATTTACACACTCATATCTCATTTTTACACTCTTTCCCCACTGCC